>NC_091047.1:0-625000 GCF_963966145.1 Tenebrio molitor
CATAGCTCCGTTATTAAGCAACCTACGGCAATGAATTTTACACCGTTGGATTCCTCTCGTCAAGCAGCTTCTTTTGAGCGAAAAATTTTCGAAAATTAAAAAAAATATTTTTTTGCGAATTTCGCAAAAATTTTATTTGAAAAGAAGCTCTTTGACGAGAGGAATCCAACGGTGTAAAATTCATTGCCGTAGGTTGCTTAATAACGGAGCTATGGCCGTTTAAAGTTTTGAAATTTCAAACGGCCATAACTCCGTTATTAAGCGACTTAGAGCGATGAATTTGGCACCGTTGGATTCCTCTCGTCAAGCCGCTTCTTTTGTGCCAAAAATCTTCGAAAATTAAAAAATTTATTTTTTTGCGAATTTCGCAAAAATTTTTAGTTGAAAAGAAGCTCTTTGACGAGAGGAATCCAACGGTGTAAAATTCATTGCCGTAGCTTGCTTAATAACGGAGCTATGGCCGTTTAAAATTTTGAAATTTCAAACAGCCATAACTCCGTTATTAAGCGACTTAGAGCGATGAATTTGGCACTGTTGGATTCCTCTCGTCAACCAGCTTCTTTTGAGCCAAAAATCTTCGAAAATTAAAAAAAATATTTTTTTGCGAATTTCGCAAAAATTTTTATTTGAAAAGAAGCTCTTTGACGAGAGGAATCCAACGGTGTAAAATTCATTGCCGTAGGTTGCTTAATAACGGAGCTATGGCCGTTTAAAGTTTTGAAATTTCAAACGGCCATAACTCCGTTATTAAGCGACTTAGAGCGATGAATTTGGCACCGTTGGATTCCTCTCGTCAAGCCGCTTCTTTTGTGCCAAAAATCTTCGAAAATTAAAAAATTTATTTTTTTGCGAATTTCGCAAAAATTTTTATTTGAAAAGAAGCTCTTTGACGAGAGGAATCCAACGATGTAAAATTCATTGCCGTAGGTTGCTTAATAACGGAGCTATGGCCGTTAAAATTTTGAAATTTCAAACGGCCATAACTCCGTTATTAAGCGACTTAGAGCGATAAATTTGGCACCGTTGGATTCCTCTCGTCAAGCCGCTTCTTTTGTGCCAAAAATCTTCGAAAATTAAAAAATTTATTTTTTTGCGAATTTCGCAAAAATTTTTATTTGAAAAGAAGCTCTTTAACGAGAGGAATCCAACGGTGTAAAATTCATTGCCGTAGGTTGCTTAATAACGGAGCTATGGCCGTTTAAAGTTTTGAAATTTCAAACGGCCATAACTCCGTTATTAAGCGACTTAGAGCGATGAATTTGGCACCGTTGGATTCCTCTCGTCAAGCAGCTTCTTTTGAGCGAAAAATCTTCGAAAATTAAAAAAAATATTTTTTTGCGAATTTCGCAAAAATTTTTATTTGAAAAGAAGCTCTTTGACGAGAGGAATCCAACGGTGTAAAATTTATTGCCGTAGGTTGCTTAATAACGGAGCTATGGCCGTTTAAAGTTTTGAAATTTCAAACGGCCATCACTCCGTTATTAAGCGACTTAGAGCGATGAATTTGGCACCGTTGGATTCCTCTCGTCAAGCCGCTTCTTTTGAGCCAAAAATCTTAGAAAATTAAAAAAATTATTTTTTTGCGAATTTCGCAAAAATTTTTATTTGAAAAGAAGCTCTTTGACGAGAGGAATCCAACGGTGTAAAATTTATTGCCGTAGGTTGCTTAATAACGGAGCTATGGTCGTTTAAAGTTTTGAAATTTCAAACGGCCATAACTCCGTTATTAAGCGACTTAGAGCGATGAATTTGGCACCGTTGGATTTCTCTCGTCAACCAGCTTCTTTTGAGCCAAAAATCTTCGAAAATTAAAAAAATTATTTTTTTACGAATTTCGCGAAAATTTCTATTTGAAAAGAAGCTCTTTGACGAGAGGAATCCAACGGTGTAAAATTCATTGCCGTAGGTTGCTTAATAACGGAGCTATGGCCGTTTAAAGTTTTGAAATTTCAAACGGCCATAACTCCGTTATTAAGCGACTTAGAGCGATGAATTTGGCACCGTTGGATTCCTCTCGTCAAGCCGCTTCTTTTGTGCCAAAAATCTTCGAAAATTAAAAAATTTATTTTTTTGCGAATTTCGCAAAAATTTTTAGTTGAAAAGAAGCTCTTTGACGAGAGGAATCCAACGGTGTAAAATTCATTGCCGTAGCTTGCTTAATAACGGAGCTATGGCCGTTTAAAATTTTGAAATTTCAAACTGCCATAACTCCGTTATTAAGCGACTTAGAGCGATGAATTTGGCACTGTTGGATTCCTCTCGTCAACCAGCTTCTTTTGAGCCAAAAATCTTCGAAAATTAAAAAAAATATTTTTTTGCGAATTTCGCAAAAATTTTTATTTGAAAAGAAGCTCTTTGACGAGAGGAATCCAACGGTGTAAAATTCATTGCCGTAGGTTGCTTAATAACGGAGCTATGGCCGTTTAAAGTTTTGAAATTTCAAACGGCCATAACTCCGTTATTAAGCGACTTAGAGCGATGAATTTGGCACCGTTGGATTCCTCTCGTCAAGCCGCTTCTTTTGTGCCAAAAATCTTCGAAAATTAAAAAATTTATTTTTTTGCGAATTTCGCAAAAATTTTTATTTGAAAAGAAGCTCTTTAACGAGAGGAATCCAACGGTGTAAAATTCATTGCCGTAGGTTGCTTAATAACGGAGCTATGGCCGTTTAAAATTTTGAAATTTCAAACGGCCATAACTCCGTTATTAAGCGACTTAGAGCGATGAATTTGGCACCGTTGGATTCCTCTCGTCAAGCCGCTTCTTTTGAGCCAAAAATCTTCGAAAATTAAAAAAATTATTTTTTTGCGAATTTCGCAAAAATTTTTATTTGAAAAGAAGCTCTTTGACGAGAGGAATCCAACGGTGTAAAATTCATTGCCGTAGGTTGCTTAATAACGGAGCTATGGCCGTTTAAAGTTTTGAAATTTCAAACGACCATAACTCCGTTATTAAGCGACTTAGAGCGATGAATTTGGCACCGTTGGATTCCTCTCGTCAAGCAGCTTCTTTTGAGCGAAAAATTTTCGAAAATTAAAAAAAATATTTTTTTGCGAATTTCGCAAAAATTTTATTTGAAAAGAAGCTCTTTGACGAGAGGAATCCAACGGTGTAAAATTCATTGCCGTAGGTTGCTTAATAACGGAGCTATGGCCGTTTAAAGTTTTGAAATTTCAAACGGCCATAACTCCGTTATTAAGCGACTTAGAGCGATGAATTTGGCACCGTTGGATTCCTCTCGTCAAGCCGCTTCTTTTGTGCCAAAAATCTTCGAAAATTAAAAAATTTATTTTTTTGCGAATTTCGCAAAAAATTTTATTTGAAAAGAAGCTCTTTGACGAGAGGAATCCAACGGTGTAAGATTCATTGCCGTAGGTTGCTTAATAACGGAGCTATGGCCGTTTAAAGTTTTGAAATTTCAAACGGCCATAACTCCGTTATTAAGCGACTTAGAGCGATGAATTTGGCACCGTTGGATTCCTCTCGTCAAGCCGCTTCTTTTGTGCCAAAAATCTTCGAAAATTAAAAAATTTATTTTTTTGCGAATTTCGCAAAAATTTTTAGTTGAAAAGAAGCTCTTTGACGAGAGGAATCCAACGGTGTAAAATTCATTGCCGTAGCTTGCTTAATAACGGAGCTATGGCCGTTTAAAATGTTGAAATTTCAAACAGCCATAACTCCGTTATTAAGCGACTTAGAGCGATGAATTTGGCACTGTTGGATTCCTCTCGTCAACCAGCTTCTTTTGAGCCAAAAATCTTCGAAAATTAAAAAAAATATTTTTTTGCGAATTTCGCAAAAATTTTTATTTGAAAAGAAGCTCTTTGACGAGAGGAATCCAACGGTGTAAAATTCATTGCCGTAGGTTGCTTAATAACGGAGCTATGGCCGTTTAAAGTTTTGAAATTTCAAACGGCCATAACTCCGTTATTAAGCGACTTAGAGCGATGAATTTGGCACCGTTGGATTCCTCTCGTCAAGCCGCTTCTTTTGTGCCAAAAATCTTCGAAAATTAAAAAATTTATTTTTTTGCGAATTTCGCAAAAATTTTTATTTGAAAAGAAGCTCTTTGACGAGAGGAATCCAACGGTGTAAAGTTTATTGCCGTAGGTTGCTTAATAACGGAGCTATGGCCGTTTAAAATTTTGAAATTTCAAACGGCCATAACTCCGTTATTAAGCGACTTAGAGCGATGAATTTGGCACGGTTGGATTCCTCTCGTCAAGCCGCTTCTTTTGAGCCAAAAATCTTCGAAAATTTAAAAATTTATTTTTTTTGCGAATTTCGCAAAAATTTTTATTTGAAAAGAAGCTCTTTGACGAGAGGAATCCAACGATGTAAAATTCATTGCCGTAGGTTGCTTAATAACGGAGCTATGGCCGTTAAAATTTTGAAATTTCAAACGGCCATAACTCCGTTATTAAGCGACTTAGAGCGATAAATTTGGCACCGTTGGATTCCTCTCGTCAAGCCGCTTCTTTTGTGCCAAAAATCTTCGAAAATTAAAAAATTTATTTTTTTGCGAATTTCGCAAAAATTTTTATTTGAAAAGAAGCTCTTTAACGAGAGGAATCCAACGGTGTAAAATTCATTGCCGTAGGTTGCTTAATAACGGAGCTATGGCCGTTTAAAGTTTTGAAATTTCAAACGGCCATAACTCCGTTATTAAGCGACTTAGAGCGATGAATTTGGCACCGTTGGATTCCTCTCGTCAAGCCGCTTCTTTTGAGCCAAAAATCTTCGAAAATTAAAAAAATTATTTTTTTGCGAATTTCGCAAAAATTTTTATTTGAAAAGAAGCTCTTTGACGAGAGGAATCCAACGGTGTAAAATTTATTGCCGTAGGTTGCTTAATAACGGAGCTATGGCCGTTTAAAGTTTTGAAATTTCAAACGGCCATAACTCCGTTATTAAGCGACTTAGAGCGATGAATTTGGCACCGTTGGATTCCTCTCGTCAACCAGCTTCTTTTGAGCCAAAAATCGTCGAAAATTAAAAAAAATATTTTTTTGCGAATTTCGCAAAAATTTTTATTTGAAAAGAAGCTCTTTGACGAGAGGAATCCAACGGTGTAAAATTTATTGCCGTAGGTTGCTTAATAACGGAACTATGGCCGTTTAAAGTTTTGAAATTTCAAACGGCCATAACTCCGTTATTAAGCGACTTAGAGTGATGAATTTGGCACCGTTGGATTCCTCTCGTCAAGCCGCTTCTTTTGAGCCAAAAATCTTCGAAAATTAAAAATTTTATTTTTTTGCGAATTTCGCAAAAATTTTTATTTGAAAAGAAGCTCTTTGACGAGAGGAATCCAACGGTGTAAAATTCATTGCCGTAGCTTGCTTAATAACGGAGCTATGGCCGTTTAAAGTTTTGAAATTTCAAACGACCATAACTCCGTTATTAAGCGACTTAGAGCGATGAATTTGGCACCGTTGGATTCCTCTCGTCAACCAGCTTCTTTTGAGCCAAAAATCTTCGAAAATTAAAAAAATTATTTTTTTACGAATTTCGCGAAAATTTCTATTTGAAAAGAAGCTCTTTGACGAGAGGAATCCAACGGTGTAAAATTCATTGCCGTAGGTTGCTTAATAACGGAGCTATGGCCGTTTAAAGTTTTGAAATTTCAAACGGCCATAACTCCGTTATTAAGCGACTTAGAGCGATGAATTTGGCACCGTTGGATTCCTCTCGTCAAGCCGCTTCTTTTGTGCCAAAAATCTTCGAAAATTAAAAAATTTATTTTTTTGCGAATTTCGCAAAAATTTTTAGTTGAAAAGAAGCTCTTTGACGAGAGGAATCCAACGGTGTAAAATTCATTGCCGTAGCTTGCTTAATAACGGAGCTATGGCCGTTTAAAATTTTGAAATTTCAAACTGCCATAACTCCGTTATTAAGCGACTTAGAGCGATGAATTTGGCACTGTTGGATTCCTCTCGTCAACCAGCTTCTTTTGAGCCAAAAATCTTCGAAAATTAAAAAAAATATTTTTTTGCGAATTTCGCAAAAATTTTTATTTGAAAAGAAGCTCTTTGACGAGAGGAATCCAACGGTGTAAAATTCATTGCCGTAGGTTGCTTAATAACGGAGCTATGGCCGTTTAAAGTTTTGAAATTTCAAACGGCCATAACTCCGTTATTAAGCGACTTAGAGCGATGAATTTGGCACCGTTGGATTCCTCTCGTCAAGCCGCTTCTTTTGTGCCAAAAATCTTCGAAAATTAAAAAATTTATTTTTTTGCGAATTTCGCAAAAATTTTTATTTGAAAAGAAGCTCTTTAACGAGAGGAATCCAACGGTGTAAAATTCATTGCCGTAGGTTGCTTAATAACGGAGCTATGGCCGTTTAAAATTTTGAAATTTCAAACGGCCATAACTCCGTTATTAAGCGACTTAGAGCGATGAATTTGGCACCGTTGGATTCCTCTCGTCAAGCCGCTTCTTTTGAGCCAAAAATCTTCGAAAATTAAAAAAATTATTTTTTTGCGAATTTCGCAAAAATTTTTATTTGAAAAGAAGCTCTTTGACGAGAGGAATCCAACGGTGTAAAATTCATTGCCGTAGGTTGCTTAATAACGGAGCTATGGCCGTTTAAAGTTTTGAAATTTCAAACGACCATAACTCCGTTATTAAGCGACTTAGAGCGATGAATTTGGCACCGTTGGATTCCTCTCGTCAAGCAGCTTCTTTTGAGCGAAAAATTTTCGAAAATTAAAAAAAATATTTTTTTGCGAATTTCGCAAAAATTTTATTTGAAAAGAAGCTCTTTGACGAGAGGAATCCAACGGTGTAAAATTCATTGCCGTAGGTTGCTTAATAACGGAGCTATGGCCGTTTAAAATTTTGAAATTTCAAACGGCCATAACTCCGTTATTAAGCGACTTAGAGCGATGAATTTGGCACCGTTGGATTCCTCTCGTCAAGCCGCTTCTTTTGTGCCAAAAATCTTCGAAAATTAAAAAATTTATTTTTTTGCGAATTTCGCAAAAAATTTTATTTGAAAAGAAGCTCTTTGACGAGAGGAATCCAACGGTGTAAGATTCATTGCCGTAGGTTGCTTAATAACGGAGCTATGGCCGTTTAAAGTTTTGAAATTTCAAACGGCCATAACTCCGTTATTAAGCGACTTAGAGCGATGAATTTGGCACCGTTGGATTCCTCTCGTCAAGCCGCTTCTTTTGTGCCAAAAATCTTCGAAAATTAAAAAATTTATTTTTTTGCGAATTTCGCAAAAATTTTTAGTTGAAAAGAAGCTCTTTGACGAGAGGAATCCAACGGTGTAAAATTCATTGCCGTAGCTTGCTTAATAACGGAGCTATGGCCGTTTAAAATGTTGAAATTTCAAACAGCCATAACTCCGTTATTAAGCGACTTAGAGCGATGAATTTGGCACTGTTGGATTCCTCTCGTCAACCAGCTTCTTTTGAGCCAAAAATCTTCGAAAATTAAAAAAAATATTTTTTTGCGAATTTCGCAAAAATTTTTATTTGAAAAGAAGCTCTTTGACGAGAGGAATCCAACGGTGTAAAATTCATTGCCGTAGGTTGCTTAATAACGGAGCTATGGCCGTTTAAAGTTTTGAAATTTCAAACGGCCATAACTCCGTTATTAAGCGACTTAGAGCGATGAATTTGGCACCGTTGGATTCCTCTCGTCAAGCCGCTTCTTTTGTGCCAAAAATCTTCGAAAATTAAAAAATTTATTTTTTTGCGAATTTCGCAAAAATTTTTATTTGAAAAGAAGCTCTTTGACGAGAGGAATCCAACGGTGTAAAGTTTATTGCCGTAGGTTGCTTAATAACGGAGCTATGGCCGTTTAAAATTTTGAAATTTCAAACGGCCATAACTCCGTTATTAAGCGACTTAGAGCGATGAATTTGGCACGGTTGGATTCCTCTCGTCAAGCCGCTTCTTTTGAGCCAAAAATCTTCGAAAATTTAAAAATTTATTTTTTTTGCGAATTTCGCAAAAATTTTTATTTGAAAAGAAGCTCTTTGACGAGAGGAATCCAACGATGTAAAATTCATTGCCGTAGGTTGCTTAATAACGGAGCTATGGCCGTTAAAATTTTGAAATTTCAAACGGCCATAACTCCGTTATTAAGCGACTTAGAGCGATAAATTTGGCACCGTTGGATTCCTCTCGTCAAGCCGCTTCTTTTGTGCCAAAAATCTTCGAAAATTAAAAAATTTATTTTTTTGCGAATTTCGCAAAAATTTTTATTTGAAAAGAAGCTCTTTAACGAGAGGAATCCAACGGTGTAAAATTCATTGCCGTAGGTTGCTTAATAACGGAGCTATGGCCGTTTAAAGTTTTGAAATTTCAAACGGCCATAACTCCGTTATTAAGCGACTTAGAGCGATGAATTTGGCACCGTTGGATTCCTCTCGTCAAGCCGCTTCTTTTGAGCTCAAAATCTTCGAAAATTAAAAAAATTATTTTTTTGCGAATTTCGCAAAAATTTTTATTTGAAAAGAAGCTCTTTGACGAGAGGAATCCAACGGTGTAAAATTTATTGCCGTAGGTTGCTTAATAACGGAGCTATGGCCGTTTAAAGTTTTGAAATTTCAAACGGCCATAACTCCGTTATTAAGCGACTTAGAGCGATGAATTTGGCACCGTTGGATTCCTCTCGTCAACCAGCTTCTTTTGAGCCAAAAATCGTCGAAAATTAAAAAAAATATTTTTTTGCGAATTTCGCAAAAATTTTTATTTGAAAAGAAGCTCTTTGACGAGAGGAATCCAACGGTGTAAAATTTATTGCCGTAGGTTGCTTAATAACGGAACTATGGCCGTTTAAAGTTTTGAAATTTCAAACGGCCATAACTCCGTTATTAAGCGACTTAGAGTGATGAATTTGGCACCGTTGGATTCCTCTCGTCAAGCCGCTTCTTTTGAGCCAAAAATCTTCGAAAATTAAAAATTTTATTTTTTTGCGAATTTCGCAAAAATTTTTATTTGAAAAGAAGCTCTTTGACGAGAGGAATCCAACGGTGTAAAATTCATTGCCGTAGCTTGCTTAATAACGGAGCTATGGCCGTTTAAAGTTTTGAAATTTCAAACGACCATAACTCCGTTATTAAGCGACTTAGAGCGATGAATTTGGCACCGTTGGATTCCTCTCGTCAAGCAGCTTCTTTTGAGCGAAAAATTTTCGAAAATTAAAAAAAATATTTTTTTGCGAATTTCGCAAAAATTTTTATTTGAAAAGAAGCTCTTTGACGAGAGGAATCCAACGGTGTAAAATTTATTGCCGTAGGTTGCTTAATAACGGAGCTATGGCCGTTTAAAGTTTTGAAATTTCAAACGGCCATAACTCCGTTATTAAGCGACTTAGAGCGATGAATTTGGCACCGTTGGATTCCTCTCGTCAAGCGGCTTCTTTTGAGCGAAAAATTTTCGAAAATTAAAAAAAATATTTTTTTGCGAATTTCGCAAAAATTTTTATTTGAAAAGAAGCTCTTTGACGAGAGGAATCCAACGGTGTAAAATTCATTGCCGTAGGTTGCTGAATAACGGAGCTATGGCCGTTTAAAGTTTTGAAATTTCAAACGGCCATAACTCCGTTATTAAGCGACTTAGAGCGATGAATTTGGCACCGTTGGATTCCTCTCGTCAAGCCGCTTCTTTGAGCCAAAAATCTTCGAAAATTAAAAAAAATTTTTTTTTGCGAATTTCGCAAAAAATTTTTATTTGAAAAGAAGCTCTTTGACGAGAGGAATCCAACGGTGTAAAATTTATTGCCGTAGGTTGCTCAATAACGGAGCTATGGCCGTTTAAAGTTGTTAAATTTCAAACGGCCATAACTCCGTTATTAAGCGACTTAGAGCGATGAATTTGGCACCGTTGGACTCCTCTCGTCAAGCAGCTTCTTTTGAGCGAAAAATCTTCGAAAATTAAAAAAAAATATTTTTTTGCGAATTTCGCAAAAAATTTTATTAGAAAAGAAGCTCTTTGACGAGAGGAATCCAACGGTGTAAAATTCATTGCCGTAGCTTGCTTAATAACGGAGCTATGGCCGTTTAAAGTTTTGAAATTTCAAACGGCCATAACTCCGTTATTAAGCGACTTAGAGCGATGAATTTGGCACCGTTGGACTCCTCTCGTCAAGCAGCTTCTTTTGAGCGAAAAATCTTCGAAAATTAAAAAATTTATTTTTTTGCGAATTTCGCAAAAAATTTTATTTGAAAAGAAGCTCTTTGACAAGAGGAATCCAACGGTGTAAAATTCATTGCCGTAGGTTGCTTAATAACGGAGCTATGGCCGTTTAAAGTTTTGAAATTTCAAACGGCCATAACTCCGTTATTAAGCGACTTAGAGCGATGAATTTGGCACCGTTGGATTCCTCTCGTCAAGCCGCTTCTTTGAGCCAAAAATCTTCGAAAATTAAAAAAAAATTTTTTTTGCGAATTTCGCAAAAAATTTTTATTTGAAAAGAAGCTCTTTGACGAGAGGAATCCAACGGTGTAAAATTTATTGCCGTAGCTTGCTTAATAACGGAGCTATGGCCGTTTAAAGTTTTTAAATTTCAAACGGCCATAACTCCGTTATTAAGCGACTTAGAGCGATGAATTTGGCACCGTTGGACTCCTCTCGTCAAGCAGCTTCTTTTGAGCGAAAAATCTTCGAAAATTAAAAAAAATATTTTTTTGCGAATTTCGCAAAAATTTTTATTTGAAAAGAAGCTCTTTCACGAGAGAAATCCAACGGTGCAAAATTCATTGCCGTAACTTGCTTAATAACGGAGCTATGGCCGTTTAAAGTTTTGAAATATCAAACGGCCATAACTCCGTTATTAAGCGAAGTAAAGCGATGAATTTGGCACCGTTGGATTCCTCTCGTCAAGCAGCTTCTTTTGAGCGAAAAATCTTCGAAAATTAAAAAAAATATTTTTTTGCGAATTTCGCAAAAATTTTTATTTGAAAAGAAGCTCTTTGACGAAAGGAATCCAACGGTGTAAAATTCATTGCCGTAGCTTGCTTAATAACGGAGCTATGGCCGTTTAAAGTTTTGAAATTTCAAACGACCATAACTCCGTTATTAAGCGACTTAGAGCGATGAATTTGGCACCGTTGGATTCCTCTCGTCAACCAGCTTCTTTTGAGCCAAAAATCTTCGAAAATCAAAAAAAATATTTTTTTGCGAATTTCGCAAAAATTTTTATTTGAAAAGAAGCTCTTTGACGAAAGGAATCCAACGGTGTAAAATTCATTGCCGTAGCTTGCTTAATAACGGAGCTATGGCCGTTTAAAGTTTTGAAATTTCAAACGGCCATAACTCCGTTATTAAGTGACTTAGAGCGATGAATTTGGCACCGTTGGATTCCTCTCGTCAAGCAGCTTCTTTTGAGCGAAAAATCTTCGAAAATTAAAAAAAATATTTTTTTGCGAATTTCGCAAAAATTTTTATTAGAAAAGAAGCTCTTTCACGAGAGAAATCCAACGGTGCAAAATTCATTGCCGTAACTTGCTTAATAACGGAGCTACGGCCGTTTAAAGTTTTGAAATTTCAAACGGCCATAACTCCGTTATTAAGCGACTTAGAGCGAAGAATTTGGCACCGTTGGATTCCTCTCGTCAAGCCGCTTCTTTTGAGCCAAAAATCTTCGAAAATTAAAAAAAATATTTTTTTGCGAATTTCGCAAAAATTTTTATCTGAAAAGAAGCTCTTTGACGAGAGGAATCCAACGGTGTAAAATTTATTGCCGTAGGTTGCTTAATAACGGAGCTATGGCCGTTTAAAGTTTTGAAATTTCAAACGGCCATAACTCCGTTATTAAGCGACTTAGAGCGATGAATTTGGCACCGTTGGATTCCTCTCGTCAAGCCGCTTCTTTTGAGCCAAAAATCTTAGAAAATTAAAAAAAATTTTTTTTTGCGAATTTCGCAAAAAATTTTTATTTGAAAAGAAGCTCTTTGACGAGAGGAATCCAACGGTGTAAAATTTATTGCCGTAGCTTGCTTAATAACGGAGCTATGGCCGTTTAAAGTTTTTAAATTTCAAACGGCCATAACTCCGTTATTAAGCGACTTAGAGCGATGAATTTGGCACCGTTGGACTCCTCTCGTCAAGCAGCTTCTTTTGAGCGAAAAATCTTCGAAAATTAAAAAAAATATTTTTTTGCGAATTTCGCAAAAATTTTTATTTGAAAAGAAGCTCTTTCACGAGAGAAATCCAACGGTGCAAAATTCATTGCCGTAGCTTGCTTAATAACGGAGCTATGGCCGTTTAAAGTTTTGAAATTTCAAACGGCCATAACTCCGTTATTAAGTGACTTAGAGCGATGAATTTGGCACCGTTGGATTCCTCTCGTCAAGCAGCTTCTTTTGAGCGAAAAATCTTCGAAAATTAAAAAAAATATTTTTTTGCGAATTTCGCAAAAATTTTTATTAGAAAAGAAGCTCTTTCACGAGAGAAATCCAACGGTGCAAAATTCATTGCCGTAACTTGCTTAATAACGGAGCTACGGCCGTTTAAAGTTTTGAAATTTCAAACGGCCATAACTCCGTTATTAAGCGACTTAGAGCGAAGAATTTGGCACCGTTGGATTCCTCTCGTCAAGCCGCTTCTTTTGAGCCAAAAATCTTCGAAAATTAAAAAAAATATTTTTTTGCGAATTTCGCAAAAATTTTTATCTGAAAAGAAGCTCTTTGACGAGAGGAATCCAACGGTGTAAAATTTATTGCCGTAGGTTGCTTAATAACGGAGCTATGGCCGTTTAAAGTTTTGAAATTTCAAACGGCCATAACTCCGTTATTAAGCGACTTAGAGCGATGAATTTGGCACCGTTGGATTCCTCTCGTCAAGCCGCTTCTTTTGAGCCAAAAATCTTCGAAAATTAAAAAAAATATTTTTTTGCGAATTTCGCAAAAATTTTTATCTGAAAAGAAGCTCTTTGACGAGAGGAATCCAACGGTGTAAAATTTATTGCCGTAGGTTGCTTAATAACGGAGCTATGGCCGTTTAAAGTTTTGAAATTTCAAACGGCCATAACTCCGTTATTAAGCGACTTAGAGCGATGAATTTGGCACCGTTGGATTCCTCTCGTCAAGCCGCTTCTTTTGAGCCAAAAATCTTCGAAAATTAAAAAAAATATTTTTTTGCGAATTTCGCAAAAATTTTTATCTGAAAAGAAGCTCTTTGACGAGAGGAATCCAACGGTGTAAAATTCATTGCGGTAGCTTGCTTAATAACGGAGCTATGGCCGTTTAAACTTTTGAAATTTCAAACGGCCATAACTCCGGTATTAAGCGACTTAGAGCGAAGAATTTGGCACCGTTGGATTCCTCTCGTCAAGCCGCTTCTTTTGAGCCAAAAATCTTCGAAAATTAAAAAAATTATTTTTTTGCGAATTCGCAAAAATTTTTGTTTGAAAAGAAGCTCTTTGACGAGAGGAATCCAACGGTGTAAAATTCATTGCCGTAGGTTGCTTAATAACGGAGCTATGGCCGTTTAAAGTTTTGAAATTTCAAACGGCCATAACTCCGTTATTAAGCGACTTAGAGCGATGAATTTGGCACCGTTGGATTCCTCTCGTCAAGCAGCTTCTTTTGAGCGAAAAATCTTCGAAAATTAAAAAAAATATTTTTTTGCGAATTTCGCAAAAATTTTTATTTGAAAAGAAGCTCTTTCACGAGAGAAATCCAACGGTGCAAAATTCATTGCCGTAACTTGCTTAATAACGGAGCTACGGCCGTTTAAACTTTTGAAATTTCAAACGGCCATAACTCCGTTATTAAGCGACTTAGAGCGAAGAATTTGGCACCGTTGGATTCCTCTCGTCAAGCCGCTTCTTTTGAGCCAAAAATCTTCGAAAATTAAAAAAAATATTTTTTTGCGAATTTCGCAAAAATTTTTATCTGAAAAGAAGCTCTTTGACGAGAGGAATCCAACGGTGTAAAATTTATTGCCGTAGGTTGCTTAATAACGGAGCTATGGCCGTTTAAAGTTTTGAAATTTCAAACGGCCATAACTCCGTTATTAAGCGACTTAGAGCGATGAATTTGGCACCGTTGGATTCCTCTCGTCAAGCCGCTTCTTTTGAGCCAAAAATCTTCGAAAATTAAAAAAAATATTTTTTTGCGAATTTCGCAAAAATTTTTATCTGAAAAGAAGCTCTTTGACGAGAGGAATCCAACGGTGTAAAATTTATTGCCGTAGGTTGCTTAATAACGGAGCTATGGCCGTTTAAAGTTTTGAAATTTCAAACGGCCATAACTCCGTTATTAAGCGACTTAGAGCGATGAATTTGGCACCGTTGGATTCCTCTCGTCAAGCCGCTTCTTTTGAGCCAAAAATCTTCGAAAATTAAAAAAAATATTTTTTTGCGAATTTCGCAAAAATTTTTATCTGAAAAGAAGCTCTTTGACGAGAGGAATCCAACGGTGTAAAATTCATTGCGGTAGCTTGCTTAATAACGGAGCTATGGCCGTTTAAACTTTTGAAATTTCAAACGGCCATAACTCCGGTATTAAGCGACCTAGAGCGAAGAATTTGGCACCGTTGGATTCCTCTCGTCAAGCCGCTTCTTTTGAGCCAAAAATCTTCGAAAATTAAAAAAATTATTTTTTTGCGAATTCGCAAAAATTTTTATTTGAAAAGAAGCTCTTTGACGAGAGGAATCCAACGGTGTAAAATTCATTGCCGTAGGTTGCTTAATAACGGAGCTATGGCCGTTTAAAGTTTTGAAATTTCAAACGGCCATAACTCCGTTATTAAGCGACTTAGAGCGATGAATTTGGCACCGTTGGATTCCTCTCGTCAAGCAGCTTCTTTTGAGCGAAAAATCTTCGAAAATTAAAAAAATTATTTTTTTGCGAATTTCGCAAAAATTTTTATTTGAAAAGAAGCTCTTTGACGAGAGGAATCCAACGGTGTAAAATTCATTGCGGTAGCTTGCTTAATAACGGAGCTATGGCCGTTTAAACTTTTGAAATTTCAAACGGCCATAACTCCGGTATTAAGCGACTTAGAGCGAAGAATTTGGCACCGTTGGATTCCTCTCGTCAAGCCGCTTCTTTTGAGCCAAAAATCTTCGAAAATTAAAAAAATTATTTTTTTGCGAATTCGCAAAAATTTTTATTTGAAAAGAAGCTCTTTGACGAGAGGAATCCAACGGTGTAAAATTCATTGCCGTAGGTTGCTTAATAACGGAGCTATGGCCGTTTAAAGTTTTGAAAATTCAAACGGCCATAACTCCGTTATTAAGCGACTTAGAGCGATGAATTTGGCACCGTTGGATTCCTCTCGTCAAGCAGCTTCTTTTGAGCGAAAAATCTTCGAAAATTAAAAAAATTATTTTTTTGCGAATTTCGCAAAAATTTTTATTTGAAAAGGAGCTCTTTGACGAGAGGAATCCAACGGTGTAAAATTCATTGCGGTAGCTTGCTTAATAACGGAGCTATGGCCGTTTAAACTTTTGAAATTTCAAACGGCCATAACTCCGGTATTAAGCGACTTGGAGCGAAGAATTTGGCACCGTTGGATTCCTCTCGTCAAGCCGCTTCTTTTGAGCCAAAAATCTTCGAAAATTAAAAAAAATATTTTTTTGCGAATTTCGCAAAAATTTTTATCTGAAAAGAAGCTCTTTGACGAGAGGAATCCAACGGTGTAAAATTTATTGCCGTAGGTTGCTTAATAACGGAGCTATGGCCGTTTAAAGTTTTGAAATTTCAAACGGCCATAACTCCGTTATTAAGCGACTTAGAGCGATGAATTTGGCACCGTTGGATTCCTCTCGTCAAGCCGCTTCTTTTGAGCCAAAAATCTTCGAAAATTAAAAAAAATATTTTTTTGCGAATTTCGCAAAAATTTTTATCTGAAAAGAAGCTCTTTGACGAGAGGAATCCAACGGTGTAAAATTTATTGCCGTAGGTTGCTTAATAACGGAGCTATGGCCGTTTAAAGTTTTGAAATTTCAAACGGCCATAACTCCGTTATTAAGCGACTTAGAGCGATGAATTTGGCACCGTTGGATTCCTCTCGTCAAGCCGCTTCTTTTGAGCCAAAAATCTTCGAAAATTAAAAAAATTATTTTTTTGCGAATTCGCAAAAATTTTTGTTTGAAAAGAAGCTCTTTGACGAGAGGAATCCAACGGTGTAAAATTCATTGCCGTAGGTTGCTTAATAACGGAGCTATGGCCGTTTAAAGTTTTGAAATTTCAAACGGCCATAACTCCGTTATTAAGCGACTTAGAGCGATGAATTTGGCACCGTTGGATTCCTCTCGTCAAGCAGCTTCTTTTGAGCGAAAAATCTTCGAAAATTAAAAAAAATATTTTTTTGCGAATTTCGCAAAAATTTTTATTTGAAAAGAAGCTCTTTCACGAGAGAAATCCAACGGTGCAAAATTCATTGCCGTAACTTGCTTAATAACGGAGCTACGGCCGTTTAAACTTTTGAAATTTCAAACGGCCATAACTCCGTTATTAAGCGACTTAGAGCGAAGAATTTGGCACCGTTGGATTCCTCTCGTCAAGCCGCTTCTTTTGAGCCAAAAATCTTCGAAAATTAAAAAAAATATTTTTTTGCGAATTTCGCAAAAATTTTTATCTGAAAAGAAGCTCTTTGACGAGAGGAATCCAACGGTGTAAAATTTATTGCCGTAGGTTGCTTAATAACGGAGCTATGGCCGTTTAAAGTTTTGAAATTTCAAACGGCCATAACTCCGTTATTAAGCGACTTAGAGCGATGAATTTGGCACCGTTGGATTCCTCTCGTCAAGCCGCTTCTTTTGAGCCAAAAATCTTCGAAAATTAAAAAAAATATTTTTTTGCGAATTTCGCAAAAATTTTTATCTGAAAAGAAGCTCTTTGACGAGAGGAATCCAACGGTGTAAAATTTATTGCCGTAGGTTGCTTAATAACGGAGCTATGGCCGTTTAAACTTTTGAAATTTCAAACGGCCATAACTCCGGTATTAAGCGACTTAGAGCGAAGAATTTGGCACCGTTGGATTCCTCTCGTCAAGCCGCTTCTTTTGAGCCAAAAATCTTCGAAAATTAAAAAAATTATTTTTTTGCGAATTCGCAAAAATTTTTATTTGAAAAGAAGCTCTTTGACGAGAGGAATCCAACGGTGTAAAATTCATTGCCGTAGGTTGCTTAATAACGGAGCTATGGCCGTTTAAAGTTTTGAAAATTCAAACGGCCATAACTCCGTTATTAAGCGACTTAGAGCGATGAATTTGGCACCGTTGGATTCCTCTCGTCAAGCAGCTTCTTTTGAGCGAAAAATCTTCGAAAATTAAAAAAATTATTTTTTTGCGAATTTCGCAAAAATTTTTATTTGAAAAGGAGCTCTTTGACGAGAGGAATCCAACGGTGTAAAATTCATTGCGGTAGCTTGCTTAATAACGGAGCTATAGCCGTTTAAACTTTTGAAATTTCAAACGGCCATAACTCCGGTATTAAGCGACTTAGAGCGAAGAATTTGGCACCGTTGGATTCCTCTCGTCAAGCCGCTTCTTTTGAGCCAAAAATCTTCGAAAATTAAAAAAATTATTTTTTTGCGAATTCGCAAAAATTTTTGTTTGAAAAGAAGCTCTTTGACGAGAGGAATCCAACGGTGTAAAATTCATTGCCGTAGGTTGCTTAATAACGGAGCTATGGCCGTTTAAAGTTTTGAAATTTCAAACGGCCATAACTCCGTTATTAAGCGACTTAGAGCGATGAATTTGGCACCGTTGGATTCCTCTCGTCAAGCAGCTTCTTTTGAGCGAAAAATCTTCGAAAATTAAAAAAAATATTTTTTTGCGAATTTCGCAAAAATTTTTATTTGAAAAGAAGCTCTTTCACGAGAGAAATCCAACGGTGCAAAATTCATTGCCGTAACTTGCTTAATAACGGAGCTACGGCCGTTTAAACTTTTGAAATTTCAAACGGCCATAACTCCGTTATTAAGCGACTTAGAGCGAAGAATTTGGCACCGTTGGATTCCTCTCGTCAAGCCGCTTCTTTTGAGCCAAAAATCTTCGAAAATTAAAAAAAATATTTTTTTGCGAATTTCGCAAAAATTTTTATCTGAAAAGAAGCTCTTTGACGAGAGGAATCCAACGGTGTAAAATTCATTGCGGTAGCTTGCTTAATAACGGAGCTATGGCCGTTTAAACTTTTGAAATTTCAAACGGCCATAACTCCGGTATTAAGCGACTTAGAGCGAAGAATTTGGCACCGTTGGATTCCTCTCGTCAAGCCGCTTCTTTTGAGCCAAAAATCTTCGAAAATTAAAAAAATTATTTTTTTGCGAATTCGCAAAAATTTTTGTTTGAAAAGAAGCTCTTTGACGAGAGGAATCCAACGGTGTAAAATTCATTGCCGTAGGTTGCTTAATAACGGAGCTATGGCCGTTTAAAGTTTTGAAATTTCAAACGGCCATAACTCCGTTATTAAGCGACTTAGAGCGATGAATTTGGCACCGTTGGATTCCTCTCGTCAAGCAGCTTCTTTTGAGCGAAAAATCTTCGAAAATTAAAAAAAATATTTTTTTGCGAATTTCGCAAAAATTTTTATTTGAAAAGAAGCTCTTTCACGAGAGAAATCCAACGGTGCAAAATTCATTGCCGTAACTTGCTTAATAACGGAGCTACGGCCGTTTAAACTTTTGAAATTTCAAACGGCCATAACTCCGTTATTAAGCGACTTAGAGCGAAGAATTTGGCACCGTTGGATTCCTCTCGTCAAGCCGCTTCTTTTGAGCCAAAAATCTTCGAAAATTAAAAAAAATATTTTTTTGCGAATTTCGCAAAAATTTTTATCTGAAAAGAAGCTCTTTGACGAGAGGAATCCAACGGTGTAAAATTTATTGCCGTAGGTTGCTTAATAACGGAGCTATGGCCGTTTAAAGTTTTGAAATTTCAAACGGCCATAACTCCGTTATTAAGCGACTTAGAGCGATGAATTTGGCACCGTTGGATTCCTCTCGTCAAGCCGCTTCTTTTGAGCCAAAAATCTTCGAAAATTAAAAAAAATATTTTTTTGCGAATTTCGCAAAAATTTTTATCTGAAAAGAAGCTCTTTGACGAGAGGAATCCAACGGTGTAAAATTTATTGCCGTAGGTTGCTTAATAACGGAGCTATGGCCGTTTAAACTTTTGAAATTTCAAACGGCCATAACTCCGGTATTAAGCGACTTAGAGCGAAGAATTTGGCACCGTTGGATTCCTCTCGTCAAGCCGCTTCTTTTGAGCCAAAAATCTTCGAAAATTAAAAAAATTATTTTTTTGCGAATTCGCAAAAATTTTTATTTGAAAAGAAGCTCTTTGACGAGAGGAATCCAACGGTGTAAAATTCATTGCCGTAGGTTGCTTAATAACGGAGCTATGGCCGTTTAAAGTTTTGAAAATTCAAACGGCCATAACTCCGTTATTAAGCGACTTAGAGCGATGAATTTGGCACCGTTGGATTCCTCTCGTCAAGCAGCTTCTTTTGAGCGAAAAATCTTCGAAAATTAAAAAAATTATTTTTTTGCGAATTTCGCAAAAATTTTTATTTGAAAAGGAGCTCTTTGACGAGAGGAATCCAACGGTGTAAAATTCATTGCGGTAGCTTGCTTAATAACGGAGCTATAGCCGTTTAAACTTTTGAAATTTCAAACGGCCATAACTCCGGTATTAAGCGACTTAGAGCGAAGAATTTGGCACCGTTGGATTCCTCTCGTCAAGCCGCTTCTTTTGAGCCAAAAATCTTCGAAAATTAAAAAAATTATTTTTTTGCGAATTCGCAAAAATTTTTGTTTGAAAAGAAGCTCTTTGACGAGAGGAATCCAACGGTGTAAAATTCATTGCCGTAGGTTGCTTAATAACGGAGCTATGGCCGTTTAAAGTTTTGAAATTTCAAACGGCCATAACTCCGTTATTAAGCGACTTAGAGCGATGAATTTGGCACCGTTGGATTCCTCTCGTCAAGCAGCTTCTTTTGAGCGAAAAATCTTCGAAAATTAAAAAAAATATTTTTTTGCGAATTTCGCAAAAATTTTTATTTGAAAAGAAGCTCTTTCACGAGAGAAATCCAACGGTGCAAAATTCATTGCCGTAACTTGCTTAATAACGGAGCTACGGCCGTTTAAACTTTTGAAATTTCAAACGGCCATAACTCCGTTATTAAGCGACTTAGAGCGAAGAATTTGGCACCGTTGGATTCCTCTCGTCAAGCCGCTTCTTTTGAGCCAAAAATCTTCGAAAATTAAAAAAAATATTTTTTTGCGAATTTCGCAAAAATTTTTATCTGAAAAGAAGCTCTTTGACGAGAGGAATCCAACGGTGTAAAATTCATTGCGGTAGCTTGCTTAATAACGGAGCTATGGCCGTTTAAACTTTTGAAATTTCAAACGGCCATAACTCCGGTATTAAGCGACTTAGAGCGAAGAATTTGGCACCGTTGGATTCCTCTCGTCAAGCCGCTTCTTTTGAGCCAAAAATCTTCGAAAATTAAAAAAATTATTTTTTTGCGAATTCGCAAAAATTTTTGTTTGAAAAGAAGCTCTTTGACGAGAGGAATCCAACGGTGTAAAATTCATTGCCGTAGGTTGCTTAATAACGGAGCTATGGCCGTTTAAAGTTTTGAAATTTCAAACGGCCATAACTCCGTTATTAAGCGACTTAGAGCGATGAATTTGGCACCGTTGCATTCCTCTCGTCAAGCAGCTTCTTTTGAGCGAAAAATCTTCGAAAATTAAAAAAAATATTTTTTTGCGAATTTCGCAAAAATTTTTATTTGAAAAGAAGCTCTTTCACGAGAGAAATCCAACGGTGCAAAATTCATTGCCGTAACTTGCTTAATAACGGAGCTACGGCCGTTTAAACTTTTGAAATTTCAAACGGCCATAACTCCGTTATTAAGCGACTTAGAGCGAAGAATTTGGCACCGTTGGATTCCTCTCGTCAAGCCGCTTCTTTTGAGCCAAAAATCTTCGAAAATTAAAAAAAATATTTTTTTGCGAATTTCGCAAAAATTTTTATCTGAAAAGAAGCTCTTTGACGAGAGGAATCCAACGGTGTAAAATTTATTGCCGTAGGTTGCTTAATAACGGAGCTATGGCCGTTTAAAGTTTTGAAATTTCAAACGGCCATAACTCCGTTATTAAGCGACTTAGAGCGATGAATTTGGCACCGTTGGATTCCTCTCGTCAAGCCGCTTCTTTTGAGCCAAAAATCTTCGAAAATTAAAAAAAATATTTTTTTGCGAATTTCGCAAAATTTTTTATCTGAAAAGAAGCTCTTTGACGAGAGGAATCCAACGGTGTAAAATTTATTGCCGTAGGTTGCTTAATAACGGAGCTATGGCCGTTTAAAGTTTTGAAATTTCAAACGGCCATAACTCCGTTATTAAGCGACTTAGAGCGATGAATTTGGCACCGTTGGATTCCTCTCGTCAAGCCGCTTCTTTTGAGCCAAAAATCTTCGAAAATTAAAAAAAATATTTTTTTGCGAATTTCGCAAAAATTTTTATCTGAAAAGAAGCTCTTTGACGAGAGGAATCCAACGGTGTAAAATTCATTGCGGTAGCTTGCTTAATAACGGAGCTATGGCCGTTTAAACTTTTGAAATTTCAAACGGCCATAACTCCGGTATTAAGCGACTTAGAGCGAAGAATTTGGCACCGTTGGATTCCTCTCGTCAAGCCGCTTCTTTTGAGCCAAAAATCTTCGAAAATTAAAAAAATTATTTTTTTGCGAATTCGCAAAAATTTTTATTTGAAAAGAAGCTCTTTGACGAGAGGAATCCAACGGTGTAAAATTCATTGCCGTAGGTTGCTTAATAACGGAGCTATGGCCGTTTAAAGTTTTGAAAATTCAAACGGCCATAACTCCGTTATTAAGCGACTTAGAGCGATGAATTTGGCACCGTTGGATTCCTCTCGTCAAGCAGCTTCTTTTGAGCGAAAAATCTTCGAAAATTAAAAAAATTATTTTTTTGCGAATTTCGCAAAAATTTTTATTTGAAAAGGAGCTCTTTGACGAGAGGAATCCAACGGTGTAAAATTCATTGCGGTAGCTTGCTTAATAACGGAGCTATGGCCGTTTAAACTTTTGAAATTTCAAACGGCCATAACTCCGGTATTAAGCGACTTGGAGCGAAGAATTTGGCACCGTTGGATTCCTCTCGTCAAGCCGCTTCTTTTGAGCCAAAAATCTTCGAAAATTAAAAAAAATATTTTTTTGCGAATTTCGCAAAAATTTTTATCTGAAAAGAAGCTCTTTGACGAGAGGAATCCAACGGTGTAAAATTTATTGCCGTAGGTTGCTTAATAACGGAGCTATGGCCGTTTAAAGTTTTGAAATTTCAAACGGCCATAACTCCGTTATTAAGCGACTTAGAGCGATGAATTTGGCACCGTTGGATTCCTCTCGTCAAGCCGCTTCTTTTGAGCCAAAAATCTTCGAAAATTAAAAAAAATATTTTTTTGCGAATTTCGCAAAAATTTTTATCTGAAAAGAAGCTCTTTGACGAGAGGAATCCAACGGTGTAAAATTTATTGCCGTAGGTTGCTTAATAACGGAGCTATGGCCGTTTAAAGTTTTGAAATTTCAAACGGCCATAACTCCGTTATTAAGCGACTTAGAGCGATGAATTTGGCACCGTTGGATTCCTCTCGTCAAGCAGCTTCTTTTGAGCGAAAAATCTTCGAAAATTAAAAAAATTATTTTTTTGCGAATTTCGCAAAAATTTTTATTTGAAAAGAAGCTCTTTGACGAGAGGAATCCAACGGTGTAAAATTCATTGCGGTAGCTTGCTTAATAACGGAGCTATGGCCGTTTAAACTTTTGAAATTTCAAACGGCCATAACTCCGGTATTAAGCGACTTAGAGCGAAGAATTTGGCACCGTTGGATTCCTCTCGTCAAGCCGCTTCTTTTGAGCCAAAAATCTTCGAAAATTAAAAAAATTATTTTTTTGCGAATTCGCAAAAATTTTTATTTGAAAAGAAGCTCTTTGACGAGAGGAATCCAACGGTGTAAAATTCATTGCCGTAGGTTGCTTAATAACGGAGCTATGGCCGTTTAAAGTTTTGAAAATTCAAACGGCCATAACTCCGTTATTAAGCGACTTAGAGCGATGAATTTGGCACCGTTGGATTCCTCTCGTCAAGCAGCTTCTTTTGAGCGAAAAATCTTCGAAAATTAAAAAAATTATTTTTTTGCGAATTTCGCAAAAATTTTTATTTGAAAAGGAGCTCTTTGACGAGAGGAATCCAACGGTGTAAAATTCATTGCGGTAGCTTGCTTAATAACGGAGCTATAGCCGTTTAAACTTTTGAAATTTCAAACGGCCATAACTCCGGTATTAAGCGACTTGGAGCGAAGAATTTGGCACCGTTGGATTCCTCTCGTCAAGCCGCTTCTTTTGAGCCAAAAATCTTCGAAAATTAAAAAAATTATTTTTTTGCGAATTTCGCAAAAATTTTTATTTGAAAAGAAGCTCTTTGACGAGAGGAATCCAACGGTGTAAAATTCATTGCCGTAGGTTGCTTAATAACGGAGCTATGGCCGTTTAAAGTTTTGAAATTTCGGACGGCCATAACTCCGTTATTAAGCGACTTAGAGCGATGAATTTGGCACCGTTGGATTCCTCTCGTCAAGCCGCTTCTTTTGAGCCAAAAATCTTCGAAAATTAAAAAAAATATTTTTTTGCGAATTTCGCAAAAATTTTTATTTGAAAAGAAGCTCTTTGACGAGAGGAATCCAACGGTGTAAAATTTATTGCCGTAGGTTGCTTAATAACGGAGCTATGGCCGTTTAAAGTTTTGAAATTTCAAACGGCCATAACTCCGTTATTAAGCGACTTAGAGCGATGAATTTGGCACCGTTGGATTCCTCTCGTCAAGCAGCTTCTTTTGAGCGAAAAATCTTCGAAAATTAAAAAAATTATTTTTTTGCGAATTTCGCAAAAATTTTTATTTGAAAAGAAGCTCTTTGACGAGAGGAATCCAACGGTGTAAAATTCATTGCGGTAGCTTGCTTAATAACGGAGCTATGGCCGTTTAAACTTTTGAAATTTCAAACGGCCATAACTCCGGTATTAAGCGACTTAGAGCGAAGAATTTGGCACCGTTGGATTCCTCTCGTCAAGCCGCTTCTTTTGAGCCAAAAATCTTCGAAAATTAAAAAAATTATTTTTTTGCGAATTCGCAAAAATTTTTATTTGAAAAGAAGCTCTTTGACGAGAGGAATCCAACGGTGTAAAATTCATTGCCGTAGGTTGCTTAATAACGGAGCTATGGCCGTTTAAAGTTTTGAAAATTCAAACGGCCATAACTCCGTTATTAAGCGACTTAGAGCGATGAATTTGGCACCGTTGGATTCCTCTCGTCAAGCAGCTTCTTTTGAGCGAAAAATCTTCGAAAATTAAAAAAATTATTTTTTTGCGAATTTCGCAAAAATTTTTATTTGAAAAGGAGCTCTTTGACGAGAGGAATCCAACGGTGTAAAATTCATTGCGGTAGCTTGCTTAATAACGGAGCTATAGCCGTTTAAACTTTTGAAATTTCAAACGGCCATAACTCCGGTATTAAGCGACTTGGAGCGAAGAATTTGGCACCGTTGGATTCCTCTCGTCAAGCCGCTTCTTTTGAGCCAAAAATCTTCGAAAATTAAAAAAATTATTTTTTTGCGAATTTCGCAAAAATTTTTATTTGAAAAGAAGCTCTTTGACGAGAGGAATCCAACGGTGTAAAATTCATTGCCGTAGGTTGCTTAATAACGGAGCTATGGCCGTTTAAAGTTTTGAAATTTCGGACGGCCATAACTCCGTTATTAAGCGACTTAGAGCGATGAATTTGGCACCGTTGGATTCCTCTCGTCAAGCCGCTTCTTTTGAGCCAAAAATCTTCGAAAATTAAAAAAAATATTTTTTTGCGAATTTCGCAAAAATTTTTATTTGAAAAGAAGCTCTTTGACGAGAGGAATCCAACGGTGTAAAATTCATTGCCGTAGCTTGCTTAATAACGGAGCTATGGCCGTTTAAAGTTTTGAAATTTCAAACGGCCATAACTTCGTTATTAAGCGACTTAAAGCGATGAATTTGGCACCGTTGGATTCCTCTCGTCAAGCAGCTTCTTTTGAGCGAAAAATCTTCGAAAATTAAAAAAAATATTTTTTTGCGAATTTCGCAAAAATTTTTATTTGAAAAGAAGCTCTTTGACGAGAGGAATCCAACGGTGTAAAATTCATTGCGGTAGCTTGCTTAATAACGGAGCTATGGCCGTTTAAACTTTTGAAATTTCAAACGGCCATAACTCCGGTATTAAGCGACTTGGAGCGAAGAATTTGGCACCGTTGGATTCCTCTCGTCAAGCCGCTTCTTTTGAGCGAAAAATCTTCGAAAATTAAAAAAATTATTTTTTTGCGAATTTCGCAAAAATTTTTATTTGAAAAGAAGCTCTCTGACGAAAGGAATCCAACGGTGTAAAATTCATTGCCGTAGCTTGCTTAATAACGGAGCTATGGCCGTTTAAAGTCTTGAAATTTCAAACGGCCATAACTCCGTTATTAAGCGACTTAGAGCGATGAATTTGGCACCGTTGGATTCCTCTCGTCAAGCCGCTTCTTTTGAGCCAAAAATCTTCGAAAATTAAAAAAAATATTTTTTTGCGAATTTCGCAAAAATTTTTATTTGAAAAGAAGCTCTTTGACGAAAGGAATCCAACGGTGTAAAATTCATTGCCGTAGCTTGCTTAATAACGGAGCTATGGCCGTTTAAAGTTTTGAAATTTCAAACGACCATAACTCCGTTATTAAGCGACTTAGAGCGATGAATTTGGCACCGTTGGATTCCTCTCGTCAACCAGCTTCTTTTGAGCCAAAAATCTTCGAAAATCAAAAAAAATATTTTTTTGCGAATTTCGCAAAAATTTTTATTTGAAAAGAAGCTCTTTGACGAAAGGAATCCAACGGTGTAAAATTCATTGCCGTAGCTTGCTTAATAACGGAGCTATGGCCGTTTAAAGTTTTGAAATTTCAAACGGCCATAACTCCGTTATTAAGTGACTTAGAGCGATGAATTTGGCACCGTTGGATTCCTCTCGTCAAGCAGCTTCTTTTGAGCGAAAAATCTTCGAAAATTAAAAAAAATATTTTTTTGCGAATTTCGCAAAAATTTTTATTAGAAAAGAAGCTCTTTCACGAGAGAAATCCAACGGTGCAAAATTCATTGCCGTAACTTGCTTAATAACGGAGCTACGGCCGTTTAAAGTTTTGAAATTTCAAACGGCCATAACTCCGTTATTAAGCGACTTAGAGCGAAGAATTTGGCACCGTTGGATTCCTCTCGTCAAGCCGCTTCTTTTGAGCCAAAAATCTTCGAAAATTAAAAAAAATATTTTTTTGCGAATTTCGCAAAAATTTTTATCTGAAAAGAAGCTCTTTGACGAGAGGAATCCAACGGTGTAAAATTTATTGCCGTAGGTTGCTTAATAACGGAGCTATGGCCGTTTAAAGTTTTGAAATTTCAAACGGCCATAACTCCGTTATTAAGCGACTTAGAGCGATGAATTTGGCACCGTTGGATTCCTCTCGTCAAGCCGCTTCTTTTGTGCCAAAAATCTTCGAAAATTAAAAAAATTATTTTTTTGCGAATTTCGCAAAAATTTTTATTTGAAAAGAAGCTCTTTGACGAGAGGAATCCAACGGTGTAAAATTCATTGCGGTAGCTTGCTTAATAACGGAGCTATGGCCGTTTAAAGTTTTGAAATTTCAAACGGCCATAACTCCGGTATTAAGCGACTTGGAGCGAAGAATTTGGCACCGTTGGATTCCTCTCGTCAAGCCGCTTCTTTTGAGCGAAAAATCTTCGAAAATTAAAAAAATTATTTTTTTGCGAATTTCGCAAAAATTTTTATTTGAAAAGAAGCTCTTTGACGAAAGGAATCCAACGGTGTAAAATTCATTGCCGTAGCTTGCTTAATAACGGAGCTATGGCCGTTTAAAGTCTTGAAATTTCAAACGGCCATAACTCCGTTATTAAGCGACTTAGAGCGATGAATTTGGCACCGTTGGATTCCTCTCGTCAAGCCGCTTCTTTTGAGCCAAAAATCTTCGAAAATTAAAAAAAATATTTTTTTGCGAATTTCGCAAAAATTTTTATTTGAAAAGAAGCTCTTTGACGAAAGGAATCCAACGGTGTAAAATTCATTGCCGTAGCTTGCTTAATAACGGAGCTATGGCCGTTTAAAGTTTTGAAATTTCAAACGACCATAACTCCGTTATTAAGCGACTTAGAGCGATGAATTTGGCACCGTTGGATTCCTCTCGTCAAGCCGCTTCTTTTGAGCCAAAAATCTTCGAAAATTAAAAAAAATATTTTTTTGCGAATTTCGCAAAAATTTTTATCTGAAAAGAAGCTCTTTGACGAGAGGAATCCAACGGTGTAAAATTCATTGCCGTAGGTTGCTTAATAACGGAGCTATGGCCGTTTAAAGTTTTGAAATTTCAAACGGCCATAACTCCGTTATTAAGTGACTTAGAGCGATGAATTTGGCACCGTTGGATTCCTCTCGTCAAGCAGCTTCTTTTGAGCGAAAAATCTTCGAAAATTAAAAAAATTATTTTTTTGCGAATTTCGCAAAAATTTTTATTTGAAAAGAAGCTCTTTGACGAAAGGAATCCAACGGTGTAAAATTCATTGCCGTAGCTTGCTTAATAACGGAGCTATGGCCGTTTAAAGTTTTGAAATTTCAAACGGCCATAACTCCGTTATTAAGCGACTTAGAGCGATGAATTTGGCACCGTTGGATTCCTCTCGTCAAGCCGCTTCTTTTGAGCCAAAAATCTTCGAAAATTAAAAAAAATATTTTTTTGCGAATTTCGCAAAAATTTTTATCTGAAAAGAAGCTCTTTGACGAGAGGAATCCAACGGTGTAAAATTCATTGCGGTAGCTTGCTTAATAACGGAGCTATGGCCGTTTAAACTTTTGAAATTTCAAACGGCCATAACTCCGGTATTAAGCGACTTAGAGCGAAGAATTTGGCACCGTTGGATTCCTCTCGTCAAGCCGCTTCTTTTGAGCCAAAAATCTTCGAAAATTAAAAAAATTATTTTTTTGCGAATTCGCAAAAATTTTTATTTGAAAAGAAGCTCTTTGACGAGAGGAATCCAACGGTGTAAAATTCATTGCCGTAGGTTGCTTAATAACGGAGCTATGGCCGTTTAAAGTTTTGAAATTTCAAACGGCCATAACTCCGTTATTAAGTGACTTAGAGCGATGAATTTGGCACCGTTGGATTCCTCTCGTCAAGCAGCTTCTTTTGAGCGAAAAATCTTCGAAAATTAAAAAAATTATTTTTTTGCGAATTTCGCAAAAATTTTTATTTGAAAAGAAGCTCTTTGACGAAAGGAATCCAACGGTGTAAAATTCATTGCCGTAGCTTGCTTAATAACGGAGCTATGGCCGTTTAAAGTTTTGAAATTTCAAACGGCCATAACTCCGTTATTAAGCGACTTAGAGCGATGAATTTGGCACCGTTGGATTCCTCTCGTCAAGCCGCTTCTTTTGAGCCAAAAATCTTCGAAAATTAAAAAAAATATTTTTTTGCGAATTTCGCAAAAATTTTTATCTGAAAAGAAGCTCTTTGACGAGAGGAATCCAACGGTGTAAAATTTATTGCCGTAGGTTGCTTAATAACGGAGCTATGGCCGTTTAAAGTTTTGAAATTTCAAACGGCCATAACTCCGTTATTAAGCGACTTAGAGCGATGAATTTGGCACCGTTGGATTCCTCTCGTCAAGCCGCTTCTTTTGAGCCAAAAATCTTCGAAAATTAAAAAAAATATTTTTTTGCGAATTTCGCAAAAATTTTTATCTGAAAAGAAGCTCTTTGACGAGAGGAATCCAACGGTGTAAAATTTATTGCCGTAGGTTGCTTAATAACGGAGCTATGGCCGTTTAAAGTTTTGAAATTTCAAACGGCCATAACTCCGTTATTAAGCGACTTAGAGCGATGAATTTGGCACCGTTGGATTCCTCTCGTCAAGCCGCTTCTTTTGAGCCAAAAATCTTCGAAAATTAAAAAAAATATTTTTTTGCGAATTTCGCAAAAATTTTTATCTGAAAAGAAGCTCTTTGACGAGAGGAATCCAACGGTGTAAAATTCATTGCGGTAGCTTGCTTAATAACGGAGCTATGGCCGTTTAAACTTTTGAAATTTCAAACGGCCATAACTCCGGTATTAAGCGACTTAGAGCGAAGAATTTGGCACCGTTGGATTCCTCTCGTCAAGCAGCTTCTTTTGAGCGAAAAATCTTCGAAAATTAAAAAAATTATTTTTTTGCGAATTTCGCAAAAATTTTTATTTGAAAAGAAGCTCTTTGACGAAAGGAATCCAACGGTGTAAAATTCATTGCCGTAGCTTGCTTAATAACGGAGCTATGGCCGTTTAAAGTTTTGAAATTTCAAACGGCCATAACTCCGTTATTAAGCGACTTAGAGCGATGAATTTGGCACCGTTGGATTCCTCTCGTCAAGCCGCTTCTTTTGAGCCAAAAATCTTCGAAAATTAAAAAAAATATTTTTTTGCGAATTTCGCAAAAATTTTTATCTGAAAAGAAGCTCTTTGACGAGAGGAATCCAACGGTGTAAAATTTATTGCCGTAGGTTGCTTAATAACGGAGCTATGGCCGTTTAAAGTTTTGAAATTTCAAACGGCCATAACTCCGTTATTAAGCGACTTAGAGCGATGAATTTGGCACCGTTGGATTCCTCTCGTCAAGCCGCTTCTTTTGAGCCAAAAATCTTCGAAAATTAAAAAAAATATTTTTTTGCGAATTTCGCAAAAATTTTTATCTGAAAAGAAGCTCTTTGACGAGAGGAATCCAACGGTGTAAAATTTATTGCCGTAGGTTGCTTAATAACGGAGCTATGGCCGTTTAAAGTTTTGAAATTTCAAACGGCCATAACTCCGTTATTAAGCGACTTAGAGCGATGAATTTGGCACCGTTGGATTCCTCTCGTCAAGCCGCTTCTTTTGAGCCAAAAATCTTCGAAAATTAAAAAAAATATTTTTTTGCGAATTTCGCAAAAATTTTTATCTGAAAAGAAGCTCTTTGACGAGAGGAATCCAACGGTGTAAAATTCATTGCGGTAGCTTGCTTAATAACGGAGCTATGGCCGTTTAAACTTTTGAAATTTCAAACGGCCATAACTCCGGTATTAAGCGACTTAGAGCGAAGAATTTGGCACCGTTGGATTCCTCTCGTCAAGCCGCTTCTTTTGAGCCAAAAATCTTCGAAAATTAAAAAAATTATTTTTTTGCGAATTCGCAAAAATTTTTATTTGAAAAGAAGCTCTTTGACGAGAGGAATCCAACGGTGTAAAATTCATTGCCGTAGGTTGCTTAATAACGGAGCTATGGCCGTTTAAAGTTTTGAAAATTCAAACGGCCATAACTCCGTTATTAAGCGACTTAGAGCGATGAATTTGGCACCGTTGGATTCCTCTCGTCAAGCAGCTTCTTTTGAGCGAAAAATCTTCGAAAATTAAAAAAATTATTTTTTTGCGAATTTCGCAAAAATTTTTATTTGAAAAGGAGCTCTTTGACGAGAGGAATCCAACGGTGTAAAATTCATTGCGGTAGCTTGCTTAATAACGGAGCTATGGCCGTTTAAACTTTTGAAATTTCAAACGGCCATAACTCCGGTATTAAGCGACTTGGAGCGAAGAATTTGGCACCGTTGGATTCCTCTCGTCAAGCCGCTTCTTTTGAGCGAAAAATCTTCGAAAATTAAAAAAATTATTTTTTTGCGAATTTCGCAAAAATTTTTATTTAAAAAGAAGCTCTTTGACGAAAGGAATCCAACGGTGTAAAATTCATTGCCGTAGCTTGCTTAATAACGGAGCTATGGCCGTTTAAAGTTTTGAAATTTCAAACGGCCATAACTCCGTTATTAAGCGACTTAGAGCGATGAATTTGGCACAGTTGGATTCCTCTTGTCAAGCCGCTTCTTTTGAGCCAAAAATCTTCGAAAATTAAAAAAAATATTTTTTTGCGAATTTCGCAAAAATTTTTATTTGAAAAGAAGCTCTTTGACGAAAGGAATCCAACGGTGTAAAATTCATTGCCGTAGCTTGCTTAATAACGGAGCTATGGCCGTTTAAAGTTTTGAAATTTCAAACGACCATAACTCCGTTATTAAGCGACTTAGAGCGATGAATTTGGCACCGTTGGATTCCTCTCGTCAACCAGCTTCTTTTGAGCCAAAAATCTTCGAAAATCAAAAAAAATATTTTTTTGCGAATTTCGCAAAAATTTTTATTTGAAAAGAAGCTCTTTGACGAAAGGAATCCAACGGTGGAAAATTCATTGCCGTAGCTTGCTTAATAACGGAGCTATGGCCGTTTAAAGTTTTGAAATTTCAAACGGCCATAACTCCGTTATTAAGTGACTTAGAGCGATGAATTTGGCACCGTTGGATTCCTCTCGTCAAGCAGCTTCTTTTGAGCGAAAAATCTTCGAAAATTAAAAAAAATATTTTTTTGCGAATTTCGCAAAAATTTTTATTAGAAAAGAAGCTCTTTCACGAGAGAAATCCAACGGTGCAAAATTCATTGCCGTAACTTGCTTAATAACGGAGCTACGGCCGTTTAAAGTTTTGAAATTTCAAACGGCCATAACTCCGTTATTAAGCGACTTAGAGCGAAGAATTTGGCACCGTTGGATTCCTCTCGTCAAGCCGCTTCTTTTGAGCCAAAAATCTTCGAAAATTAAAAAAAATATTTTTTTGCGAATTTCGCAAAAATTTTTATCTGAAAAGAAGCTCTTTGACGAGAGGAATCCAACGGTGTAAAATTCATTGCGGTAGCTTGCTTAATAACGGAGCTATGGCCGTTTAAACTTTTGAAATTTCAAACGGCCATAACTCCGGTATTAAGCGACTTAGAGCGAAGAATTTGGCACCGTTGGATTCCTCTCGTCAAGCAGCTTCTTTTGAGCGAAAAATCTTCGAAAATTAAAAAAAATATTTTTTTGCGAATTTCGCAAAAATTTTTATTTGAAAAGAAGCTCTTTGACGAGAGGAATCCAACGGTGTAAAATTCATTGCGGTAGCTTGCTTAATAACGGAGCTATGGCCGTTTAAACTTTTGAAATTTCAAACGGCCATAACTCCGGTATTAAGCGACTTGGAGCGAAGAATTTGGCACCGTTGGATTCCTCTCGTCAAGCCGCTTCTTTTGAGCCAAAAATCTTCGAAAATTAAAAAAATTATTTTTTTGCGAATTTCGCAAAAATTTTTATTTGAAAAGAAGCTCTTTGACGAGAGGAATCCAACGGTGTAAAATTCATTGCCGTAGGTTGCTTAATAACGGAGCTATGGCCGTTTAAAGTTTTGAAATTTCAAACGGCCATAACTCCGTTATTAAGCGACTTAGAGCGATGAATTTGGCACCGTTGGATTCCTCTCGTCAAGCCGCTTCTTTTGAGCCAAAAATCTTCGAAAATTAAAAAAAATATTTTTTTGCGAATTTCGCAAAAATTTTTATCTGAAAAGAAGCTCTTTGACGAGAGGAATCCAACGGTGTAAAATTCATTGCGGTAGCTTGCTTAATAACGGAGCTATGGCCGTTTAAACTTTTGAAATTTCAAACGGCCATAACTCCGGTATTAAGCGACTTAGAGCGAAGAATTTGGCACCGTTGGATTCCTCTCGTCAAGCAGCTTCTTTTGAGCGAAAAATCTTCGAAAATTAAAAAAAATATTTTTTTGCGAATTTCGCAAAAATTTTTATTTGAAAAGAAGCTCTTTGACGAAAGGAATCCAACGGTGTAAAATTCATTGCCGTAGCTTGCTTAATAACGGAGCTATGGCCGTTTAAAGTTTTGAAATTTCAAACGGCCATAACTCCGTTATTAAGCGACTTAGAGCGATGAATTTGGCACCGTTGGATTCCTCTCGTCAAGCAGCTTCTTTTGAGCGAAAAATCTTCGAAAATTAAAAAAATTATTTTTTTGCGAATTTCGCAAAAATTTTTATTTGAAAAGAAGCTCTTTGACGAGAGGAATCCAACGGTGTAAAATTCATTGCGGTAGCTTGCTTAATAACGGAGCTATGGCCGTTTAAACTTTTGAAATTTCAAACGGCCATAACTCCGGTATTAAGCGACTTGGAGCGAAGAATTTGGCACCGTTGGATTCCTCTCGTCAAGCCGCTTCTTTTGAGCCAAAAATCTTCGAAAATTAAAAAAATTATTTTTTTGCGAATTTCGCAAAAATTTTTATTTGAAAAGAAGCTCTTTGACGAGAGGAATCCAACGGTGTAAAATTCATTGCGGTAGCTTGCTTAATAACGGAGCTATGGCCGTTTAAAGTTTTGAAATTTCAAACGGCCATAACTCCGTTATTAAGCGACTTAGAGCGATGAATTTGGCACCGTTGGATTCCTCTCGTCAAGCCGCTTCTTTTGAGCCAAAAATCTTCGAAAATTAAAAAAATTATTTTTTTGCGAATTTCGCAAAAATTTTTATTTGAAAAGAAGCTCTTTGACGAGAGGAATCCAACGGTGTAAAATTCATTGCCGTAGGTTGCTTAATAACGGAGCTATGGCCGTTTGAAGTTTTGAAATTTCAAACGGCCATAACTCCGTTATTAAGCGACTTAGAGCGATGAATTTGGCACCGTTGGATTCCTCTCGTCAAGCCGCTTCTTTTGAGCCAAAAATCTTCGAAAATTAAAAAAAATATTTTTTGCGAATTTCGCAAAAATTTTTATTTGAAAAGAAGCTCTTTGACGAGAGGAATCCAACGGTGTAAAATTCATTGCCGTAGCTTGCTTAATAACGGAGCTATGGCCGTTTAAAGTTTTGAAATTTCAAACGGCCATAACTTCGTTATTAAGCGACTTAAAGCGATGAATTTGGCACCGTTGGATTCCTCTCGTCAAGCAGCTTCTTTTGAGCGAAAAATCTTCGAAAATTAAAAAAAATATTTTTTTGCGAATTTCGCAAAAATTTTTATTTGAAAAGAAGCTCTTTGACGAAAGGAATCCAACGGTGTAAAATTCATTGCCGTAGCTTGCTTAATAACGGAGCTATGGCCGTTTAAAGTTTTGAAATTTCAAACGGCCATAACTCCGTTATTAAGCGACTTAGAGCGATGAATTTGGCACCGTTGGATTCCTCTCGTCAAGCCGCTTCTTTTGAGCCAAAAATCTTCGAAAATTAAAAAAAATATTTTTTTGCGAATTTCACAAAAAATTTTATTTGAAAAGAAGCTCTTTGACGAAAGGAATCCAACGGTGTAAAATTCATTGCCGTAGCTTGCTTAATAACGGAGCTATGGCCGTTTAAAGTTTTGAAATTTCAAACGGCCATAACTCCGTTATTAAGCGACTTAGAGCGATGAATTTGGCACCGTTGGATTCCTCTCGTCAAGCCGCTTCTTTTGAGCCAAAAATCTTCGAAAATTAAAAAAAATATTTTTTTGCGAATTTCGCAAAAATTTTTATTTGAAAAGAAGCTCTTTGACGAGAGGAATCCAACGGTGTAAAATTCATTGCCGTAGCTTGCTTAATAACGGAGCTATGGCCGTTTAAAGTTTTGAAATTTCAAACGGCCATAACTTCGTTATTAAGCGACTTAAAGCGATGAATTTGGCACCGTTGGATTCCTCTCGTCAAGCAGCTTCTTTTGAGCGAAAAATCTTCGAAAATTAAAAAAAATATTTTTTTGCGAATTTCGCAAAAATTTTTATTTGAAAAGAAGCTCTTTGACGAGAGGAATCCAACGGTGTAAAATTCATTGCGGTAGCTTGCTTAATAACGGAGCTATGGCCGTTTAAACTTTTGAAATTTCAAACGGCCATAACTCCGGTATTAAGCGACTTGGAGCGAAGAATTTGGCACCGTTGGATTCCTCTCGTCAAGCCGCTTCTTTTGAGCCAAAAATCTTCGAAAATTAAAAAAATTATTTTTTTGCGAATTTCGCAAAAATTTTTATTTGAAAAGAAGCTCTTTGACGAGAGGAATCCAACGGTGTAAAATTCATTGCCGTAGGTTGCTTAATAACGGAGCTATGGCCGTTTAAAGTTTTGAAATTTCAAACGGCCATAACTCCGTTATTAAGCGACTTAGAGCGATGAATTTGGCACCGTTGGATTCCTCTCGTCAAGCCGCTTCTTTTGAGCCAAAAATCTTCGAAAATTAAAAAAAATATTTTTTTGCGAATTTCGCAAAAATTTTTATTTGAAAAGAAGCTCTTTGACGAGAGGAATCCAACGGTGTAAAATTCATTGCCGTAGCTTGCTTAATAACGGAGCTATGGCCGTTTAAAGTTTTGAAATTTCAAACGGCCATAACTTCGTTATTAAGCGACTTAAAGCGATGAATTTGGCACCGTTGGATTCCTCTCGTCAAGCAGCTTCTTTTGAGCGAAAAATCTTCGAAAATTAAAAAAAATATTTTTTTGCGAATTTCGCAAAAATTTTTATTTGAAAAGAAGCTCTTTGACGAAAGGAATCCAACGGTGTAAAATTCATTGCCGTAGCTTGCTTAATAACGGAGCTATGGCCGTTTAAAGTTTTGAAATTTCAAACGGCCATAACTCCGTTATTAAGCGACTTAGAGCGATGAATTTGGCACCGTTGGATTCCTCTCGTCAAGCAGCTTCTTTTGAGCGAAAAATCTTCGAAAATTAAAAAAATTATTTTTTTGCGAATTTCGCAAAAATTTTTATTTGAAAAGAAGCTCTTTGACGAGAGGAATCCAACGGTGTAAAATTCATTGCGGTAGCTTGCTTAATAACGGAGCTATGGCCGTTTAAACTTTTGAAATTTCAAACGGCCATAACTCCGGTATTAAGCGACTTGGAGCGAAGAATTTGGCACCGTTGGATTCCTCTCGTCAAGCCGCTTCTTTTGAGCCAAAAATCTTCGAAAATTAAAAAAATTATTTTTTTGCGAATTTCGCAAAAATTTTTATTTGAAAAGAAGCTCTTTGACGAGAGGAATCCAACGGTGTAAAATTCATTGCGGTAGCTTGCTTAATAACGGAGCTATGGCCGTTTAAACTTTTGAAATTTCAAACGGCCATAACTCCGGTATTAAGCGACTTGGAGCGAAGAATTTGGCACCGTTGGATTCCTCTCGTCAAGCCGCTTCTTTTGAGCCAAAAATCTTCGAAAATTAAAAAAATTATTTTTTTGCGAATTTCGCAAAAATTTTTATTTGAAAAGAAGCTCTTTGACGAGAGGAATCCAACGGTGTAAAATTCATTGCGGTAGCTTGCTTAATAACGGAGCTATGGCCGTTTAAACTTTTGAAATTTCAAACGGCCATAACTCCGGTATTAAGCGACTTGGAGCGAAGAATTTGGCACCGTTGGATTCCTCTCGTCAAGCCGCTTCTTTTGAGCCAAAAATCTTCGAAAATTAAAAAAATTATTTTTTTGCGAATTTCGCAAAAATTTTTATTTGAAAAGAAGCTCTTTGACGAGAGGAATCCAACGGTGTAAAATTCATTGCGGTAGCTTGCTTAATAACGGAGCTATGGCCGTTTAAACTTTTGAAATTTCAAACGGCCATAACTCCGGTATTAAGCGACTTGGAGCGAAGAATTTGGCACCGTTGGATTCCTCTCGTCAAGCCGCTTCTTTTGAGCCAAAAATCTTCGAAAATTAAAAAAATTATTTTTTTGCGAATTTCGCAAAAATTTTTATTTGAAAAGAAGCTCTTTGACGAGAGGAATCCAACGGTGTAAAATTCATTGCGGTAGCTTGCTTAATAACGGAGCTATGGCCGTTTAAACTTTTGAAATTTCAAACGGCCATAACTCCGGTATTAAGCGACTTGGAGCGAAGAATTTGGCACCGTTGGATTCCTCTCGTCAAGCCGCTTCTTTTGAGCCAAAAATCTTCGAAAATTAAAAAAATTATTTTTTTGCGAATTTCGCAAAAATTTTTATTTGAAAAGAAGCTCTTTGACGAGAGGAATCCAACGGTGTAAAATTCATTGCCGTAGGTTGCTTAATAACGGAGCTATGGCCGTTTAAAGTTTTGAAATTTCAAACGGCCATAACTCCGTTATTAAGCGACTTAGAGCGATGAATTTGGCACCGTTGGATTCCTCTCGTCAAGCCGCTTCTTTTGAGCCAAAAATCTTCGAAAATTAAAAAAAATATTTTTTTGCGAATTTCGCAAAAATTTTTATTTGAAAAGAAGCTCTTTGACGAGAGGAATCCAACGGTGTAAAATTCATTGCCGTAGCTTGCTTAATAACGGAGCTATGGCCGTTTAAAGTTTTGAAATTTCAAACGGCCATAACTTCGTTATTAAGCGACTTAAAGCGATGAATTTGGCACCGTTGGATTCCTCTCGTCAAGCAGCTTCTTTTGAGCGAAAAATCTTAGAAAATTAAAAAAAATATTTTTTTGCGAATTTCGCAAAAATTTTTATTTGAAAAGAAGCTCTTTGACGAAAGGAATCCAACGGTGTAAAATTCATTGCCGTAGCTTGCTTAATAACGGAGCTATGGCCGTTTAAAGTTTTGAAATTTCAAACGGCCATAACTCCGTTATAAAGCGACTTAGAGCGATGAATTTGGCACCGTTGGATTCCTCTCGTCAAGCCGCTTCTTTTGAGCCAAAAATCTTCGAAAATTAAAAAAAATATTTTTTTGCGAATTTCACAAAAAATTTTATTTGAAAAGAAGCTCTTTGACGAAAGGAATCCAACGGTGTAAAATTCATTGCCGTAGCTTGCTTAATAACGGAGCTATGGCCGTTTAAACTTTTGAAATTTCAAACGGCCATAACTCCGGTATTAAGCGACTTGGAGCGAAGAATTTGGCACCGTTGGATTCCTCTCGTCAAGCCGCTTCTTTTGAGCCAAAAATCTTCGAAAATTAAAAAAATTATTTTTTTGCGAATTTCGCAAAAATTTTTATTTGAAAAGAAGCTCTTTGACGAGAGGAATCCAACGGTGTAAAATTCATTGCCGTAGCTTGCTTAATAACGGAGCTATGGCCGTTTAAAGTTTTGAAATTTCAAACGGCCATAACTCCGTTATTAAGCGACTTAGAGCGATGAATTTGGCACCGTTGGATTCCTCTCGTCAAGCAGCTTCTTTTGAGCCGAAAATCTTCGAAAATTAAAAAAAATATTTTTTTGCGAATTTCGCAAGAATTTTTATTTGAAAAGAAGCTCTTTGACGAGAGGAATCCAACGGTGTAAAATTCATTGCCGTAGGTTGCTTAATAACGGAGCTATGGCCGTTTAAAGTTTTGAAATTTCAAACGGCCATAACTCCGTTATTAAGCGACTTAGAGCGATGAATTTGGCACCGTTGGATTCCTCTCGTCAAGCAGCTTCTTTTGAGCGAAAAATCTTCGAAAATTAAAAAAATTATTTTTTTGCGAATTTCGCAAAAATTTTTATTTGAAAAGAAGCTCTTTGACGAGAGGAATCCAACGGTGTAAAATTCATTGCCGTAGGTTGCTTAATAACGGAGCTATGGCCGTTTAAAGTTTTGAAAATTCAAACGGCCATAACTCCGTTATTAAGCGACTTAGAGCGATGAATTTGGCACCGTTGGATTCCTCTCGTCAAGCAGCTTCTTTTGAGCGAAAAATCTTCGAAAATTAAAAAAAATATTTTTTTGCGAATTTCGCAAAAATTTTTATTTGAAAAGGAGCTCTTTGACGAGAGGAATCCAACGGTGTAAAATTCATTGCGGTAGCTTGCTTAATAACGGAGCTATGGCCGTTTAAACTTTTGAAATTTCAAACGGCCATAACTCCGGTATTAAGCGACTTGGAGCGAAGAATTTGGCACCGTTGGATTCCTCTCGTCAAGCCGCTTCTTTTGAGCCAAAAATCTTCGAAAATTAAAAAAATTATTTTTTTGCGAATTTCGCAAAAATTTTTATTTGAAAAGAAGCTCTTTGACGAGAGGAATCCAACGGTGTAAAATTCATTGCCGTAGGTTGCTTAATAACGGAGCTATGGCCGTTTAAAATTTTGAAATTTCAAACGGCCATAACTCCGTTATTAAGCGACTTAGAGCGATGAATTTGGCACCGTTGGATTCCTCTCGTCAAGCCGCTTCTTTTGAGCCAAAAATCTTCGAAAATTAAAAAAAATATTTTTTTGCGAATTTCACAAAAAATTTTATTTGAAAAGAAGCTCTTTGACGAAAGGAATCCAACGGTGTAAAATTCATTGCCGTAGGTTGCTTAATAACGGAGCTATGGCCGTTTAAAGTTTTGAAATTTCAAACGGCCATAACTCCGTTATTAAGCGACTTAGAGCGATGAATTTGGCACCGTTGGATTCCTCTCGTCAAGCCGCTTCTTTTGAGCCAAAAATCTTCGAAAATTAAAAAAAATATTTTTTTGCGAATTTCACAAAAAATTTTATTTGAAAAGAAGCTCTTTGACGAAAGGAATCCAACGGTGTAAAATTCATTGCCGTAGCTTGCTTAATAACGGAGCTATGGCCGTTTAAAGTTTTGAAATTTCAAACGGCCATAACTCCGTTATTAAGCGACTTAGAGCGATGAATTTGGCACCGTTGGATTCCTCTCGTCAAGCAGCTTCTTTTGAGCGAAAAATCTTCGAAAATTAAAAAAATTATTTTTTTGCGAATTTCGCAAAAATTTTTATTTGAAAAGAAGCTCTTTGACGAGAGGAATCCAACGGTGTAAAATTCATTGCGGTAGCTTGCTTAATAACGGAGCTATGGCCGTTTAAACTTTTGAAATTTCAAACGGCCATAACTCCGGTATTAAGCGACTTGGAGCGAAGAATTTGGCACCGTTGGATTCCTCTCGTCAAGCCGCTTCTTTTGAGCCAAAAATCTTCGAAAATTAAAAAAATTATTTTTTTGCGAATTTCGCAAAAATTTTTATTTGAAAAGAAGCTCTTTGACGAGAGGAATCCAACGGTGTAAAATTCATAGCCGTAGGTTGCTTAATAACGGAGCTATGGCCGTTTAAAGTTTTGAAATTTCAAACGGCCATAACTCCGTTATTAAGCGACTTAGAGCGATGAATTTGGCACCGTTGGATTCCTCTCGTCAAGCAGCTTCTTTTGAGCGAAAAATCTTCGAAAATTAAAAAAATTATTTTTTTGCGAATTTCGCAAAAATTTTTATTTGAAAAGGAGCTCTTTGACGAGAGGAATCCAACGGTGTAAAATTCATTGCGGTAGCTTGCTTAATAACGGAGCTATGGCCGTTTAAACTTTTGAAATTTCAAACGGCCATAACTCCGGTATTAAGCGACTTGGAGCGAAGAATTTGGCACCGTTGGATTCCTCTCGTCAAGCCGCTTCTTTTGAGCCAAAAATCTTCGAAAATTAAAAAAATTATTTTTTTGCGAATTTCGCAAAAATTTTTATTTGAAAAGAAGCTCTTTGACGAGAGGAATCCAACGGTGTAAAATTCATTGCCGTAGGTTGCTTAATAACGGAGCTATGGCCGTTTAAAGTTTTGAAATTTCAAACGGCCATAACTCCGTTATTAAGCGACTTAGAGCGATGAATTTGGCACCGTTGGATTCCTCTCGTCAAGCCGCTTCTTTTGAGCCAAAAATCTTCGAAAATTAAAAAAAATATTTTTTTGCGAATTTCGCAAAAATTTTTATTTGAAAAGAAGCTCTTTGACGAGAGGAATCCAACGGTGTAAAATTCATTGCCGTAGCTTGCTTAATAACGGAGCTATGGCCGTTTAAAGTTTTGAAATTTCAAACGGCCATAACTTCGTTATTAAGCGACTTAAAGCGATGAATTTGGCACCGTTGGATTCCTCTCGTCAAGCAGCTTCTTTTGAGCGAAAAATCTTCGAAAATTAAAAAAAATATTTTTTTGCGAATTTCGCAAAAATTTTTATTTGAAAAGAAGCTCTTTGACGAAAGGAATCCAACGGTGTAAAATTCATTGCCGTAGCTTGCTTAATAACGGAGCTATGGCCGTTTAAAGTTTTGAAATTTCAAACGGCCATAACTCCGTTATTAAGCGACTTAGAGCGATGAATTTGGCACCGTTGGATTCCTCTCGTCAAGCCGCTTCTTTTGAGCCAAAAATCTTCGAAAATTAAAAAAAATATTTTTTTGCGAATTTCACAAAAAATTTTATTTGAAAAGAAGCTCTTTGACGAAAGGAATCCAACGGTGTAAAATTCATTGCCGTAGCTTGCTTAATAACGGAGCTATGGCCGTTTAAAGTTTTGAAATTTCAAACGGCCATAACTCCGTTATTAAGCGACTTAGAGCGATGAATTTGGCACCGTTGGATTCCTCTCGTCAAGCAGCTTCTTTTGAGCGAAAAATCTTCGAAAATTAAAAAAAATATTTTTTTGCGAATTTCGCAAAAATTTTTATTTGAAAAGAAGCTCTTTGACGAGAGGAATCCAACGGTGTAAAATTCATTGCCGTAGGTTGCTTAATAACGGAGCTATGGCCGTTTAAAGTTTTGAAATTTCAAACGGCCATAACTCCGTTATTAAGCGACTTAGAGCGATGAATTTGGCACCGTTGGATTCCTCTCGTCAAGCCGCTTCTTTTGAGCCAAAAATCTTCGAAAATTAAAAAAAATATTTTTTTGCGAATTTCGCAAAAATTTTTATTTGAAAAGAAGCTCTTTGACGAGAGGAATCCAACGGTGTAAAATTCATTGCCGTAGCTTGCTTAATAACGGAGCTATGGCCGTTTAAAATTTTGAAATTTCAAACGGCCATAACTTCGTTATTAAGCGACTTAAAGCGATGAATTTGGCACCGTTGGATTCCTCTCGTCAAGCAGCTTCTTTTGAGCGAAAAATCTTCGAAAATTAAAAAAAATATTTTTTTGCGAATTTCGCAAAAATTTTTATTTGAAAAGAAGCTCTTTGACGAAAGGAATCCAACGGTGTAAAATTCATTGCCGTAGCTTGCTTAATAACGGAGCTATGGCCGTTTAAAGTTTTGAAATTTCAAACGGCCATAACTCCGTTATTAAGCGACTTAGAGCGATGAATTTGGCACCGTTGGATTCCTCTCGTCAAGCCGCTTCTTTTGAGCCAAAAATCTTCGAAAATTAAAAAAAATATTTTTTTGCGAATTTCACAAAAAATTTTATTTGAAAAGAAGCTCTTTGACGAAAGGAATCCAACGGTGTAAAATTCATTGCCGTAGCTTGCTTAATAACGGAGCTATGGCCGTTTAAAGTTTTGAAATTTCAAACGGCCATAACTCCGTTATTAAGCGACTTAGAGCGATGAATTTGGCACCGTTGGATTCCTCTCGTCAAGCCGCTTCTTTTGAGCCAAAAATCTTCGAAAATTAAAAAAAATATTTTTTTGCGAATTTCGCAAAAATTTTTATTTGAAAAGAAGCTCTTTGACGAGAGGAATCCAACGGTGTAAAATTCATTGCCGTAGCTTGCTTAATAACGGAGCTATGGCCGTTTAAAATTTTGAAATTTCAAACGGCCATAACTTCGTTATTAAGCGACTTAAAGCGATGAATTTGGCACCGTTGGATTCCTCTCGTCAAGCAGCTTCTTTTGAGCGAAAAATCTTCGAAAATTAAAAAAAATATTTTTTTGCGAATTTCGCAAAAATTTTTATTTGAAAAGAAGCTCTTTGACGAAAGGAATCCAACGGTGTAAAATTCATTGCCGTAGCTTGCTTAATAACGGAGCTATGGCCGTTTAAAGTTTTGAAATTTCAAACGGCCATAACTCCGTTATTAAGCGACTTAGAGCGATGAATTTGGCACCGTTGGATTCCTCTCGTCAAGCCGCTTCTTTTGAGCCAAAAATCTTCGAAAATTAAAAAAAATATTTTTTTGCGAATTTCACAAAAAATTTTATTTGAAAAGAAGCTCTTTGACGAAAGGAATCCAACGGTGTAAAATTCATTGCCGTAGCTTGCTTAATAACGGAGCTATGGCCGTTTAAAGTTTTGAAATTTCAAACGGCCATAACTCCGTTATTAAGCGACTTAGAGCGATGAATTTGGCACCGTTGGATTCCTCTCGTCAAGCAGCTTCTTTTGAGCGAAAAATCTTCGAAAATTAAAAAAATTATTTTTTTGCGAATTTCGCAAAAATTTTTATTTGAAAAGAAGCTCTTTGACGAGAGGAATCCAACGGTGTAAAATTCATTGCGGTAGCTTGCTTAATAACGGAGCTATGGCCGTTTAAACTTTTGAAATTTCAAACGGCCATAACTCCGGTATTAAGCGACTTGGAGCGAAGAATTTGGCACCGTTGGATTCCTCTCGTCAAGCCGCTTCTTTTGAGCCAAAAATCTTCGAAAATTAAAAAAATTATTTTTTTGCGAATTTCGCAAAAATTTTTATTTGAAAAGAAGCTCTTTGACGAGAGGAATCCAACGGTGTAAAATTCATTGCCGTAGGTTGCTTAATAACGGAGCTATGGCCGTTTAAAGTTTTGAAATTTCAAACGGCCATAACTCCGTTATTAAGCGACTTAGAGCGATGAATTTGGCACCGTTGGATTCCTCTCGTCAAGCCGCTTCTTTTGAGCCAAAAATCTTCGAAAATTAAAAAAAATATTTTTTTGCGAATTTCGCAAAAATTTTTATTTGAAAAGAAGCTCTTTGACGAGAGGAATCCAACGGTGTAAAATTCATTGCCGTAGCTTGCTTAATAACGGAGCTATGGCCGTTTAAAGTTTTGAAATTTCAAACGGCCATAACTTCGTTATTAAGCGACTTAAAGCGATGAATTTGGCACCGTTGGATTCCTCTCGTCAAGCAGCTTCTTTTGAGCGAAAAATCTTAGAAAATTAAAAAAAATATTTTTTTGCGAATTTCGCAAAAATTTTTATTTGAAAAGAAGCTCTTTGACGAAAGGAATCCAACGGTGTAAAATTCATTGCCGTAGCTTGCTTAATAACGGAGCTATGGCCGTTTAAAGTTTTGAAATTTCAAACGGCCATAACTCCGTTATTAAGCGACTTAAAGCGATGAATTTGGCACCGTTGGATTCCTCTCGTCAAGCAGCTTCTTTTGAGCGAAAAATCTTCGAAAATTAAAAAAAATATTTTTTTGCGAATTTCGCAAAAATTTTTATTTGAAAAGAAGCTCTTTGACGAAAGGAATCCAACGGTGTAAAATTCATTGCCGTAGCTTGCTTAATAACGGAGCTATGGCCGTTTAAAGTTTTGAAATTTCAAACGGCCATAACTCCGTTATTAAGCGACTTAGAGCGATGAATTTGGCACCGTTGGATTCCTCTCGTCAAGCCGCTTCTTTTGAGCCAAAAATCTTCGAAAATTAAAAAAAATATTTTTTTGCGAATTTCACAAAAAATTTTATTTGAAAAGAAGCTCTTTGACGAAAGGAATCCAACGGTGTAAAATTCATTGCCGTAGCTTGCTTAATAACGGAGCTATGGCCGTTTAAAGTTTTGAAATTTCAAACGGCCATAACTCCGTTATTAAGCGACTTAGAGCGATGAATTTGGCACCGTTGGATTCCTCTCGTCAAGCAGCTTCTTTTGAGCGAAAAATCTTCGAAAATTAAAAAAATTATTTTTTTGCGAATTTCGCAAAAATTTTTATTTGAAAAGAAGCTCTTTGACGAGAGGAATCCAACGGTGTAAAATTCATTGCGGTAGCTTGCTTAATAACGGAGCTATGGCCGTTTAAACTTTTGAAATTTCAAACGGCCATAACTCCGGTATTAAGCGACTTGGAGCGAAGAATTTGGCACCGTTGGATTCCTCTCGTCAAGCCGCTTCTTTTGAGCCAAAAATCTTCGAAAATTAAAAAAATTATTTTTTTGCGAATTTCGCAAAAATTTTTATTTGAAAAGAAGCTCTTTGACGAGAGGAATCCAACGGTGTAAAATTCATTGCCGTAGGTTGCTTAATAACGGAGCTATGGCCGTTTAAAGTTTTGAAATTTCAAACGGCCATAACTCCGTTATTAAGCGACTTAGAGCGATGAATTTGGCACCGTTGGATTCCTCTCGTCAAGCCGCTTCTTTTGAGCCAAAAATCTTCGAAAATTAAAAAAAATATTTTTTTGCGAATTTCGCAAAAATTTTTATTTGAAAAGAAGCTCTTTGACGAGAGGAATCCAACGGTGTAAAATTCATTGCCGTAGCTTGCTTAATAACGGAGCTATGGCCGTTTAAAGTTTTGAAATTTCAAACGGCCATAACTTCGTTATTAAGCGACTTAAAGCGATGAATTTGGCACCGTTGGATTCCTCTCGTCAAGCAGCTTCTTTTGAGCGAAAAATCTTAGAAAATTAAAAAAAATATTTTTTTGCGAATTTCGCAAAAATTTTTATTTGAAAAGAAGCTCTTTGACGAAAGGAATCCAACGGTGTAAAATTCATTGCCGTAGCTTGCTTAATAACGGAGCTATGGCCGTTTAAAGTTTTGAAATTTCAAACGGCCATAACTCCGTTATAAAGCGACTTAGAGCGATGAATTTGGCACCGTTGGATTCCTCTCGTCAAGCCGCTTCTTTTGAGCCGAAAATCTTCGAAAATTAAAAAAAATATTTTTTTGCGAATTTCGCAAGAATTTTTATTTGAAAAGAAGCTCTTTGACGAGAGAAATCCAACGGTGTAAAATTCATTGCCGTAGCTTGCTTAATAACGGAGCTATGGCCGTTTAAAGTTTTGAAATTTCAAACGGCCATAACTCCGTTATTAAGCGACTTAGAGCGATGAATTTGGCACCGTTGGATTCCTCTCGTCAAGCAGCTTCTTTTGAGCGAAAAATCTTCGAAAATTAAAAAAAATATTTTTTTGCGAATTTCGCAAGAATTTTTATTTGAAAAGAAGCTCCTTGACGAGAGAAATCCAACGGTGTAAAATTCATTGCCGTAGCTTGCTTAATAACGGAGCTATGGCCGTTTAAAGTTTTGATATTTCAAACGGCCATAACTCCGTTATTAAGCGACTTAGAGCGATGAATTTGGCACCGTTGGATTCCTCTCGTCAAGCAGCTTTTTTTGAGCCGAAAATTTTCAAAAATTGAAATTTGAATTTTTTTTGCGAAATTCTCAAATCTTTTTGTCTCACAAGAAGCTCTTTGGCGTGAGGAATCCAACGGTGCAAAATTCATCGCCGTAAATTGCTTAATAACGGAGGTATGACCGTTTAAACTTTCGCAAAAATATTTAAACGGTCATAACTCCCTTATTAAACATTTTTTGTAATATCTAGTTGTTAAAGGTGCCTTTCCGGACTGTTTGTCACCATGTAAACAACCTCATAACGGCCGGAGTCCGTTATAGGTGTCCGTTATGAGCAGGAGCGGCCGTTATAAATGGCTAAATAACTATAGCAACGTAAATCTAAACTTTATTTTTCAACTTTTTTTACAATTGTTACAATATGTAATTAATGTTTAATGTTAGGGGACACACCTTGAATTAATCGAAATCCGTATGCCACTAGCAGATGTAGACGATATCGAAGATGATGCTTCAGAATTTTAACACCAACACAAGCGCAAGTTTGCAGGAAATAACGATGACTTCACTTGCTCTGCGGTCATCCGGACATCGGGAATATCTTGATCGCGATTTTTTATTCATTTCAGTCGTTTATTTTCAACGGAAAGTTAAGTGTTGAACAAATCTGACAAACAGCAGCAAATGGAGACAAGATTGAAGATGATGCTTCACTAACACAAGCGCGATTTTGCAGGCAATAACGATGACCTCACTTCCGGACATCGGGAATATCTTGATTGCAATTTTTTATTGATTTCAGTCACTTATTTTCAACGGAAAGTTAAGCGTTGAACAAATCTGACAAACAACATTAAAACATTTTTTTTTTCACAAACACCGGTTGACATGACGACGTCCTCCGCACACTTATTAATCATTCGGTTTTTTCGATGGCGTTGAAAAAAATGTGTTTCAAAAAGATAATTTTGAACGAATCGTAGAGATATTACGAAAACTATTGTACAATACACGTCCGTTAGGGCCTTTACAGCCTCGCCAGTATTATTCGACTCGCTCTGCGAGCTCGTCTCACAAAATTTCTGGCTCGGCAGTAAAGGCTATCCTAACGGACTTCTACTGTAAAATACTAATAGGTATGTCAATGAATTCTACACCGCTGGATTCCTCTTTTCAATGCGCTTCTTTTGAGATGTAAGAGAATTTTAAAAACGCAACAAGAAACTACCTCTTCCACCTCAAACATGTGGCTCATAAATTATGTTCTGAAAGGTCCTTGACTCGGGGGTGATTTTTAAGAGTTCCACAGGCGAAGACAGGGCAGTGTGGGCTTGGCAGCTGAAACCGACGGGCTGTCCAAGGTACGAGTACGAGAGTGACGGCAGGTGAATAATTGTGGCCCGGAAGTGGTGTAGTGAATAGAGATACAGTTACCAGGTGTGTTGGTAACTGGGTGATAGCAGGTTTGGGCAACCTGGGTTATAAATCAGTACCTTAATGCGTAAAACCTCCCTATACCATGGTATGATTCCTGAGCACCGGATGTCCGGGTGGGGCACCTTTGGCTCATGACACGGCTAGGCCGTTGACCGGGCGCGTTTCGTAGAGACGGCTGGTGGTGGCAACCAAATGCACCGATCATACGTGCTTGATTAAAAGGTTATGAGGTCATCCCGGTCCCCAGGTACTGAGGGGGCATAGTGACGTATGGAAGTGGGTTGTAGGCTCATACTCTGGCCGTGGCGGTCTTCCTCTGTGGAGACTGCGGGCGGGCTGTGCACCCCAAACTGCACACGGGGCTATTACAGGTGCTACTAGAACATCCAACGCAACCCCGGAATGTAGCGCTCTGGAGACGACGCCAGTGGTTCGAGCCCCTCATCATGATAGAAGCTAGGGGGAGGAATCCCCCGGGTGAGTCACTGTATGACCTTGATTCGCGACAGATGTGTCAGGTGTTTATCATTTACATGTTTGTACCGTCCCATTGAGCAAACCCGAGTCCGGACCTGTGCTTTACCCTTTGAATGACTGAATGAGGTGGAGGTGAGTCCGATTGTAGATTATCGTATGACTGTAGCTGAGATTGTCTAATTTAATGTGTACCGATGAGTCTGATCGATTAATTATCAAATATTGAGGGATAACGCCCTTGGGCAAAAATCAAGTCTTACAGAGACTAGAAAAAATTTTACCTCGTTTTTTTCGTTTAAGAGAAATTCACAAAAAAACAAAAAACTCATATTTTTGCTTATTTTTGGCTCCCACACCAACAAATGGGGTCTATGACCGTCTCCTAAGAGGAAGAGTGCACCTTGGCAAGAAACCCTTCTCACACTAATAGCAAATCAACAGGAACAAATTGCGCTATTGCGAAAATCCAATACGGCAGGGCCAACGCCTAGCATGTCCGCCGATGGCACTCTAACTGCTCAGGCTAACGCCACACGCCACCAACTTCACTTACCACATGGTCATCATTTCGCCTATCGGACTTCGATCCCGACAAAAGTAATTTTACCATCGAAGAGTGGTTAGAAGATGCGTCAAAACTAAAAGGAGAGCTAGGCGCCAGCGACCTCGTCATCATAGCAAAAGCAGGAGAGGCGCTAAGGGGCAGAGGATATCGCTATTACTGCGACTGGCGCCCTATACGAGGTTGGGAAAAATTTTGTAAGGACTTGATTATCGCTTTCCCAGATCGCGAAACACCAGATGTCCGTACTTTTACGGCGGCTACTTTGAGAAGTAAAGACTGTGAATCGCTCAGCGACTACGGAAACCAGAAGCTTCGCTGCATTCATCGTTTTTGTGATGCGCGTGGGCGACTATACTGAATCGAATATGGCCTTGACCATGGAGAAGCCTCCATCAGGATCCGATAGCCAGGGGATGAGCGGTAACTCCTGAAGTTACTCTCCGAAATTGATGGACGCAGAAGCAAACATCAAGCTGTGGTTGGCTCGCGTTCTTTTGACACGGTGGGAACAAAAAGCGCTGCGCGTTCAACAGCCCAACGGCCAGGTAGGTCAGGACCCTTTTTCCGCGGAAGTGCTTTAATTGTGGTCGGGTTGGTCATCGTCACGAAGACTGTCGCGTACCACAGACAACTAAAAAACCTGTAGAAGCGGAAAAGCCTGAGAAGCCAACCGAGTCGAAGGTGCCCACCGGCACGTATTGCAAAAAAGTAGGGCACACTGAAAGTACCTGTTTCTTTAAACACGGAAGGCCGAAGAAAATGTGTGTTACATCGCTACCGCGTTGTGTAACCACCAAGCTGTTTCTTTGACCTACTACATCATCGATAGTAGCGCCGAAATGTCAGTTATAGGTAGGAGCCACGACCTGCTGTATAATAGCTGCTTTCCATTCAATATCCTTACGCCCCTGGTGCTTGAAGCCTCGTACTTCTCGGAGCTGCTCGAGAGCAGTTATGAAAGGAACGGTTAAAATGTGCGAACTTTGAGTTGAAATGCCCGTGGTTAAAATCCTAGGTTAAAATGCACGTTTGGGCCACACGCCCCTGCACGAAAGGTGGTCCTTGAGGGGAAAGGGAACGGTAAAACCAATGAGCGTGATCAGTGTTCCCAAATCGTGGGATTTTTCCCTTTTTGTGGGTTTTTTAGAGACTAAATGGGATCGAGGGATTTTTTGTGGGAATAGGGAATTTTAAGAAAACTGAAAGATCGGATAAATGATGCTGCGTACAGTAATCTACTATATCGACATTCTGTCTCTGTCATTATTATTAGTGTAATTTCCGTCCGTCTGTTGTTGTCTAATACATTTTTGTTCCAATTTTTTTCAATTATTCAATTTCCCGCTGTTCACGTTAATCTCTAGTCTAAGAGCGAAAGCCTCTATGCTTTTATCGAGAAGCGTGGGAATTTTTCTTGGTAATAGGGATTTTTTTTGCGTCATCCGGGGAAAAGTTATTTTAAAAGGTTGGGAACACTGAGCGTGATGCCCACCGTTTCTAGCAAATGGAACGTGGGGTTTCAAGCTCAGGAGCAGCTCCGAATGGTTCTTTTACTTCTTTTGACCGAATGGAAAGCAGCTAATAATCGGCCTGTTCATTTCATTAAAAAAGCATTGCGAAAATGTTTCCGAGAAAGAGCTAATTTTCGCCGATGAGGTAGATATGATTTTGGAGTTAAGATTGAGTACAGTAAGTTCATATTTTCTTTCTAAAAGAATACTGGATACAAGTATATTTTTGATTTTAAATTCGAATGTCATTTGAACAAGAAAAACTCTCGGTGACAAAAACTTAAGATGAATAATATCCCCAAAAAGCGCCCGTACACTAGTGCTCTGCGGGGATCACTCAAATTACACTTTTGAACAGGCCGGTTATAATCATAGATTGTTATAATGCAGCAGGTCGTGGTAGGAGCACAGCGGAAAAACTACCTATACACCTTTTTTTTTTTTTTAAATCAATTGTCAAAGTGTTATCATGTTGGTACAAACCACTGGTTATTTGATAGTTATTAGATTGGCAACGTAAAATGTCAACTATATGTCAGTATAAAGGCGCAATTATACAGGGTCTTTCACAACTCGCGCCCTAGAGAAAAAGAGGAAACAAGAGATCGCATTTGGATGTGTAATTTTGAAGAAAAAAAATGTAGCTTAAAAGATATTCGAGAAAAGACAACTTAAAGTTAACCAATCAGAGATCTACACCTCCAAGGTGTATTTGCCGTAATTTTACGTTGCGAGGATTTCATTTAAGAAAAAACATCTTTAAAATATTTGGGCGATTGGAGTTGTTTTTGAAAGATGTCACTGTCAAATTAAATTTGTAATAAAAAAAGCCAAAACCTTTGTTTATTTGGTTACAATCATGTATTCAGCCGCTGATTATTTAGAGATGATAATAATTTTTGGGGAATGTGAGCGTAACGCCAGGGAGCCAGCAAGAGTCTTCGAAGAACGTTTTCCGGGCAGAAATGACAATTATTTTTTCGTTTACAACACATTTTTTTTATTTTTTGCTACAATACATTGTAATAATAATTGAAATGACCTAGAATGCCATTTAGTTGCGACTATCAAGCATCAACCACTACCCCACGAGTCCGAGGCCCGCGACCCGTCCAAGACAAAACTTGAGAGCGCGGCCGACCTGGTCATACCAGCCAAAAATCATGGGTGGGTTTTGCGCATCAGAGCCTCTGTAACCGATTTATTGTCAGATCCGAGATCCGACACTGGTGGCTCAGCTCAGGTCCGTGGAGTCGCTACACTCCATGCATCTCCTAGAATCGCCCATAGGCTTTGCTTAAGCAGTAGACATCTGAACTTGCAATGTAATGACAGCTCTAACATTTCAGATGGTTAACCTAAATTTGTTGAGAATGAAAAGTCAAATCTAATAGTGTCAAAATTACAGTAATCCAAACATTTTTTGTAGCTGATGGTATTATTTTTGAAACCTAGCAACTGGCTTTATTTGGTTGAAATAACATCACACCTCGAGGTGCCCTTCTGGGATTGGTAGACTTACAAGTCTTGTAACTCAGTTATGAAAGCAGTAGTAAATTCTTTGTTTCTATTTTTTGACAACTTATTGTCGTCGGCAGGTACCCTTTTTCTCTTGGGCGCGAGTTGTGAAAGACCCTGTATACATTTCAATAAAAATACAAAGTTAAATGGTTTCCGAAAACAAGGATCTAACACAACGAAAAATTGGCTATGATTAGATTACGTGAAGAAATGTAGACAGAAAAACCGACCATGCTAAATTGCAGTAAGGATGCACACATCATATTCGGGGTATTTTCTTTTAATATATGGGTTCGTCACTGCGAGGAACTGATTAGAGAAGACTGGAAAAAATTGATGGGAAATCTACCAATTGAGGACATTCCTCTTCCGTAGAATCATATTCGGAAGACGATTGGGGGTTAGATTCTGAAAACGAAGAGGTAAACTGCTTATACAACACCCATTAAATAAATTCCCATTTTCCTGTATATGTTAAGTTGCACTTTTTAGTGTGATTATCGTCTTTATTTCTTGTCTTTTGGTATAAAATTTGGTTACACCTGAAACTTTTCTGATATTTGAAAATTACTGATATAAACTCAAACCTGATCTAGGGAGATTTTACGATAGAGGTGTTCCGAAACGACTGTGGCACATCCGCAGGGCGGGAGAACCGCAACATAAAGACTGTGGCACATCCACAGGGCCGGAGAACCGCAACATAAAGACTGTGGCACATCCACAGGGCGGGAGAACCGCAACAAGATAAAGGCCGTGGCTATAATACATTACCACGAAGTGACAATCGCGAGAACTATATGGGACTCGGGGCAGTGAAACTAGGAGATCACACTAAATTATTCAGCGTTAGACGGAGCGAGGCCGCCCCAAGGTCAGGATTGCCGTGTTAACGTCAGCGCCTCGTCGCAGAGGACCGACCGACCTTTTCCCCGTCTCAACATCTGAGGACAAGGGCGTAGCAAAGGGGGGGGGCAGGTGGGCCCGGCCCACCCCAGAATAAAAGTAAAACACATTAAAAACAAGATACATCTGCAATATCTATCTATCATTTGTCTGTGGTTTAAAATCTGGCCCACCCCAGCAAAAAATCATTGCTACGCCCTTGTCTGAGGACAACTGATGGCCCAGCGCGAGCACCGATGAGAGACCGCAATACAAAAACAAAAACAGGGAAAAAAAAGGATTTACATAGACATTAAAAAAAACAATGTATTATTAGTGACAGTTTCTGTTCAAATATATGAAATAGTAAAAGAGTGAATAAAAGCGAATTCCATAGGAAGTTAAACAGTTTTTAACAGATATATAATTTCTAAAAGTATTGTTAGAATAGTTTATTTCACCTTTTTAACAACCAAAATAAATGCAAATCAAGTTTTCGGATTTTTGTTTTGTTTTCGAGTGTCCCGTTATGAGCATCAATTTTTAACTTATAAAGGTGTTAGTCATTGTATTCTTGACATAAAAAAAAAAAAAAATGATGACAATCGGACCTCTTGCTACCGGTTCCGAAATAACGCCGTATTTTTGTCTATTGTTACTCCACTAAAAGTTCCTTCATGAAATTGCTCCTTCAGTTAGGCGTTGGTTGATTATTGTGTGAATCGAATATTTTAGCTTAGTTTGACTTTTTTATTGCTGTGCAATAACTAAGGCTGCGAAACAGTCCCTCTACCTTTTGACGCTACATATATCGATAACAGTTCAGTCCGTCGGTGAAAACCGGTTTAGTTGATGAAGGCGCACTGATTCTACTTTCTCCAGCCGAACTATCGTTGGACATTTAGTTCACTGCGCACTGGAACCCTTAATAATGTGATGTATTTGTTTGTGAACAACTTTTATACTCGTGCAGTACTACAGCCATGTATAACACCGCCGTAATCACGTGTCTGTCAGTGCTCCGTGGTGATGGCTCCCTACTCGTCCTCGGATCAACAGCTAGTGGATAATAAAATTCAGCATAAGCTGCCAAGGCCTAGGAACCAAAAGCGTCTTCTGGAACCCAATAAGGAGCAGAGAAGAAATCTGAATCTGTTGAATCTTAATCATTGATCTCCTCCTCACCAACATAATACAACTTTATATTCTAGGTGCTTCTTTATTTATGAAAAAAATGTAAATTATTCTACGCTTCACAACTTGAATTATGATTCTATCCAAGTAGCATAATTTAATTAAATGATATCTACATGGTTGACCAATGTTGAATTTATTCCTCACTGTCAATAGGACTAGTCCTTTTTTCCAACACTTGGGTTATTGCCAGTAAACAAATTGTACAATATACAGATTTTCACCGCCTAGCAATATTAAATAATACTTCATAAAACAGTATAAATATTATGTACACAGAATAAAACATTTTCTTTTTTTTTTCACAAATGCATTACTAATTGACACAATATTTTAATTACATAAATATTGAAATTATAGGAAAGGAATATCGTCAATATTCACGTTATTAAAATGTAATGTAATGTATTTCATAAGAAAATGTTCATGAAAACAATATTAAGTTGAAAAGCAAAACATTGAAGGAAGTGCCTGTGTAGTGTAAGAATATCGCTAAGAAATTTCAAAAATTACTTGATCACAACACACGTATGTATAAACCGAGAACACGTTTGAACAACTTCCATTTTCTAAAATCAAAATACGTATACGCTTCTGCCATTTTTAAATGACTTAAAACAATCAATATAGACGATATTTCCTTTTGGTCTACAGATCGTGTCCGTAGTAAAATTTAACAGAAAAAAAAATACTAAATTTACTCAAAGATGTATCGTATTGCTAGAGGTGTTTTAAATAAAGTTCCGTGCACACTGAGCACTTGAAAATAAACAACACAAACGTTTTTACGCGATCTGTTATTGTCAATCAAGCACGACAACAGCATGGTCATCAAATTTGGTTTTCAATTGTCTCCACGGCTTACGTGCGGCTCGTCGTAACTCTGCGAGCGTAACGTTTTTCCTGGCCCTCCTAAAAAATACCGTTCGATAAACATTCTTGCTAAAAATGACTAAGACGGTCGTGATTTACTTGCTCCCTTCTGTTGCCCTGAAGTAAACATCATCTGGTGCATCCATCCAGCTAATAACTTGCTTACGTCCTGATCCTGTTCGGGTCATGTGTGCAATCTTCGGTTTGCCATTTATTTGTGATATATGACGAGGTAATACTTGTCCTTGTGCTATTGACGGCGACATCATTGATGAATATTGGTCCGGACGTACCAACGATAACGAGTCTTTGTTTAGTCTTTTTGGCGGTGGCGCACTCAACGCAGAACCTGTTAGAAGAAGTTAAACTTCAATTTGATATAGTACACGCACAACACATAGGGCCAGTTTACAGAAAGAGAATTAAATATTTAATTCGAATTAAATTTTAATGTGCGATTAACCCATGAATCTGAAACTTCGATTGGTTCAATCTGATCACGTGTTCAGTTAATCCCGCATTTGATTACGATTAAGTTAATTTCGCTTCTGTAAACTGACCCATAGTGTCATGACAAATCTATAATATATAGGGTGTGTCAAAAAGGACGGACAGCCGTTTTAGTAGCATCGCATAGCATAACATAGACCCCGATTTTATATCAAAAACTGTTCTGCAGCTTTCGGCTACATTTTTTTTCTCTCAATCCTTGGTCAAAATGCCTAATAAATTCACAATGGGATGTCTTCCGTTACGAAAACGCATGGTGTATGTCTGTGACTTTGTGCAGCTAAATACATACATCATTTCACAATATTCATCTGCGGTAAAACGCATTTTGAAAATAACTACCTATTGAAAATGTCACATTATACAATTATGTTTCCACATCAATAACAAGATCATTTAGTTTTACAGACAGTTCAGTTGTAACTTCCAAAAGCTCTTGCGCGTTAACGAAAGGTCAAAAGCAAAGAAAAATTTCTTCATGTTCCGTAATTACTCTAAATTGTATACACTCTTTGGTGTCCGACCTTTTTGACACACCCGACATAACAAATTATTGTTAATGGCTTTTTGTACTATTTTCCCAAAGATGATAAACACATACGCAGCAGTACATAATAATTATACTCATAGTGTTTGCCAAGAAGTCCGCACCATATGAGAAAACTTTTTACCCAGTAATGTAGTAAAAATTTTATTACAGCAGTCATTGTTTAAAGACTAAAAAATATAACGTGACATTTCACATTAAACAGAACAAAAAAGTTAAAACGCGGTTCGTGTTGATTATGTTGTTTTAGAAAAGTTTGGTGTTAATGACGTTTTACACTTGTGTAAATTTTCAGAACACAATTAAAAAAAAAACTTTGCCTAGTTAAAAAAAAAAAAAACAAAATTCCGAAGCTTAATTCAACATTTCAACAGAAACGGTGCGAGGAAACAATTTTGAGCTTTGAACATTTTAAACTCGCAACAACTTTTATTCTAAGAACTATTATGAACCAATTTTGCAAATGTACTAAGTGACCGGTTTTTTTTTTGGTTCTGAAAATCTTCACAACATAAAATCTCATTAGAAGCTCTAACTTTTTCGACATACTTATGTATTTAACACACTCCATTTTCGGGAGTGTTTTTAGAAAAAAAACTGAGATACGTGGTAACTTTTATCAGTCAGGCAGCGACGATTGCCGTAGTAAAATTTTTGTTAAATCAAAGATTTTTTTTCGGATAGTAAGAACTTCTTAGTTATGCACTAAGTATGGTATGATCTAATCAACGTGCTGTATACATTATACCACCCTTGCATAGCCGGATCGTTCATCAGTTTCAATACAATGAGTGAATTAGAGCTTTGCAGACCTGAACATATCTGTCGATTCATTAAATAAAAATACGCTTATAAATATTTCATTCCACCAAGCATACATAATGCAATATTTCGGTCATCCGCGGCCTGCCTAGTACAAGTGCTCAGGTCTGCATCCCGTTTTACATTTAAAGATGGTTTTTAAAACTCACCGTCATCCCAATCCAGATCAGAATAGAAGCCAGTAATTAACAAAGATGCAAGTTAATTTTTATTTTAAAATTACTACAAGATCAGCTATCATAAATTAAGACACGAATACCAAAAAACAAAAACAAATAAAAAAAACGCGAAACCAAAATTAGTTTCATTATTTTCCATTCAAAGGTAATTAAAAAATTAAACTTTTTCAGGTAATTGTTTTTCTTTGCGTTATTTATTGCAACGTAAACCAGTGTTTGTGTGTACTTACTGTCGATGCCATTCATTTCATCGTAGGCACGCCTTTTTAGTGAAGGGGACATATTATTCAAAGGTATTTTATCAGCTTCTGGTTTATTCGGTACTCTTTCGTATAATAAACTGCCATCGGGTGCCTTGGGAGGCTTCGGAAATGCGACTTTCTCAGGTTTCGGTAAACTCTCCTTATCTGTCAGTATCAGCCACTGAGGTGTTACGGCGCCGGGATTCCCCAGTCTAGTGGCAATCGCTGTGACGCTGCCTCGGTTCTTCTTGCGATAAATCAACAACTGCTTCAAATCACTAAGTGACTTGCCGGTCATTTGCGCAGCACATTCTTGTTTGACAGCTTGTATGTTGATGGCAAAAAACGGCGCTCGTGCCGCATGTCGAGGTTTCATTATGTGCCTGCACAACCTCCTGGAGATCCGCGTCAAAGGTGTTGTGAACAAATAAAATGCAGTACGAGTTTTCATTATGGGCCTCGGTGAACCAGAACGCACTACTATACCGTGCGCCGTGGCATAATGTCTACCCAAATGGGCTTTCAATTTGAATTCTTTACCACAACCGCCGATGTTGCAACGATGAGGTCGATGTGACATCACCGACATACGGTCGTCATCGATGTCGCTGCCGGATTTTTTCTTGCCGCCATTGTCAAAATCGCCATCACCGAAACGTGTCGGTATTTTCAAACCGCCATACTTCTTCCAATACTGCCAACACAAGTGACACACACGACACTGCATGTGTGATGGGCCCCACGCGTACCACTGAGTGGACACAGTTACTGCAACCGAGAAACAATATATTATATGGGTGATCCACATAACTTTCCGACCCTAACGAAATTTAAATACAGCCAGCAATACGTTTTTCATTCATTACTAGATCCAAAAACATGAATTATTTTAAACTTTTGTATGGTTTGGACATCCATAGTCATAGTAAATAAAGGTGAAAAATATCAAGTTATCACTGAATAACGCTATTACTATAATAAACAATATACAGGGTTATTCATGAGATACTTCCGATGAAAATTTCGTCATACCAAAATACAAGAAACCCCTAGAACTTGATATTTTGTTTAATTCGAAATAAGTTAGCAATCCAAATAGTATTGAGGTTATGAACAAAAGTTAATATAAATGTGAAAACTGACATGACAGACAATAAGGGGCAGCAATCGTTGATTTAAGTATTACTTTTTATAAATTTAGGAAGCTAGAAACCATTGAAAATTGTAGTTTCGGTTGCATATAACGAAATTTTCATCGGAAGTCTCTCGTGAATAACCCTGTATACTAAAGTCTATTCCATTTAAGTATGCAGTATAGATTAGCATAGGGACTATTTTTCCGTCGTTGATTGGCCAAAATGAGAGAAAAGTTTACACCAAGGCAATGCTCGATTTTTAGTAACTAGGTACTGTTAAATTTTGATATTTCATCGATTTTTTGGTTATTGGTGTCAAAATTATCGAGTTTCCATCATTAAACTACAATTTTGTTATTAGAAAACCACTACCGTGTTCCTTTATGACTTTTTTTTTTGTTAATTTTTTAAATTTAAATTTGCCGCGTTCGCCAGTGTGAAAAGTTCTCCATTCGAAGCGACATCTACTGCATTCTTAAATGGAAAAGTCTGTAGACCCAGAACTCTAACGTTTTATGATAGGCAATACTAAGAACGAGGGGATTAGTATTTGACACCTCCTAGTGACATGACAAGCACTTCCTCAAAGAGAGACTACCAGGTACCGTCTGCCCTTAAAGGTCTGTTTATTTACGTCCATTACCTGCTTCTTTGTTAAGCTATTTAAATTCATAACGATAATGTCTATCATAAAACGTTAAGAGTTCTGGGTCCACTATACATACAGGGGGTCAATTCTTGACGGTTCGTAACTTTGCCAACGGTATTAAATGAATGGGTTGCGTTCCCAAATAATCTTGAAGAATTAAATAAAATTAGACAAGCGTAAGGGAAAATGGTTTTCTTAGATTTGTGCAAGGAATATAATAAAATCGTTTTAGTTTCTTTTTTTCAAAAAGATTCAAAAGAAGTGATTTTTTTTTCACACCACCAATACATATTTGCCTTTGCTTTTTAGTTGCATTTGTTCCCCGTGTTTTTTTGTTATTGTTCATTTTAATCAAAAATTAGGATGAGCACAAAATACTGACAACAAAGACGGCTTTTTATTTTGTATATAATTATTAAAAAAATTAAGTCAGACAACTTCGATTTATTGTATTTGCAGTGTTAAACTGTACTCTTTTTTACGAATGCCTAAAAATGTGTTGCGAAGACTTGTCAAGAATAGGCTTTCTTTCCACTTTTTCACTATTCGCAGTTTATTCTTCGCAAAAATGCGAATTCGCAAATAAACGATCATAGTCAAGAATTGACCCCCAGGGTATTTCACGAGTGATAATAAGCCCGACGGAATTGAAAATGCAACTCACACTACATTTCCGAAAAAAGCTGGGTACTAGAAATTAAAATATTCGGCTTTTTTTGAAAATGTATTGTGGGTTGCATTTTTAATTCCGTCGGGCTCATTATCACTCGTGAAATACCCTGTACATATATCAATTATTCTAAAAAAGTAATCGAAATATTGCAACTTTAAGAATGTTTAACTCCTGTAAAATAAGCAAAATCCAGAACCTACCGTTGCAAGATTCGCACGATTTACCGCCCAACGAAACCGCAGGATCGGAACTGCCGTTGCTATTACCATTCACAACGCCTTTGTTATTGTTTAAAGCAGCCGGATTTGGTTTGTTGCTGTTGTAAAATAACTCAAAATTAACACTTGTGCTGAAAAACTAATTGTACAAATTCAAATACGAACTCACTAGTTAGGAATGTAGACTTGCTTCAGTTTCGACTCCGCTTCTACAGCTTTGACCCTTTTTTGTTGGACATAGCGATCCGTTGTTTTCCACATGTAATAATACTCGATGATATTCTTCAATGTTTTCCAAGGTAAAAAATCTTGACGTATGTCATTAAAATCTTTTCCGTATTTATCTAGAGCTTCTTCAAACAAATTGGCTTCTGACGCACTCCACTCTTCCATTTCGTCTCGGCACAACACTGGACCACTGGAAGGTACTAAGGAACACAGGGCACTGGCCAAGTCGTAACCGTGACGGTGTAAAGTGTCCATCGCATGAAATAAAGTTATGTCGCGACTAGCTGCTGCTGCTGACATGTGGAGGGATGGCTGTTTCACACTGGAACTGCAGTCTAGTGCACGAGCGAATGTGCCTACCGATCGCGAAACGACTAAAAACTGATCAATTTGTCTGTCCGTTAAGTTGTGCTCCGGCGTCCAGACTAACGTTTCAAGATCAGCTAAATCACGGGAGTTACTTTCGCCCTCTCTAAGGAGTGGCGTCACATCACATTGATATCGGCTACCCACACGTATTTCACCTTTATCGGCCAACAGCGTTTTTTGGGTCGGATCGAACACCAAGCAATAAAAGAACATATCATCCTTATTTAAATAAGATGCAAGGGATTCCGTCTCGTTGAACAACGTCACAGAACACTTTCCTCTGATGTGAGTCGCCGGTAGAGTCTCAACCTGACGGGACAGGAACAACTCACGGTGTTTCATCTGGTGCTTCTGTTTGGGATTCATTGTTTCGCAACTTCTGCTGCCCGAATCCGACGACGGGCTACCATTCGATTCGTCTAAGGCACCTGTCAACAGAACTAGAGAATTTCTGGCATTGTGATAATTATCATAAACAAACAAATAAAAAAGTTAAAACTACGTCGCCGATCAACTTTCAACCAGAGACCTGATTTCGAAGCTTTAAACCTTAGTTTGTTTAACAACGTCTACTATACGTGCTTGTAAATTTATCTTATAAGCAAATATGTATAACTGTGCCGCCATTTTTAAAAATTTACCTTTATAAAAATAAAATGCAGCCGAAAATCTTCCAAATTATTAAACAAACGCCACCTTTGAGAGTTGATACATACAATTATGTTCCCACATCAATAACAGGATCATTTAGTTTTACAGGCAGTTTAGTTGTAACTTCCAAAAGCTCTTGCGCGTTAACGAAAGACCAAAAGCAAAAAAAAATTCTTCATGTTTCACGATTACCCTAAATTGTGTAAATTCTTTGGTGTCCGTCCTCTTTGACACACCCGATATACATATGAAACGGATATGAATTAAGTATAAAGTCAATATTAAAAAAGTCTTGTACGCCACGCGACTGGAAGAACTTGCGCCGATGGTCCAACAATAATTGACTGTGTGGCCTAATCAACGCTTGAATTATTTTTTCTTTTTATAATATTTAGGTTTTTTTTGTTGTACTGCTATTTTAAGTTTGGATAGCTGATCTCTTGCATGAAAAAAAATTCGTCATTCGTATTATTCATTTGCTCATATTTATTAGTTAAACATACAAATGAATAAAACATGTTTTCAATTTTAACTGATAAACCTTTATTACTGAGTTACCTATTACAATGGCTTTATTGTAACCACTGACTTGTCTACCCATCGTGACACAATTACACTTACTTTGACGCTTTTTTCAGTCTCGAATGTAGGTAGAGACCATTTCATCTAAGAAGTACATGATGACTCATCGAAATCTGACCGTACGACGCTAGTCAGCTGATGATCAGTGCCGTAGAAACATTCGATTAGCTGAAGAGTCACTATAATTCAATTAATTTATATGTTTGAAATTCTAACAAATCAATAATTGAACAATGAATACCATAAAACGATACACAGCGAAAGGAATAACAAAAACAAAACACTTTTTGAACGCTAACGGGGTTAAGTTAGAAATAACAACGAGCCCATGGATTCCACGTGGTTGATAGGTCTGTACGCCGCTGGACTCAAACCTCCCCTAAAAATTTGAACATGGACTCGTCTGACGACAACGCGTTCGTGCGCATTATGTACTTCTTAGATGAAATGGTTTCTATGTACCACATTCTTTTTTCTTCATGAGCGGATAATCTTTAGGTAAACGGCATAAAACATACAGTCGAATGCAAAAAAAAGTAGACAAGAAGTTTTTGGCTGCTTGGTCGTTTTCTAGTTTTTCGATTTTGATTGGCAGCTGACTACGACTGTATTCTTGGTTGCCTAGCCGAATGCAAAAAAAGTGAGAAGAAGTTGTCGGTATTAGAAAAACCACATTTATACAATAACATTTTGAGGAAAAACAATTACAGGAAACTGTTTTTGTCTAATTTTTTTTTTGCATTCGACTGCATTGAACAGAATCCCCTTCGCTATCGTCGTACGGAGGCTTTTTTTGATAAGTGCAAAATTTTCATAATGGTGGCGATTTAAAAGAAAAATTGCCATTTTGCCTTTTTTTTTGGATAAAAGAGTGGATTAAAAACGTAAAAATTTATTTATCGACGATAACCACTTGTTTTCTGCATATGTAGACCAAATATGAGCTTAATCCGTCCAATACAGTGCTCAGAATGTGTCGCAGTTTTTAAAAAGGCAATTTCGAGAAAAAGGCGTTCAAAGTTTTGCCATAGAATACTTGAAGGTAGTTATAGGCAACTTCGGGCCCTTCAGTGGTACCGAAAATTGATGATATATATTTTATATACCTACCTAATTATTGATAAGGTATATTTGAGATTTTTTTTTTTTGTTAATAAATAAGGGCGTAACAGTTTTGTTAGTTTTTTGGTATGAACTCTTACAATTACAAATTTTGGCTTTGTTGGCTAAATAATTCGCTTTTTTATTTAAACGGAAACCAAACGTGTGATTTATGGTAAAATGGTATAATTTGCCAACAAAAAGATCATTCCCTAGTAGCCGACCGTTTGCCATAAAATTGACAGTGACAATGGATCACCTAAATTTACGACAGCACAAGTAGCAGGTCATAAATAAAAATGATTTAAAATGTAAAATTGCGTTTCATTCAAAATCTAATTGGTGTTTTTTTCGGCTGCTCTCATAAATAATTACAGGAAGTGAATCTGGGTAGGTCAGTATAAAAATCAGAATTTGACTTTTTGATTGAAACTTACTTTTTTTTGGCTTTGTTTGTAAGAAAAATGATCAATAAATTATTAAATGTATCTTACCAATACCCAGGTAAGTGTGAAAAATTTTGACAAATTTATTCAATTAGAAGTCGCGATTTCTCGCGACCTGTATAATAAATAACTATTATACCCGATTTCGTTGGTCAACCTCCGATTTTTTCTTTTAAAACGGTATTTCGTTCTTTTCAAATTTGTTATTAACTCCAACGTGCCAAAATGAGGCAGTAACAAATATACCTAATTCGTTAGCATTCACAGAAATCCACATTGAGATTTAAAAAATACGGCGCGGCGACAAGTACATTATGTAGTGTTAATTTGATCGATCAATTTACGAGTGCAGTTCATTCATCGAACAGCACAACACCGCCATCCGGTGATAAATACGTAAAATCCAATGGAAAAAAAAACGATTACAACTACGAAACACAGAATCATCAATAAACAAGCAACTGTTCCACATGATCGAAAAATAAATAAGATAACAACAAACACCGCGATGGAATGGACATCGGCTTTGGTTCGTCCACTTTTTGCGTGTAATTATAAAAGTACAGTCTTGCATAAAAGAACAAGCATCTCGCAGTTGTCATAGCGACGCGGTCTGATCAAGTACAGTTGCGGCAGGATTTCGCGAAACAACACCACGGTCGGTGACAAGACAGGTACAGTCAGCGAATATCGATCGCCTAATCAAGACTTTTGCCCCACCACTCATTTAGAATGCGTGAAAAGCGAGAAATGTTGGTCCCCAAAATACCAATCAAAAACGAACGACGACAGAATATCGCGGACAAATGGCTCATTCCACTTACATTGGTGTTTGTCTGCCAGCTGGATCAGCTGGCCGGGTAAATCTCTTCGGCGGTAGAAACACATCACTTTGGCTTCTACGTTGCCTGATGCCGTTTTATTCAGTTCCTCTATACGTCGGATTTGGTACGGAGACGTCGATGACGTCTCGAAGTACACGTAATCTATAACGAAAATGGGTTTTTCAACAAAAATCAGACAACATTTTAAATAAATAAATCCACTCCCCCCTTCACCTGCGCGCAATACCAACACCAACACAAAAAATGACCCCTGTCTGTTATCAAGTTGGCAGGATGTTTAGCAATTGCATGAATATTTTCATTAGCAAAATAGACAAGTGGGTTGGTTGCAGAAATCAAAACGAAGCACTATTATTTGATAAAAAGATACAGTTCGAGATAAAAGGTCCAAGATAAAGCACCTGGTGTCAAGTCGAGACATACCAACAACTGAAGTCAAAACAGTGGCGAATACACGCAAACGTTTGGCTTTTCGGCTGAAATTCAACAATACAAGGCATTCATACATAAGTGTAAAAATACACGTCACCCGAACGGCCCACGATTACAATTAATAAACAAACATTGTGGCGACGATGAGTAACGAAGTGCGAGAGACATCGGACCCAGGAAGACTTCCTCTTGAGCAAAGCCGGTTAATTGAACTTAACACTCACCTCCGACGCGATACATGTTGGCTGTCATCTTAAAACACAAAAATAATAACTTCTCAAAAGCAAAACTATGTTAATTTTAAGCACATTTTCAATAACTTGGTCGAATTTCCTCAATGTTTTGTCACTGCACCTATCACCACCAAGCGATTGGACGCCATTTTCTCGAATCAAACTCCCTGTTGGCGTCTGAGCAAAGAATCACACGATTATTAACAACAGCGCCAGAAGAACTCCAGGCGGACAGTAGCAGAAACTTGCGACGATAAAACAGAAACATGCAAAAAATACAGAAAAATAACCAAGATAATACGAATCGCCCGTGATTTTGACTGCTTGCTCGCCACAACTCCAAAAATTAAAATTCAAAATTTCAATCATTGTTCACAAAATCGAATGTTGCGTAAATTACAAAGTAGTAAATCTAATATGACCAAAAAAAAAATAAGTGTCACGTAATTTCACTTACACTACAGTTGTTCTCTAGTGAGCGTACCGCGCATGTTCGTTAAACAACGAGCGCTTTGCATTCGTTATCGTTAATAAATAAATTAAAGACCACGAGAAAGAGTGAGGTAGGGAATAATAAAGTTAAGAATTTCATTTCAACATTTTCAACCGAAAACCGTGAACATAAAGTTAACCTTATAACATAAATAAGAAAGATGCAAAAGCAAAGAAGTAAAAAACGAAGATTGACCCAAAAAGACGGAAACGAAGACCCTGAATTTGATCCCGTACCCAAGCACCTGAGGACAGACCATTTAAAAAATCAAGAAAAACGGCTCATCATAATTCTGGAAAATGCTCAACTTGAAACCGTGAAAGTCGGCAACAAATTCGAATTATTAAATTGCGACGATCACGTTAACATTTTGAAGAGCCATGGTCGTTCCCAAACGCTTTTTCGTCCTGACATCACACACCAGTGTTTACTGATGCTGTTTGATAGCCCCTTAAATAGAGCTGGCTTACTTCAAGTGTACATACACACAGACAACAATGTTCTCATTGAACTAAATCCACAAACAAGAATTCCTAGGACTTTCAAGAGGTTCGCTGGTTTGATGGTGCAATTATTACATAAATACTCAATTCGTGCTGAAAATGGGCCAAAATTATTAAAAGTCGTTAAAAATCCAATTACTGATCATCTCCCAGTGGGAATCAAGAAATATGCCATGTCATTTGCTGCAAAACAAACAGTGAAGTGTGCAGAACTCGTGCCTAAAGATGATGACCCAGTTGCTGTAATTGTTGGTGCTATGGCCAGAGGTAGTGTAAATGTTGATTATGCAGAAGACACTTTTTCCATTAGCCACTACCCACTGTCAGCAGCACTTGCTTGTACCAAACTCTGTTCAGCATTTGAGGAACAGTGGGGCATACATTAGCTATTAATTTTTATTTAATATTGTTTTATTTTATTAAATAAAAATTTTAAACAAATACATTAATTTTACTTAGGACAATATAAAATTATAAAGGAAAATTATCAGAGTATGTTTCTTCAATAAACAAATTCATTATCCATTGTATGGGACACATTCGTTTGCTATTTTTGGGACACATTTGATCAATGTAGAATATTAACGAAACAACTAAACCTAGGAAGAATATAAAAATCAAAATTAACCCTCTTGACCTGAAATCCAAAATTATTACAATGAAAAAGGTTGATGAGCAACAACCAACACTTACTTAAAATGTGATTCATCTGACCTGTTCACTGAAAATGGTGCTAAATTTTTTGTTTCTAATTTTTGACAATCGCAAATGGTTCTAAAAAAAGACAATACAATACATTATAACATGCGTTCAAGTAAAACCTACTTTTTTAACATGAAAACAACAATTTTAATACAAACTAAACTGAAATTATGCTTCTATTTTATCTTTTTTAAAATTCTTTCAACTTACTGTTTCAATTTCTTATTTTCTTGACTCAAAATAGCAACATAATTAATTACTAATTTACAAAAGCTCCCCGACCGCTTTTCGCACTGAGTGACACCGTGTTCAACTGCAGTCTTTAACACCTCTTTACTGATATCTTTCAAAAGTTGCATGTGTGTAATGGCAGTTTCATATTTTCCAAAACGACTGCATTTTCTCAAAGACTCGATGCTACAATTTAAATATTCGTAATACTGCACAGTCAATTTTGTAAATCTCTCCTTCTTAAGGATGTATCTATTTGCAGATGTAGAAACATCAACTGCAAGTAAACTAGCGAGAGTAACAAATTTCTCTTCCATTTCCTTAAAAGATAACTGCCTAAAAAAATAGAAGACGTCTCGGAACATCACTAAACAAATAAAACACCCACCTCAGATGAACATCGCCAAGTTCCAAATTATCTAAAAACGAATCAAATCCCATTGATGTTGCTTCAACTACATCCTAAAAGTAGAACTTTACATATAAAGGCTGTCTTTAAAAAAACGGCCCACGCTATAACTTTGCTATTGATGACCCAAATTTAAAAAATTATACAGGAAACGAAATGGCTCTAAAAACACTACATATATAATTTTTATACCATCTACCCATTTATGGGCAATGGGCAACTTTTATTTTTCAAATGGTAATCTATAATTTTTTTTTTCTTCAAACGTCCGTAAAATATGACATTGCACTGCTGCATTGATAATGCTAAAGTGTCACTTCATTGTCATGGCATCTTAACGAGCTGACCTGCGTCCGTGAAGTTATTATCTCCGCTGAGGAGCGTCCGTGAAGTTATTATCTCCGCTGATGGCGTCCGTGAAGTTATTATCTCCGCTGATGAGCGGCTGTAAAGTAAACTAGCTAATCATTTGAAATTCCCACCTGGTTTCTTAACACGTCTTAAATAATTTGTTACGAAGGTTTGAGGAAAAAATAGTACTATGGCGGACAATAAATTTAGGCCGGCAAATTTCTGACATTTCAAAAAAGTCAATGCAAGCGACCATTTATTGTCATTATGACTGATGTGTCAGTTTGTCAAACTGAAGGTTTTCAAGCTGTTTGGCGTTTCCTTCGCCTTTTTCGTAACTTACAGATCATGACGCACTAGCATAACTGATTTGTAGTGGCACTTCTCTCTGATGCACGCTTCTTTTCCCAATTTTAATTTTGATTATCGCTGTCACGATGACAAGAATGACAAAAATCGAAAATGGGGTTAGTTGAACATAATGCCAGCTTCACATTTTGATGTCAACTCAATGACAGGCCGGCCTAAATTTATTGTCCGCCATAGTACGTTATTTGCCAGCCGCAGCACATAAAACTTCAGTTTTGCTCCTCATAACATAATATACTATTATTAATTCTGTTCTGATTGTAATGGCATAAAAAACTATACCCTTTGATAACAAAATGTCCGAGACAAAAAGCATCAAAATTAGATTTATCCTTATTTCATAAACGAAAATTTGTTGGTAGTATGCTGGACTTCACTTAAATGTCAATTTTACACACGTTTCATGTTGCAAATTTTATTTTTTGTTCGACACTCAGAATGTAAGAATTTTCTCCTGTGTGAACGGATTTTGATAAATGTCACAACTTGTCAAAACGGAACGTCAAGCCAATTTTAAAGATTTTAAGCGATTTGGAGCCTTTAGGAGGCTCGTCGAACAAAAAAACGTTGAATTCGAAACAGCCAATTTACGCACGAACGAGTTGAATACAACGTTTTTTTTGTTAAATAAACTACATAATATTATTTAATTATAATTCATAAAAATCATTGAATAATGGAGGTCGGTTAACTTGATTTTTTCATTACTATGACAATAAATCTAATTATGATGCAACATATTTATCTTTTTTCTCGGAAGTTTTGTTATCAAAGGGTATAGTTTTTTATGCCATTACAATCAGAAAAAAAAACTCTTAACAGAATCAATAAAAAAATTATAGGTTTACCATTTGAAAAATAAAAGTTGCCCATTGCCAATAAATGGGCAGGTTTGTAGTGTTTTTAGAGTCATTTCGTTTCCTGTATAATTTTTTTCATTTGGGTCATCAACATCAAAGTTATAGCGTGGGCCGTTTTTTTAAGACAGCCTGTATATAATATGTGGCGCAAAAATGAATACAACCTGAATGGTACAAGTTTCGCTGTCGCAAGTTTTAAAACTATCGTCATCACGTGCAGCAGTTTCATGGTATTCGTTCGAATTATCATTTATTTCCTTCATTAAAATGTCATGCAACTCCAAATGGGATTCATCATTTGATCTAGAATACAATTTAAAAAAATACGTATAGTCATATTAATCCTTTTACAATTCTTCTACCTGTTTTCGGTCAATACACTGGAACTCAATAAATGCAGATATTTATAAACAACTGTCGTACAGAACGAAGTAAACAAATTGATTTTCTTATTCAAAATGATCATCTCATTCTCCAAACAAAAAAATGTGTGCTTTAAGTGAACAAGTTCATCAACTTGTCTTAACAGATCTTCATCTACAGCACTGCTAAATTTAAAACAATCGAAGACGTTTACGGTTACACTGAAAATGATGCTACATACTTTATTGCAGACACTGTTTGGTACAAAAAAAAAAACGTAAATGAAAATGGATATTTTTGACTCATACCATTGCGGTCAAAAATAACTGGGACAGTGTGTTACTGTAGACACTTCCAAAAATCATTCAAACCACGACCTGCTGTATTATAACCGGCCAGTTCAAAAGTGTAATTTGAGTGATCCCCGCAGAGCGCTAGTGTACGGGCGCTTTTTGGGGATATTATTCATCTTAAGTTTTTGTCACCGAGTTTTTCTCGTTCAAATGACATTCGAATTTAAAATCAAAAATTAAAAAATACAGTCGTATTCGGTATTGTTTTAGAAAGAAAATATGAACTACTGTACTCAATCTTAACTCTAAAATAATGTCTAAACATATTTTTCTGCATTTTTATTCTTTAGAAACGCCCGTACTGTGGCGCCCTCATCGGCGAAAATTGGCTCTTTCTCGGAAACATTTTCGCAATGCTTTTTTAATGAAATGAACAGGCCGGTTATTATACAGCAGGTCGTGATTCAAACTCATTCAGTTTGGAAGTGTCTACAGTAACGTGCTGTCCCAGTTATTTTATTTTTGACCGCAATCCGCAATAGTAATAACCATGTTTTTCTGAGTACATCATACATCATTAAGGTACAGTCGTTCCCCAAAATAAAATAGGACAAAGTGTTACCTTAGACAGTTTCACAATTCAAAGATTTGTGTAGTGTAAGTGGGACGTATGTGTCTCAGATTACAACTTGATTTAACTTGACGATTGATGTACGGTCGATGGACAAATAAAACTGGGACACTTAAAATTTAATCTATGTAAATCCGACTATTGAATTTTCAATATATTTGTCAGTGTTTATATAATATGTCATACTAAAGTTAATCTATTTGTGATAAAGCCGTAATTAAACGATGCAAATTTGTAAATTTTGACTTATGTGATTGTCATTTTTGTCCCAGTTTTATTTGTCCATCGACTGTATGTAGGAAAATTTATGTGGCAACTGTGTTGGTGAGATAGAGTTGACATTTCTTTGACATCAGTTCATAGTCGTGCAATTTTGAAAATCAATGTGCAATGGTATAAAAAAATCAAATGCACGCTAATGAAATGTCGTACAAATGTCAACCATACCCCACCCACACAATTGCCACATAAATCTTCGTACATAGTTGCCATACTTATCCACAATCATTTTGAATCACCCAATATAAATCTTATCTTAAAAATGTATAATTAATTCATTTAATGTTCACCTAGGTTATTTTAAAATTTAATTAAGTGATGTCTCTCACCCAAAAAAAGTAATCAATAACAACAAAATTAATCAAATCGCCTACCTTTCTAACTCTTCATTGATTCTTAATAAAAACAAATTTGTATCTGAGATTTCCATTTGTTTTCGTAGATTTCTTATTTCAAATTTACTTTCCGTTAACTCGTCGTAAAGGCCGGCAACTGTTATATCGTTCTCCGCCTTTAGGTCGGCTAAGTACTTCTTAAAATTAGCCTGTTGAAAAAAGTTTTCCTTTAATTTCATTTCTAACTGTCGTTGTTTACTCATCCTCACTTCATTTTCAATTCGCAGATTAGTTGTTACAACATGTTCAGTTTTTAATTTATTTAAGGTGTCACGTAAATTCTCGACTAAAATTTGATTCTTGATTCTAAGGTTTTTTATTTCCTCTTCCAAACCGAAACATTGACCGCGTAAGTTCATAACTTCCATTTCCGAACTTTCCAAGTTTTTTGATACTAAGCATTTATCAGTAGTAATATCCCGTATTAATTCTGCCTGTTGAGAAGTTTTGTCATGGTAAAAATCTAAATCACCTCTAATTTTTTTATTATCTAAACAGACCTCTTCATATTTTAGCGTCAGCTTGGTATTAATGCTTTTTTCTCTGGCAAGTTCTCTTTCGACTCTTTCTTGTTTTTCTAATAACCTTTCCAATCGGATTTGTTGTTTAGAAAAATTAGATTTTCTTAATTCGACAGTCTCAGAAACAAAGGACGGTATATTGGCCCAAATATTATTATCTGTCTGTGTACTTTTGTCAATAGGATTTATTTCATTCAATTTTTTGAGCAAATTCGCATTCAATAATTTTTCATGATGAAGACTGGCTTTCGCCGTTTTCAATTCGTTAGTTAACCCATAAATTACCTGATCCTTTTCTGCATTTTTATCAGTGTCGAAATTGCTGTTGATTTCTTTCCTTAATTCAGCTGTTACATTTTCTTCAAGTGGAACACAATTTAACTGTTCCTCCTTTTGTTCCTCTAGATTGATTAATTCGTCATCAACTAGGACACTTTTAAACTCGTTCCCACTTCCACTCTCCTTTTGTTTCTTTTTCATACTGTGTAGTTCTCTTTGTAAAGTATCTATAATTTCGTCTTTTTCCTGCAGTTTAATCATCAAACCACCACATTCATCTTTATAATCTCGTAATGATTCATTGTCATTTGACACTTGCTTTAAATTTTGCCACAGACTATTTTTAATTCCTTCTTGATCTTTGAGCAATTCATACAAGCGTTTTACTTCGTCAACTTCATGTATTTTCTCTGAAGAAATATCTGCCAATTCTTCTTTTAAACTCTTATGAGGACTTCGCAATATTGCAATCACACCAAAATTAGAAAATAATTCAGAACCACTGCAACTGCTACTTTCGGTTGAAGAACTGTTAAGATCAAGCTGTTTTAAGTTTGGCAATGGACCGCTCAAAGAAGGGCTGACTGGATTCGCCAGTTGATTCAACAATTTCGGCGTGTTAAAAACATGTTTAAAATTGGCATTGTGTGCATTCCCATTTAAAATTGCTTTATCGTTAAGACAGCTGTCCTCTTGTAATAAACACTCCAAATCTCGTATTCTTTGTTTAAGAAGTTTGCGTTCGTTGACATAAAAAGTTACAAGTTCCGTTTTTTCATCCAACTGAGATTTTATAACATCAGTTACTTCCACAAGTGTGGAAATTTCTGACTCTTTTATGTCGAGACAATCTTTCATGTCATTTATTGTTTTTCTTCCCTCTTGGTTGATTTTTTCCAATGTTCGTAATTTATTTTTTAAGTGCTGATTCTAAAAATATTAATAAAAACAGATTTCTACGAACAGCAACTACATATTATATTATATATTAATAATAGGTAGAGGAATAATTACATGAACGAGGTATTCGAAAAAAGTACCTACTATACTTATCACGTTCTATTAAAAGTTACTGGTGGCAAACTGAATTAGTGCATATTGTGCAAGTTATTTTTATAATATTAAGTGCATGAAGTGAGTGTTTTTTATGCATGAAAAGGTCTTTTACGCCGAGACGCAGGTCGAGGCAGTAATGCATTTGAATGCACATAAAACATCTTCACGCACGAAATATAATAGTTATTTTTATATGCGTGAAGTGAGTGTTTTTTGTTCATGAAAAATACATTTTAACTCTACATTCTTAACAGAAATCTAGCTTAATTTTTGCAAAATGAAAATTTAGGAATCAAACATCTTTGGTTCTTGTTATTTAATATGTTATACCTATTTGACCATGTCATATTTAATTAAAAAAACATCATTACCTCATTGTCAAGTTGGTTAACTTGAACTAAATGAGTTTGTAGTTGTTTTTTATAATAAGATAGCATTTTTTCCAGCTGTTCATACTTTTTATTAATCACATAGGTTTTTTCTTTCTCTTCCTCGATGCTGGATATTGTCATAACAAGTTGTTCACTGGCAAGTTGTTCTCTACAACATTAACTTAAACTTTATGACAATGAAATAATAAAGAGAATTTACTGATGTGATTTCTGTAGAGTGTTTATGTCATCCAACAAAGACTCATTTTGGTCCTCACAAATTGTCAGCTGTTGTTTAACTAAATCCAATTCTGCTGTTGTTTTAGCTAACTGGTGTTGTAATTTATGGACTTGGTCTTCTAAAGTCATTTCACTAGCTAAAATGGTTGCATGAATGTTTATACTTTTAGACAAAACAAAGGAATACTTTTATTATTGTTGTTAAAATGAGACTCACAAAAAATTTGTGTGGCATTGGGATTTAAAAACTGATTAAAGCTATAAAAAAAATTAATTGAAAAAAAACAATTTTCGTTTTATTCTTGTCCAATATACTTGGTAGGAAATTCTGAAAAACCATTATCAACGCCGTCCCCTTGAATATTAGCAATCCAGTCGTCCATCACTTTTTGGAAGAACACATAGTCAACATTGGGATTGATACTGTCAGGATCAAGTTGTTTTTGTAATTCATCTAGTTCAGCCCTGAAACACCTCCAGCAGTTAGCAAACAAGAGCTACGGTGTTTGTACTTACGGATTATTCGGCATGTAAGGTTTAATAAATTCGATTAAACACGAAACCGGAACACAATTCGTATTTTTTTGGTCGCAAGATTTGAAGATACATTGCACAATATCCATTTTTACAAATCTCAACCAAACAACCTCCCTAATTTAAGTAAACTAATTTTTAACGATACATACTTCGCTACGTATTGCACGTTTCAACTCTATTAACAAAAAACTAGTCGTATCAACGAAAAAGTGGAAAAAACTGAAAAAGTCGTTTTCAAGCGTTTAAAATGTGAATTTATTGCCAACCGTAGAATCACAGAGGAACCAGATGGATTTTGTCTTATTTTATCTGTGGTTGGAAAAAATTAAAAAAATTATTTCGAATTTGCTCTTAAAAAATTTAATAACAAATATAGCCATACTCGTTATCACGTTTTTTTTTTAATCTTTACAATCACAAAATTCACAAGTGTCTCACACGTGCTTATAATTCCGTTTTTATGTCCCGTCGAACATAACAATTTCAATTTTTGAGAATGAAATATTTTAAACCTAGATATATACACGTGGTAGTACGCATAACAATTTCAAGTATTTTTTTTTATGTTATACGTAGACATTATAAAATGTTATTTCTTTTCAATGTAACAGCAGCAATGTAACAACTCTTGTAGAAAATCTCGTATATGGCTACAAAATTCATTTGAGTTTTAAAAATTCCTAGGCCGAAAGAAATGTACAGTATGTTCAAATAAACTGGGACAACTGTTTTAACGTACTATTCCGGACACGGAATCTTGGCCACGACTGACATTTAACTGACAAATACCGGGTGATCAAGAAGGACTGTTTAAGTTGGCAGTACAATTGAGAAAAATTTTTAATTCGGTTATTTATAACACTGCAACCGGATATGTTTTGTTGGTTTATTTGACAAATATCTGATGTAGGTATAGCATTAACAACGACAAGCCATCAACAACCGAAAGTTACTCCTGTTATACGATTTAAAATACAATTCAGTGTTACCAACTTAAACAGTCCTTCTTGACCACTCCGTATATATAGTTGGAGAGCGTTTTTAAATTCATCGATGGATCAATCGGTGGAATCAGTTTTCTACCAAAACGTTGTTATATTACTGTTAGATTTATGTTGAGCTTAAGAAAACACGTTTCTTTATTCACCAAAAATTTCATGTTGGGCTCAACCAAAATTCACCTTTGCCATCTACAATGGGAGTTGGTTGTTTGGTGGACGAATAGTGGGGGAAATGTCAAAATAGTTTGTCGAAGTCAAACTGTCAATGTCAAAGCAAAGCGAGGGAAAAACTGGAAAAGTGCAACATTATTCACGTATCCTCTAATTTTTTCATGAGTCTTTCTTCTGTTTAAAATAATTTCTTCATCAGAGGAAGTTAATAAATCATCATCTGATGAATCTTCCAAAGGCATTGCAATCCGTTTTACCAATATTATGGTCCCAAGAAGACTAATGTCGCACATATTTATTCATATCATAATAATAGTCGCCGAAAATGAAAAAATGTTTAGGTTATGTTTACACTTCAGGTGTCATGACATCAGCACCAGTCAGCACAGTCATCAGTTTTCCACCAAATCCGTTTCCCTATTCATCACATTTTTGCACAACATAAATGTTCAACACAAAAAAAACTTATGATTGACAGTCCACCAATGTTGAAATTCACCGCAAAAAGTTGATGAATTTAAAAACGCTACCTTGATTTCATATAAATGTTCATCAAGTGAGCTGTGCATGTGTAAAAGCACCTTTAATTTAGTTACATTACAAAAGTCACATTTATGAAGGTCATGTCCAATAAATCTATACTTGGTAAAAATACAAAGACAAAAACAAATAAGAATTACTTTAATTTAATCAGTAAAAAGACGTAACATTGCTTTTGAAATCAGCAATGTTAAAATGGACAAAAAATGAAAAATTGGTCAAATCGGGTTCGCGCAGAGCAAGCAACTTTGAAAGTCAAAGTCACTAGCTTTAGCTTTAATACCAACAGAAAATCACATTTTCATGGCTTGCTTAGATGCACATTTATATGAAATTGAGTATATGTGTGAACTGGCCTTTATTGAATATAACCCAACTTTTGACTCGATAAAGCCATTTCCCCACTTTTTTGATGTCACAAGAAAAACTTCAAAGTGATTTTTAATAATTGTCATTTATTAATGACACTAATGATTGGTTTACATAATTTTTTTAGAAATGTCTAAAAAAATGTTGGCCAAGATTCTGTGTCCGGAATAGTAACTCGAACAGCCAAAATTTTAGTACTGTAAATCAAAGTCTACGTCAAACGATATTGTCAGTGTCAAAATCAATGCGAAAAATTTGGTTTATTTGAAATTCAAAAACAGACTATAGCGCAACTTTTAAAAAACAGGATTTCGAAACGGGTAATTGCTGCTAAGGTTGTGTTGATGAACGTACCGTTTTATTGAACAAACAATAAATCAAACCTATGCATACATAACCTTTATTAAAAAAGTGATGTTTACACAACTCAAATTATTAATTTTTGGATCTGTTGTTCTGTCATCTGTGTACAAGTTTTTTTTTTTTGGCCAGCGACAGTAACTCTCAATTTCACTTGTTCATATAAATCTGGGACTACATTTTATTTTTAAAAATATTTTGGCCAAAATTAACAATTCAATGGTTGTTATTTTATTATCATTAGGTATTAGGCATTTTGCGGTAAAATTGCTTTGAAAAGTATAATCACATACCTACAGTAAATCATTTTTGTAATGACGAACTAGCTGGAACTTTTTTTTTGTTAGATTTTTTACATAATAAATAAAAATTAGACAGTTGGCAAAGCTTTAAATTGTCATATTAAATAAATTTAATTTCACTATACCTTACTTTGATTGCTTGTTTGATTGGCATATTAACTAGTTAATAGATATATGTTGATTGGGACCAGTTTTGACAGAACAAATGACGTTACCCATAACCTAACTTTTTAAAAGCCCAAATTCGCGGTAAAAACCATATATCTAAAACGTGTGTTCACAAGACAAAAGTTACTAGATTTAGTAACTCTAGTTTTTCATTACAAAAATGTATGTATATAATAACTTTGACAAATAACTAAAATCTGCTATTTTTTCTGGCAGCCAAAAATTCATGGTAATGTTGTTCAATGTTCAGCTCACATTACCCTCGAAATATAAAATTGTCCCAGATTAATCTGAACATGACTGTATCTAAATAATACTAGTTGGTTGCAAAAAAAAACGGGAAATACATTTTTTTCTAATATAAATTTGGTTTTGTCCATTTGTTAATTAATTGTCTACTTGACAATTTCTATCAAATAATTTTTTTAAATGTCATTGAATTTTGACCATAATTCTAACCTATATATCTCTCGTAAGAAGGTTTCACACTATGATAAAATTGTAAAAATGTCAATTTCCAACTGTACCTAGTTGGTAAAAAAAAAACGGGTCACGTAAAAAAAAACCTGATACCTTCTTACGAGAGATAGGTTAGAATTATGGTCTAAATTCATTGACATTTTTAAAAATTATTTGATAGGCATTGTCAAATAGACAATTAATTGACAAATGGACAAAACCAAATTTACATTAGGAAAAGGTTCATATCCCATTTTTTTTAAATCCAACTGTACTATTTCGGACACGGAATCTTGGCCAACATTTTTTTGACATTTCTAAAAAAAAATATGTAAACCAATCATTAGTGTCATTAATAAATGACAATTATTAAAAATCACTTTGAAGTTTTTCTTGTGACATCAAAAAATCAAGGAAATGGCATTATCGAGTCAAAAGTTGGGTTATATTCGTGGAGGGAGAAAAGACTGGAGATGGCACTAATTCAAATAAGTGTACCGGCCCGCGAAAACTACAGAGTCATAAAAGGTTTCTGAATATAGACGCTAGGCCAATCGCTTCCTTCGCCTTCCTTCGAGGCGCATTGTGGACTGGGTCATAAAAGGTTGTTGCACGTGCTTTTAGAGGGTTCGGATTTTTAACATGGGAAGCATAGGAAATGCCATCTCCAGTCTTTTCTCCCTCCACGGTTATATTCAATTAAGGCAAATTAAGGCCAGTTCACACATATTTGTCAGTTAAATGTCAGTTGGGGCCAAGATTCCATGTCCCGAATAGTACCTCTGTCCGAAAATATGGTATACATTTATACATGTATTTTCAATTTCAAACGTATAGGTAAGTACCTTATTTTCGGACAGAGGTAGTAATACGCTTGGATTTTTTTTTTAAGTAAATTGTGAAGTAGATATAGAATTCACGAGTAAATTATATCATGTGTATTTCACTGCACAATATAGGTACAATGGAGCTTAATTCATGGTAAAAATACAAGTATAAATGCTCAGTTCAAGTATGTATTGGACTCTCGTTACTACGTAAGTATTAATATTTACTCATATCACAAAAAGTAAGTGCCCATAACTGCTGCAAAATGTAATAAAGTAAATGTTATTGGAAGCTAACAAAAGAATTTAAAAAATATTGGTCGCTTTGGTATCGTAATTTCTGTGTAATGTCCGTTAAAAGTAAAATCATTTTATAATAAAAAAAAAACAGAGTTGTTTTACAAATATCAGTAATGAGTTAAAACATTTTTTTGTAATATATTAATCACAAATGGCACAAAAATCTGTATATGCTCTACATAAGGATTATATTAAATATGAAATAATCGTATAAATATCCTGATTATGAATAGACTCCCTAATTAGAAAAAAATATTTAACATTAAGACTTACCTATTGTCTTTTAAAAATTATACACAATCTTTTGAAAAAGAATGAATCGTACGAAAATATATGTATATAATATATTTATACAAATCTGTTATCTTAATGGTAAAATGTCACACATATAATTATGTACAAAACCTTTCTTTTTGGAAAATTTTCATACATGCAGCAAGGAACTTTTTCAAATCATTAAATAATTTGAAAATTGTATAGTACATTAAAATAAATACAATTTCAGTATTAAATTTTTCTAATGAGCGAAAAAAATTGCATATGTAGTTCTACATACATGCCTTGGCATTGGACCATGCTGCAGGATAATTTTTGCACCTTTTTAAAAAAAAGGATGTACCAACTCTTTTCAATCGCAACAAATGTGGCACCAACGCAAAGGCAAGTACTATGCAAAATCACACAGAATCAGTATATTTAAAGTTGGCCCTAACATATATTTACAAAAATAACAATAAAAATGACTGTTTATATGTACATTTGGCTATTAAAGATAATGTCAAAAAATCATATTATAAAACTAACGGGTTAAAGTATATTTAAAAAAAAAAAACAGAAGCAAATTTGGAAAATTTATATACAACTTCCGTCATTAGTTCTTGCTTAATCAGCTGTCAATTGCACGATAGTTTTATGCTTTAAAGCTATAGATAGGTATTTAGTATCTTTTACACATGAAAAACCACACGATTTTTTTTATTCGTTTTTTTTTTTTTCTTTTTAATATAGTGGGTGCCACAAAATTCGCGGAACAACTCAATGGGACAATGTCAACTCATGTTAGGAAATTATGAGAAAAATAATAAAAAAATCCTATCTTTTAGATTTGACGATATGGGGGCTCAAAAGGTGCAGTTTTGATCGCGTTTATTTTAAATATTAAAAAAGATTTTGACTATTTGTCTTTTACTAGCCAGTGGCAGAATAATTCTGAACGACTGTGATTACGTTTGTAATTATTTTCTTCATTATTTCCAGCATTTCCAAGTAGTAATTTTATTTATGTCCGTTTTACCTCAAATAACGTATGGCAACATGACTTTGATTTTTCTCTCATTTCCATCGATACAACAAAAATGAAATATTTGCAGACTTTTGGGATACATAGAATGTTTTTCAATGTTGCCACATTTAGTATAACGAATAGGTCCACATCTTCTCCAAAAAGGTTGATTTTTTTTACATTTTTACCTGACATTTTAATGACTACTTAATAACACATTGCTAAGCTGTTCCGCCAATTTTGGGGCACCCAGTATATATATATTTTTTTTCTAAAACAACAAAATATTTACCCACAAAATATGTTATCACACAACAAAATAACAAAATCAAAAGATTGAAAATTTTCTCAATTGCCGTTTTGTTTTTCATTTAATAGAGCGATATTTAAGATAAAAATCGTTTATTTACATATAAAAATATTAATATAGTTGTAACAAATGGAAGGCACGTGTCCGGTTTAACCGGCGTGTTTAGACAGATTCAACGGCATATCTGTAAAGAAACAATAACTCCATTACTACGTGGCTCATCTACACATTTGCCAATTTTAAGTGTAAAATTTAACGTGTCTTTTTTTTCCGAATTCACTCAAATCTGGCAAAAACATGCTAGATTAAAATCCCAATTTACACACCTGTTATATTATCATCTCTGTGTTCCGAATCTCTGGGAGGATCAGTTGCCCAAGAACAAGATGGAGTATCGTGACGTATCGCTATGGGCATTGGAGGTGCATGGTACACAGGGGGCATCATATACCCTCTTCCGTACACACCCGGACCGTAATATGGTGGAAGAGTATATGGGTACATGTAGTGGGGTAGGTATGAAGAATGTGGATAAGGAAGGTACCCTCTCTTATCAGCCTGCTGTAAAAAAATGTGTTTGCATAAGTATTATAATGTTAAGTAGAAACACTCGCTTCTTTTACATCATTTTAATTTTGGAGAGTCACATAATCTTGTTAAGCTCCCACGGAAGAGAAAAATTGTGCTATAACAATACCATTTTGTTTGAAAAAAAAAAAGTTGGGGGTGGTTGCGCACTTCCGGGAGCAGATATACAAAAACCATATACGTCAAAATGTGGGGAAGGAAAAATAAAAATTGACCTGTTTCGGTATTTTTTACAAAAATTGCCTATTTCCAAGTTACGAATTTTATTCCAGTTAAAGTTTCCAGCCTGTATTTGTCAGTGTCTATATAATATGTCATACCAAAGTTAACCTATTTGTGATAAAGCCGTAATTAAACGATACAAATTTGTAAATTTTGACTTATGTGATTGTCATTTTTGTCCCAGTTTTATTTGTCCATCGACTGTACATAATTATGTATGTATGTACAATCACTTTCAAAAAAATATGTACACTTGCTTTCAAAACTTTCCCGTACACCTATTTTTCGCTGTATTAAATCAGGGTTGTAATTAATCAAGTCTGACATTTAAACTTTTGAAGTCAAAATGGCTCGACTGACAGAGCAAGACAAAGTTTTCCAAATTAGAAGAGGAGTGGTCCATAAGGAGTGTTGCTTCAAATAATAGGCTAAATAAAAGTACTGTTCTACAACTAATAAGTAAAGAAGAGGTGGGTGGGAACAAGGGATCGTGAGTAGAAGATAGATCATATTTTTTTAAATTGCTGTCAATGTCATCTTTAACCTAAGTTAAAAATTACTCGTTCACACTGCTTAAATTTTTCAAAATCGTCGTTACTTGATTTTGAATGTGTACGCGAAAGTTTTGAAAGCAAGTGTACAGCTGAATAAAAAAAACGAGAAATGTCAAAAAATGACGTTTTTTAATTTTTGTCATAGTTTGAAAAAGGCTTTTAGAAATACGTTAGAATTATTTGACGGTATGTCAGTTTATAAATAAATAATTCAATGACATTTTTAAAAATTATTTGATAGATAATCTGTGCGATTCCATTTACACATTGTTATGATTTAGCGATCGTTATTTTAACGATCGATTTTTTAAAATGATTTTTAAAAAGCTTGCTGATTTCTTAGCGCAAGTTGATGATCTCTACAAGTATATATTTGCTAAATTAACTTGATTTTTTTAAATTTTGATTCGGAAGTGATTTTCTAATTTTAAAAAAAAATATTTAAAACAACCAATTTTCAATGTAACGATCCATATTATATATTATAACTATTTGGAAACAGAATCGCACTAACTGTCAAGTAGAGAATTAATTGACAAATATTTAAAACCAAATTTACATTAGAAAAAATTTCATTTCCCGTTTTTTTTTTTTTAAATTCAGCTGTATGTATTTTTTTTGTATCTACAATAGTTCATGTTTTATTGTCATTATGACTGATGTTTCGAATTGAATTTTGAAGCTTGTTTTCTAATCTATCAAAATTGTTAGAATGGAACCAATTTCTAACTTTAATGGGCCGTATGATTTCCCTTTCATTAAAGTTAAGGAACGTCGTTAAATTGTTTTGTCTCTGTCTAACATAGTGCTTGACATATACCCTCACTTTGTCTAATCAATTATTTAGCTAATGAAAGGCTTAACGAATGGGAAATCATACGGAGCAATGAAGTTAAATAATAACTCTTTTCCAAAATGGTAACTCTTCTAGGCGTATTTCGGAAATACTGGGTATTCCAAAAAGTACTATCAGTTACATCAAACAAAAATGGAGACAAATATGTACAAATTGACAGGCACGTCAAATGTTAGAAGTGAAGTTACTATTACTAAAGATCATTTCACAACTTTTACCAGTGAAATGACATTGGTGTACCAAATTCCGTGGCCGTCACTGTACAATATGTTCAACAAAAAAAAAAGATAAGGGGCGGCTATAGAAAACAAAACTTCGTATTATCATAAACACCTCTGTTATATGGCGAATTACATGTAAAGCATCAAAATCAACTAGGTATATCCCCAATTCTGGTTTTCACAAATTCGCAATTACATATTGTTTGATGAAATTTAATTCGTGTTGTTTTAGCTATTTTGTAATGTACAAATGTATTCCTCCAAAGATCCACTAACTCAAATAACTGTGTAAATCTTAAAACTTTTCAACTTTATACAAAATGATTGGCTCATAATAATGATTATAATACATTAGGTACATTCGTTTTTTGTTTAAGAAGGAAAACATTTAGATTGTTTTTTATGTAAATGCAAGTGGAATCAGACCATGTCAACCACTTGAACCGTATCAGTTTAAAAGAAAAAAACATTTTAAACAGAACAAAATCGTTGCATCAATTCTATGAGCGTTTTCACATAGAATGGTGAAATGTCTTAGCGATGATCAGATAATAAAAAGAAAGCCACTCACCGAGAGCTCGATGGAACGCAACCTGTCGACGCTTTCCGAATACCATCTATCTTCTGACGATGGCGAACAATACTGCGGCTGCGTCACAGTGTTGTTAAAGTGACTAGGGGAATTACTGGGTGATCGTCTAACATTACGATCCTCGGCCAGCAAGGACGTGATGCTATAGCTGCAATTACGTGTCAGCTTGACATCTTCCGTCGCCCCGTTTGCGCTAATCGGACTGCCGATTTTCGTCGTCGACTGATTCTGAGGTGTTTTGTTTCTACTCCTCTTCTGACACCCATCTTCTACTTGCACTTTGTCTTTTTCCATTTCCCGTAAAAACCTTTTCCTCGGTGATACGACGACGTCAGCGCGCACACCTCCACCGACCATCGAAGTCTTGTCCAAGAGGTTTTGAACGATGACGAGTAAAGAGGCACGTACACTCCGACTTTTACAATTGTTACTAGTCACACCATCTTTTGAAGTTCTTTCACTACACACTACGCGCACTTCTGTTTCTGAATTGGTGAAATAAGGACGTCTGCATTTTCGAATGGTGCTGTTTGTGCGCTTATGTTTTGGTCGCCAAAAATAGAACACCATTTCCTTAGACTGGTTTCGTCGCGGCGAAGACTGTTTCCAAGAGTGATCGCGTTGCCACGGTGACGACTGAATGGAACTATTGTCATCTGAAACTTGGATCACACACAAATTGAATATCTGATCTTAACAAGATCAGAAATGAGCAACAAAATCCACAGTAGGTTACTGATAAATCATCTAATTGATGGCAGAGAGCGTTTACTTGTGTAGATTCGAATGAAGACTTCATCAATGCATTGATGTAAATTTTTAAATACCAAATAAGGTTAAACAAGAGTAATGATGCAAACTTAACAAACTGCAACCTGCATTCATGCTGTTTTTGTGTAATTACAAGTTATCAAATAACGTCATATTATGATGCCTTTAAAGCACGCGCGACGAGTTTAAGAGCGCGCAAGTGCTTTACAGGCCCTTATAAACGTGTATCATATGCTATTTTTTATTATACCCGCATTACAATCTCAAAATTATAACAAAAAAAGTAAATTGAGATACCTTTTCTGAAGTAATCTGTGTCATTAATTGTTGATATAGAAATGGTCAATTGTTGTTGTTTCGTTGCCATGTATATTTAAATAATAGTATATAATGTGTATTTATCATTGTTCAAAATGTAGGTGAATTTGTTGTTACCTAAGCAACCCTTAAGCTTTAGCGTTTTAAAGGCCCTTTTTCGCACGCATTTTAGTGTTAAAAACAGGGATTATGTCAGGTATAATAAAATATAGTATATTAAAGTATAAGTGGATATTAAGGTCTTTAAAACACGGGCGATTTTTCGAGCACGAAAGCGCAGCTGGAGTGTTCGAAATAGAGCAAGCGTTTTAAAGACCTGTTATCCACGAATACTTTACGATATTTTTTTTTTTAATGTTAAATGAGTTAACATTTAGACTTCACGTTTCTCCAGTCCTCTCAGGTTTGGTGATGTTTCCATGGAAAACGCGCGATGTTGCCATGGAAAAGAGCGTTTTTTAAAGTTCAATTTAAACACGCTCAGGCGTGTTTTAAATGAGCAAAAAAAAAAAATTGTTTGTAAAAACATTTAAGAATTAAAAAACTCACCACTTAATGAAGCACTACTTTCTTGTCTGTAAGTGGGCGTCGAAGCTGCGGTGCCTTGTGGGGGCCAGAAAGTCTTCCTGGGCACGGATACCCATGACACTCGCTCGCCCTCACGAGCTCGTTCCAACTCCAAAATAAATTTCCCATCTGAAGAAAATTTCCGAGTGTACAATACAACTTAAAAATTTGTCGAAGTGTTACCTTTGAAAAATTTCAAGCGACCACCTTGGACGTAATTGGTTTTAAGAGGCTCATCCTTAACGTGTCCATCAGCATTTCCATTCATGCCATGTCTTTTGTGCTTTTCTTCTGTCATTTTTGAACATTTTGTCAAGATGGTGTTTGAAGACTGGCGTGAATCGGATATATGCATTTCATAGCGTTTCTTGTAGAGTTCCGGTCCATACCTTGCGAGTTACCATCTTTAGATTGCCCACTTCTTTCGATATAATGTTTCATTCCATTCCACCTGCTGACACTACAGAGAACCGTTGCGGTAATTTCACCTCCACTACGCCTGGTGTTGAACGCTTCAGATCACATCTTATTAAATATGTCTTCCCCATATTTGCAGCATTATTTGCTACACCCTCCACTCTATTTATTTTAAACCGACGACAGACAACATCGATTATCAACATACACACACCAGATTTACTCTTTACGTTTCGTGGTCAAAATTTTGATGATGTAGTCGACGGCTCGGTCGGTTTCGTAAAAAGTTCATTCACTCACATGTACGATGTACGGCGGTAACTTACACCAGGAACTATCGCCTGACTATCGCGTCCCGAGTCTTCGGTTGTGCAACCGCAACACAGTAACCGTCACAAATTTTTATTCAACATTTAACGGCAAATGTTTCAACATATATAATCTTAAAATATTTAAATAAACATCTCTTGTTGCATACAGTTTAAATTACGCGCTTAATTGCATTCCGTCGGTAATACAGAGCCAATTTTGACAGACGTTATTTCCAAAATAATACCAACACCACCACCACTAACTCTGCCAACCGAGCACGTGCCCAGCACTAAGACTAAACGCTTACTCTTTTGACTCAGGCGACATTAAAACTTTAACGATTAGTATATATGGAGCCTTACAACTTCAAATTTATATCACAATAAATATCATAATACTATGTTAGGTTGTAAACATAGATATAAGATAATATTGAGTGGGCAAATTAAATAACATTATAAAAAAAAAGAAAAATTTAAGATGTTACAGTTTTATTGTAAAGCACATCAAATATAAAAAAATGCGACTGATGAATGATCACTTTTTGAACTTTTTATGATCTCTAGCGGAAATCTTCTTATCTCGTCTTTCAATATGTTTTTGTAGCTTATTTGACTTTTTCAGGTCCTCAAACTGATTAATTAAACTTTCTAGACGTTTTACAGCTGAAATGTAATTAAATATAGAAAAATAAAGTAAAATTGTTGCAACATAATTACATTTCTTTTTGAAGAACACTTTTTCTTCCTTCAACATAATTTTTGTTTCTTCTTTTTCTAGTAATTGATGTTGCTCTTGCTTATCATTCTTATCTTCCTCACGAATTTTATTATCCTATAAACCATTACATCATAAAACATCATTTTTTGCAACTTTAAAGATTCATCAATCTATACATGGCTAAAAATTGCACATAAACTCACCAATCGTTGCATAACAAATTTAATTTTTTTCTTTATTTTAAAGTCATTAGTTTGGTGAAAATCACTCTCCAACTGATTTTTTTCTTTCTTTCTCAAATCATTCAAAAACTTATAATTACTTTTAAAAGCTTTTTTATCAAATGTCCCACACATAGGTTCAAATCTTGGATCTAATGCAAAATGTTTTTTTACTGGGATGAAATTGTCTTTTGGCATGAGGTGCTTCTTTGAAGTCATTTCTCTCGGTCTATTTTTGTTAGCTCTTTTAAAAGTAATTTCTTTTCTAGTTTGTTTATCTCCAAATACAGTTTTATTATATAATTTTGAACCCATATCATCTTTCAACTTTTGTAAATCTTCAAAACTCATTGTGCTCAATTGGTTGTGAATTCTTTGCTAAAAACATGACTGAAACGTATATTTGCGCTAAATAATTGTTTCTTACCCTTTCTGTTTCATATTCATCATCAATAAATTGGTTTTCATTTGATAATTTTGCCACTTCTATAGATTCAGATTCTGTCATGTTACCGCCTACAGCACCTAGGTCCTAGGTAGTTATATAGGTACAAACACGGTACAAACCATACATACAAACTCGTGGCTCTGAAGCTCTGATCAGAGCTCTGATCGTGGTACGAAGAGTTATCTATGGTGGTACGAACCACAGTACGAACTTTCTGCAGAAAAATTAAAACAATAGATAAAGAGATAAAGCACAGTAAAGGACCAGTAAAGTAACACCATAGAATTACTATTATATATAGATTTAGCCCCTGTGTTTAGCCCACTCTTGACAAGACAAGACAAATAGAATTTATTAGAGGTTAAGGTTATGCCCGTTAGCCCGTTTCACATTAGAGCACTTGCCGTTGCGCCAATGAATGACCTTGACGAGCAAAATTTATTGCTCGCGACAGTAAGTACCTCTAATAAATCTTGAAGAGCTGTCCAACTTGCTTATAATAGCCTTATACAAGAGTGGTATCAGATAGGTATATGTATATAAGATAGAGCATTCAAAACCTCATTAGGAGGATGTCAAGAAGGATGCAAGAGTGTATTTACAGTTGGCTTCAAAAAAAACGGGAAATGAAATTTGACCTAATGTGAAATGGAAATTTAATTTGTCAATTTATGTCAATTTGTGTCTGTTTGACAGTAGTATTTCTGACACATAAGTGCAGTTTTTTAACCTAAATTCTAAAAGATCGTTTCAAACTATAAAAATTTAATAAAATCTGACAGAACTTTTTCTGACAATTCCCGTTTTTTTTTTGAAGCCAACCGTATAGCAGCAGCAGCGAAAGGCGGGAACACAAGTTATTAGTTTACGTTAATGATTTTTAAAAGTTACATTTCTTAAGCACAATTTAAGGCCGATTTATATATACTTATGTACTCCCTCGTTTAATTACTTTAATTACGGCTTTATCACAAATAAATAGGTTAACTTTGGTATGACATGTTATACAGACCCTGACAAATACAGGTGATTCTGAAATAAGTTTGAAAAAAAATCCGGTAATTGTTCACTTTAACTACTTCTGGAATTTTCGCGTTTTTTCTGGCTAGACAGCCTCAGGGCGTCCTCCTAGATCGTTTCCCACCATTCAAACCTTGTGCAAATCGTAGAAGGGTGCAAATGAATTTTCCTTACCCTCTATTTCTAAGACATTGGCGCGACCTTGAAACACAACAAGAGAGAAAAAAAGGTATTTGCACAAGGTTTGAATGGTGGGAAACGATCTAGGAGGACGCCCTGAGGGTGTCTAGCCAGAAAAAACGCGAAAATTCCAGAAGTAGTTAAAGTGAACAATTACCCGATTTTATTGTGGAGTTGATGTAACAATATAGGGTAATTGATTATGAACGTTATTTTTTGGGTGCTAAATTTCAAAACTCAAAATTATTTTGTCATTTCTACTATACACTACACAGAACGTTTACCTCAGGTCAGGTCAGGTCAGGTCTATGTACGATTGCTCTAATTTTGTTTATTCATGTCGGATTTTTGGAATATCCGAGCTTCAAACAGTTTAAATTGATTGTCAAAATGACAAGAATCGAAAGTGGGGTTACGATTCCTAAAGGTTTATTTACACTTTACTTGAATGTCAAGAAAGTGACGGCCAAAATTTTTTGGCCGCCATAGTACTTACATTACCAATTAAATGATGTACTTACATATTTAGGGATATTCGTTACTAGGTTGCCATAAATTTGGTTTGGTACTCTACTACACCTCTACTGCAGTACTGCCTCTACTAGGTTTGCTGGTTTGGTTAGGTTGGAGGCTATTAGGCATTAGGTGTTCTGTGGTTCTGGTCTGGTGACAAACCAAGTGACAAACAAAAACAAAAGATACGTGACACTGTGCCGTGACGTGTGGTCAAGGTTCTGTACCTAATTGAATAAATGCATGAGAAGTATTATCAAAATAAAATCTTGTGAAATTTTCGACATCAGTCGTTCGGTGAATTCAAGTGGAACCCTAACGACCCTAACTCGGTAAATACTCACGATTCAGAAACCTACATTCACGCAATATTTACCAGAAATATGATACACGTTCAACAAGATAAAAATGTCAAGAATCGGCATTTGCTTCATAGTAGCATATTTAATACCACCCTTAGAAACTGGCATACCTTAAAAACTGAACTGTCGCCTAATAATCTTATGTATCCCGTGTTTATCGTTGAAGACGATGACATCATCCAACCCATAGACAGCATGCCAGGAGTCTCAAGATATGGCATAAAAAAATTAAAAGACCATTTAGAACCTCTAGTCAAGAAAGGATTATCATCTGTGTTGTTGTTTGGTGTCATTGACACATTGCCAAAAGATGAGCAAGGAACCCATGCCAGCAGTCTAGAAAATCCCATAATACGGGCTGTACCAAAACTTCGATCTTGGTTTCCATCATTAACAATTGCCTGTGATGTATGTTTGTGTCCTTACACATCTCATGGGCATTGTGGAATATTATTTGCAGATGGAACTATTGACAACAATGCAAGCATACATCGTATTGCAGAAATTGCTGTAGCCTATGCACAGGCAGGTGCACATATTGTGGCCCCATCAGATATGATGGATGGTCGTATTGGTAAGATCAAGAATAATTTGGATAAGCACAACATGGGTCATAAAACTGCAGTATTGTCATACACTGCAAAGTTTGCATCTGGATTTTATGGTCCTTTTAGAGATGCTGCTAAATCTCAACCAGCATTTGGTGACAGAAAATGCTATCAACTTCCACCAGGTAGTACAGGATTGGCCTTACGTGCTGCTGCCAGAGATGTATCTGAAGGAGCTGATATGTTAATGGTGAAGCCTGGCCTAAGTTATTTGGATATATTGAAAGAAATCAAGCAAGCCTATCCAGAATATCCAATATTTGTTTATCAAGTCTCAGGGGAGTATGCCATGATACATCACGCTGCAAAACTTAGAGCAGTGGATTTTCAGACGGCGCTTTCTGAAATTTTGATTTCCTTTAGGCGGGCAGGTGCTGATGTGATCATATCATATTTTACGCCTGTGATTCTGGATTGGATACAACTTAAATCTAAAATTTAATTTAAATATTACAAATTTGTTAATTGTTATGTTTTGGGAAATAAAAAAGTTTTAAACTTATTAAAATAATCTATTGTTTCAGAAGTTTACCAAAAGTTATTCAAATTTTGTGTTTGAGATAATGAGAAATTTTGTAAATAGCATCACTTGCATAACTGAATTTAAGCTTCGTTAGCTAGTACGATCAAAAGTACTTCCAAAATGTTTTCAAATTTCCTATTGTTAAATAGTATTCCACAGAAGAGTCCAGTTCTAACCATTTCTAATGTACAAAATTCAACTTGGTATGTCACAAACTGAATGATCAATTTAAAAAGCGCTCCTTTTTCATTATATTTGATTTCATCTTTAGAGGTCGCGCAAGTTGTAATGTGAATCATTGTAAATAAAGTCCCTAGATTTTAGTAACTTTAAATGCGAATGTGTGATCTGGTGTGATCTCTCATGCGTGTTGAAGAGAAAGCAAGCGTTATTTGTTCTTTTGGTTACGTATTTTGTGGCTGCAGTTTGATGGTTGGTGGTTATTGTTAAAAATAGAAGCAAATCTCTTCGTGCTTAATATTGTGCTCGAATATCAATATTCAACTGCGAAGAGCAAAATATTGTGAGTTGTATTTACGAGAATTTAAAATGGCAGCAGTAAAATCATCGGGCCGTAATGCGGCTTTCGAGGATTTATCGAACGTCGAATTTGAAACGAGTGAAGATGTAGAAGTTATAGATCAGTTCAAAAATATGCACTTGAAGGAAGAACTTCTCCGTGGTGTTTTTGCATATGGTAAGAAAAGTCGACGGAATTTAGGTCAGCAAATGAGGTTATGATTTTGGGGGTCATTCTATGTTCCAGGTTTCGAAAAGCCGTCCGCTATTCAGCAGAGAGCAATCAAACCGATAATGAAAGGTCGAGACGTTATAGCTCAAGCTCAGTCTGGTACTGGAAAAACTGCCACATTCTCAATTTCTATATTGCAGACCCTTGACTTAACAATGCGCGAAACGCAAGTGTTATGTCTGTCACCAACAAGAGAATTGGCAGTACAAATTCAGAAAGTAATTTTAGCTTTGGGTGATTTTATGAATGTTCAATGTCATGCTTGTATTGGTGGGACAAATTTGGGAGAAGATATCAGAAAGTTAGATTATGGACAGCATGTGGTTAGTGGAACACCTGGCAGAGTCTATGGTATGCTAGCTTTAATAGTATTTAATAGTATCACGTGGTTCTCAAAATATATCATAGAAAACCAAAACAATTATATTCATAAAAAAAAATTATACAAAACTGAATTGTCAACATGTCATTTAAAGTAACGCTTAAGGTATAAGATTATATGGCAGCACTAAAATTATCCTAATAATGGAAACCAATATTGGCGTTGAGATGGTTGTCTCGGCTCGTGCAGCTGCATCCCTTTTCCTTGGTTCAGGGCAGGGATTAAAAATTTGTGATAGAACATGTTTTTGATGTTTATTGTAAATTTTGCGATTGTAACGAAATTCCCTTTAGTACTTTGTGTCTTGAAAACAGTAAAGATGATTTGCAATAGTATTGTAATATTTAATAAATAAATATAATTTCATCGGTACGCATTTGTTTTGAGGCCGGCTCTGGAATTCACAACAGAGAATTGCTTGAAGCATGATTTATGGTTGGGCTGACCGCCTACTGCAATTGCGACAAAAGGGACGTTTATCTCCGGTCAAATACTTTTAAAGGGCCATATAATCTTATACCTTAAGCGTTACTTTATATACAGTTTGCACATTCTAAGTTGGCAAAATGCAAAAGCAATAATGTTGCGGGCTGGTTCGGTGGTGCGAGAGGAAGAAAGTTTCGGCGCCGCGTCTTGAAAATATCTGCCAGTGGCGATTGCAAATTCATAGAATAATTATGCATTAATTTGCAATCGAGTTATTCATGAATCCGAAATCGTATGTCGTTACTTGAACTCCACGCTCCAATAATCACAGCGCGAAAGAAAGGTTAGATCTCGACATATCAATCGCAAAACACATTCGGATTAAAATCTGTGGATGACTCGATTACATATTAATTTGATCGCTCGATATCAATAAAATAAACTTCGCAGCTAAGCTCCGCCTATAGGTCCTTCTCGCCTGATTTTTATTCTACGTGACTAAAGTATTTTAAATGTTACGCCACTGGCTCTTTCGTTTCTGTATCCAGCTATGATGACTAGACACGAAGCTCCATTCGATATGCGCCGGAATTTTCTAACGAAAGAACCGTTTGACACGAGACTTATTTCACTACAAAATTCAGTACAATTGTTGCGCGCTGATTCAGTCAGCTTGGATGCAAGAAAATAGAACAAGTTCTAATTTCTTGGACATAAACCTGCGCAAGCGCATTAGCGACATGGTTGACGGTAGCGCCACGTGCGACCGAGCCTGTTTTCTAGAGGTGGAAAGTTCGATTCCTTTTAGTGAATCAATTCATTTGATTGATTTTTTTTAATGATTCAAACGAATTATTGCCCATACGCAAAAAATTTTTATGGGCAGATGGGTCTTCGATTAGTAATTCTTCGTTTACCATGGTTAATAATAATCCTTTGGTTTGGCCAATTTCGTACCCAATTTTTTTCCGGATGCTTCTTTGCATTCCTTTTTTTTTTCTACCATGATTAATATCATTAGTCGTCTGCGCTGATCCATATTATTTTGTATTATATTGGGTGTTTTTTTTTTTAAATGTCACCTCAAAATAGGCGTTGAAGAGCCGACTGTGAACGCACAACTCGTGAAAAAACGTAAGATTTAAACAGCTGATTTGTGATCCGTAATCCGTATAGTGCGTTCACAATCGACTCTTCAACGCTTACTTTGATGTGAAATTAAAAAAAAAACACTATATTTCACTTTATACGGTGCTGCAAAGTTATGTAATATTGACACTGGACAGATTTAAAGTAAATTCAGGATGGATTGTGTATTTCAAGGTCGACTAATTTTAATTTTTCGGTATGTGGTTATGTCTTGTAAATAGTGACATGCAGGGAACCAACATAATGCGAATTTAGCAATGCTCAATCCAATGTGAACGGCGTATACCTACCGTTAAATGTAGGACTAAATAAATAAAGTGCTGAAAACTTTTGAAGAAGAGTTTCATCTCGATTCGTACAAGAATAATAAAAAGAAACGTGTCGAGTTAGTGTAAAGTAAGAGACGCTGGTAACTTTGATTTTTTTTTTTTTTTTTTAGATATGATTCGCAGAAGAGCACTTCGTACCAGATCAGTTAAAATGTTGGTTTTGGATGAAGCTGATGAAATGTTGAATAAAGGTTTCAAAGAACAGATCTACGACGTATACAGATTTCTTCCACCATCAACTCAAGTTGTGTTGATCTCCGCCACCCTGCCGCATGAAATTTTAGAAATAACATCTAAATTTATGACAGATCCTATTCGTATTCTAGTAAAACGGTATAATTTATTTTACCATTTATACAGGGTCATTATAAATGATTGTCCCATCGTAGTTGGCGTTGAAAACCGACACAAATTTTGGATGTGTCGCCAGTCTCGCAACGTTAGACAAACTAGTAGACAGTAGTGTTGGGCGATTATGAATGATATAATCGAAATGTATCGATTATAGCCGAATGATCGATCATTCGTTACTATTCGATTATCTCGAGAGCTAGATGGTAAAACGAATGATTTCGATACGACTCAACCCTACCACTCGATTTACGAGATATTCATTCGGTGGTTCGGTCATTTATATTTGTATGACATTATTCATAAGCGTGCATTTGATTTTTTTTATACCATTGCACGTTGACTTGACAATTTTCAAAATTGCGCGACTATGAACTGTCAAAGAATTGCCAACTCTATCCTACCCACACAGTTGCCACATAAATTTTCATGCGTAGTTCCATACTATTCCACAATCATTTTGAATCACCCAATACAAAGCGATTATGTATTTCGATTCATTCGATTATGGAAATGTATCGATAATGCGGAACACTAATAGACAGATTTCCACTACCGCCGGTAGCGCCACCAATCGGTGTTACTAGTCTCACTCATGTTAATGACCCTGTATATGTGTATGTATTTAAATATATTTATGACATTTTGTTTCAGTGACGAATTAACGTTGGAAGGCATAAAACAGTTTTTTGTCGCCGTAGAACGTGAAGAATGGAAATTTGACACATTGTGTGATCTATACGATACTTTAACAATCACTCAAGCAGTTATCTTTTGCAATACCAAGCGTAAAGTGGACTGGTTGACAGAGAAAATGCGCGAAAATAATTTTACAGTCAGTTCCATGCATGGAGACATGCCCCAAAAGGAACGCGATAATATCATGAAAGAGTTTAGATCGGGACAAAGTCGCGTTCTAATCACTACAGATGTTTGGGCGAGAGGTATTGACGTACAGCAAGTCAGTCTTGTTATCAACTATGATTTACCCAACAATCGTGAGTTGTACATCCATCGAATTGGCCGGTCTGGTAGATTTGGAAGAAAGGGCGTCGCCATTAATTTTGTCAAGTCGGACGACATCAGAATTCTTAGAGACATTGAACAATACTATTCCACACAAATCGACGAAATGCCAATGAACGTTGCAGATTTAATATGAATTTTATTTTTTTATTATTTATACACTACATTTCTAACGTATAGAAAAAAGTTTCTGTAGAACACGTTTGTAAGTCATTAAAAGTAAAAATAAATAACAAAATGTTTTTACTGGTTATTTTAAATCTACAAATACCACATACTTTATCAAATATGTAAATTAAAATCTGATTGAACATCTAGAGTTGAGCACAAGGTACGCTTAACTATTTTTTTTAAATTACATATTAATTATTTCTAAATAAATCCGTGAAAAAACTTGTTATAATTGTGAAACAAAATTTTATTGTTTATGTAGGCAGACATGCATGTACGGTTTCTAATGACAAACAATTACATAACAGACTTGTAATCTTATTGAATATGTTAAAATTTGAATTCCTTGTACTTCTTAGTTTGCTTTGTGTCCTGTTGTTGGCGTTTGCGTTTATTCTAAAAAATTTCAACAAGTGATATCATTTGAAGAACAAAAAAGTTTCAACCACACCTTTTGTTTAGCAACATGCTCGGCTAACATGTCGCTAAGATCTTCCTTTTGCAGTTGAGACTGATTTTCTCTCATCTGCTGTTCATAACGAACCGCCATCGCGTCGCTATCCATATCCAATTCAGAAGGATCAAGAGCCAATTCGACCATTCCTTCTTTATCACCTGCTTTACGGGCTGCCACCGGAACCGCCCCAACATTCGACATGTCATAAACATGACTACTACCCATCATAGAATTGCCAATTCGTTCGTTACGTTTCTCAGGTATTATATGATACAACATGGGACCTTCACTTCTACAAATTAAGATTGTAACATTCCGTTAACAGAAACCCAACAAACTTACTGTTCCATTTCGCTTTCTATCTTCTTCTTTCTCAATTCAATAGCTTCTGGTGTTTCCATTCCGGCAGGAACACTAGTTAAACCACTAGGAGTTACCAAGCCTTCAGCAGGTGTGACCAGTCCTGAATCATCCGCAGCATTCTGTTTATCGTCCTCGTCTTCTTCCTCTTCTTCGCTCTCTTCTTCTGATTCAGACTCGAGTTCACCCCAAAGAGTTCTATCAACCGAAGGGTCTTCCCCGATATCCTAAAATTCCACATCGAATCGCGTAGGAATGAATGTGTATTAACGGAATAAAAATAAAAACTCACGTCTATATTGCTAACGTTTGTGCCAAAAACGTCTCCATAGAGTGGTTTACCATTCTCGTCTACCGGTGGTTTACCCCATCCACCTGCATGGTAACCGAAAGCGCAACCTTCAGGAATGGGAGCGTTCAATCCCGGAATTTTCAAGTTAGGATAGCTGGGTGGTGGCCCATAACGCTGCATAGCAATCAACCATGGTGGGGGAACTTTATTGGCGTTTGGGCCGACAGGCATACCAAGCGCCGTTCTTAATTCTTCAGACAAATCACCAGGTTTCTTTTCTTTCAATCTAGTCTCAAATTCTTTACCTTCGTAATAGAGGTCACCGTGGATAGTCATTTTAGGTTTTGTTTGCCACCTGTACGATAAATGTGTTCAATTAATTTAAATAAATCAAACCGTAAATGAATCACTCACTTAAAGAAAGCATCATGTAGTTTTTGATAATCAATATCGATCTTTCCGAGCTTAGGTCTCGTTTTTTCTCGCATTTTTGCCTTCAGTGTTTTTGATTCATCCTTGTCTTGTAATGACGCACGCATTTCCATAATTCCCGTCCTTTTAATGAAATCTGGTAGATTAAAAGGAGGTTTCTCTATACCACGTTTACCTTGCAAATACTTTCTTTTGAAACACCAATGACGTGGAACCTATACAACATAATGTAAAGTAACGATATTATAATTATGTATTTGAAAAATTCTCCGGTAGAGCCATTTTTGAATCAAATTTACCTGAACTGTGTTTCTGTGAGCTTTCAATTGTACCAATAACTTGGGATCCCGAGCGGTAACGTCATGCATTTCAACAACATCTGGCCGGCTAACAAGTTGTTTTAATTCAGCAACACTTAATCGTGTCAATTTTTTCAGTTTTCTTTTCGACATTTTCGATTTATCGTCGATTTTCTTCTGTAAAAGTTAAGTATTGATACAAAAAAAAAATTATTGTTAAATCATATGTACACATAATATAGGGTCATTATAAATGATTGTCCCATCGCAGTTCCACTACCGCCAGGAGCGCCACCTATCGGCGATACTAGTCTTACTCATTTTATGAGACTTGCGGCATATTCAACTACTTCACCAACGCCTACTGCGATGGGACGATCATTTATAATGACCCTGTATTAACTTTTGCTCATAACCTCAATAAAGAGAAAGCGTCACGATTAATCTTATTCGCCAAGCTACTCGGGATGCTAACTTATTTCGAATGAAACAAAATATCAAGTTTCTTGTATTTTAGGTTGCATATAACGAAATTTTCATCGAAACTCTCATGAATAGCCCTGTATATAAAATAGAAAACTTACATCTTCAGTATCCTCCATTTCTTCCTGAAAATGGTCACCCAATGTATTTAGAATTGATTTGCTTGACAAAGACGTTGGTGTTGCCAAAATTGGAGGTGGAATATCTTGTTTCTGATCTGATATTTTAAATGATTCAAATATACTGTAAAATTGTCTGTATTGTGGTGCTAACTCGTGAAGGCTGATGGTTTCTTGCACGTACCTTGAAAAGCATTACAAAACATGATAACAAGCTAGTAATACATACACAGTGGGCGCCAAAACTTTAGAATGGAAATGTTTTCTTGCCCGTTAAGTTTTTCCAAAAAAACCTCATCCAGGTGAAATCAAACTTTTAAAAGAAACATTTTCCAATAATCTCAATAAATTGAACAAATACAATGGATTGTATCATAAAGGAGGGATAAACTGACTATCATTTATTAAAATAATCTAACTTACTCAACTTCCACATCAGCATCTGTTTCAGCTTGTTCATCTTTTTTATCATTCTCAGACTGCTTTTCTTCATTTTCCCTATTCTTTTTATTCTTCTTCCTCTTTTTTTTCTTTTTGTTCTTACTAATTTTATTATTGTCTTTGCCCTGGTTATCTTCTTCATTCTCTACAGCAGGTTCCTAAAAATAAATTATTTCATCATAACTACCCAGAAAAAAAAAAGAAAACATCTTCAATTACAATGTTATCATCTCTCTCCCACAGTACCTCCCTATTTGGTGGTTGTAATTGTTGTAGCTGTTGCAACACTGTTGAATCTGTTTCATCAGATTCTAACTCTAATGCTCGCTGATTTTTTAGGGCTAACACTTCCTCCAACACTTGTGGTAAGACAACTTCTGTTGGTGGTTCTATCATTTGATCTGGTGGGTCTACTTTTAGTGACAATAAAGATGGAAGTTGCTTTTCATTCATAGTATTAGATGCCACATTTTGACCAGTACCTAAACAAATCCAACAAAATATATTTGATTTTCAATTGAGCAAGAGATTACCATATTCTTCATTAGACCAACCTTGAGTACCTGGGGGCCCAAATACTCCTTCCTGATGAGATATTACATGTTCCTGAGCTGCTTCTTGCGTTTGTAATTGGTCAGAATTCATTGTCAAGCGCTGTTTATAAAATGAATTACAGCTTAACCTATAACACAAAACATTAAACATTTTCACGGATTGATTGATTTTCCAACAGCTTACGGCAACTCCAAAAATTTTCTTTAATTTAGTTGAGATTTCGGCGTTTTCAGTAATAATGTAATGGTTACGTTGCAAAACATTAAGTTTGAGCAATCAGCAAACCACACCATCGCCATGTAAACACACAAGATAAAAAAGAAGGAAGAATGTTCAATTACGTTCAATCCTTGTGTACGAAAGAAAAGGAAAAATTATTTGGTGACGCAGCTGACGCTACAGAACCTTAACGTAACGCTACTGAACTGACAGAGCTACTGATGACACCTCCCGGCGCGAAAATTAAAATTCCAATTTCAATATTGTCATTTTTTAGAGTTTGCCATAATTCATTCGCAAATATCAAGGCGATCTTCCAAATATGTATGTATTGTACAGTCGTTGACCAAAATAAAATGGGACAAAGTAAATTTCGATTGTGTTGGTATGACACACACGATTTTCAAAATTGAAACAAACAAACAAGACAATGTAAAGTCCATTCATTTTGTATTGAACTTTTCAAGGTCAAATAATTTTATTTTTTGACTCTGTAATTATGTTTTGTAAATAATGACATGCAGGTAAACACCGTAAACGTTGAATTGAGCATTGCTAAATCACATTATGTTAATTAGATGCATGTCACTATTTACAAAACATAATTATGTAATTTACAGAGCCAAAATTTAAATTATGTGACCTTGAAAAGTTCAATACAAAATGAATGGACTTTACGGCCACGGAATTTTGGCCGTCACTTTCATGTCAATTAAAAAAAATGGATGTAGTCCATGCTTTATTGTCATTATGATTGACTTTTGGAATTGACATCCAATAATTTGTCAATGTCATACTCTCGTGTCAAAAATAAATTACTCCCTAGGATTTAGGGATATTTGTTACTATTCTCGTGTCAAAAATGGACTCCCTAGAATTCGAACTTTTAGGGAAATAACGTTTTTCATGTTGTGTGTAACTAGAATTTTCAAAAGTTATTTTGAATGCCTAAGGTTGGCTACTTTGAATTGAGAGATTAAATCCAAATAAATATGCCGCCAGTAACCAAAATTGATTGTGAAATGAAAAACCATCTATCACTTAGCGAGAAATTATTCATTTGCAACTGTTATTAATTTGCTGTCTTACATTTTTGGGATGTCTTTTGTTTGTCACCAGAAACCACATAGCCTTCAACCTAGCCAAATTTATTATGGTTAGGTTGCAGGCTATGTGGTTTCTGGTGACAAACAAAAGATATCCCAAAAATGTAAGACAGCAAATTAATTGTAACAGTTGCAAATGACTAATTTCTCGCTAAGTGATAGATGATTTTTCGTTTCACAATCAATTTTGGTTACTGGCGGCATATTTATTTGGATTTAATCTCTCAATTCAAAGTAACCAACCTTAGGCATTCAAAATAACTTTTGAAAATTCTATTTAGTTACACCATTTACACACAACGTTAAAAACGTTATTTCCCTAAAAGTTCGAATTCTAGGGAGTAATTTATTTTTGACACGAGAGTACTTCATTCATAGTTGCGAACACGATATAAGTACTATTAGAGACAAATTACTTTGGTCGTCAAAGTCAGTTGACTGACATAAAGTTGTAAAGCAAGCATTAGGATGATTAGGACGGTTAACCTTATTTTTTACTACTGTCAACCACTGTCACTGTCAAACTCATCATTGCAAAATGTTAAATACCGAAAAATGGACAACTGAAGGAGATATTCCTAGGAGGAAAAATTGAAAAGATTTCCACAAGGCAATTTGGCCCATGGACAATCCCCCAGAAACAAGGGAGATGATTCTAAATTTTTGAATGGTGGAAGGTGCCATATTTTTGACAAGAGAAAAGTCAATAATTTGAAATTGTCATCACCACGACCTTCTAAATAGTCGAGACGCTTGACGCTTGACTCTGAGAGAGCGTTTGCGTCTCGACTATTTCAAAGGACTATTTAGAAGGTCGTGGTCATCACTATTGACTTGACGTTAATGCTTGGTTTACATTAATTTGTTTTGAAGTAACAGAAGAATGACGACCAAAGTATTTTGTCCCCAATAGTACATGCAGCTAATTAACATAATGCGATTTAGCAATGCTCAATCTAACGTGAACGGTGTTTTACCTGCATGTCACTATTTACAAAACATAATTACAGAGCCAAAAAATTAAATTATTTGACCTTGCAAAGAAAATCCAACGTGAATGGACTTTAGTTATGAAAGTCATACTTTTTTCATGAATTTGCAGATTGATTAACGAAAGCGTACCCTGAGTTAATCAAGCAAATAAGTGAAAAAAAGAGACTTTCATAACGTGTTGTACACACTATTTTTTGCATATCGAAAAAAGTTAAGAATTTTGGTCTAAAAGGATTTATGAAAAATTACAAAAAAAATAGGTATGCTTTGACAATCATCTATCTTAACCCTCCACCACCCGGCGGCACGGCAATTTTGCGGACTACATACCCTATTACGGATATTACTATCAAGTGATAGTACATAATTACCGGCATCTCGCCTCCACATTTATTGTTATATTTATTTTTATGTAGTTCGTCAACACCAAATTAACCAATGAGAAACAATCCTCTAGCATTCGATTTCAATGATTTTAAACTTTGAACGTCGTTCGCGCCGATAATAACATAACGATCAGCGCAGACCTGTGGCGCAGACGACGATTTGATAGTGATTTCAAATATACAAAATAACATACTGTGAAATAACTGTTACTGAAATTGCACTAATTGCAGAAGTTTTGTCGTCGTTTGTCTTCTGTTTATTTAGAAGTTTTTTTGAATAGTTCTTTTTAATAAGGTAATCAAGCAATAAAATAATAAAATAATTATATTACTCGTATCCCATTTAAGGTTAATCAAGAATGTCCGTTAAGTTGAGTCGACACCCAAAAAAAATAGTAGAAGATATAAATTCTGACCTCTCTACAATATCTATAGATGATGTAGTTTTTGAAACAATTAAGACGGCTACAAATTTAAAAAAAATAAGAAAGACAAATGAACTAATTTGGATGAATGAGCAATTCAGTGCAACAGATAATTTGGTTTCTAAAAATGGTGAGCAAGAAGTCAAGAAAACTTTAAGTGATGAAAGTACTTTAGAAAAACGAAAAATTATCAAAGCTAAAAGACATCTGAAATGCAGTGATTCTTTATATAACCATGATTTAAGACAAGAATATAATAAAACAGCAAAAAGGCGGCAAAGTTGTAATAATGCAGCTCCATGCCAAAATGAAAGGAATTTTAATGAGTTAAGTGCTAATACAACAACTGCAACAGAAAGAAAGTTTGAATTAGATGATGAGCTTACTGAATTGTCCCTAAATAAGCAAGAAATTTTTATATCACAAGGAAAAAAAGGTGATGACAGCTCAATGTATGTAACAACACTTTTAAATCCAATTTCGCCTTCAGGAAACAATTCAGAATATTGTAACTCTTCCTTTCACAGAAAACATTTTAATTTTGACTGTTCAGAAGAAGAATTATATCCATCAACAAGTGGAGTGATTGAAACATCCACTATAAATAAAAGATGGACCTATGAACTTGACAACAGTGTTAATGATGTTTCACTTTTGAAAGCAATATCTGACAAAGAATGCATACAAATGAATGCATCATCTGCTGATACATTTTTAACAGACTCTAAACCACCAATAGATGTGAAATTCTCAAAAGTAACGTTGCGGCGAAAATGGGATAAACTTGATAATGACTTATCTTACTTGAGCAATAAAAGTCCTATTTGGATGAATACAGGAATGAGAAAAACCCTAGCAAAACAAAGTACTCCAATAATGGTTAAGACACCTGAAAGTTTATCACTGAAAAAATCTGCCAAGAAACTGTATGATTCTATGCCAAACAAATGCGTTAAAATTCCAAATTTTTCATTGATACATCAAAAAGCTCTAAACAAAGTAGAAAGTATTGCTGAATATAAACAGCGTAAAGAAAACAGAGCGAAAATGTTATTGTCAGGGAAGAAACCCAGTACAGCACCCACAAATAAAGAAAACAAAAAATATTTGAGATTTGCTGCTGATACATTATACAAAGAACAGTGTTCAACATTCATTCCATTGCCTTCAACTCCCATGCCCAAGTGCAGAATAATGAAGACCCCGCAACCAGAAAGATGCAGAAATTTTAAAATTAACAACTCTTCTAATGATCAGATGGTTTTACAAGAAAGCCAAATGAACGCAGCGTTCTGCCAACAAAAAATTAAAGTCAAAGACAAGAAAATCGTAACGTCTAAAAATATAGATGAGAGTACTAAGTTTGACAAAGTGAAATTTAATTTACCATCAAAATATGAAAAAGTTGAGAAAATATTTGAAAATAAATGTTTCAACTTGGAAAACAGTAATCTTAGCAATAAAGAACTTCACAATAATAAACAAATATGTTTTGGATCTGGGTTCAATTTGAAAGTTAATAAACCAAATATAAAAAATGATTTCAAAACCATTGTAAAGAATAAATCTGTAAAAAACACAATTGAATCAAGAAGATTTGCAATTAAAGGGGTCAGGTCAAACAGAAGATTTGAGTTGTTAATGAACATGAGAAAAGGAAAATAAAAGAAACATATTAATTTTGTTTGAACTTTTCTGTATTTTCAATGTTATTTTTTGTGATTTTTATTATATGGAAATATTGAAAAAACATTATTTTTTAAGAATTTTCATTGTATCTATATTTAAATAATCAAGTTCATCTTTTAAAAACTTATTGGAATTTAATTGTAGATTCATCAAAGTACTTATTAAATTTTTTCCATTTTGGCCTCTTCTTTGGATCTTTCTTGCTATTCTCAGGCTTCAAATTGGCCATAAGCCCTAAAATAAATTCAGATTAATGGATTCAACAATTCACTTACATACCAGCTTTTTGAGCCATTGTAACCAATGATGACATCTTCTTTTGTTGTATTTTACATAATCCTGTTATTCTCCTCGGTAACATACATCCATCTGATCGAACAAACTGACTTAAAATTAACACATCTGTATGTTTTATTTGCAACCCAGAAGCGCACGCAGGGCAAACATCCAAATGCTTGTTCGATAATAAATAAGACTCACGTCCCGATGGTACAATTTTAGCGCTAATAGTCAAATTTTTTTCTTTCTGAACTTCCTCAACTGTAAGAAAACCACCTAATATAATTACGCTAAACAGAAAAATGTACTTACTTTGTTTTAATCGTAATTTAGGAAATAATGAAAACGTTCTAAATTGCAAACGGAAATCGGTGGCGCAGTTTTTGATCACACCTAATCCTCTTAGTAGTGACATTTTCGTCTAAAAACCATTTAAGTGTTGTTTAAAATGTAAATAATAGTGAGAAGTTGCGAGTCTGATATGTCTCAATTTCTGCACCTAACCTCAAAAATGCAGCGGATCAGGAAAAGACTTATTTATTTATACAGTAACGTAACAAAACTGGATGCGAGTCGGTTTCACGTCATTTGAAATTTCAATTTTATTTTTTAAATAGGTACAATTTAAAAATTCAAAGAACATTCAGTAGGAAAAACAAACAGTACCTACTGCACTTTTTATTATAAGTATATTTTTCTTATAAACATCAAATAACATAATATGTAATTTAATTAAAATAGTGCAAAACAAACATTACATAAGATTAAAAAATTACAAACCTAGACTTTAGTTAGTTATGTCCATATTAGGTATTTCACTTTTTCTTATAATTACAGGTACAATAACAATATAAGTAGGTACCTACTTATTTATTACAGCTAATAATTTAGAGTACGACGAAACCGTCTTCTTGTTTATGTAATACTTTTTGTATGTTCTGTTTCTTCTTAAGGTTCTTACTGCCATGAGCTGGAGGCCCTTTGGATCTGTCTCTCTGCTTGTTGGTCTTTTCATTTTTGAAAGTTTCTTGTTTTACTTGTAATTGTTTCTGTGTTACATTATCATCCTTCGCATCAATAACTCTCATATAGTAAATTAAGAGTTGGTCTCCACTCACAAAATTGTTGATCGTATCTGCGTTAATTGAAACGCACGCTTCGTCGTTGAACAACTGACTATTTTCCAATTCGATTGACTGGCAGTACTCACTCATTAAAATTTTCTTTCTAGCTCTTCCCGGCTTGAAAATCTCAATTTCGTAATAATAATTTTCAGCTTCAGCTGTATTTCCGATGTACTGAACCGCCCAGTGGAGCTTATTTTTAGTGAGCTTACACTTGAACCAAAATAGTTTATTATATGCATCAACTATGTTAACATAATATGACTCTGTCTTCATTTTGGTATGACAAATGTTACTTTTGTGGTAGGGCTTGCTGGACATCTTTTTTGAGGCCCAGTGTGCCGCAAGATCTTCGATTTTGCCAACCCACGGGCACTTCTCCATGGCACATTTGAATCCTTTGAAAGTGCATCGAAGTTCGTGGGTTTCACGCTCAGTGTAAGATAGTTTAGCAGTGCAACCCGTGGATTTGTTGATGCACGGATAGCGCATCTTGACGGCGAGGCCCTCAAGCGAAATATTACGCGAGTCAGTAAACTTACCCTGACACAAAGCGCATTTGGGAAGTTTTTTGCGACACGATTCACATACGCTATGACCTGTCGCACATTGCCGAATAGGTGGCGACATGTAGTTGGTACAGATTGGGCACTCTAACTCCACAAGGAGTTCATCATACAAATGTTCTTCCATATTTTTCAAATGTCAAGCTTTCATTAAGTCAAATTTTTGTAACATATGTTGGTACGAATAAAAAAATACAAAAAAAAATTCAGGTTACTGTTGAATGAATTGTGATTACTCCTTAAAGACAAGTCTGTACGTTTGTACATTAACAAACACTGTGGGATGTATATGCAGCTACTGTACTGTACTATCACCCCAAGCAACTGACTCAGGTCGGTAGGCTCGGTACCTACTACTGCAAACATCAAAAATGAGGGTTCCGTTTACAAAAATATTACTCCTATTTTACTTACCTACATTTAACAAAGCCACAAGGGCCGATTTAAGTTATGTAATTAATATAAGATCATAAAATATGTGATAACGGATTGATAAGCTGGGGCGTTCTGCGTTGCAAACAACAAAATTATCAAGAGCACGTAACATGGAAACAAGGCAACACTGTTGTAAAACAGTCGTACTCTCACTCTCACTCACAGTGTTGTTCATCACACTATTTCACACTGGGTAAATGTATCGCTGTCTCATTTTCTTTAAAAGTTTGAGAGAGCAAGGATGAAAACGAAACGATGGAAATTCCACTACGATGGCTTTTTTTTCGTCCAGTAAAACTGGGTTTTCCCGTTTTCATTAAGTTGTATGTAATGTAGGGATTAATAGAAATATACAGTCTGGAAACTACTTATGGAATAAATTCAGTAATTTCGAAACTTAAAGAATGACATTTGCGGCAAACGCTGAAACAGGTCAATTTTGATTTCTCATAATGCTTATTTTAAGTTGCTTCAGTTGTACGAAATTCTCATTTAAATATTTTTTACAGTTGTTTATGACGTCATCCATTTTTGAGCTATGACGTCACATTCATTTTTTTTAAATGACAACCCCCACTTTTTTCTTTTCTTTCTGATATGTAAGGAAAATCGGGCTCCGACAATATCTGAGCGCTGATAAAAACCTGTGGAAACCCAATACGACAGGCTCGGCTCGCTGGCCCCGCTAATAATTACCTACCTCGTTTCCTTTTTGTGATTTTGTGTAGAATATAGCCTAAGGGAGTCCGTTTCGGCTCAGGGACGCGAGGGTCGCGGGTTCGATTCCGACCTAGGGCGGAAAAAAAGGCTATATTCTATCTCGTGATTCGGAAGTCACGTTAAGCCATTGGTCCCGGTCTATTGAGTTGGTCATCACGCCCCTCATAGATTTGTAAACCAGTCTTAGACTGTGTAACAACATTTTTTTTACAGAATCTAGTTTGGTTAATGTTTATGTAGTAGGTACCTACAAGGTGATTCTGAAATGTTTGGAAAAAAAAATCCGGTAATTGGTGATAATGAGAAGAAGTCATAGACAAAACATTTTTCTTATAAAAGTTTTTTCGTTTTCGAGATACAAATGATTGAAAATTTGGTCAAAATTGCTCGTACGCTGCTGAGTTAAAGGTGATTACTATGATTATCGTGGTAGTTTAGCAACAATAATAATCAAAGGTGCCCGTCAGTCACAAACGTGACATTATTTCTTTCGATCATTTCCATAGAAACATTTTCAAAGCAGTGTGCTTGTACCACCGCCGTCTTGATGATTGACATATTTCACTATACATCTGCCTGGGCGAAGCTTTAGTGCCTGTGATCTCCACGGCGCCACTTTAGGGGGGAATGTCACTAAATAATCATAACCTCACAAACAAATGTTATGAATTCAGTGAAGTTGTCAAAATGCAGTGTCAAAGACTCAAAGAGTGTCGCAGTTTAAAAGTAGCTTTAATAACAACAATTTTATTAATTTTGTTGATGCTAGTTCTGTGTGGTGTTTCTGGTTTTTAGCATTTTGCTGTTAGTGTTTATGAACTGGCTTTTTTATCACATTAGAACCGATATTGCGGTAAATGCAGCAACAACAAATTCCTATTTCTAGATTAATATTAAAATTATAATCTCATTCTTGGATTTGCAGTACCTACATTATTTCCTAAGCGGGTCATTTCAGATAAAGATGGGCCCACAACAAAACAATTACCTATATTTGCTTAATTAATCCGTGCCATTCTTGGTGGAAATGAGTGGAAAGGATATTTTACGTTTTGTACAGTTTTGAATATAATATCATTTTGGGCAAATTATTATTCTATGAATTTGCACTCGCCACTGACCGAGATATTTTCAGAAAACGCGGCGCCGAAACTTCCCTCCCGCACAACCGAACCAGTGCGCAACATTTTGCTTTTGCCATTTAGAATATCCAAACTGTAACTACAATTAAAGTAATGTATCATTTATCACTGGACAACTACGCATGACTGCATGCATCATGCAGATACATGTGTGTGGACTGCATCTTGGACTGCATGTCAAAATTGTCACGATGCACATGACGATGTAATAGAATGACAGTTAGTTGCTAACAGCAACCCCCGAAATCAACCCTAAACGTCAGAATCATGAGAACATAGGATTTTTCGGTCTACGCCCAGGCCGCTATAGACACTCTGACTATCTAGCAGGTCGTGGCTTGTACCTACGATTTTATTGTGGAGTTGATGTAACAATGGTTGCTAATGAAGTGAACAAATTCGAACAAATTTTCCCTGTTCATAGCCGTCGAAAATACGAGGATATGGGGTAATTTCCATCCTTTTGATTTCACCTCCCAAAGTGCTTTACGTAGAATTAGGGGAGAGTTGCCTATATTGTACCGGGTTGCAGTTTTTTGACCATAACATTTTTATATTGACTCGATTTGAAAAATGGACTTTTGCGGGATGATTTTCAATATCTTTAACAACACGAGAATTTTTTTAACATTTTTTGGGAAACCATAAGTGCCTGTATTTGCTTTTAGAAAAAAAGCTTACATTAGGTACAATATAGGCAACCGGTTTCCTAAATTGTACTACCCACTGCCTAAATTGTACCTACAACATTTTTGTAGTATTATTGAGCAATCACTTAAAATTTAACAGAAATATTTATTATTTGTAATTATAAAATCAAGATATAATAAAAAAACATAACATAATAAAAACTTTGAAATAAAAAACTAAAGAGAAAATTTCTAAATCAAAATGAAATCACAAACCTTTAATAGGTACTAAAAAATTAACAACATTCATCACAAGCATATACTTTCTCTGCTATTGCCCCCGAACAGGATTCGTGAACCCATCTTCTACATTTTGAGCACTGAACCATGTCTTCAATAAGATTTTGGTCACATAAAAAACAGTACCATTCATCAATGTTTACTTCTATTTCTGTTGCTCTCGAAGTCGATGGGCGAGGTTCATTGGAAAGTTTACATTTAACCTTTTTAGGTTTAACGAATTTTCTTTTACTTTGCTTCTCTTCTAGATCTTCTTTGTAGGGTGTAGCAGTTAAAATAGTAGCCTTTTGAGCAGGTCGACCTCTTTTTTTGGTATTTTTGGTTACCAAGGGTAATGGAGACAGTACTGTTGGACTAAAATAATGATCATTAATTGTGTCATCATGGTGATTGTTCTCTATCTCTATCGATAAATTGTTTTCATGCGTTGGTGTAGTGTTTCCTTGTTCTTGATGTTCTACAACAGTTTCACTGAAATCACATTCATTCTCATTTTGATTATTGTGCACTTCTGAAGGTAGAAAGTCTGCATCCGTAAATACAAATCTATTTATGGGCCAAATTCCGGCACCTCTGAATGATCCAATTGCGTTAGACAATGTTGCAGCTTGACTGTACGCAGTACACAACAATTCCGAAATTTCAAATTGTGTGATCGCCTGTGATGCATGACTTTTGAGCCACGTTTCTTGTGCTTGTATGTAGTATTTTCCTAAAGGGCAGAAGAAGCCCACATCCAATGGTTGAAGTCTGTGAGTTGTGTGACCTGGTAACTGTAGTAAAATGACTCCATTTTCTTTGGCCAATACTATTGCCTTAATATTTTTTGAATGAGTTGTATGTCCATCTACAAGTAGTAAAACCTTTTTTTCTTTTGTCGGGTGAACGTGATCAATAAAATGTTGAAGAAATTTTACAAACAGTTCGGAATTTATGTAACCCGTTTCTGACACCTCAACTAGACTTCCAGGAGGAGCTCCTTTTTTCAGTGCCTCATGCATTCTCATTCTTTTAAATATGACCATGGGAGGAAGAAAAAATCCCGAGGGACTAGCACAACACACTATTGTAGTGTTTACCCCTCTTTCACCACTTGTGATGCCCCCAATCTGACGTTTTCCTTTTTGACCTACTATTTTCTGTGTCTTTTTTTGCACAGTCGAAAATCCGGATTCGTCCGCATTAAAGATTCGCGTTTCACTTAAATTATTTTCTTCTACAATTTGTTCATACAAATCAAAAAATTCACCAACGCTTTTCTGATTAAATCCCCTTACCCTCGCCAAGGACGTGGCCTCTGGTTGCCTTAGCGATAGATCAGGGTGGCGTCTGAGAAAATTATAGAACCATTTCTTTCCCGCAATTTTCTTGTCCTTGTTGAAATTACATTTTATTTTATTTTTTTCTACTATTTCAAAAGCCAGCTTTCTAATTTCGGTTATTGTTAACCCAAACATATGTTTTTCTAAGTATAAAATATGTTGAACAAGATCTTCTTCAATATTATCTGGGAGGGCCGTTTTATGTCCTTTGAAGGTTTTGTTTCCGTTTGCATATTTATTTTCATTTTTGAAGTGTCTCTTAAGAGTAGGTTTGCTGATACCAAACTGGCGGGAGCATTCATTCAATCCCATACGCCCTTCTCTATATGTTAAAAGAGCATTGTCTAAATTTTCTTGGGTCCATTTATAATATTTTTTTTTGTTTTCCATGCTCATCTAAAAAATATAAAACTTTTAAGTCTCTTGTTTTCTTTAATTGTACCGGTACAATATAGGAATCCATACAGTGGTACAAATTAGGCAACTCAACAATTTTTACTTTAACCTTTATTTTTTTGGTAATAGAAAATGTAATATGAATTAAAAATTAGATGATTAGGAAGCTAAAACTATCTAGTTTCTACCACAGTTATCGCCAATTATATAAACATTCAGCAAACATGGTAATTTACTTACGTTTGTGAGCTTAAAACTACATCAACCAACCTTAAAATCTTGTTTCTGCAACAGCTACGTTGTGATTGGTCGTAATCCCGCCAATTTTATACCAACGATTCAAAGTTGTTAACTCTTTAGAACAGTGAAAACTAGAGGGAGCTAAAGGTCATAGTTTTCGCGAAATTAGAAAGGTACGATTTAGGCGCCGGTACAATATCGGCAACTCTCCCCTACATAATTTGTGCGAAGGATAGGTACTCCACATTTTTTTTCCAAACTTATTTCAGCTTGATTGGTTTTTTGTCCGATATCATCAATCCTAACGAAGGGTCTTAAATGTTATGACGGACTCGCTATACAGGGTGTTTTCGAAGTTGAGGCGTTCCTTTTAACATGTGATAGTATGCGTTGTTCTAAAGAATTTTAGCCAAAATCACCTTAGTAAAATGTGTACGGCAATGAAGATACAATAAGTTAATTTTTTTGAAATTTTTGAAACCGGTCCTGCTCAAATTTGCACTGATTTGTTAGAAATTGGAATTGACAAAAAAAAAATCAAATAAGCATGGACGTTAATCAAAACTACTGTCAGAGTTGTCATCTAATTAGTCGAAATGGCTTTATTATTAGGAAAATAATGAGCTCACAGATACATATGTTGCAAATGCATGGGCAATGTTATCACGTTATCAGAATGCATCTGCAGCGTCCAGAGAGTATTGCAAAGCGATTTCCGGAAAGACACCATTCTGGGCCAGGTTAGTTATTAATCTAGTACAGCGGAGAAATGGACAGGACCGGACTTAAAATTTTAGAAAACAATAAAAATATACAATCAATTATCTCCGTTAATACAAACATTTTACTAAGAAGATTTAGGCTAAAATTCTTAAGAATAATGTGTAGTACCTCGTGTTACAAGGAACGCGTCAACTTCGAGAACACCCTGTCACCCTGTATAAAATGGTGTGTTAGTTTTGAATTAAAGTTTGTTCATGAAACACGTCTTTCATTACATAATTTTATAATTTTCTTACAGATAGATCTAGATCTTCCTACTACTGTCACGAGAAAAAAAATTGGTCGTCAAAATCATGCTTTGACGCAATGGAAAATGCTCTATTGTAAAACGGTCTTAAATATCATAATCTATCATCATGTTGTATGACATTAATTGACAATGATTAATTAATTTTTTGACACTTTGTTGACGTGGGCATAATCAGGCAGGGCAATTTTTTAATTTGTAACAATCTAACCAAATTTTTGAAATTACATTGACGACCAGAATTTTTTGCTCGGGACAGTACCTACCTAAACGATGAATGAAAAAAATTGGTATACCATATACTAGTTTCAATTTGGTTGTAGGTCGTAAAATTTTATGGTACTTTAAGTTAAAGATCTTGCGGGGCTTATAAATCCTAGTTTACCACTAGCAGGTAATATTTTAAGCAGGGTTGTATTGTACATTTGGTATATTTGCATTGTACGGCAAACGGCACGCGCCGCTTTCCAACCTTTTCAAACCCAACCATTGTGCCCGTTAATCGCTCATAATATCCAATAAAATTTTACGGCCTACAACCAAATTGAAATTACAATACATTACAATTTTTTTGAGAAAATGACAAATTTTACTTCAAAAATTTAATTTAATTTTTAATGTAAAAATTCTTTTGTTTGGGTTTGTTTATAATAGAAGATTTATTTTAATAGACGAAACAATTTAGAAGATTTACGGCAGAATTCGCGATGAAATGGAATAAATAAGCCCTGACATTATTGAGCGTAGTGTACAAACTGTCGGTGAGTGCTAATGGTTGTCGGGGGACAATTTCAACATTTGCATTTAATTTTATTGTTAACCAACCTTAGATATTAACCATTAACATGTTTATTAACGGCAAATAATACCATTTAACAGTGAAAGAACAATAACAATAGATGTTTGTTTGTTTTTGTTATTAATTTAAATTTTTGAAGTAAAATTTGTCATTTTCTCAAGAAAATTGTTATGTAACGTACAATTTGTTTCATTCATCGTTTAGATAATAGGAAGATGTATCAGAAAAAGAAAAAAAAGTGGGGTTGGCATTAAAAAAAATTAGTGATGGACGTTATAGCTCAAAAATGGATGACGTCATGAACAAGTGAAGTAACTTAAAATAAGCATTATGAGAAATAAAAATTGATCTGTTTCAGCATTTTCGACAAATGTCAATAGTTTTGAAATTACTGAATATATTCCATAAGTATAGTTTCCACACCGTATATTTTTATTAATCCCTACATACAGCTTAGTGTAAACGTTACAAATTTGAAATATTGGCGAGACATAAAGTAAATTCACGATGGATTTCAAGGTCAAATAATTTTATTTTTTGGGTATGTCTTGTTAATAGTGACATCCAGGGAACCAACATAATGTGAATTTACCAATGCTCAATCCAACGTGAACGGTGTATAATTTATTCCATACTCTACGATTCCATATGACACGTTATTACTTGGCCTCCAGCTATCTCCAAAATTTTATTTTTACGAGCCAGCAGCTCGTGGTTAAACTTATGCTGGTTCATTCTGGGACACCTGTATATTTAAATAATTGCACAGGCTATTCCCCAACTTGTTTTTTATCGCGTATTGCCGAAGACTTCAATCGACATCAAAGTCGGTAAATAGAAAAAAAAAACAGAAACAGATTTATTGGATACAATTTACACATTAGACATTACTTTTATATTCTTTATTTATCCATAATCTAAGAATAAGTATTGTAAAGCCTTCAACATCACTGTAACAACTGTTATCATCAAAATAGTAACATCAACTAATCGCTTCCTCGATAATCGGTTGCTCATCTCCATCTTGGCCAAGAATATTGGTCATACAAATGTTCCTCGCTACAACGATCGTTCTACGACAAATAACAAATCAACTCGGACATTAAAATAAACGAACTCACTGGAACTCACATGGCGATCGCAACCTCGAAAGCGTAAATGCCCGCACTTACAAAATTAAACATCGCAGGATTTGTCAGGATTGTGGCATTGTAAATCGCTGTGTAAATGGGTGATCCTCCCATCCCAAACAATGATTCGCTTACAACTATCAAAGAAAATATCTTTCCAACTTCCTCATTTGGAACGATCTTCGAAACCAACGACCGCACCATAGGACTTAAAACCCCCCCGAGGGCACGCGAAAAGGCAGCTGAAAATGTACAGTTGTACCCAAAATATAATTTTGAAATATAAAAAATGTAAGTACCAGTATAAACCTCCCAGTCGTACTTGGCTAAACCCATCACCAACATTCCGACAAGCATGGACATGAAACCAACAACGATCATTATCGCTTCAGAAATTTTCATCAATTTGTGCAAGAGATAAACTCCAATCACAGTACCTAGAACCCACGTAACATTATGGGCGGCACTGAATAATGTGTATTTTCGTAAAGACCAATGGAAATTTTCTCTCAAAAATAAAAATATCACAGCACCATCTCCATTAATTGCCAAAATGTAGATAGTTAACATCAAGACGCAACACAATACAACAAAACGGTCGTAATTTTGTCTTCCTTTGAATGTTGTTTTTAACATATCTGTGATGTTAGATAGCTGGAATAAATTCTTCAAGCGACCCTACAAGCATACATTTTGAAATGTTAAATTCATACTCGTCTTAGCAATAATACCTCTGTTTCCGGATTTATTAGTGACTCCGGTATCAAAAAAACAGTGAAAATTACATTCAAGAAGCAACAAGTGGCTGAGATTAAAAAAGTTCCTAAATAATTTGTTACAGAAAAAACGTAGGAACTTGAGACGTTGCCCATAAGAATTCCTAATGAAAGAACAGCCTCGAAAACACCCATTCTCATGCCACGATTTGCTTCGCGTGTCACATCAGTTATATAACATAAAAGAACAGTGAGGTAAGAGGCACCGCCGCCTGTTACGTATACAGGTATCGAACACACCAAGGAGTACCAGGGTGATATATTTTCCAAAGAAGCAAAAACGGCAAAAAAAACATAAAACAAAAGGTATCCTAAAACATCTGTGTTATAAAACAGTTGACATACACACCATTTAAAATTAATTAACGCACCACGCAACACAATTGAACCTATAATATCTTCTTCGCTTTCTACTGAATCTAACGCTTTTGAAAGTTATCCTCTCGGGAGTCTCGGAACACGTATATACCGGGTTAGATGAGTTTTATCGTCAGCACGATTAACCCTATTAAAAAAATAGTAAAAATTAAGAAACTTTAGGGTTACATTCCCTTGATATTCAAATGTGTGTAATCAATTTTCACTTATCACTTAATTCAGAGCCATAAAATTAAAAAAATCGATTTTGAGCAAAAAAAATTTTTTTTTCGTACACGCTCATAATTCACAATTAATTCAAAGAACACATTTACGAAATTCGCATCAAAAGAAAATTATTCGTTTTTGAATTATTCCAATTTTAACATTAAGAGCGAAAAATGACCAAGATTTACAACTGCAGTGTCATAAATAAAGATCTCATTGTTGGGAACATCTGTTGACCACTTTTCTAGTAATTCTTAAGTCCCTAAACTAAAGGGTATCATAAATAACCTACGTCAACTTCTTTTGTGGAACTGACCGCCCAATTTAATAATAAATCATAGCTAAATTTTAGGCTTTAATATCAAATTACATTTATTTCAAAAACCGGTGATGTTTTCATGATTTTAATGACACCAAATTTTTCCTGAATGTTTGAAAGGACGCTCAGTGAAAAATTATGTATAAAAAAAATAAAATTATGTATAAAATTATGTATAAATTAATGTATCAGTTATTGAATTAAAACAAAATCTTTACCTGTTTTATTAAAAATTTTGAAATTTTTACAGACTGGTCTAGAGTGATACACAATCATTCCTGAATTTTTTGAAAATTTTAAATTGATTAGAAGTGGATGTTTTCCCACTGACGATAAAACTCATCTCACCCGGTACAGTGGCGGCCATTAATTTGGAAACACCAAGATTTTTCTATTGTAAATTGTTTGTCACTTTGACAATGTTATTGACATATCAATTTCGGCTGCGACAGTCTGTTGGATGCGCTCAACGATGACATGAGTTCATGATATAACGCTTACACTATCAAATATTAGAAATATCCAGTAAACTAGATTGGGCCGGTGTTTCCAAATTAATGGCCGCCAGTGTACGTAGTATTGCGAGCACGGAATTTCGGGCAGACTTGAAATTTGACTGATATAAGGTGTGAAATAGGCTTTGGGTGCTAGACGTCATTTTAATATTTACTATTGTCACCTGTCATTTTCACAAATTGCATTCATCAATCCGGAAAAGTTGCAAGTGGTAATTTTCTTCCGACATGGCGACATGTGAGCCCACTTTATTTTTATTCGCAGCGGAGGAAATTTTACTTGCTCATTTTATAATTAAAAATTTTCAAAATGTTGTGTACACCTTGGCTGCGAAATTCTTTGACGACGTTGGGATTGTCTTACCTCGGCCTAAACGGCCTCGGCGACAATTTTCGTCTGGGTACGTTAAAGTACGATTTCACAGCCTCGATGTACTATGGCGGACTAAACATTTTTGCCGTCATTTTCTGTCATTGAATGTTAAGCTTGTGACGGCTAAAATTAAATTTTTTGGCCGCCATACTATTCCGGCCAAAAAATTTCGTCCACCCATTTCCTGTTATTTCACAAAAATTGGGTGTGGTTTAACATTTACTGTCATTATGATTGACATTTGCAAATTAAAATTTGAAATTTATTACTGTCACCCATAAGAACACGGGACACAATTTAATTGACACATGTTAAAATGTGAACTTGTGAAGTGAGATTATTCGTTCCTAAAGGCTGCTTTACAACATACGTGAGTGGAATGACAGTTGTGGACGAAACTTTTTGTCCGCCATTGTACAAATAACTATTATACTCCTATTTTCCTTTTCCTAATGCCCTCTTCTTTTGATAAAGGTAGATTTTGCTTGGGATTTTGCATTAAATAAATATTCACTACGACAACGTGCTTCCTTACACTCATTTCCTACTTTTATTGTGGCTGACATTCAAAAATTAAACTTTTCTGTGTCGGTCGCGCAGTCAGTTTTTGAATTTTAAGTTTTGAGTTAATTGCACTGAGTGTAATTAAATCATCGCTTTCACCTGCTGCCTACCCGTTATTATGCCACAAATCACTATTTTTTAATGTAAATAAATAAACATGACAAAAACTTGACAAGAGTTACGTAAAAGTTGTTTTAGAGTTTAGAGTATGAAAATGACAATACTGCCCGAAATTTTAATTCCGCAACTGTACGTAATGTCAGCTGACGGGGTAACTGGTGTGATTTATTCTCTCAGAAATTATAATAAAAATAGTCGGTCTTACTGTTAGAACTTGATTGAAATTTTCCAGTTTGTTACAGTAAAGAAATCTGAAAGTGTACCTAGTATTTTATGGGGACGCTTTCTAGAATTTTTACTTTGAAAAATTGAACAATTTTTGCCAACATCTGAGTGGTGCGTCAATTATAAAAAATATCAGTGTGTCATCTTGTATGTACAGTTGCGGCCGTTGAAAACTCAGACACTTTGACAACGCCAAACTTTTAGCTTTGTAAATGGTATTGAAAGTGACGTTTCTCAAAATGTCACTCAAACATTATCCACATTAATTTCTCTCGCAATGGCTCTTATACTCACACCGTCCCTCAGTCAAACACATTTTTGCAAATCAGATAATTGCGGCATTTCAAAAGTTACGCGCGATTCTGACCTAATATGTCAAATACTGACACTGACTTTATAATCCTTGATAAAAATCCTGTTTACGCTAATCAAATTTCGGAATTTACACAGAGTGTTTAAATCTTTCTTGTCTGAGTTTTCAACGGCCGCAACTGTACAGCCACCCTTAATAACTTCTGCGCTGATGTAAATAATGTAAAAACAAAAGATTAACTAAATTGTGAAAAATTATGTCAAAACAGTCGTGCACGGTATAGTCTTCTCCAAAATTATAAAACCACCAACACCGCAAGTTACCTGGAAAATACAACCGGCAACGTTGCATAAGAACATTCGACGTTTCATATGGGGAAAATAAAATAAAAAAGTTTATAGCAAATTAGTTTACTGTATCATAACCAAAAACTACTAAGAACGTTAAAATAACCATTAGGGTTTTTTTTATTGCCAACTTAATTCATCAGGTGGTGGTTTTATAATTTTGGCGAAGATTATACATAATTCTTATAAGGTACATTTTTTCATTAAATTCTTGAAGATTTATACCAATAATTTTCCTATTAAAATACTGCAAGTTTTCCTTTATTCAAAAATTGTCTCATATCATGTTATTAATCTAACTCCATTAAGTTCATTAATTACATACTTAATATGGTTTTTTCACTACTAGTAATAAAGTCTAGTGTTATCGGTTGTCATAGAACGTTGAGAAGTTTCGTTTTTCTACGTTGGCCCAGTGACAGGTAGGTAAATAATTTTTCATTATTAACCAGTGGTGAATAATGGAATAACCGTCACCTAGCAACGAAAGATTGTCGTCTATTTCATTGGTTAACGTAGACGATTTTCATACCAACTGTCAAGAAATGACAACTCGGACCCGTCGCATCCGAGAAAATAATTTGATTAATAATTATTACCAGAAAGGGTTTTAACTTTTAACGTATCTAGTAGTGGAAAAAATAGTATATAAACCACGGTGGAGAAGTCCCTTATAGCCTTCGCGCCTTACAACCCTCGGCGCGCCTCGGGCTCTAATCTTGGCGCTCTGGCTATAATCATGAACTTCTCCACCTTGGTATATAATATACTATTATGTATGTATGTATCGGGTGTTCATTTAAATTTCTCCTCAAAGTTGGCGTTGAAGAGTATAGACTGTGAACGCACCACGGATTACACATCACGGATCAGCTGTTTAAATTTAACGTCACTTCTTGTGTTGTTTGTGTTTTTTTTTTACTCTGCAAATTTAAATAAACACCCGACATTATAATAATTACAGAAGTTATGGATCGGTGACTTGTAAAAATGAACACGCTTCGTTATGGATAACATCTCGCTCCTAACTCTTACCCACCTATTATGGGAATGATCAGTATTGGCTTCCGCCCAAAACGATCCGACCAAGGTCCCACAAACAAACAAATAACGGCTGAAAAACACGCCTCCGTTAACGAGTGAACCATGTTAAGTGTAGCAGCGTACGGCTCCACAATTTTTTCCAGTTTGGACGTTTCATTGTCAGCGTCTTGGCTACCTAGTAAGGCACATTCTGATTTGTTGTACCCCAAGGTGACGTAACAAGTTCTGAAGATAATCAAATTAGTCTTAACCGAATCTGAAATCGGAAAATTAATTATCGAATTTGAACAAATCGCTAAAATTACCGGACAGAATAAAAGCGAAGAACAAAAGTAGAAGAGGTATTTCGACGTGAATTTTAACGTTGGCAACTACGCATTCAGGCATTTTGATGTTTTTTTTCTAATCACCTAATTGTAGCATAACCGAGAAAATATTCTACGTATAACATTGTGGAAGTGTGGAGTTAGATAGGAGAATATATTTACTCGTGACGTTTAAGGATGACTAATATAAAAAAAAAACAAAGATGGATATAGTTGAAACGTACATAGATATATATGTATATATGTACTCGAAATGTAAAAAACGGAGCTCTGAAAAAGGCAAAAATTAGTGATTTCTTCAATCGCGGTACCTACTATATGACTATGACTATATTGTTGTCCATGAATTTGTACAATAGTAGATATTATGTAGTTTGTGTCAAAGTCAAAGATTAAGTTCGTGAGTTTGTATTGTCATTTAAAATATTGGGAAACTTGTTTCACAAATAATTCATAGATAGTAAATACGTAAAGAGCGATCAAATTAATTTGTAATCGAGTTATCCATGAATCCGAAATCGTATGTCGTTACTTGAAGTCCACGCTCCAATAATCACAGCGCGAAACACAGGTTAGATCTCGTTCTCGACATATCAATCAATCGCAAAATCCATGCTGGACGACTCGATTACAAATTAATTTGATCGCCCGATATATTGATCAAGTGTAATTTAAAAGTGAAAATGTTATAAAAGTAAAGGTAAAGTCAGAACGAAACATGACATCAGGTGGTTTGTGCAGAAGACGAATGTGGGATTTGTAAATCAGTTGAATCCAGCTTACTTACGTATATGACAGTGGCGCAGTCAAAACATTTTTCTTTTGTTTACGCTATACAGAGTGTTAGGGGAATGTTCTGGAGATGAAGATAGTTTTCATTATTCTATTAGAGGTTCTACAACAAAAATAGATTATCTCGGTGAGAATTTCTTTCATCAGATGCAGAAAATGAGTTTTGGTTAAGTTTTTGCCCCTAAACTGACGATTGTATGATACGCCAGTGCCAGCGGTAAATTGGAGAGCGCGCATCCTAAGCTCCGCCCTGTCATGTTTCGTTTTGACTTTACCTCTAACAGGTTATTATTATTTATGTATTCTAAAAAAATCATCCGTCACTACATTGTCATAAAATCAAAGTCATTGCGTCGCAATTTTTTCAACTGATTTGACAACAAACTTTTTTACGCTCTCCTTAGAACAAATAAAATTCCTCAGTTACGCGTAGATCCTTACGTGACATGTTAATCCCGCACTATATACATCTTTGCATGTACGTCGCAACTACTGTCACCGTCGCCTGCTAACACATGGCTATGGCTAACACCACAGAACACTCAGTAGTCACAGCAGCAGTTCAGCACTGGCACAAAATGCATTTTCTTTCTCTCTCTCTTTTGCGCAGAATCAAATTTACGATAGCGGGAGAGGATTCACGTGCATGGTTACGTGATTTGCTGATAATGTAAAGAGGTGTTCTGTGGTGTAAAGGCTATCGTTATAATATGAAGTTAAACAGCTTAAGAAAGAATTAGACCCTGGGGGCTCTGAATTTAGAAAGAGGGCAGACGGTAGAAGTTTCTCTTAGACGAAGTGCGCCTCTTCGCACTAGTAGGTGTCAAATACTAATTCCCTTCCCTCGTTATTAGAATTGCCTATCATAAAACGTTAGAGTTCTGGGAGTACTATACTTGCTATGTTACTATGTAGAGAGTGGAAAAAACGTTAAACATGACGTCCATAGCAACTTGTGTTTTTGATATTTTGTGTTGCATAACATTAAATTTTCACGGGAACTCTATACAGGGCAAGTCACATAAGGCTTAAAGTGCCTCTATCGATATTTTAAAAGGACCTTTTGCTTCCTTCAGTGATTTATTGCCCGCTAACAAAGATTGTCGTAAAAGTGGTGAGCAACCGATCCTCAATAATCCGCAGGTACCATCGAGAGTTTTTGTTACAGGGTAGGTAAATAATACCCTAGTAATGAGACCATCATAAACGACCCAAAATGTTAACTAGTGTTTAAAAAGTCTTTTCAAAATATCGATAGACGCACTTTATTTCTGAATTTATTTTGTAGGCAACCAAAAATACTAATGACGCTAACTACTTGATACCGTTTATAATGTGATTTAATTTAGTAACCAACGTATAAGGCATTCACGATCTTTTTGGGACCGAGTTGGCTATGACCATCTAGTGATTTTGTTGGCAGTACATCGGTGATAACTAAATTCCCTAATTGCTTTCAGTTTAGGGTTATATTTTCTGAATAGATACATTGTTGCCGGATCTCTTAAATCTGGTCTGGCCTTTTTAAATTAAATTAAATCGTTTAATAGAAATTGTTTGTCGTAATGAAATTATTTTGGTAGTTTTGACTGTTCCTTTGGCGGAGATTTAAATTATTTTTACTTAATAAATCATTTATATAGTTTCTTACGAATATTAAAATAATAAATCTGGCAATGCGGTGGCAAGAAAATGTCGAACAGACACTGACAGAAAAAAAAATTGCATCCATTGCATCACTGACTCAGTTAGTCCAACATGAAAAGAAAAAATCATAGCCAACTCAGTCCCAAAAAGATCGTAAATGCCTAATAGATATAAAATTTTACTAAATTTAGGGAATTTAATGATATCTATTGGCTATATCAGCCAACGTCTGTCATTTTTAATGTCCTTGAAAGTACGCAAACTCGCAGCTAAAATTTGAACGTGTTATTAAAAATGCCCCGCAAAGTAAGACATTTATTAAACTCTCAAATTAGTTGTTATTAGTTGTTATTAACTTTATTAACATGCTGCGCTCCTAATATCTCTAATAACCTCAATTTTTATATGATGAGATTTTTCACCCTATGTCAAAAGTGTACAATGTTGTCAGCTCTATTTTGGGTGTAAATTGCGGTGTTGTGGTTCTTTGATTAAAAAATAAACTATACCTACGTTGATTACTAAATTAAATCACATTATAAACTGTATCAAGTGGTCAGCGTCATTAGTATTTTTGGTTGCGTACAAAATAAATTCAGAAATAAGCCTTATGTGACTTGCCCTGTATACTGTGAATAACCCTGTATTTTGAATTAAACACAAAAAAGTCTCTTACTTTGTACTCGTATTTTCGTCTTCTAGTCCGGCACTGCGTTACATAGCTTTTATCATATGATTAAATCAAAAATAATAGCAGTCGTTACTGTCTGATATACGCAGACCTTAATCTATGATGTCGATGTGTTTCCATTTCAGTACAAATCACAAGTCCAAAATGATCAAACCAACAAAAATTCACTCCCATTTCGTAACCCAACACGATACTTTGTACAGTATATATAACTCTATGAAGCCCATATACACCGTTTGTAAGGTAATCGGTTTGAGTACACTCTCTATTGAACAAAACGGTCAACTGAAATCGAAAAAATCCAACTATGTTTATTTTGGTTTGTATTTAACAATTTACACGCTATTAGTTGTTTATTCGTTGGTATGTTTTGTCAGATATCATATGAATTTTATTCTCATAAGCAAACACATAATCTTCTTCGAATCTTGTATACTTGCGTTGCTAATGTTATTTGTGATTATATTCACGTTTTTCCTCCGAAATATGCAAATAAAAGCGTTAGACTTGTTATCACATGTGGATGTGTACTTCGTGAGAGGCGGTTTTTCTATGCAATATAAGAATCTCTTGCAAAAAAGTTACATTATTTTATGTTTCGCGGTAATATCTTTAACGATTCGATCATTTCTTCTGTTTTTAACTCTCCCAGTCAGTCTCATCGGACAAGCTACTTTGATCGTATCAATCACAATCAAGGCTTTTTCCAAATATCAGTTTGTCGTTTTCGTTCAACAACTGCAGATGCGCTTTACGAACATCAACAAAGCGATACGATTTTTCTTCAGTAAAAATTCTAAAGTGGACAAACTCGTTCTAAACTCTGCCATTAGGAGTGTGTCTCCTCAATTATATTTATTATGTCGTTTACATTATAAATTAGCGTACGTGGTGCAAAAGATCAATTCAGCATTTGCCGTCCAGTTGCTAGTGTCCATTGGTGTCTCCCTTTGTGACTTACTCCTTCAAGCTTATTATTTGTATTATATTGCCACGGGTAAAATCCCGATTGTCACAATAATAATGATAGTGTGTCCTGTCATCTGGCTAGTCGATGAAACCGTCGAAATCTACTGGTTGGTTCATGTTTGTGCAAGCACGTGTGAACAGGCAAATGAAACTCCAACAATTTTACACGAGCTCAGAAATAGTTATTCCGACTTGGAATTAGAAAATCACGTAAGTATTTGTGCTCCCAAGATCGATATATGGTCCACGATAATTTGTAGATTCAAACTTATTCGCTGCAAATGTTGCATCAGAAGGTGCAATTCTCGGTTTTGGGATTCTTCGTTGTCGATTACACCCTGATTTATTCGGTAGGAACATCTTTATATTGTTTTTTTTATTGATTTTGTGTTTCAGATTATCGGTGCTGTGACAACCTACTTGGTAATTTTTATACAGTTTGATCAATCCTCGAATAATTTGGACGCCTTATTATTGAGCAATAGTACTTACAATAGCACTCACTATTAGGTGAAAACTTGTTTGCAATAAACATCACAACACTTGATAGAGTAGACTTACACCAAAGGTATTTTTTGGCGATATAAAACCAATGTTTTATCAAAAACCAAACTTTATTGTAGGAATCTGATACATTTTTTACATCTAACATCTTTTTCCAATTGCAATCAAGTGTAAATTAGATATTATAACTGACAACGTGTCCAAAGATAAAGGCAATTTAAAAGAAACAGCACATTTTTGTTATACCATTTTACATAAAAGCATCCCTATCCTTAAATCATTCAAACAAAAACCTGAATTAATGCGTAACTGCAAGTTACTCATTAGTACATACAATAAAGACAACTGACAAACTGAAATTGTTCTTATACAAAACTTGTTGCAATTAAATAATTTGCTCAAATGTACCTTACTTTAATCAATTTCTATCAAATTATTAAATATGAAAACAGTACTTTCATATCCATTTCAATTACATTTCGTTGTAATTTTACGATGCTTTAAATTATTAAACAGGATATCAATGCATTACAATGTCCAAATAATCAGCTCGTCAATAGATAATGAGCCTAACACGGACACTCCTAGCAATAAACATAATGTATTATTGGCAATGCATGTTTGTGAGCGTGATTCTTGCGCGAGTTACCAACTCAATGCATCCAGTTATTGATGCCGTACATAATCCAGAGAAAATCTCAATACATATTTATGTCGTCGACCATTGGTCGCATCGTTTCACTGTTCAAAAGCAAACTTTTCATCTTGGCAACTCAACGATGGGTCGAGGAAACTCCTCTAAGGTACATTCGTAAAAATCGGTCAATTCTTGTTCAGTGGGTGAAAGCAGCGGGTCCCGTTTTCGTTCTTCATCTTTGGTGATTATGGCACAGGGGCACTCGATCCGTGATCCCAAGCCGCAATACTCGCCCAGTTTCTCACTACTGTCCACCTAAAAAAAAAAAAAAAAACATTAACGTTATGTTCTTTTAGTACGAGTAAGTACGAATTATAACCGCGACTATAAGCGCTTTCGTTGCGCGGTGAATCGTTCTGTAATGCTTACCTGTATTACGGGGATGTAATTTTCGTAACAGAACGCTTGAAGAAGCACGGTTTGAATGTGGGTGGCTGCGTCTCCTGGTCTGGTTAAAGGTAGAACACAGAGCAGGACATCTTCGGATGCTCTTTCTAAATGAGCGACTGTTGGAGGAAGGCCACATGTAAGACGGCCATCGACCTTGGCCTGGGAAAGGACGGCCTGAAGGGCGCTTCCTAATTTGCTTCTGTAATAAAGTGAGGGGTCAGTTAGTATTTTCAGGTCTACCTTGGATTTACGGCCAACCAAATGTTGCCCAATTATTTCATTAATTACCTGTTGATCATTTTGCATTTGTCACTATTCTTGAACTTTAAAACACACATGTTTGATTTAGTTTTGTATTCACGAAATATTCGATAATCCACTACTGATCTAAAATAGCCAAATCACTAGCACACTTTGCAAAATATTGTGTAATCCAAAATCAAAGTATTTTTCACTGTAACCAACACACACGTAACCTCGAAGTTCTAATGACCAATGACGCTAAATATGTCGGTTGGGCTTTTATATACGCAGTTGCAATCGCAGCTGGAGTGGGAGATAAACGAGCGCCGGAGAAGTCATTCGAGGAATACCCAGGTTAAAATGTTATTTGATTACTCATTGAGAAAATACGTGTTATTCTGGGTTAAGCGGATATTCCGCGGGATTTTTAGGGAATTGTGTTGTTACTCCGGTAATAACATTCTCCAGAATTCTTCAACAGAAGACTTCGTAATAAAAATTTCATCTTGATGAAATGTAAAAACTCATTTATGACTCGCAGGAAATTTGATAAGGTAAAATAGTAATATTTGATAAAAGAATCGATTGAATGGTTTGAATCGTGACACATACGTTGCAAATTTTACTATGAAATGTTTATACATATTATCTAACTGCAAACATGTTTTAACGTGTCAGAGAAGATTAAACTGTTCGATACGGTGTGCATTACACGTGACGCACTTTTTATTAATTTATCAAATTTCATTGAAAGTGAGATTATAAAGTCTCGCTGTCCACAACAACATGTTTTTTTTATGTGTTTCTATATAACAGATATTTTACGAATTTCAACACACGTAGGTACATTCCGGATTATGTGAAGTGGTTCGACGAACTTTCAGATGTAAATCGATACATATCTTTTTGGTGTACCTGGAAAGGTGTGTGAATGTACATACAAAAATATTACGGGAATAACTTCAAATAAAAAAAATATTTTTACGTATATGTAATTGAATACAATACAATACGCTACGGGTATGCCTAATTGTACCTAAATATTTGTAGTGACATGTATCATAATAAAAATGAATTAAATTAGGTATGTATGTTGTTTGTTTCACTTTTTTTAGGTAATCAGTACCACATATTCACAACTTCGCATTGACATTTTTGGTTCCTTTTACAAAATGATAATTTCCGGATCAAGATAAAGGAATATTTTTTTATGTATTTGCAACCTTCTCGTGTCTAGTCTGGTGGTATCGCCTTTCTACAACCGCTGTGAATTATTTTGATATGGAAACGCTTGCGCTTGGGTTAATCAAGATTTTGAATTTTCCTATTGGTAAGGGTTACCAAATACACAACACTGGGCGATTATTATCGACTTTACTTCTTTATCTTACAGTAATATTTTTGTACGTACTTCATTTTAAAAATGAGTTCATACATAATCGCAACATTCACAACCCCTGTACATACATACAACATTTGTGTAATATCCGTATAGTGCGCGTTCACAAAATTCGACTCTTCAACGCCTACTATGAGGTGAAATAAAAAAAAAAAAAAACACTCGATATATGTATGTATTGTAATAGGTATATGTAATATAATATGATACTATCCCTCGAATTTTCTTTTCTCGCTTTTATTAACCTTTTTCACGTAGTCTTCCAATCCGACAACATTCTCAACAGTCACCACTTTCAAATTGGTGGCACATACTTGCGGATTGATGAATGGGTTGTGTAGTTCAGAAATTTGAGTTGAAGAAGCCGCTGCTGAATCCCCACTGCTTCCCAATTTTTTGTTCCAGAATTCGTTACCGGGCAAAGCATTGCCGTCCCATGCGTATGAAACAACCAACAACTTTCCCTCATCTGATCCCTTTAGTTTCGAATGTGGCTCTCGTTTGTATATGTGGAGCTTGATTCCTTTCGAAGGGTGTCCCTCAATTGGGATCGTGTCGCCGTGCTTGTAAGTCAGACACGAGTCGTGATTTATATAAGCGAAACATATGTCGCTGACATTGTACAGGTGTTTTCCAAGAAATTGTATTCGCTTGCCGCAAGAATCCATAAATATTTTATTCTGGCACGGAGACTTTTTCCAGACACCCAGACCGATACCTACAACGTGAATGAAGGCGTTGGTGTTTTTCCCCACAGCTCGTTGATTAGCTTCCATAAACAAGGTGTCCATGGTGAAGATGAGGCGCTTATAATAAACGAAATTATCTAAAATCTCGCCCTTTTTTAGATTGGTGTATCGGCTTTGCGATGATGTGTTCTTTTTCTCTATTACATCTTTATATTCCAAACAATCTTCACCGTAGAGTTTCGCAAAAAGCTGATGAATTGTTGGAGGTTCCACTTTCCCGTAACCTTTACTTTTAACGTTCTGAGATGAAGTTATCACCAATTCTTGGTACTCCATCACTTCTTCCTTAACTAATCTCGGTCCTATTATGCCCATAACTATCCCTTCATCTTGGATCATCGTTCTATCTTTTTGAAAAACACCAAAGTTTTTACGATCTCCTATGTTTATAAAATATGTATAAGCACTGACTGACAAAAAAGCGGAAAGTTTTATCTCTTCGTAACTTAAACAATTTCTTAAAATTAACGGTGATTTCTCACTTAATGTACCAATTGTTTCCCAACTTTGACTGCCTTTCGTTCCATTTAGTAAAGAATAAAAATCACGTTTTCCCATAAAAGTGGCTGCTCTTTTTGTTAGCAGTCTGTCAAGAAACTCCAACAAATTCATATTTTCGTATAGTGGCTTTTCAATAGTATTGCCATGTCGCCGTTTATGAAGAATGAACTGCGCATAAAAGTGAAGGATATTTTCGTGAACAAGCGGATAAGCCGAATTGGCGTTTCTTTCAAGGATGCTTTCGTCTACAAATTCTTTTAAGTTTTTGACTCTGTTTGTGTCAATGGGGAATTTGCGGGGAAAGTGTTCGCTTTTATCGACAATTGTTGCAAAAGAGATTGAAGACTGTGGTGGAAATTCCGAAGGAAGAAGTGAAAGTTCTTCTCTAGACCAAATGGGAGTTTCAGGTGACCAGTTAGGTAACATCGTCTGAAACAAAAAAATCATTTTCTGTATGCAACCTATAATACACGATTTTAAAAATATCTCAAAATTATTTCTACAATATAACATGCTTGTCAAACACATATTAGGTACACCTACAAGCTTTTTTTATAACTATATTTTTTAAGTCTCCTGATGACTGTCAATATGTGATATTATAATCAATAAACAGTAATAATAATTGTAAGCAAGGAATGTATCTATTGCACAATGTTGTGATGCCGCTGTATCTTATACGTATATTATTTTTTTAGCTCCTTATTAACACTGATAGACCAAAAACATTACATTTATTTAATTTTTTCATGTTTGATTTACCTATTAACATTTTTGGAAATTATAAATTCTCAACACTAGTATAATTCAAAGTGCATAATATGTACTTAGTAAAAAATGAACAAAAAAGCATATAAAAAAATTCATATTATGTATTACCTACTTACAAAAACTACAACAGTGTTTACACTAAATAGCTGGCAACTGCCTATATATGCAACCGTACTTATGCACACTAACCACAGTCGCACAGTTCGAAATGAAACAAATGAAATTGAAAACGGGACAGTTCAAGAACCCACAGCAAGAACCACTTGTAATGCGTTCTACTTCAGATTGCCAACACAGACAATAGATGACTCGCATGTCGTGTACGAATTTTTTTTATGTATAGTCATAGATTATGTTTAGTCGGTTGCAAAAAAATCAAGTAATTTTTAATGAATTTATTCCATAGGTACTTTTGCCGCTCACTATATACTCTTGTGTCAAAAATAAATTACTCCCTAGGATTTAGGGATGTTCGTTACTAGGTTGCCATAAATTTGGTTAGGTTGGAGGCTATGTGGTTTCTGGTGACAAACAAAAGATATCCCAAAAATGTAAGACAGCAAATTAATTGTAACAGTTGCAAATGACTAATTTCTCGCTAAGTGATGAAAAACGTTATTTCCCTAAAAGTTCGAATTCTAGGGAGTAATTTATTTTTGACACGAGAGTAAATAATTTTGAAACAAATGAATGTCGAAACAAGTCACGAAGTACCTAGATCATATTAACTGGCAACCATACCCTTACCTACACGTTTAAAACAAACTCGAAAAATGCTAACTTTTATTATTACCTTTGTACAATGGGGGACAAAAAATTTCATCCACAACTGTCATTCCATTCACGTATTATAATGCTTTAAAGCAGCCTTTAGGAATGGGTAACCTCAGTTCACATCTTGACATGTGTCAATCAAATTGTGTCCATGACTATGTTCTTATGGGTGACAGTATATATAATAAATTTCAAGTTTTAATTTGCAAGCGTCAATTATAATGACAATAAAGATTAAACTACACGCAATTTTTGTGAAATGGCAGGAAAAGGGTGGAAGAAATTTTTTGGCCGGAATAGTACGGGGCACGACTATTGCTGAATTGTGATCCTACTCGTTTCTCCACATCTTCACGTCAAGTATCTACAAATTCAAGTCTAAGTACATGACGTAAATAATAAACATAAAGGTGTGTCATCTTAACCATATTCAGAAATACAAGTTCCACGAATGATGAACTCTTCAACTCTTGTTTAAATAGGTACAACAAATTTTACGAAATGTACACGAGTAGGTAACTCTTTGGTTATGGCCAAAACTATTAATGAAATTTTTTTTCAATGTGAGCTGTGACATCAAAACCTTTCTTACCACTCTCTTTTAATGTTCAGGTAATTGTTAAATAGTAGTGGACTCACGATTCCAACAGGTGTAACCCCTCTCCTTCGTCGATACCGCCTCCTTCGAGTAACATTTCTTGATACGCCTAGTACCGACTTAGAAAGTATCGAAGTGGTACCTGCGCCGTAATAAAACGTGCTTTTTTGTTAATTCCTGTGATTTCAAGTAGTGTAACATTGAGATTTACGATTCGAAACAGGTAACGTTACATTACAATTTGGGGGACAGGAAATTGTGGGCTTTACAAAAATTATTCAACTGCAAGAAATTAACTTTAATGGGGTAAAATATTTCGAGATGTATATACCTAGTTACATTTCTGTTCTTTTACATCCCGTGTTAAAATTATTAGAATTATAAAATCATTTCTCGTTTGTTCTGACACTTGGGATGTACCTATATGCCGATATCTAAGGATGTACATCAGGATGACGAGATGACGCACATGGCAAATTATGCAGTAATACTGGCCACACGTTGGAATGTTGTAGAAAACTCAGAGTAACCACCAGTGACCGGTTGACCTTCGCTGTTTATTATTGAATCGAGTTACCTACCTTCAAAAGACCTCGTCGTTTTGATGAAGATTTGTTTGGCAATATCGCAACCAAAAATAATTAACTGTAAGCATTGTTTTAAAAGAGAGAAAGTGTTCGCTTCGGATTTACTTGAAAATGATGATGTCGGTTTGATCTCCGTATGTGTGTGTGTGTGTGTGTGTGTGTGTTGATGTTGCAAAACAATTGTACACCAGAGATATTTCTTCACCGCGAGAAAAATGTTTATCTTCCTTTTCATTGTGGTCTTCAGAAGCGATGACGTCACTATATTTGCTTTTTTCCATTAAACAGGAGAAATTCATAATCGACGAACCGTTACTAACGTTATACTTTAAAAAGTACATGTCTTTGAATACAAGAAATTCGTTTCCTTGCCTTGTTGTACAGCCGCCCGCAAAAGAATCAGGCCTACCCTCTCCAAGGAAATAATCAGCAATCCATATTTCAACAAAAGGACCTGACTACTGTCATATACTCATAAATCTAATCTCCAACATTTTCAGACAGTTCGATATACGAGGACAGTACCATTAGTTTTTGTCCTTTATTTAAACTGTGTTGAGTGACAAATGAAAAACTATTGAGTTTTTATTTTGCAATAACGAATATACCTAATTCGGTTGCATTTTTTTTAAATTGTTATACAATGACGTTCATTGGTTAAAAAATCGTATGACTACGAATAACGAATAAACAAAAATTAATAAGCTAAAAAGATTTTCACTTATAATCTCCGAAGTGAGTAGATTTATTATCGGAAAAAATGTCCAGTAATTAATCTACTCACAAGAAGAATTTAAACAAAAATCATATAATTTTCGTTAAATCAAAATCCCAAATTTTCTATAGTCGTCTTTAGAATGTGTTGTGTCAACCGCATAAACAATAAATTATAAAATGTCTCATTCGGTTTTGGAGATTACAGTGCTTCAAAATTATCATGTTCATTTAAATTTCCCGTGAAAGTTGGTGTGAAGAGTCGATTGTGAACGCACCATTCGTGTAAAAACACAAATAATAGTAAGATTTAAACAACTGATTCGTGATCCATAATCCGTATTGCGTTCATAATCGACTCTTCTACGCCAATTTTGACCGGAAATTTAAATGAACACCGATAGATGAAATGGTTGAAATCATTCAAACAAAAAATACAAAACGAAGCAAGGCCAATGTGTGGTGTCATTTTAACTAAGGCTAAAGCCTGGATTTCGTCGTTCTCCGGGCGTAATCATCGTTGTAACGCCCTTGGTGCATAAATAGGTATTTCGTCGAAAATGGGGTTAGTTGAACATAATGCCAGCTTCACATTTTGATGTCAAGCCAATGACAGGCCGGCCTAAATTTATTGTCCGCCATAGTACTATTTTGAATAAAATGAAAGTGCAATGCCTTTATTGATTCGGTACAAATTTACAAACACAACAGGTGGTGGTTTTACGTTTTGATTCGCAAGAAATTCTCATTGTTGTGACTTTACGGTATTTGAAACCATAGGTATGTACCGGGTGTCCCATCACTTGTGTCCCGTAGGAAAATGACTTTAAAACTAAATTATATTTATATGAAGGTATTATAGATGCATAAATACTGTTCACCGCCACAAAAATTGGGTATTACTTTTTTGTTAAAATTAATTACCTAGGTGCAGCAGGCAAAAAACTATCACTTTAAAAATTAAATTTTGTTCGCTGCAGTTCAAATTTAGTATACTTTATGAAAAAATGATAGAGAAATAAAATCCGTGATTAGAATTTAATTACAATGTTTTGATGTAAAGATATTTGGTTAAATTAATTTGGGCCGTTCTACTTTATGAAAATTTATTGCAGACGAAGATTTATGAGGGGTTGCAGTGTGTTTGACGCCGTAACACAGGCAGGTACCGCTGGAACCCTCTTGAATGGTCTTCCTACCATAAATTGCGGACAAGAATAATACCCATAAACTTAACTTTGTCTTCCATAAATTTTTATAAAGTAGAAGGACCCAAATTAAATTCACCAAATATCTTTACATCAAAACATTTTAATTAAATTCTAATTGCGGATTTTATTTCTCTATAACTATTTCATAACGTATACTAAATTTGAACTGCATCGAACAAAGTTTAATTTTTAAAGTGATAGTTTTTGGCTGCTGCACCTAGGTAATTAATTTTAACAAAAAAGTAATACCCAACTTTTGTGGCGGTGAACAGTATTTATGCATCTATAATACCTTCATATAAATATAATTTATTTTTAAAGTCATTTTCCTAGGGGACACAAGTGATGGGACACCCACAATCGTGGCCATCCAAAAGTGAACGATAGCTTGCGAAAATTTCCGTATTTTTCGTTAGATTCAATTAGGCCAAATCTTGCCAAAGCCTGTTTGCAAGTCTTACTGCAATGCAATTCTCTCGCCACAGTAGGCAACGATCAATTTTCTTCTAGCTTTGCAATAGTCCTAGCTGTCTGAATCGGAGTGATGTCGTGGCATTTAAAAAAAAAAACTTTCAATAATTTTTTTAACGCTAGTGTCAAACTATGACATTTTAGGACGCCTATGATTTAAAGTAAAAATCAAACTATAAAAAAAAAGTTCACTTGTGGATGGCCACGTTGTACACATGCTTTCAAAACTTTCGCGTGTGAACAGGTAATTTTGAGATTAGGTTAAAGATGACATTGACAGCATTTAAAATAAATATCATCGATCCCTCAGGACACAAATTTCTGTCCATAATGAATAGCAACCCTTCTTATGGACCACCCCTCTTTTAATTTGAAAAGCATCAAAAGTTTGTCTTGCTCTGTCAGTCGAGGCATTTTGACTTTTCAAAAGTTTTAATGTCACAGTTGATTAATTACAACCCTGATTTAATACAGCGAAAAATGGGTGTACGCCAAAGTTTTGAAAGCAAGTGTACACTACTCATTTGCATTTTTCATTCATGGGAATACAGTGTAAAACACCATCGACTGCATAATTTAGAAATGTATGGGAAAGTGCGATTTCCATGTTTTCTAATTAATCTCGGCGTCAAAATCTGAATTCAATTTTAACAGTGTTATTCACCAGGAAATTGTTTTTAACCGAACGAGTGAGTCGTGTGGAGAAATTCAGTGAAAAGTTCCGGTATAAAATATTACAGGTTTTGAATAACGGTAATCGAAACAATCCGCACATTGTAATTAGTCTTGTGCGCGGACTTGTAAAAACTCACCGTCCCTAGGCGTTACATTCGTGAGATAATTTCATGACTTTACTAAATTTCTATTTCATAAAAATGCAAGAATGTTACAACAGGCAAATAATAATTATTAAAATTCGTAAAATACGAGTACTATTGGGGACACGGAAAACTGGGCAGATGTGTCATTCAGTTGTCAAAATTTCTAAACCATACCTTAGCTACTCATAACTAAGTTGACAGTTTTTTTGAAAATATCAATTATAATGACGGTAAAGGTGCATTTACATTGACCCTTTTTGAAATGACAATAACAGACTGCCCAGAATTCCATGTCCCTCATTGTATATGTACTGTCGCGAGCAATAAATTTTGGTCGTCAATGTCATTTCAAAATTTGGTTAGATTGTCACTAATTTAAAAAAATTCCCTGCCTGATTATGCCCACGTCAACAAAGTGTCAAAAAATTGAGAAAAAAATTACAATTAATGTCATACAACATGATGATAGGTTATGATATTTGGGACTGTTTTACAATGGAGCATTTTCAATTGCCTCAAAGAATGACCTTGACGACCAAAATTTATTGCTCGCGACTGTGGGTACATACATATACAGGGTGTCCCAAAAATGGCGGACTAACTACTTACTACCGTATCCAGGATGTTTAAATGTACACGAAAAAAATATGGAAAAAATTTTTCAGACAAAAAAATAAATTATTATTATTTTTATTATTAACGGTAATAATGTAAACAAAGATGTACTCGTACATCATTACCTTGCAATGTTACCGTAGTGGATTTAAAATATTTTTTTCGATTTCCAAAGCTTCTAAATTCACTATTGTGCAGGATTAGTTATTGGTAGTGAGTAATCCTGTACTTTGTGATAATATGTACGATTAGAGGTAGCTGTCATGACAATTTAATACATATATTTCAAAATAATTTTCCTGTTAAGTGCCACTTTCACGGACCGCCCAATCAGTAAATAAGTCCAATAGAATTTTTTAAACATTTTTCTGACGTTTACGGTAGTCTCTTCTACACCGTAGTGCACCGTTAGTCCGCTATTTTTGGGACACTCTGTATGTATTAGGTACATATTAGATTGGTAACTAATAATGAACTGAAGTCTATGTAACCACTGATTTAGCTTATGAACCACTTTTTTTTTTAATGCTTTTAGCTAATAATAATTTAAACATTATTACAACCAAATAATCGATCAGTCGATTATACTTTGGAAATATCATTTGCTAACACCATTCGGAATGATAAACGAGATTACCGACCCGCACTAATGCCTAATTCTGAATCCGACTCTGTGCGAATGACACATTGACACGCGACAAAAAAAGTATTAAAACAATACCAGTTTTAAATCCAACTGACCAAATTAACCAGGTAAATAGAATAAATGTGTCACCGTTGAAAAAATAATTGGCCGTTTGACTTGACATTGCTTGGGGCGATTTGGAATTCGAACTTTTTTCTCGGGCACGATTTTCCAAAGAAACTATAGCAGCTGAAGATAAATGCTACTAAGATCATAGCATGACTTACGAGTACAACAGATTCATGACATAACAAACAACAAGAAAATCTATGTTAACAATGGAAGTTACACACCTGTAATTTTTATTACAATAATTGAACTACCTCGTGCAAATCTTCTCTAACTGTTGCATAATCAGATTGGAATTAGTTGACAACGAAAATTTATAAATTATAACGTTGAAAATGCAATTTTTGCCCAAAGGGACTCAACACACCTATACACGATGTTCCGATGGATGCATAAGATCTTTCCTTTTCGAGAACTGACGTTTCATGTTTCAATTTATGCTATCGTGTACTCTTTAAGGTACACACACTACAAACACAGTAAATTTTGAGATGACACCCATAAGAAAAAAGAAAGTTCTTGTTTATGGTTTTGTTTAACGAGCATTACAGTTTTGTATTCGAATCAACAATTCCATACAAAACCTTAATAACCTCATGATTATCAAAAAATCTAGGTTGTCTCTGTAGACAAATTTCTCATTTGCGGGCTTTTTGCTTTGGTTTACAGCCCGCCGGGCCTGTAAAGTTACTTTACCGCCCGCCAGATGTAAAATTGAAGTTTCATTCATGGTAACTAAGATGTAAACCAACTTTTCTAATACAGCTGTTCGTAAAAAAAAATACGTTCCAATGTTGTGTTCGATTTGTGATTTTTTGTATAACTTATGTCATTTCTCACAATGGTACGTAGATATGAGTGCCAAAAAAGCATGGTTATTCGCGTACCTACCCATATTTTCGAACAGGAATGTTTAAATGTTAATTAACAAGATACTAGGTAATTTCAACAAAGAATTCGAACTTTCGTATTATCTGCTCGTGCGCGCATTTAACGTAATAACGCGACTTTCACGCTAAGATTTTTCATAAGTTTAATTTTTTAATTTTTTTTCGTTGGATTTTTTTGAAGTCACATACGATGTTTCAAAAAATAGGTTGAAAGGACGTATCAGATGTGTCGGGAAATTTTGCTTAAATACTAGTAAATGTAGCTAATCAACGATTACGTAATCTGTAATTTCATTAAATGGCCGTTAGAGTCGACGATATCCTAATATACACTACATATTATGCAGTATGTAATACTTAGTTAATTTCTGGTTGGTTTCGTTTCGATGAAATTACTTCCGCTGTAGTACGACCATACGTCACGCTCATGTATGTGGTCACTTTTCTCGCCTTAGGTTAATTCTTTTCCGTCGAGCAAATGTAAATCTTTGGTAGATAGAATTCACCGTTAAAGATTTTAATTTATTAACTATGTAGTTGGAGCGGTTGTCTACACGCAGACAACTTTCAGTGTTCAGTGTATTAGAAATATAGAACTCCGCATTCCCTCACATATTTTCAATGGAATTCGGTTCTGAAAATGTCAGAGGGGTTTTACAAATTACCAATTTCTTCACGTTCCGGTCGTCAAGGCGGAGTTGTATAAAAAGAGAAATCGCGGCCAGTTGCATTTCGGCGCGTTTTTTTGCCGATGGAAGTATGCACTGTGCGAAACTCCTCGTTATTGATATCTAGACAATTAGTTAATTCAATCTGATGAATTTAATGAAAAAAGTTTTTACGAACGTATGAGATATATAACGTATACGGTACAGTGGCATTACGAAATGAACTTTCGCTGTCGGTCACCTCCTTTTCAGCAAAGTTGTCCTAGATGTTGCAAGTACTGAATACAGCTAAGAAATTTATTAAAATATACAATAGCCATCGAAGCAAGATCACAAGTAAATTAATATGTAGTCAGTTTATGTTGATGATCATCACGGCAACATACGAGTACCTTACCTACCCGTGGAAAGTCATGGCTATACCATTAGATTTTCTTACTTTTCGTTTTATGACATAAGTGTTTCCACTTATTCTAACTACATAATTGCAAATTTTCAAATTACGCCGTTATGATAACTGATAGTACTTAATGAACGAATTATGTATGGGAAATTATTTTTTAATTGGGTTTACGCATAATACCGATTTCGAGATGTTGGCGCAATCGAGTCGATTACTCAATGAACCCTGCAAAACAGGCTTTTTGTGAAAATGTGGTTCAGATGTGTCACATTTATGTTAACACCTTTTTTTTTTTTTGGTGATGTCATCCCCGGATGTCGCAGAAAGATCTCCGTTGGATCTTTCCGGAACAGAGAAAAAGTTGGGCGTGGGTTAAAATCGGTATAGATCCGGATGCTCGAGTGGCATTTAGGGTCAGACTAAATATTGTTGATTAGGTTACGGTACCATCAGAGACGGGCCAAGGGGGTGTGCCCCGCACACCGGCGGCCAAAATTAAGGGCCGTCGCCCTTTTCGCTGAATAGGAAAAATTGTAGTTTTTGTCGGTATTAAGAGATTTTTTTTTATTTTCCTGTTACAGGCTGTTGTGGAGCGCGAAAAAGAGAAAAATGTTGTCATTCGAATTTGTTCACCATCTCTTTTAATTTTCAAGGTACTCGTATGTACACACGCGGCCACCCAAAAGGGCACTATAGTTGACGCAGATTTCTCAATTTTTTCCTAGATTGAAACGGGACCTGTCCAGTGGCGTCCGTGCTGAATGCAATTTTTTATTTTATAACAAATGTACGGTTGGCTTCAAAAAAAACGGGAACTGTCAGAAAAAGTTCTGTCAGATTTTATTAAATTTTTATAGTTTGAAACGGCTTTTTAGAATTTAGGTTAAAAAACTGCTCTTATGTGTCAGAAATACTACTGTCAAACAGACACAAATTGACATAAATTGACAAATTAAATTTCCAATTTCCCGTTTTTTTTTTTTGAAGCCAACTGTATGCTTTTTTTAAAAAAAGTCAAGATTCTTAAGTTAGTCTTGAAGAAATATATGTACAGTTGATTGCAAAAAAAAACAGGAACATGGATTTGCGATTGTAAATTAAGATTTTTTTTTAATTTTTGACACTTGTTTCTTGAGAGATGGATTTCGCAAAAATATCGAATTACACAATCAAAATTTACTTTGCCCCATTTTATTTTGGTCAACGACTGTACAAACTTTGGAATGGACTACAAAATACCAAATTTTAGTTTATGCCCATGTGGCATGTATGACTTTTGAATTGAATTGAGGTGAAACAGGATGGCAGTAAAATCCCAATTTTCCATATCGAAATTTCCATTAAAAATTCTTTAATTCATGGCTGAATTTCGATATTTTAATATCAGCAAAGTAATTTTGATATGTATTAATAAATTGAAACAAAAAATTAAGAAACGTCCATACCGTCAGTAAGAAAAACATTTACTTTGATAGTTTTTGGTGGAACAATATTTTTTAGTTTTAAAAAAGAACATAAAGACGCCTTTTTTATTTGTTTTTTAGTTTGTTGATATGAGAACGATTTTGATGATATGAAAATACATATCTAAATTCAGCTATGTGATTAGTGATTGATTACCATTATCTTATTGGAGATTTTTTTATGGTAATTTCGGCTAAAATTTGAATTTTACTGACACCCTGTTAGGTACTCGTGTATGGAACGGGTATAAATTAGAATTGAATTTGATTATCCATCCAAATGTTTAAAAAGCAGTAGTTGCCATTTAAAGAAGTGGAGATAACAACATTGCATAGAAACAGAAAGGGGTGCAAAAATTAAAACAATTAGAAAGCGTTTGTTTTAAAGAAGTAAAAGAAACCTCTACGAGTTCTTTTCGAAAACGCCCATCTCAACTTATTTAGTGTGACAATTTCTTCGGTACGAACGATTGGCCTACCAGCACCTTTTTTATGAGTCACAGAGCCAGTTCGGTAAAACACACCAACGCAATTTGTAAGGCACAAAAATCTTTCGGCATTACTGCAAAGTGTGGGAAGTCCTCTCGAAAATTGGTTTTGACATTCGAAAAATCATTTGACACAAACCTTCGACAATTATTATTTGAAAATCCATGACTACCTTTGACCAAGATAATTTTTGATATCCCGGTATCTACGAGTATTTATGTAAAATCTAAAAAAATAAACAGAATCAAAAGTTACATAATCCTAATTTATTTTTTCAGGTGTGGTCAAGTTATCCTTCTTCCATGTCTTAATGCAACGCATACAATGAGACCAAAGGGGTCCTTACTGATTGCACTTTTTTTTGGTTTGGTGGCATCTCCCACTGAAGCTCACGTCGCACTCACATTTCCGCCAGCCCGACAATATGCTCTAGATTTTTTGGACAGTTCCAGAACAAAAGCACCATGTGGAATGCCCAAAGGTATTTTTTATATATCTTAATAAACAGTATCAAGATCTTAGTGAGTTATACAGGGTTATGCCTGAAATTCCGAAACGTATATGGATTTCCGTAACACCCTGTATATACGTTAAAAGACGCAGAATTTAAAAAACTGTTTGACGTGTTTTTGCATTTTTTTTCACAAATTAATACTGTGCGTTTTATGAATTTTGTGTGTTACTTTATCATAAGCCTGTATGTACAGTTGGGAGCACGGAATTTCGCACACCAATTTCTATGTCATTAAAAAAAAAAATCTAGTCTAAGCTGTATTGTCATTATAATCAATCATGACATATGTGATCATGACTGATGTTTCACCTAAACTGTTATGAAAATGCCGCCAGTATCTGATTTTAATAAAATTAAGATAATAACTGTTCAATGTGTGCGAAATTCCGTGCTCGCCACTGTATCTATGTATAGGATAATTATAAATGATTGTCCCGTCTAACGTTGCGAGGTTGGCAGCACATCCAAAATTTGTGTGGTTTTTCAACACCAACCACCCTGAAAACATCAAAATGTTGACAATTTATAACAACATTTTTTACGTCCTCTAATAAACAGTAACGGAATAATTGATAATAATTAATCGAAAAAGAAAATGATTTAGTTTTAATAAATTAGATTATTCTGTATTTATTGCAAATTAAAAAAAAATCAACAGTACGGTAAAATATTTGTTTAGATTCTATTAAAACAAAACAAGGTAAACAAATGTTATAAATGAGAAGAATAAGAAAACACTGTAATGACTTAATGAGTAATGACTCGCTAGAAATTCAAGGCTCATATATCAAATGGAGTAAGCATGTTGGCCTAAAACTCATAAAATTGACGAGTAGAATACAAAATGTTGAATAACAACAGGTCTTTACTAATGTCACAGATGATTTGATAAGATTCCATAATTCATTTTTTGTTTTCTTTCTACCTACTATTAATAGTTTTACATTTTCTGTAACTGGGTACCATACCTGTGGGAAATAATTTAATTTTTATTTTTTGTTTTGCTGACCACTGGAATTTAATAAATTATTTATGAACGATTACAAAGTTAAATCTTGTATCTGAGTATGCCTTGTGGTGAATGCAGCTTCATTGAACATTGAAACAACACATAAATTACTTACCACACGAACAATACGTTCTAGTTGAATTTTCGCATTTTTTGTCGTCCAACCTTGGATTCGACCTTCACATTGGCTGGATTTTCATTTCGAAGGCAACAGCTCTACGAAGCTAACGTGTCCTTATAGGATGTAAAGTTTCCATTTTCCTTTAGAAGTATTCAATCTTCTTTTTTTATTGTGTAAAGACAGATAACGTACATGTTTTTTTTTTCAGGCGAAGTCAAAACCTCATTTTTAAGTGGAAGTAAGTTTAATGTCTCTTGGCACTTAGGATATCCACATAGGGTAGGCTTCAAAAGTTGTTGTTACCATAAAACAAAACTGTTTTAATTTTAGGGTGGGTTCAAAATACAGCTGCTGGACGCACTCGAAAGGCCAATTCTGGACTTAACTCCCACTACGCAAACGTCTGAATTTGTCTCTAACGATGCAACGTAAGTATGTTTGAGATTCTCGAAAATGTCTCACAAATCTTCGAAAAATGTAGGGCTCAGTCTTTTCAAGTCCAACTACCCAACGATTTCACTTGCCTGAACTGTACTTTACGGTTGATTAGACAAGCAATAGAATGGGGGACAGATTACAAATTCTGGTCTTGTGCAGATGTTGACATCAAAACAAGTAAGTTTGCAGCGATGGTGTTGGTTTTTTTTTACAAGGAAACTTACAGGAAAAGAATTTAGACAAACTTGCAGTAATCATGGTCGACATCTCTTGGGTAGGTGTAAATGTGATCGACTGTATTATGGAACGTTCTGCGAAAAACGCGACGAATGTTTGGAGGACAACGATTGTGGTAGTCATGGAAAATGCATCGATGTTGATGCTACGACGGCACCCAGAATGCAATGTTATTGTCAGTTGGGTTGGTTTGGCTCTGGATGTAATAAACGTAAGCCATCGGATGATGATATCAGGATACTGTATTATTATCAACCATCTATTAAATTCTAGGCTCGCCGATCAAAACAACAGACATTGATTTTGAATTGTACACTCATCGCAAGCTTAGCGACACTTTTCGTTTATATTGGAGAATATTGAAAGAGCACAGCGAAATCGAAGTCGTCATGGTAGTTAACGGAACCAGTTATGTAGGTTTAGGGTGGAGACCACGATCGCTAACCAAAAGCTGCAAAAACTTTCCCCTGATTGGAGTACAAACAAGACGAGATGCTAACGGGGTGGCTGAACCGGAGCCTAAAACTGGAGCCGAACCGGAACCTGGAAATCAAGACAAAACTGTGACAGAACCTGAACCTGAGCCGTCGAGTGAACCCGAACCTGAATCGACAACCGAACCTGGGGCAGAACCGTCAACCGAACCTGAACCGATTTCCAAATCAAAACTGAAGAAATCGTTGTATTCTAGACGTTCAGCGGTGTTGACTCCACCCGTCCAAACTTTCTTACCAAACGCAGACGTTGTCGAAACGAGTGTTTCATTCCAGGTTAGCAAAAAGCAAGGTGAGTGTTCAATCAGTGCGTAGAGAATTCATTTTAGTTGTGGGCATTATTACAGGACGAAATCGGCGAGAAATCAGCGGTAAGTATGGTTTATTTTTCAAATGACGCACATGTCGGAATGTTTTGACACTTGATCAAGGTGACGGTCGTTCGTTTATTTCCTTGTAGAACACGTAGAGGATCCCGTCCCTGAGCCAGAAGCCGATGCATCGCCAGAACCACCCGCGACCAAATCCGAATCAGCACCAAACATCTTATCCGCAACTACACCTAAATTACAAACAAAGGCTGAATCCGAGTCGAGGCCTATTTCCAAGTTCCAGCTTGAAACTGAATCTGACGCAGTACCCGAACCTAATTCAAATCCTGAACCTAATGCAGAACCGGAACCTCAACCTAAAACGGAACCCGAACCTGAACCTAAAACGGAACCCGAACCTGAACCTAAAACGGAACCCGAACCTGAACCTAAAACGGAACCCGAACCTGAACCTAAAACAGAACCTAAATCACACCTAGCACCAACCAGAACATATCCCAAACTCGAAACTGCACCAGGTGGACAGAAAGGTACTTCTTTTTTATTAACATCGTCGAAACCAAAATCTACATTGACTAAAACTAAACTAAGTATTAACTGAGCAACTTTTATAACATGAGTTAGGTACTTATCCCTGTTTTGTGTTATGATTTATTAAAATTTGAATTGGTCAATCGTTAATTTTAACACGTGTTTTCGAAACATAGAATCCCTCAACCCATACACTCCTCGGCACGATTTCAACCCTATGGACTGTAGTGACATTGTCATCGGATCGGCAAGAGGAACTGCTAGCAGAATCGCGGACTACTACACCCGTGACAGGTCTACTCCCAAAATGGATACATTTTGGGGCGGCAAGAACGATTTAACCGCAGCCATGGGTTTTGAAAAAGACAATGTTACGACAATTCTCTTCAGAAGAAAACTCAAGGGCACAGAAGCTTCAGATCATACAATCGAAGAAGACCTAATGCACGTGATTTTTGCTCAAGGCCAAGAACTAGGCAACTATGTACATATTCCCAAATCTGGCGTGGAAACAACCGAAGCTTCCGTTAAAGATTTCTATAAACCAGACGAGCTTAAATATCACGGACATCGATCACAGCGTGGAGTTACTACAATCAACTTCTTTGGTATGAATCGTTCAACGCTCGATTGTCGAAAAAAATAAAAAATATGTTGCAGATGAGAAAAAGAGAATTTCAACGGGAGCCATAGTTCCAACAAAAAACGAGAACAATAATACGAACTCGAGGGTGGATCCCTCGGAATGCGGAGGAGAGTGGAGATACCCTCGTAACTGCGATCCTGAAAATAGAACTTGTGAGTACACAGCTAAGTGGGAGGTTCCTCGAAAAGACGAAATTTTGTTCACCATAACTACAAGTCATACGGATCTTTGGACAGGAATTGCGTTTTCGAACGATGAGAAAATGGTAAGATCGAGTTCTGACTTAGCCAGGGTCTCATTTAATGGTTCAATAGAGTCACAGTGATGCTGTCCTTGGATGGGTGGCTAAAAATGGACGTCCGTTTTTGATGGACACGTGGATAAATGGGTACGTACTACCACTATTGGACAGCTCCCAAGGAATTTATAATGCTAATGGACATATCGTTGATGGAATCACGACGTTATCTTTCACAAGGAAACGAATATCAAATGACCCGAAAGATTTGTCCTTTACTGATGAGCATTGCCTCTTTATGATGTTTCCGGTGAAAGGAGGCACTTTCAACAGCGTGAACAAAAAGATACGGAAACACGAAGTGGTACCACTTGTCTCCCCCGAAAGAATTTGCATCAAGTCCTGCGGAAATGGTACCATCACAAATTAAAACTGCAACGTTAATACTCAATAAATGTGCTTTACAGATGATGGTGACGTTGTAACTACTACTGAGTCACCAGGTATTTCCTATAACGTTGTCGTAAAAGTAATAGATTTGGGAGAGAATTTCATCATGCCCAAGCCTAGAACTTCACAGTACGGCGAATTATCTAATTCTATCAGTGATAATTTTAAACCGATTTTCACAAAAATTCCCGGCTTTAGAAAGGCCGCGGTAGAGGATTTAAAAGAGTATGTTGCGGGAATAATTTAAATAAAATTCAATAATGTTTCGATATTTTTAGGGACGGAAATGATTTGGTGGTTACCATAAACTTCCAACTAGAAAACACAAACGTTGAGAAGGGTCGATCCTTGACAGAGGAGGCCGATCCAAATGACGAGCAGATTCACAAGATTCTTCAAGAGAGTGTCGGAACGGGTAAAGTGGGCAACCTGAAAGTTGATCCAGGTTACCTTGTGTTTGAACCGCAAAGTTGTAAGCTTAAACTTATCACTACTTGACATGTTCAACAATGTTTTTCTTTTGTAGTAACATCAAATATCGTACAAGATGCCTCTTCTGGTAGTCAGGACAATTTCTTTAATTTAACTGAAGCGAAGCTATACATAGTCTTAGGCTGCATTACTGCTCTAGTTCTAGTCGCTATAATCCAAGCTAGTTGCACAATATACAAAGCAGCCAGTAAAAGTTCGTCGAGTCATAAGGTAACATCACTGTGAGTTCCTCACAGAGGGCAAGTAGGTTCATAACATTTTTGTTGTCTAATGCTTTATAGAGCTTTACAGACGATATTAGCGGCAGGGAAAGCTTTGGTTACAAAATTATGAGGGATTTTTGATGTAGCAAGATTTATTGTTATATTGTATATACATATAAATATAAATAGTAAAAAATATAAACAATTTTTGGGGATAAGGAAATGAGCATCAGACCTTCAAGAATGTATTTCGACCTAACAGTAAAAAACGAACGCTTCAATTAATTGTAGAATACGGTCAGATCCCAAGACATCAGTTCTCAGAATTTTACTGTAACATTTGTAAAATACCAAATTTTAAAAATTAAAGAATGTTGGTATGCCGATGTTAAAATGTTTACCTCCACAGTTCTGAGAACTTCAATAATTTGAATCTGACTAAGGTGCAACTGCAATAATATTTGTGTGCTTGTCGGTAGAGGGTATACAGCGTGCAGCTCGATCCCATATATTACCAGGGTTCATACCAAGGTCACGAGACATTGCCCCACTGGGCTGTGGCCACCATCGAACGTTCTAGGCATTGGTAGGCCCACGGTCAGGGCCTAGTGGGGTGAGTTTTGACATTTGTCATTTGGTAATAGCACGCTTTGCATTTGCACCTCTATTACCCAGGGTCGTCGGTTGCGGTTTCCAAATGCAAAACTACACGATGTATGAAAACACAAATATTTGTAACTTTTTTAGGACCATCTTATACCAAACTCGGCATGGAAAGACTACTCGGCAGCCAATACGAATTACGCATTTGACGCATTCGAGTCTGAAGAGAAAAAACAAGCAAACGGCAAAGGGCGCAGTGAGACTCTACCACCGAAAAACAACAACCGCATTCAACGACCTCAAGGACGTCCCCCTAACGTCCCGCCTCAAAATTCAAACTACATGGGAGACACGAGGTCGCTACAGCGTCCGCGTGGGACGTACCTAGATAATCCGGAAAGGACCACGTTTTCGTTACCCAGGACAACGTATGACAGACAAAGGCCTACACCAGACATGCAGCCCGATTTCTATTTCATGCCTTCGCAGAGGAAATATTCAGGAGAAGTGGTCCGAGTGTATGTCGATTACAACAACCAACCCAAATGATAGTTTTTGTTAACGTTATGGAGACGATACATTTTTTCTAAGTACCTTCCGCCTTAAAATCTGTTTTTTATTTAATTTTAAAAGTTTTAGTCGATTTGCGTAATTTATTTTTGTACATATGGCTATTTATTGTTTTATAGAATATTGGAAGGCGCTGCCATTTGTATAAAAAAAATCAATGCGGGGTAATTTTTCTATGCAGGATGTGTCCACATGAAAAATACTCAACCAAAGGTATATTTAAGTACATTAGGGATTACGCTAACGTATAATTGTATGTTTTTCAAAATACATATATCGGTATTTGCGCGACATTTAAAATGTTCGCAAGTTTTTCTAGAACAAAGGATTGAAATGTCTTTTTGTTCGATTGTTACACACCAATAGCCGCTGAAAGTGCACAACCGTACCGCTAAGTCATTATCACATAGTTTTGCTAATTCGTTACGATGTGGACACATCGTTATAGTTTGAGAAAATTAATTGAACAATGCGAAAGCCAAATAATTCTAGTAAAACGGGAACTTGTTTATTTGTATGTAAATACAATAATTCATTATTTATGAAATAAGAACAATGTATGATAAAATTTACGTATATATGAAATAAACATTATTACTGAACTCGATTCTATTTTTATAAGATAACTTAACGATAGGAAGCCCTCTTGATTGAATACAACCAATGCAGGACAATAAGCAAAATTACACATAACATAATTATTTAGCGTTTCTTCGAACAGTGACCACACCGCACGGATCGTCGACCTTCCCAACAGGACAACAATCGTATTAGTTGACGATCAAGAAATAAATAAATAAATTTTTTTTCGACTGTTCTCACGATCCGAATAATAAAGTTTCTCTTCCATCTTTAAACTCCTTTGAACAATGAAATATTGTACACGAGTCACTTGTTAATCGTATTATAAATAAATAAATCATAAATATTAAGATTCCATTTTGGTCGTTGCAGTTGGAAGAATCATTTCCTTTTTGAGCAATGGCTCATATGATTTACCTACTTTTTTTTCTTCACGACAAAAGTGGGTTTTATAGTTTTTGCACTTGATCAACAAACCAATATTTTTTTCATAAAACTACGTGCATACTGCATATAAAAGTTGAATCGGTTGAACTTACAGTTGCCGTCATAGACAAATAAACCCTACGGGTCTGTAGGGTTTATTTCTCTATGGTTGCCGTAAAGTGTAAAGGGACGGTCACGTGATCAGCGCGCAAAACCAACTTGTGTGGACGAGTCCATTCGACAGTAAATACGGCAGATTTATCAGCATAGACAAATAAACCCTACGTAGGGTTTATTTGTCTATGTTTGTCAGAGAGTTGTTTACATGTTCAGTTACAGTGCAACTTTGTTTGCGACTTTGCTTTTTACGCTCACCAAGTTCACCCAACACCCAACCGAACACGAATACGATTATAAAATTTAATAAAAGGATGATTTTACCTGTAATACTTTTATCCACCATTATGCATGCATAAATTACGTCAGTTATAAAATAACAATGCTAGACTTCGCTCTTAAATACGTCAAAAATCCCCTATTCATTATAATTGATCATATCACACCATCACAAACTGCTCAAAAGTTTTATTCAACACTGCATGATGCGCCACTGTTGTGGTTCCTAGCGATTCTCATTTTCCCTGCGCCACTGACATGTTAAAGGCCGTGCAGCTAAGCTCCGCCCTCAGGTCCTTTACAGATTAGTATCAGGCTACCAGGCTAAAGATGGGACTCAAACAAACAGTCGTTATAACAAAATAGACTGATATATTTTCTTGACAAAAAATTACTAATCCTAAAATATTTGGTTTTAATTTGGTAATTCAATGGTGTTACTAACTAAAACATAAAGATAAGATCACTCACGTACTGCAAGTTTGTATTATACTTGCAGAATTGGAATGTCTACAAAATCAGAGAGAATTGTTACATAAAACAGAAATCAATGATAAATAGATACAATAAAATTTACATCTTAATAATAGATAGGTTAAGTTACAAGTAATTCAGTACATGAACCCCAACTATAAGTGTAAATCATGAGGCTTGCACTTTTATATACAAATAGCACCAGTTAAATAAAATAATAATATAATATCTCTATGCTCATGGTAACCAAACTAAACAGTGTGCAACTTAAATTAGAGATGAAAATTAACAGCCACTGTAGATAAGAAAGCTGATTAAAACAATTTGGCACAAGTGAAAAGATGTTAAGGCACTTAATGTATCATATTATATGATTTGTAATCATTTTAATCAGCCTTGGTACAGATCTTTACGCTAAAACATGTCTATTAATCGGTGTCGATTCTGAATCTAATAGTTCGTCATCGCCAGAAAGCAAAATATCGCTTTCAGAGTCTTGTATTTTTGGTTTTCTTTTTATTGAACGATATTTCACTTTTGCTCGTGTCAAAAGACTGCTTTCGATACTGTCTTTACGCACGTGTCTTTTATTGTGACGTTTATGCATCAGAAAATTATCAGTGACCCAAAACATCAGCATCTGCAAAAAATATACATTTTCATAATCATCATCCCACAGATTGTAACACAACTTACATTTACAAAAAACGGAATGATGAGCATAACAAACGCCAGCTCTACTTTAGGATTGTTAATTGGTGATAGGATAAAGTCTTTGACGCCTTCCCAAAAGTCAAGTTGCATAAAGAGGGTTATTGACACTTTGACTATAGCCATGAGACTCACATAGAGACAACACTGAGCTAACCAAGCATTTGTGGATGGTGGCTTACCATATTCACCAAAATTAATCGCTTCCCAAGCTTTTTTTCTTGACAAATACTGACAAAAACGAATTCCTATAAAAATTATCAGCAACCCCATTGACGAATCCAAGAGGAAATTGATCAGGTACCAGGTACAAGGATCTCCTTTATATTGTCCGGCAAGCCAGACATTTGCTAAATGAATTGCCATGGCCCCCATCCCTTGCTTTGATGTATCGTAAAACCAAATAAGCCAAGAACGGCGCTCAGTTATTGGTTCGCAAAATCTCTTAGCTACGAATTTCAATAAGACTCTTGAAATACCACATCGCTGCTTACCTACCTATGAGGCATGTGAACGCTACACAAGCCAAAAGTACTTGAAGAAACCAACCGAAGACGTCGGTAAGAGCATCCTTACTGCAGTGCAAACCTCCTTGAACTTGAACGTTCGTCATAAAATCCAAGGATGAATTCATCATTGCGAGTGTCGATACCAATCAGTGCCGAATCAGTACAATCATTGCTGGTTTGTGAACTTCATTCGATTTTGCATGAAAGTCGAAAGTCCCGAATATCAATATATCACAAATTAACGTTTTACAACAACAAATACAACCATCGTCTATAGAACACTGTCATGAGTGTCATGCTCATGCAACATGCAATAATGCAACTTTCGTGGTCACTGGTCAAAAAATCTCATCTCATCAGAGATGAACCTATGCCAGAGAATACACCTATGCACCCACAGTACGCACCACCTGCACCAATGGACGTGGAGTGTGGACCTGTGGTGTGGACCTCAGGTCGTTATCTCTGCTCAGGGCTCAGGTGGACCTACTTTACTTTCATTTTTCATTTGCTATCTTTCTCTGTGACGTGACACAAGAGGAGATGGTACTAGGCAGTGTCTAAGGTTGACGACAACAATAATGAAATAAAAATCTTATTCAAATGTAATAGTATAGAGCAATTGCTATTAACTCCTGACAATATTTTATAATGCTTAGGACAATTGTTGATGTCAAATTAAATTTGTTTAATGTTGTTAAAGTATATTTTGATGTTCAAGCTATGCAATATGTAACCTTAGTTACTTCCTTTTACTAAACGTTGGTGATTCGAGAACCGTGGTTCTTTTTCCTCTCTTGTCGAAATCGGTATTCATCCGCTTCCACAAGTTAAATTTTAACTTGGAGAGAAAATTATTAAGATAAAAAATGCCTCCAAAATTCGATCCAAATGAAGTAAAATACGGTAAGTTTCAAAGTTATCTAAAATGTTTGAGTTTAACTTGTTCCATATAGGTAAGCCTATCATTCCATTTTTCTTTAATTTGTACAATGTATTTTAGTTTATCTAAGATGTGTTGGTGGCGAAGTTGGAGCTACCTCTTCGTTGGCACCTAAGATAGGTCCTTTAGGCTTGGTGAGTATTATTTGGCTTACAAAGTTATCAAACCGATAACCTCAAATTCTAACGTGTTCTAGTCTCCCAAAAAAATTGGTGATGATATTGCCAAAGGTACTACTGATTGGAAAGGTCTGAAGATCACAGTTCAGCTTAAAATTCAGAATCGTCAAGCAACGATTACTGTTGTGCCGTCAGCAGCGTCTTTAATAATTAAAGCTTTGAAAGAACCACCACGGGACAGAAAGAAGCAGAAAAACAGTAAGTTGTGGATATTTTGATGTACAAGTAGCTGCATGTGATATAACAGCAAATTGAAATTGATCTGCTGAAGATATCAAGGTGCTAAATCATGTGGCCTTTATTTGCAACCCATGCTTACGAAAAACTAAGCATGTTACTAAAAGGGGTGCACACTTTGTTTTTTTTAATTTCATTTTGTTTATTTTTTTTTATCTAATTCTGTTGATTTATAGTTAAACACAGTGGTAACATCACTTTGGATGATATTATCAATATTGCAAGACAAATGAGGCCACGTTCCATGGCAAAAAATTTGTCTGGAACTGTAAAAGAAGTTTTGGGTACTGCACACTCAGTTGGTTGTACCATTGACGGCAAACCTCCACATGACGTTATCGACGAAGTTAATGACGGTAGTGTAGAAATACCTGAAGAGTAATTTTATACAATAAATGTTTCGATAAAGGATTGTTTTTATTGTTAATCAGTCCAAGTCACTAGAACATTGAGTCCTTTTTCCACGATTTCCTGTCTACCTGCTTTAGTTATGATGTCCCCATTTTTCTTAACGACGATAAGATTAGGTACATTTGTAATTCCAAAAACTCGACGAAGTTGTCTGTGGAATACTTTGGTTTTTATAAGACTTAAAATTAAATGCTGCTTACATACTCTGCTAAATCATCTTGATAAGGTACTGCAAACCATCCACCTTGTGTTTTATAAAACGCATCAAAATCTTCAAGACTGGTATCAGATGAAACGTAAATTACTTCGAGACCCATATTTCTGCGGAGATTTTCCTGAACGAAAAGAAAAATGTACAATTGAGGCGGCCGTCAACTTAACCCCACGTACCCACCTTGTGTAGTTCCTTAAGTTTCTGAAGTATTACTTTACAATCCGGTGATTTGCACCACATCGCGCCAAAAAAAAAAATTATAATCGTTTTGTTCTTCATCGCGTCTTCGGCTGGAATAAGTTTCTTGATTTTGTTCAGCAATTGCTTGCCTTGTAGTAAGTCCATGATTCGGTAATTTGACGTTGACATACTTAGTAATATAATCGTCAAACAGAAATTTTTGGGGAATTTTGATTTTCAAATTTGGCGCCAGAATAAGCTACGTGACGTAATTTTGTAAATGATTATAGCTGTTATTGTTATTTGAATATATTTTTATCTTTTTTCTTTTTCTTATTTTAAAGCAGCAAAATATGACTCAACCACTTGTTGGAAAAAATACTGACTGAAGAACTATCGTTCAAAGTAAAATTAAGTGAACTTTAGTGTTTTGATTTATTTATGTTGGTATTAAGGAACGTTTAAGCAACATCCGAATCGAGTTCTCCGCGAAATCAAATCGTATTTTAACATTTGCTATATAATACGTTCTGTGGAATCGGGTAAAGAAGAGGGGCATTCTGCGGTTTTAGAGGGTTTTTCTTAATTTCGTATTCGTTTAGTGTGTGTAGGTGGTGTGTAGTCTGGTGTAGTCTGTGATCGATGTTTTGCATGTGTGGTTGTGCTTAATGGTGTATATCCCTAAAATTTAAGAAAGTGAATGTTTGCATGATTTGCACCTGTATAGGTTAAAACGCAAATAACACTAAGTTCATTAAAATGGATGACGAAGCGGAAACGTATAAATTATGGCGTATACGCAAAACCGTCATGCAGGTTCTTTACCTAACCTCATTTTTTTTAAATAAATTGCAACTAAACATTTTAGTTATGTCATGATCGTGGCTACTTAGTAACCCAAGATGAGTTAGATCAAACTTTGGAACAGTTTAAAGAACAATGTGGGGATAAACCAAGTGAGAAACGACCCTCTCGAAGTGATTTAACAATTTTGGTGGCGCATAATGATGATCCCACTGATCAAATGTTTGTTTTCTTCCCTGATGAGCCTAAGATTGGTATAAAAACGATAAAAACGTACTGTCAAAGAATGCAAGATGAAAATATCCACAGGGCCATTATTGTGGTCCAGCAAGGAATGACTCCTTCAGCTAAGCAGTCACTTGTTGATATGGCTCCCAAATATATACTAGAACAGTTTTTGGAATCTGAATTATTAATAAATATTACTGAACATGAATTAGTACCAGAACATGTGGTAATGACGCCGGAAGAAAAGCAAGAGTTATTAACAAGATAGTAAGTATTTTCATAAATTTTAATCAGCAGAAATTTAATTTTGCCTTACAGTAAATTAAAAGAGAACATGTTGATGAGAATACAGGCTGGAGATCCAGTAGCTCGATATTTTGGCCTGAAACGTGGTCAGGTAAGAATTGTTCTTCCTTCTATGTATTGTAATTTTTTTCTGCTATGTGGGACTTGATAGAAAAAACTATGTAAAATGTCCAATTTATTTTTTATAAAAAAAAAAGAATGTAAAACGTCCAAATTATTTTTTATTTTATTTTTTTTTATTACGCTAACTACAGCTTAAGCCTATTTAATATAATAAATTAACATGGTAGCCATACCCCTTTCCGCTTAAAAAAAAAACTCCAATTTAAACTACAAACTTATAATAATTTCATTTTAACTAACAATAACAGTCACAAAATTCACATTGGTTAAATACTCGTAAAACATCATTATAATGCAGTTTTTTTTGTTTATCAGTTTGTTTTTTAAGAGCGAGTTAAGAATAGTGTAAAGTTGGACTTATTTTTTAATTTGAATATTAGTATTGCTAATATGGTATTTGCCTCTTCAACTCAACTTTCTAAGAAATGAAGGCAATTGTGCAATTTATAAATGAAATTAGATGCAAAGAATGAAACTTTCCTAAGAAATTTTTATACGTCACAGAATAGACTGCAGCTCAACGATTCAGCCAACAGAGCGCCCCAATCTCAATCTATACAATTTATTAATTTCAGCTCTGTTGCTTTGAATTTGTATAATAAATTATCATTTAGTAATGTGAAACGAAAAAAAGGATAAAAATATTTTCAGCACGTTTTTCTATACTCAGTGGCACAATTAATCGCTCACCGCTTTAAATGACTTAGCTTTGTCAAATACATATGTGTATTTTATGAATCAAATTTTATGGACAAGGGAAAAGCATCAAAGGCGGCTTAATAATAATCGATCTATTGAAATACATAAATGAGATAAATCAAGTAAAAATTCAGATTTATTTGAAAATATGTAGTTCATACAATTTTGGTTGGCGGTTAATTTTGTCGCTGAGTATTGTTCGTTTTATGAAAAATATTAATTGCCCACTGATGTTGGAGAATGTGTTTGGTACTTGTCCGTTAAATTCAAGTTGATTTGGATTCTTTATGTGTACTCAGTTTATATATTTTGTTGGCGCGAGGATTTTTTTTAAATTTAATATTTTACATGCCGGGTAATAATTAAGGCTTTCTTCGATTTTGCTATTCGAATAGTTATTCGAATACATATTAGAATTTACACATATTCGAATTTTACAGTCAGTCAGCTATTCGAATAATTCGAATACGATTCCCAGTCTTAGTAATAATAACTGGCTCATTATTTTTTTTGTCGCATTTCCCATGCAAAACGGCTGAATAACATGCGGGTTATAAAGTTGATAAATTATACCATTCTTGTGTTGTTGCAGGTGGTTAAAATCATTCGGCCATCGGAAACCGCCGGACGTTACATTTCCTACAGGCTTGTCTGTTAAACTAATTTAAATTTTAACTGACACATTGTCATCACTGAAATGGCAAGAACGCAGAGTGCAGTTTTTCGTCCAACAACTGTCTGTGACCATTATGTCAGTTTATATTTTAATTATTCGGTAATAAAATCAATTCTTTGAATGTTTTTTAATTGTGTCTGCGTCTAGAATAATCCATCGAAAATTAAATTTCCATTCCCAGTTTTCCAGTTGGTCGTTCCCCCAATCGAGGTTACGTCGTCGTTTTGAATATTTGATAACGGCGTGAGGTAGCGGTGGGGGCGATTGTGTTCATTGATTAACTATTAAATAAGGTTTGCATAATTCGAACTCTACATGGGCGGCCGACGACGCGGCATCTTCTCTTCCATCCTCGAATATTGATCGGGGCTCCTGACTCGCCTATTTTGCTCAGCAGTGTTCGCCACGCAAATATTACCCACCACCATGGACAGACGCAATTATATACTATTGGCGGTGGCAGAAAAAACGTAGCATTCTCGAATAAGCAGGAATTGCATTACAACAGGGATGACAAATATCCCAGAAATGGAAAATGCATAACTTGTCTTTTTTCCAATTGAGTTAAAAAAAATGTGGAAACAAGAACGCTAACAAATAATATTTTGAAAATTTTATTTTTTCTGAAGATAGATTTTTTTCAGAATTTAAGCGCTTGTTGAATAGATTTTTTCTTCAAACGTCCGTAAATTATGACATTATCCTGCTGCATTGATAATGCTAAAGTGTCACTTCGTCATGGCTTCTAACGAGCTGACGAGCGGCAGATAAAGTTATTATCTCCGCTGAGAGCGGCAGATAAAGTTATTATCTCCGCTGAGGGCGTCCGTGAAGTTATTATCTCCGCTGATGAGCGGCAGTAAAATAAACTAGCCAAATCATTTGAAATTCCTACCTGGTTTCTAACATGTCTTAAATAATTTGTTATGAAGGTTTGAAGAAAAAATAGTATATGTTATTCGGAGCAAAAATGGTTTTATGTGCTTTGGCTGGTTTGTCTGCCTCACTGCGTTCGGCAGCCAATCTACCAGCCGCAACACATAAAACTTCATTTTTGCTCCTCATAACATAATATACCATTGTATTATATTACATTCAATTGCGGTTATTATTGTTAAAAATAAAGTATACTACAATGTCTCACAATAAGGTTGTTAAGAAAAGTTATTCGCCAAAAATCGTGTAAAGGAATTCACCAAAACTTTCAACTCTATGGTGCACATTCTGGAATCATTGTGTACATATTTATAGTAAAATGGTCACCGAAGCATATTCTAGAATGCCTCTTTCGTGGTCCACGACGATACCTGTCCAATAGGTCGTCTACTTTTTACAGGTCAGTGTGCTTGGAGTGTTCCATGTGTGGGACTCAGTTCCCCCTCTTCTGGCGCCCTCTGCACCTTGCGCCATGTGGCCAACATAAACAAACGACATTACGCACGCGGGGGTCGAATCAGCTGTGCAGGCGGTGGGGAGCGCGTGCGCTGATGCATCTCCATGGTCCGGCTCGTCCGTCAGTCAGTGAGAGTGTGTCGTTGATGGCGGTGGCCAGGCGGTTGTGCTGCTCCCAGGCCGCCGGAGGGGGCCCCTTGCTGAGGGAGCTGGGGCCACGGTCCCCGGACTCTCTGCTCGACATTACCGCCAAAATAGTTGCCGAAAACATACCGTTCCAACGGATCGAGGAACGGTACGACCGTATCCCCGAACCTGTGCAGCGCAGGATCATCTTCTGGTCCTTCCCTCGAAACGAGCGTGACATATGCATGTACAGTTCGTTGTCGCGAGTGCCTCCAGTTAACGCCGGTGGTGAACCTCAGAACTTGTCGTTTTGCAAGGGATTAAAACTGTTGGAGACTGGTTGCGTAGACAGCGTCCTACAAGTCGGTAAGTTGCTCAGCACGACTACTAAAGCCGAACATCCCTTCGACATGGTCTTTCGATCTTTGTGAACGGCGGCAGCTTAATACGGGCCGACTTATTTTTTTCACTTTCTTGCTTTTTGTTATCAACGTACACATACACCAGCGAATCGTAATAACGTAAACTTTATCATCGGAAAAATTTGATTCGTCAGTGGTCACAGACGAAGAGGAACATTTACCATTTTGCAGCATGTCTTTTTTTAGGTTTTAGGTCACAAAGATTGGCATAATTCTGTATTTTTTTTATTAAACTTGTATGTGTTTTTTTCAGTGAGTTCTTTCTATACTTTCTATATTTTCTATATTTATGGTTACCAGAACGAAGTTTTTAAAAAAGTAAACCTAGAGACATTGTAAATATAACCCAAAATTTAAATACATGTGGTGAATAAGTTGTTTGCAGAATTTTGACTGCCCTGTATTATAAATAATTTGTTAATAAAATTTCGTTGGGGAAACGAAAAATAAATTGTTTCAATCCGTTCTTATGGTCAATAATTCTCTGTAGGTACTAACAGTCCCTAAAACATCGACCCAACGACGAACAAGTGGTTGACTTCCCGTTGGTTTAAAGATTAAAGTCTGACCTTTTTTTTAAAGGATTGCAGAAGTGCAAATGTACCATAAATTATTATTGTAAATTTAATGTTAGGACATGATGGCCAAAAGAGACATGAACAACGACGGTACCTATCTTCGAGCCTATCTTGAATGTTGAACCAGTTTAATGTAACTCCTGTGAGAGTTATTTGCAGAATTGTTATAAAAATTGTCACAAGAGTGGCAGTGAAAGTGTGAGTTGATCAAGTAAATAACAACAAAGCATAGATTGCGTTTGAAGTAAGTTGACAGGTTGTCTTAATCTAATCTTAAAATATTTATACATAATAGTCTATCTATGTTGTATGTATATTTCGATGAATTGAGTGTATTACAGTTTGTGTAGTTGCATATGTATGTGCAAGAATAACAATTCAATTTATTTACAAACATCACATACGTAATAAATGCATATTATACACAATTCAAAATAGATATCTACATAAAGCGACTTATATTACACTAGTGTAATATGAAATTTTCTATTGCACAACTTTTTTTTTTAATAAGTATGAAGTAGGCTTCATTATCAACAAATGACACTGACGTCAAGTTAATAAAAGTGTGATTTGTTTTGTTGAAACGTCAAAGTTTGTTTAAGTAGGTATGAGTATTCAAAGAAGTAAAGAAATGAAAACGATATACAGGTCGCTAAAAAGTATGGATACAGCTAAATATGTATTTTCAGGACGGTTTAGCAGAGCTCATTCAAATTTGGCACAGTTATAAAAGAAGTATCGTATGATCAAAAAGTCTTTGGATCCCGATAGCCATGAAATGTAAAAACCATCCATAGATTTATTTACTTCTACTGCCCGTAGTATTTATGTGTACTATGGCGGACAAAAAATTTGGTTCACAACTGTCATTCCACTCACGTACCTATATTCTAAAGCAGCCTTTAGGAACGAATAACCTCACTTCACATGTTGACATATTGTGTCCATGTTCTTATGGGTGACAGTAATAGATGTCAAACTTTAATTTGCAAACGTCAATCATAATGACAATAAAGGTTAAACTACACTTAATTTTTGTGAAATGACAGGAAAAGGGTTGACGAAACTTTTTGGCCGGAATAGTACTTCAAAATAGCGCTAATCTCACACGTAACTCGTTTAAACATAAACGAGGCGAATAAACCCAATTACAGTGATAGCTTGTTAATTCCACGGCAACCGTGATCCAAAGACTTTTTGATCATGTACGATATTTAAATTCTATCGTCTGAGATTTTTTTAAATTTTCTTCTTCCATTCATCGTTTATAGTAGGAAATCCTCGAGGAAATCCTATCAGAAAAAGAAGAAATAACTGGGGGTTGTAATGAAAAAAAATATTGATGACGTCATTATTAGGAGATGAAAAGCTGATAAGTGAAGTATGTATGTACTGAAGAATATGCACTTTTTAAAAACAAAGTTGACCTCTTCCAAGATTTTTCTCAGAAATTAATATTTACATACTTACAGTTTTATCGAATTTATTCCGAACTTTACGAACGCACTGTATATTTCTATGTCGTTATATCGGGTGCTTTTTTAAATTTCATCGCGTAGTAGGCGTTGAAGAGTCGATTGTGAACGCATCACTCATGTAAAACGTAAGATTTAAACATCTGATCCGTGATTCGTAACCTGTATACATAATGCGTTCACAATCGACTGTTAAACGCCTACTATGAGGTGAAATTAAAAAAAAAAAAAACATACGATAGTTATTCAGGTGTTAAGGGCTGTTAAGAAGGCCATAACGAGGAAGGAAGGTGTTTGAGGCCCGACCGAGGAGGACCTAAAGTATCTGTCACAGTGTCACAATAGTGCTAATAAATAGACTACAATGGCAGAAATTTCAATATTGCTGAAGAAGGAAACAATTTTTGGCTATGGAGAGTGTCGTAAGAACTTCAATGACACTGTTTGTTTTCTCGTGGAACACTATCTCAGTGGCGGCCGCTCTAGGCGCCAAGTGGGAAGGGGCGCCAAAATCCGATTTTCGAAAATGTTTGTATTTTATTACCAGAAACTGAATTATAATTAATTCGAAGTTGTCGACCAAATGGAGACTACAAAATTTAAGGTTCAGAGAGTTGTCAATTTATTTGAAGACACAGGAAGCGTACGTGAACTAAATTACCTTGTTAAAAATTACGTTTTTAAGACTTGGGTTATTGCATTAATGGGAATTTACTCTTCACCGTCTAAAATATGTGCATTTTAAATTTCACAAAAATCAGTTGGAAAATAACCCAGCTATTAGACTCGAAACTCTTAGCTGAGACACTGTATAATAAAAATGAAATGCTGTTCGTTGGTAAGCGCATCACTTGAGAACGGCTGGACCGATTTGGCTAATTCCTTTTTTAAAATGTTCGTAATTGTCCGAATGAGGTTTTTATGAAAAAAAAAGGAAAAGTTGCCCGAAAAATCGTAAAATTCGGGAAAAACTGAAGGTGGTTTTTTCAATGGGTTTTTGTGATGGATATGCGTAATTTGTTTTTTGTTTCTGTTTTGTTCGTTATGGTCTTGGAAAAACTTTCAGAAAAAAAAAATTGGGAACAATTACAAAGGAAAGTCGAAAAATTCGTACAAAGTTCAAAAATTATAATTTATTTCATACTGTCCGGTAGATGCTCGATTGCATCATCAATTTGAGTCCGGTAGGTGAGTTATAACAGTATCAGAGCCGGAAAGTGTCACTTAGCAACACCTACCGGACTGTTTTCATTTTATACATCAAATCTGACATTGAAAAGTGAAAAAGTCAAAAAATATTCGATCTAGAAAAACAATAGCAACGGCCGTTGCCACAGGAAAAAAGGTGATGCTATTTTCACAATATAATGTGATTTTTTAATTTTTGAAATAAAATGATGATGCACAAGAGACTTCCAGTATGAAATAAAATACATTACGATATACATCCGGTAGTACCGAGTGACTATAAATGATTGAAAGAAAATAGTGGATTGGCAACACTGATGCAGTTGGTAGTGCAAGTCTTCTCGTGCATCATCTGTCAGTCATTTCTATTTAGGTTAGGTTAAGTCACGAAGTACATTGTCGATTTAGACTTTTTTGACGTTTGTTTGAATTTTAAAAATTACGTGTGTCATGCCAACGATGTTGCCAACTAAAGATTTCAAATGTGTTACCAACATAACCAAATAATTTTCAATTATTTATAGTCACTCGGTACTTGTAACAGGTACTCGTTTAGACATTCTAGACTCGGCTCCTAACGTCGCCTCGTCCATAATGTCTAACTCGTACTGTTACAAGTAACCTACCGGACTTATAACGTAAATTACTATTTGTGTATGCACTCTCGATCATAACCGACGATAGGAACGACATATTTGATTGATTCTTTTTTTTTGTTTGATATGCTCCCGGGATGGAAATAACTCTATTGAATGTTTTCAATTAAAAAAAAAAAAAAAATGGAAGATTTGGAGAAAATTCTGGAAAACGCATTTCAGCCTAAATTAAAATAAAATTATGTTTGTTATTACTTTTGCGTTGTTTGTAGTTGTTTCATTTCTAATTTCTATTCCAATTTATTTCGCTACGTGCACAAATGTCATCTGACAGCTGATTGTCAAATTGTGAATGAAACCAATCGGATTGTTTATTTGAACATCGATGTTGCAATCGAAATCGAAATGTAAATAACACACCTTGAGATTCATTGTGATTTCAAATTGAATGGAAGAAAATAAATCATTTGTTTGACATGAAATTCTGACTTAATTAAATTGTGACTTAAATTTTGGAACAAAATGCATGGTTCCAAGGCGATCACATTCCAGGCACATCACACATTTCCATCATTTCAGTAGATTACTGGCGATAGAATTCATCTCGCATGTAAAATTTCTCATTTTTACTTTGTTTACACCTTTCCAATAGCTTTTCACAAATTCACAAAACAATCACAAACAAATTGATTGAAATTTGGATTGGATAAGACAACGTCTGTCGGGTCAGCTAGTTCTAAATAATTATTAAATATTCAGCATTTGAAGAGAAAGAATTAGAAAATCATCCTGTTAAAACCTCTGTTAACAGCCCTGAGTGTTACCAGGGTGTTATTGACAACTTAACAGATCTCGATTGTTAAACGTTATTTATTCCATAGCACGACGAAGAATAAAACAATAATCTCTACTACATATATTGAGTACTAAAGAGCCAAAGAGTAGCTTTAGTGCTACCTACTCGTACTATAACTTGTATCTATTTGTTCAGCAATGTAGTGTCCAACGTTGTAATATTCTGTTCATTTGTGTGCAAAGTTCTGTAATGTAATCATGTTCTTATGGGCTAAAGTCATATCCAAATCAGACGAAAAAGGAAAATCTTAATGTACTGACAACAGTGTTACATGCTTTCGTTTACAATCGTTCATAATTTTTCGTACTCGTATGAGCTTCTTGGTGATCGTTTACTCGTATGAGCAAATTGATGTGTTTGGTGTGTTAATTGGTCGTATCACAAAAACAAGGTTTGTAAATACATAGATAAAGTAACTATTGTAAAGGCGGTCTTACACCAAGGCAACAATTGGCAACATGTTGCCGGCAACATTTTTTAGTAATGACGGGCAACATTACTAAAAAATGTTGCAGGCAACATGTTGCCAATTGTTGTCTTGATGTAAGGCCGCCTTAACGATTCACAGGAAGTATACTTACTTTTTTTTAGAATAAAATCGATTAAAAAAGAAAGATTTTTTCCCTAATCTAAAACAGTATTAAACGTTCATATACTCGTACTATTCCGGACACGGAATCTTGGCCACAACTGACATTTAACTGACAAATATGTGTGAACTGGCCTTTATTGAATATAACGCAACTTTTGACTCGATAATGCCATTTCCCTGCTTTTTTGATGTCACAAGAAAAACTTCAAAGTGATTTTTAATAATTGTCATTTATTAATGACACTAATGGGTTTACATAATTTTTTTTAGAAATGTCTAAAAAATGTTGGCCAAGATTCCGTGTCCGGAATAGTACATAAGGTAAAGGTACTTTAATAAATATGACATAACATGCCTGACTAATTTTCTTTATTGTTATACAGGTTATTATAAATGTTTCTAACATCGTAGGTTAGGTAGCTGTGCTCTTTATTTAGGTGCGCCGCTACGCCAACTGCATGATTTAGAGTAATGACAGAAAAATGATGTCCAAAATTAATGATCGCAATAGTACCTACTATGGCGGCCAAAAAATTTTAGCCGTCATTATCTTGAGATTAACGTAAAGCGTAAATAAACCTTTAGGAACCGTAATCCCACTTTCGATTCTTGTCATTTTGATATGCATATTGTTATCAATTTAAACTGTTTAAAGTTCAGATATTCCAAAAATCCGACATGAATGAACAAAATTAGAGGAGACGTACGTAGATACGTACGGTGAACGTTCCGTGTACCGAAAATGCCAAAATAATTTCGAGTTTTAAAATTTACTGCCAAAAAAATACAGGCAGAATATAGCCTAAGGGAGTCCGTTTCGGCTCAGGGACGCGAGGGTCGCGGGTTCGATTCCGACCCAGGGCGAAAAAAAAAAAAGGCTATATTCTATCTCGTGATTCGGAAGTCACGTTAAGCCATTGGTCCCGGTCTATTGAGTTGGTCATCACGCCCCTCATAGATTTGTAAACCAGTCCTAGACTGTGTAACAACATTTTTTATCAAGACGGTAATCATAATGACAGTAAAGTATGGATTACAAATTAATTTTTTGAAATGACAGAAAATGACGGCTAAATTTTTTTGGCCGCTATAGTACTATTGGGGACTATTGGGGACAAAATACTTTGGTCGTCATTCTTCTGTCACTTCAAAACGAATTAATGTAAACCAAGCATTAACGTCAAGTCAATAGTGATGACAATTTCAAATTATTGACTTTTCTCTTGTCAAAAATATGGCACCATCCACCATTCAAAAATTTAGAATCATCTCCCTTGTTTCTGGGGTATTGTCCATGGGCCAAATTGCCTTGTGGAAACCTTTTCAATTTTTCCTCCTAGGAATATCTCCTTCAGTTGTCCATTTTTCGGTATTTAACATTTTGCAATGATGAGTTTGACAGTGACAGTGGTTGACAGTAGTAAAAAATAAGGTTAACCGTCCTAATGCTTGCTTTACAACTTTATGTCAATCAACTGACTTTGACGACCAAAGTAATTTGTCCCCAATAGTACGTGTTCTGACCCAAGTGCAAATGACTCGAAACACTCCTATTGTTAATATCGCGTACTACTGCAATCATTAAATTTTGGACATCATTTTTCTGTCATATAAAAAAATTTATTCTAAATCATGCTTTAATGAAATTGTCACACATGAATGATGAAATTGTCAAATTGATCCGTAAATTGATCTACAATTTGTCAATATGAGTGATGACAAAATACAGTGTGGAATAAAATGATTTACATCTAGTTACCTTTGGAATTTTTGCACATGTAAATTTTCCTGTACCGCTCTACTTTTTTTTCGATGTGCTGAACTATTAGTTCTGTCAATAAATGTCATCAATCGAATTGACAATTATTGTTACAATTTACTAAATTGAATTACTTAACAAACGTTGGTGGCCACTTTCAACACTAACTGTGACTTGCTTTTGTTAGCTCCTTTTTAATTTCAATCTTAACTTTGCGTTCATATCATCCCTTCGCAATAAATCACATATGGAATTTGGATATATATTTTGAGGTTAGGCTTTCTTTTTTTTGTAGAGCGGCATTTCGTATTTTTACAAGGGTAATGTAAAGGTAACTACAGGGTCTCTATAAATGATTGTCGGGTCCAGCCAGCCATGGAAACTTGTCAAATTTTGAATGTGCCGCTTTGTTCGGCAAATAATGAATGTCACATTTTCAGGTTAGGTTGTTGGCTTTTAACCAGGGACAAGTTTCAACTGTGCTTTACTCTTGCTAACATTAATGTATTTATTATTTAATATCAACACCAACAGGGGAACAATTATTGCCCCCATCGTACCGCCACACACTGTACAGGAATTGGTATGAGAACAAATCCAAACAGATAAATACTCGTATTGACAACACCTTGTCCCCGTATACCACAATACAATACTGCCTTTTTGTCTGCTGTAGTGTTTTCACATTTCTTGTTTTATGCTAGTGGTAAATACGGCCTAGACTGAATTGTCGAATATGGTATTGACTCCCATTTTTTCTTCCAATATAAATAACAGTGTTTTTCATAACAAGTAAGTCTTACTGGTTTTTCAACAAAATCAAATGTATTCAACAACATAATTTACAACACTAAATAACGATAACAAATAGGTATTTTTTATAAAATAGATTGAAAATGTCCCCTATTAACTTCTAAACACTTGACAATTCTTCATTTATTTTCAAAAATATTTTGCAGCATTTCTTTGTTAAGGGTACAGCAACACTGCTATCCACAGTTCCACACACCAATTTTCAAAACATGTAAAGGAGTCTCTACAAATTGGTGTGGATTCTCAGCACTCCAAATTCTGAAATTGAGGTGATTTTCAAACTGATTACATTATTAAACACAACTTTGATAATCTGCAGGTTGGAGTTCTTGTACAACACTAATTTTATAAAGATGCAGTTGTAGCCTATTTTTAATGATTTTGTGACAAGTGCTTCGTGGTACACCAGATTGTTGAGATAAACAGGCTATGGATATCTGTAGAGTCTTTTCCACCATTTCTTTCAAATCCTCGAGTATTTCATCAGATACTGGTGGTCGTCCTAATGATTTACCCTTTCTAATTGTTCTGATTGTTAAAAATCTGTTCACAATTCGCTTAATGTGAGTTAACAATAATCTTGAATGTTGTTCGGATATTTTGCTGGAATTCATTTTTACAAACAGATAATTCCCCATTACTAAACCTTCCATTTCGAAAGTAAAAAACCACAATGAACGTGTTCTGTTCAACAGAATAAACCATTGTAAAGAAAATAAAGCTAAAATAAAACATAAATCATTAAAGCATACCTAACCACACAAATTTTGCCAGTGTATTTACCTCTAAAAGCGGACGTACTTGCAATTTTTATTGAAAAATACAGATTTCTGGTGTTTATTAACTGTGATTAACTGCGATAAAACGAATATAAGGAACCAAAACTCCACTGACAAGCGCAAACGAAACGTCATTCACTAATGTCAGAAGTGACCGTGAAAACGAACTAGAATTTGGCATCGGTTTCAAAAAAGCGGAACAGTAAAATTTTTTTCCAAGGCTGGCTTGACCAGACAATCATTTATAGAGACCCTGTAGATGTAAATCATTTTATTCCACACTGTATAAAGTTTGTAGTTTTTATTTATGTGTTTATTTTCTAGTTTTTATAAATTAAAACCTCGCTGTATTCCATTTGTCTGATTTTTAAAACTTCTTGAATGTTTTTTCGGTAAATCTAACATTCACATTTTCAAAATTGACACAACAATCAAAATTAAGGTTATTAATACATAAAGGTCGTTTTAGAATGTATGACAGCATGATGACACTAGTGTCCAAAATTTTTTGATCGCGACCGTACGTGGCAGGTCTTCTCCAGTTTAATACTGAATATGATGTCGCAAAATTTTTCTAAAAAGTCTGAATCAAAACAAACAAAAGCGTCATTGCTATAACATCATCCACTTTTATCAGTTCGAGTGATAATTACGATATTTTTGTTATAAACACACGTCGACAGTATGGACCCGAGCGCTTTATATTGCAATAATACCGTATGTTTCAAAAAAAGTATGGCTTAGCTTGTCAAATAATAATTGAACTGTCAAAAACGTCATTAATCACCATAATAATTTTGTTCGCAAAATTTCATCTGTGAAAATGGTTTTCACTCCTGAACAACAGATATTCATGATTGAATCTTATTTTCGCAATGGTCACACAGTTCATGCATTTCGAGAAAGTGGCAGTGCTTGACCTAAGGTGCGTACTGAGGAAAATATTGATACTGTCCAACGTCAAATGGAAGATGAACCCCAATTATCTCTCGGGCAACTGTCGCAGCAGATTGAGCTAACAGTGTCAGTTTGTCAAAGAATTGTTCGAAAGGAAGGATCTTGAAGATTCAGTAACAGCTGAAAGGTACTGGAACAATATTCTTGATGTTTTCATCAATCAACTCCAACTGGCTCAGGGGTAGTTTTAACAAGACGGAGCTACAGCACGGGAGACTTCGTTATTTGTGGTAATTTTTTGACGATGGGTTGAACAATCAAGATCTCTGCCCTGCACTTACGCCGTTTGATTATTACCTGTTTCCTCAGTTAAAAAACACCATTTTCAAGGAACCTGTCACACAATTGATGATTTGAAAAGCAGAATTAAGGAAGAATGCGAGCGAGTAACCGCTCAGATATTGGTGCGTATTTTTGAGAACATGAAGAGGCGTCTTCCAATGTGCATCGAAGTTCAAGCCTATCATTTTCAACACTTGCTCTAGAGAAATGAAAAACACATTATTGTTAATTGTTGTTTATTTATTTATTTATTGTTATTTATTACATTACTTGTTTACACATATTGCGCGGGTTTATTTGTTTTTGTTGATCTGGGTACCTACATAACTCATAACCTAACTTTAACCTGTTACGTATCGTATACGAGGAAGACGAACGGCGGGATAGAAGGATATAGAACGGCGCGGCAGGAGTATTAAATCACGGATTGCTAACGCCAATTTTCGTAGAGTCATAGGAAAAGAACTGTTCTCAAGCGTTTACTGAAATTGTCATTTTATCACAGTTCGTTCAAAACAATTACGTATTGTGATATACATTTGCGCCTGAATGATTTAAGTTACGCCATACGTTTTTAATGCTTTTGTTTTTCAATGCCTACTTGACCAGAAATTTTTTCATACGGTAGGTATTATGGACATATGGATCTAAATATATACCTATATTTAATTTAATTTACAATTCTCTAAATTGGCTTAATTGTAAAATTATGATGTTTCGACGATTGCGTAACTACGAAACCTGTGAAATGACAATTTGCCAAATATGTACATATTACTCTTCATTTTTAAGATTGCACCATCTAAAAAAACGTCCCCCCCAAGACGTCGAAGCTGATGTTTTTAGGGCGGTCTATAGGGGGATCATAAAGTAGACATTTGTAATGTGGGCCCAGTCGGATCGTCGGATCCATGGTATATTCTCTTTGTTCCCGGGTCATTCAGGCAGACTGGAGAATGCAGCCTGCTGCACATTCAGCCGTCGCCAAATCGGAATCTCCAAGTTGATTTTTCTGTTACTACTGAGGTCTGCTTTCGTTACAATAATCATCGTAATTTATGTTTACCTGATACCAAGTCGTCGTGATATTATGTATTTCTACATTTAATCATTAACTACAAATCAGTGACAAAAATATAATTCTATACAATCCGCATCTTCTTAGAATTGTTGTCGTTTGTCTTTCGGCGAGCCTATGACCGAAACAGGTTTCCCAAGCTTGTGCCCTCTTTATGACGAATTAACAGCTGATTTATGCACCTGAAGAAAATTGTTTGTTTCATTATAATGTTTTTATAGTACAGCGTGATCAACAATGACTGAGTCTGTTGGCAATGAAACAATTGAAAAATATTGGTGTTTTTCTGTTTCGTAATTGGCACTGACCGGATGTTTTAACTTGACACTTGACAAAAAAATTAGGTTATGTCGGGTATGTTTATGCCTAGTTTATGCTAATACAGAAATTACCCTTTGATGGTAAACGTCAAATTCGCCTGTCAACTCTGTCAAAGCTGACAACCGGAAATGCGTTTAGATTACAGTGGTACCAAAATCATTCAAATTTTCATTATTACCAACAGACTCAGTCATTCTTGATCACGTGGTAGTTACTTAATTAATATCCAATTCATCACTACGAGTATACCTTGAAATTTAGTTGACACATTAAAAACACCGAAATGTTCGATTATACGAGTAGGTAGTTAATAAGGGAATGTTAGCAATTCTAAGGTGTTTGAGGAATTTTAACAACTATGGAAAACAACTTGTCATGTATACATATACCGGGTGTAGAATTAGTTTACGAGACATAGGATTTTACATGTAAAAATAAAGAGTTTCAATTATTGGCTCCCCTCACAATTTTATGGCAAAATAGTTAAAATGAAAGTTAGAGAGAATTAAAATTACTGTCTAATTTCAATCTTAGTTTTATTCTAACATCTTGTGGTACTGAAAGAAAGGCAAGAAAAGAGTTAACACAAAAATACGAAAAAGTACTACTAGGCATGAAATTTTATTTCTTTCTTTAAATGGTATTATGGAGGATCTTCTTTAAGAAACTTCCAAGCAACATTTGCTTCAGGTTTCCCAGACCGACCAATTTCAGCCATAGAAACAATTCGAAGAATTGGAGAGAAGTTTGAACAGATAATGGAAGATATATACCTTTTCATTCATCCTGTACGAGTTCATTTGAAGGTCAGATCAAAAGAAAATTAAATAATAGTGAAACCACCCGACAAATAATTTTAGAAGTCAAATTTCATTCCTAGTATGTACTGCTTTTTAGTATTTTTGTCTTAACTCCTTTCTTGCTTTTCTTTCAGTACCATAAGATGTTAGAAAAAAACAAAGAGTAGAATTAGGCAACACTTTTAATTCTCTCTAACTTTCATTATAACCATTTTGCCATAAAATTATTAGGGGAGCCAATAATTGGATCTTTTTATTTTTACATGTAAAATCCTATGTCTCGTAAACCAATTCTACACCCGGTATGTACAGTTGCGGAATTAAAATTTCGGGCACTATTTTTCTGTCAGTTCAAGAAAATCTCTATAAAGCACCTTCTACTGTCATCATGACTGACATTCAAAAATTAAACTTTTCTGTGTCAGTCACCCAATCAATTTTGAATTTTGAGATTTCAGTTAGTTGCACTGAGTGTAATTAAATCATCGCTTTGATATGTCATTACTAAAAAATATTGCCGGCAACATGTTGGCAATTGTTGCCTTGGTGTAAGGCCGCCTTTAGTGTGGTACCCTTTTTCATTAAAACGAATGTTTTTATAAATCATTTGAAAATAGAATAGTTATTTGTGTATCAAGGCCACAAAGTGCATCTTTTTCGTCCGAGTTTGGGTTTTCTAATCGAGGTGCAGCCGAGACTTGAAAACACGAAACGGGCGAGGTCAAAAGGCACTTTTTGGCCGAGGTGCACATTCAATTTTTTAGGCGACCGCACAAACTACAAAGCAAGACATCATTGGAAAAATTACAAATTTATTTTGTGTCTACGAGTACTTTTTTCAAATAAATAAATTTATTAATACATACCTTTTTCATTAAGGGCGCCTAAAAAAATGTACTTGCAATAAAATGTTTACCAATAATTATTTTTGATTTATGATTATTTATTGGTTTTTTAATTCATCTAAATATGTATGAATAACAGTGACGATGATGGTAATAATAATAATAAAACTATCTAATAATAATAATCATCAATTCATCATCATCATTCATTCTATGAGAGGTAATATCGGGTGTTTTTTTTAAATCACCTCAAAGTAGGCATTAAATAAAAAATAAATAATCGTATACCTTCTGGCTAAGGCCAAGTGTTAGAAGTTTTCAGGTCGTGCAAACGCCTCTTAACACGATCAACGACCACTACTAAGTAAGTAGCCGGGACCGACAGCTTTACATCTCCTAATTCTCCTCCGAAAGATGGTAGTGATTTGAAAAAACCTGATGATTTAACCGGGAATCGAACCCGGGCGGTATGGGTGATCTGATAAGCCAGTATCTAGCCCCTGAGTCATGACCACTACTAAAGTAGGCATTGAAGAGTCGATTGTGAACGCACTACTCGTCAGTCTGCAGAGTAAAAACACAAACAACAACAAAAGTGAGGTTAGCTTCAAACAGCTGATCCGTGATTGTAATCCGTGGTACGTTCATAATCGACTCTTCAACGTTTACTTTGAGATGAAATTTAAAAAAAACACACGATACGTTCAAACACAGGTAAATAAATATTATATCTTACAGTATTTGTATAAACTTCGATTCGTGTTGTAAAGAATGTCAAATTTACTTTTTGATAGGAGATAATTACTGAGTGTGGAACTTAACTTTCGTTTGAAGACATTTGCGGCCGATTACGTGGACGTTATTACAAAGAGAAAATGGGGAAAATCATCGTTCCCCTTTTCTACGAACAGACAATATTTTATTTAAAATTCACCGTATTTCGTAGGTTCATTCAAATTTAAAAGGAAAACGTCGATATTTGCTTCGGTAGTTACACAATTTTTGACCTTATCATTTTGTTTCACATTTATCTATACTTTACATACTTGTACATATATTTTTTTCGACGTCTTTATTACTGATTTACTTGAGAACAGGGATTCTCAGGAAAGTAAACTAACGGATTTTTTAGGTACATACTTCACTGATGCTTGGTGTTATATTTTGGCGATTAATTATTGTCAGACCGATATTAATAGGGCCCAGGTTAAGAGCATTTTCTACGATCATGTATTTACGAGTAGGTAGGTATACAGTTAGTTATTCGTACATAAGCCCATATTTTCTCAAACGAAATATGTATGTACTCGTACCTATACCTATATTGCAAATGTAAGTTAATTTATTAATTCAAAATATTTGCAAGTCTATACATACTCGTGTAGTGACAATTAATTATTAAGAATTAAAATTGGGCTTTTTTTTTCAAAAAGGCGGCACCATAATATTTTTTTCCAAAGCTGTATAGATACCCTGTAGTTTTGAGTGACAGAAAAATTTAAAATACAAAACAAACTCATTTAATCGGCTTCACAACACAAGTAGAAACTTTTTTTTTACAAAATAAAACATCAACATCTAAGATTGATGCAGAAGCATTTATTGGCAGATACATTTTTGTATGATTTCGGCTAGCGTGTTTTTGTACCTGTAAAAATCCGTTTAAGAAACCGTGCTTGCGAGAGGTCAACGTCAGCACCGAAGGTTAACCTGTGGTATCTCCATCAGAGGGGAAATATTTACAATAATTCGCTATGAGAAGGACCGCCGAGGCGATCACGAATCGCAACTAGATTAGTATGTATTGATCGAGTTGGCGTCACTTTGGACCACCTAGACTACCTAGAGCATTGAGAAGTCTCCGGGGAATAATCAATCGTGGAGGATAACTTCATTGTATGGCGGGGGTCGCATGCTAATACGAAAAGAAATCGGCCAGTACTGTTTCAAGTTTATTTTCGTTGGCGCCTCTGCCGAACGATATGTGATAGGCATGAGTCAGATAGGGGTGAGCGCCCTCTCCAAAGCGGCAGCGTTAGAACGGATTACGTAGTCACCCCAGCAATAAAGCCGCCGGGCGTTCTCTTCGTTTTGCATCCCTCTCGTAGTTCCAACCCAACTTTCTAAGTCTGGATTTGTACTCTTACATGGTAGGTACGAGTGTATACATAGTGTGGAAACTTCAACTGGAATAAAATTTATAACTTGGAAATAGGCACTTTTTGTAAAAAAAATACCGAAACAGGTCGATTTTTGTTTTTCCTTGCCCAGATTTTGGCGCATTTGTTTTTTGCATATCTTCTCCCGGAAGTGCGCAACCACCCCTAACTTTTTTTTTCAAATGAAAGGGTATGCCAAGTGACACCTTGTTTGAAAGCCCACTTCGCAAAGAAAACAATGCACTATTTGTTTCCTGAATTTTTCAAAGCTTACGTGCTAAAAAATAAAAACCAATTTTATAAGTTGAATACTGTTTAATGTTTAATGCAACAAATGTTCAAAATGGGCTCCGTTTGTTTGTTGGCCTGGCACACCCTTACATCTGAAAAACAAAATTAGTGGTAGTTGCACACTTCCGGGAGGAGATATACAAAAACCATATGCGCCAAAATGTGGGCAAGGGAAAACAAAAATCGCCAGTTCAAGTTTCCACACTGTATATCTACTCGTAAGCTCCGCTCGCGAGTGGATCTAGTTTTTGGTCCCGGCCAATTTGATTCGCTAATCTCGAAACGAACCCCCAAATATGAGTGTCACACAGAGAGATCAGGTGAAATTGAACATATTTACCGACACACAGGGATGAGTTTCGTTTTCGAAATGGACAAGGACAAGAGTGAAATGTCTAATAAGAAAACATCCAAACGTTGAAGTCAAAACACTTATTTTTGTATAATCTTTTCTTTAGGTTTGACGAAATCATCGTCCCTTGTTTACAGGCGTTTAAAAAAAATAGGTGCAAATTCGTCGTACGAAGGTATACAATAAAGAAACCTATACAATAAAGAATGGAGTATTTAAATGAACGAGGTCGAAAAACTTACATCAAACAAAAACGAGTTGGAAGGTCACGGCTTTCTTAATTGCCGCAGTATGATATGACGAAGACAAATAAAAAAAGACGAAACAAAGAACGTCATCTTTATTTAATGGCGGCGCCTTCTCGTATTAAATTTGAAAATAATTAAGAAAATGATTGTTTAATAGGTTTCGTGTCGGCCCACCGGAAAGAAATGATTATAGTAGTTGAACACGCTAGCGCCCTCTGATGCCATGAGCTTGATACAAATTATCAAAAAACTTTCGGTTAAGGAAAATATGTATTTTTTATATCTACATATTTTAAGTTACGTTCTCGATAAAATCGTCACACTTTATAAAACCAAATTGATTCTGCTTCCGTCTGTTTTTTTTTTTTTATTACCTAACAGATATTTAAATATTGCTAGAAAAAATCTGTGAACTATTTATAAGCGCAAGATGTCTTTGAAACAGGTACACGCCTTATCAATCGCTACACTTGTATTCCCGACGCATTAACCCCGCTACCCTCTCTCCCACTCTTCATTCTTACCCTCGTCTGGATCAATGGCCATCGCGCTCTTCTCAGATTAATTAATTACCGACTGATTTGATTCTCAACACCTTTTAAAAGATAATCGCTTTTCCCCCGTGGTGCAGTGCGATTCCCCAACTTTCTTGCTTGCTTGTTGCCTTCTTCCGTCCGACTTTGCTGCCTGGATTTCCACGGCACGTGCCGTGTGACATCAAGCGTGCCACAACCGAAGACGTGTGGCCAAGAGCTCGGAACTCCATCTTTGAAATGTGTTTTTTCGCTTCATTCAGTGAACACGATACTACCCGTGTCCACGATAAAATAAAAGTTTCCATGTTTTTAATCTATAGTTTATTTGGGATATGGTAAATTGCGTATAGTTCTCCCAGAGCTGCAGCGATTTTATGGCAGGGTACCATTGTATAAACGTTAACAACACCGACAATAGGTTTAAACCGCAAGTACAACCCCTAATCGTAAATTCGTCCAAGTACTACCCTGTAAACTGACAGGTATAGAACGAAAATTATGATTGACAGGGGTCTATTTATGTCGCGTATCGGCATCTCAACAGGCGTAATTATTACTATTGCCCTGCCATAAAATCGCTGCAGCCCTGGGAGAACTATACACTGGTCAAATTTAACAATCAGGAACCCAAAGGGTCCTTTAAAATACATACAGGTAAAGTAACGCTTAAGGTATAAGATTATATGGCAGCACTAAAATTATCCCAATAATGGAAACCAATATTGGCGTTGCGATGGTTGTCTCGGCTCGTGCAGCTGCATCCCTTTTCCTTGGTTCAGGGCAGGGATTAAAAATTTGTGATAGAACATGTTTTTGATGTTTATTGTAAATTTTGTGATTGTAACGAAATTCCCTTTAGTACTTTGTGTCTTGAAAACAGTAAAGATGATTAGTAATAGTATTGTAATATTTAATAAATAAATTTAATTTCATCGGTACGCATTTGTTTTGAGGCCGGCTCTGGAATTCACAACAGAGAATTGCTTGAAGCATGATTTATGGTTGGGCTGACCGCCTACTGCAATTGCGACAAAAGGGACGTTTATCTCCGGTCAAATACTTTTAAAGGGCTATATAATCTTATACCTTAAGCGTTACTTTAAATTGAGCACCAGTGGTGACGAGACGGGCGTTCAGTCATAATAATTCTCGTTCAGGAGTAGATAACGATCTTCTTTTAACCACTTGGACTTTAACACTCCGAAATAAATATATCGGACTTACAAAAAAAAATGTTTTTGACATTATTCGGTACACCTTAGGGTTCTGTAGGTAAGTAAATTGCGGTAACTTACAATTTTTACATAATTGAATCTATGTGATTCAGAAGTAGAATTATTCTTCCTATATAAATTAATGCATTCCTCTAAGAACAACTACTTCTTTATTATTTAGCCACATAGTTTTTTTCTCAACATTGGCACTTCTAATTTTTATTTAGACGGTAGTCTGAAATGTAATAAGAACATTTACAAAATTAAAGATACTGGGATGCGCCGAGTAAAAGTTTTTACTGAAGTGATAGAATAAAATGACTCACATACGTTGGAAATGCGAGCAACACTTGAATGATGCTAATCCCTTGGTTGCAGCTACCTCGTCAAAACCCCTGAATAATTTTAACTATGTGCGCAATTTACCTGCGTCCGTTTATTTATTTTTAGAAAAATACAAAGTAACTACTTTCTAGAAAACAAGTATGTAGGGATAGTGGTCCCAGAGCTGCAGCGATTTTATGGCAGGGTATCATTGTGTAAAGGATAACGACACCGACAATATAAATAATTTTTTGCAGTCGACTACAACTAGTGGATAGTTAAAGTTGTACGGCTTGTACCTAAACACAAATTTAAAAAAAAATTACAAAATTTTGTATTATAAAAAAGATTTTCGTTCTTGATAATAAAAAATAATGTGTACGAGTACCTACATCTTCATTTTTGGTAAGTCAGTTAATAAACTTTATGTAAAATATTAGCGTAAATATTTAAAAATATTTGTGATTTAATATTTAATTTGGTACAGTAGAAGCGTAGGTACTCGTAGCTATCATCCAGAAAAAAGGAAAAGTTGATATCTTTAATAACAAACAAGTTATGGAGCTTTTTTGCACCTCTGGGACACTGCATACCTCCTGTATGTATTATTAGTTCAGACAGTTTGGAGGTATGCTAAAGAGGTTGTTATTTCAAAGGTTTTTCTCTGTTATAATTTGAAGCATAACATGAAGCATTTTCTTTTGTTTGCCATTAAGGTACCATTTGCTTGTTTAACAAATCTCTGATGTATGTAGAGTTCTGTTAGCGGCGGCTGAAGGGACATTTAGTGGGGGAAACTTGCGCGGTCCTAATAGCAATAGCAACCACTCTTATTTACTAATAATGGACCGGGTCGAACTAAAGGAAATAGCGTTGCTTCACATCCCCACCTAATGTCCCTTCATGAAGCGAGTGGAGTCTACGAGTACAACCTAACTAGAGCTGGTGCGTTATCTCTTGACACGCTAGTTAAAGTTGCGCAGAAGACCAAATTCAGACGACTAGTCACGAACGGTTCCCATCCGTTCTAAAAAATCGCCGTTGTTGAATTGCTGCTGAACCGATCTTTGCCGATAGTTCTCCTTCTCCCTGCTAAACTCCTCCCACCGCGCACCTCGCGTGTCAAGAGATAATGCACTAGCTATCCTATACCTACGTATATGTATCGTGCTGTGAAGCGTTTTAGTACACACTCACTGAAAGAACTTTACTAAATTTTTGTCCACTAGAGTAAGAGTTTGTCACTGCGGAAATCGTAAAGTTAATTCATTTTGAGTGCAAACCAGAATTCATGGTAATCAGCCAAGGCAACCAAGCGAAATGCCGCTGTTAAAACAAGAGATTACTTCTAGTAGGAATACGTACACGTATATTGTCGGGCAGATGTTATCTATTTTTTCCGCAAAATATTCTATTGTTAAGTCAACCATTTTGAACTCTACATTAATTGTTAACAACAGGTTCTCTTAATAATGTGTATTGGCCGTTTACAAGTCCGGACGTTAGTATTAGATGCATGTTATCGAGTACAGTTTTTTCGATATTATTAAATTTCTTAAGCAAAGGCATAATACGTATATTTTCTTTCATAAAGAAATTCCTTTCCCTCTCTGGCAGATGCTTCAGAAATTTCTATTGAATGTAAGAACACAATAACTTCCACTGAAAACACAATTTGTCGACGTAAAAACGGAACGCATACCCATCCGGAATCGAAGTTTATTGCTATAGTAAAAAATAACGATAATCTTCGTCTTCCATTATTTTATCGAGTGATTTTTCACTTGATTTTTGTTTGAATGAAAATAACAGAAAACTACGAACGGACAAATGTTGCAAGTGTTGGAAGTGGGTATTTTTGGGTCGTTGTTTCAGTATCGTCAAGTTTCGGTTGAATAACGAATGCGGCCTCAAGTGCAATAGCGGCGAGAACAAACACTTCATTTAAATTGCAAGCAACCACGACTTGCTAATGTTATTCCGTCAGAGAAGAATATTTGCATTTAACTGAAGACCGCCGGATTTCCACGCATGCGTCGCTATTTTCGACGTCAGAACCACCAAGAGCATAACGAGATCTGCGCCACTCTAATGAAAATTGATGAAAATTTCTAGGGTGGTGTTGGCGTTTTTCTTTGTAACAAAACGGCTGATCGAAATGTAAAAAAAACGTGACATGACGACAGACAAATTTGTCTTTATCAGTCGATAGTCGATATCAGAAGGGGTAAAGAGAGCAGAAGGTACATTCTGTTGAAACTGAACAGATTCAATTCTAATGCAAAAGGAAAGATTACGCAAGAATGGAAAGGATTACATTTGTATTTTCCCTATTTTTTTTTTGTGCGAAAGAAATCTAGAACAAAGTTGAATACGACGTGGTCCAGTTGGAGGTGCCGGTGCATCCCTATTGTCCAAATAAGTTATTAACGACCTCCCTGTCGGCTGTTCCCCTTCCACCTACTACTTAGAATTCTCTTTATTGTAGGAACAGGTCGTGTGTACCCATAATTTAGTAGTTTGAGTAAGAGAACTAGAAGGGTGCGTTCACAATAGATTGTCACATTCAGATTCGAGCATAAATATCTCACTATTGTCCCAGACCTTTGCTTTGGATTTAATTAAAGATATACGGAATTTAATTTGGGATCTGGAAAATTCGAAACGAACTTCCAAGATGAATATTGTTATACAGGTCAACATGGCGGACATGAGATTGGTCGATAATGAATGTTCCCGATGCATATCGCTTAAAAATTAATATCATGAGGATGTCATATTAAAGTATACCGACTGCTTACTCTCGTTTAACTTAATAACGACGAGTTCAGCTAATTAAGCCGGTTTTATGAGGAGTACCTACGCTAACGGAACTTTTGAATCTACGTTTAAATGATCGATAATGATTTCCTGGCGCCAATTTTCAAACGGTGCTTACACCAAGAAGTGGACCGGCGTCAAGGGATTTGTCTGTCGCTTATAAAATTTGATTTTTGCAAAATTTAATAAACTCTCTCAAACTTTCGAATTACCAAATTCGATCTGGAAATTTATTTTTTCCATTTAAATTTATGTACATGCAACAAAAGAGAATTCACTTTGTTTAATACCCGTTTTTTTTTTCTAATACGAGTATAGTTACGTTTTGATTATCTTCAAGGATCCAAAACAAGTACATACATAAATATATATGAGTTTTTTGTTTGATAGTACATAATGTACTTTATTTAAATCAGCAAGACATAATTTTATAATTCCTTTTTGATTTTGAGTTGAAGGGAGAAAGATTGCAACATTCGTCTAAAGAGGTTAAACACGGGTTTTAAAGTCTTGTTTGTACCTACATATTTAGTTATCCGAACGTAAAACTGATTCTGTGAAAGAATGTTTCAAATGAATAATTATTATTAACCAAAAACGATGAGACTCTTGACCGTACCTTTTCCTCAGACGAAGCATGGTTTCATCTGACTGGCTTCATAAACTCTCAAACAATAAGAATGTGGTGTGCAGATAACTAAAAAAAGAACTCTTCGCTGGTTCAAGTTTGTTAAAAATGAGAAAATTCTATACAGGGTTCTACGTGTATGTTGTAATACAAGCGAAAAAACTCTAGTAAATACCAATTTACTGTTAACGTTCTGCTCGTACAGTTCAACATTCAAACTTGGAAATTTGCTTTGTTTGATTGTAATGAAAAAATACATTTAAATATTAGGATCAGTAACACATAATTCAACGAGTAAAATAAATATTCCAGCACTAATTTTACCATTTTGTTTATTAGTTTATTTGTAATTTCATTTTAAAAAATGAAATCTTGTTCATAAATTTTGAATCTATTACAGTATTAAGCTAGAGTGATTTTTCGAACTTGAGTAACATCAGAAAGTAAGAAGGATTGTCATTAATGTCATTTTTGACAATAATAATATCTAATACATAATTTGAAAACGATTCGACCAAATTCAGATTGGAATTTTTTGTTTGGTATTCAACGTAGATTCGTGTGACATAAATATTATGCGCTATTTTTAATAGATACACTCTATAGAGTAGGGAAGAATTTTTTTCAGATATTAGGCGAAGCTGGCGAAGTACATAGCGAGCAGTACACGCTCCGTGAGAAAGCAAACTGTTTCGGTGGCGGCGGCGACCGAAGATGGGTAATCGCTCGGCGGCGAATGGTAAGGGGCAGACAGAGGCAGCGGACGGCACGCATCGATCGCACTAAAGGCGTTTATGTTGCACGTAAACTGCCGACAGCCAATGGGGGCACCTCGTGGATCATCACTAAATTACCCAAGACCATAGGGCTTTGCAACGGAGAGTTCCATGCCGCATTTGTTTTGTTTTTTTTTTTAATTGTTAACGATTTTATTAGGTGAGACCGTGTAAATTTTACAGTTTATGTATCACCATGTCAAAACCATAAACATCTTAACTAAAAACTAAAACGTAACGCAACGGTCTCCCTATTTATGGAATTTTAAGTTTGAGCGAATGTTTATTTGTAAGATGTTCAGTTAATCACAGACGAAGACAATTAAAAATTCTCCGCAATTTTCTAATATGTAATCACAAATCCACGTGCTGTAAAAATAGATGCATAATACCTATGTACCGTAAGTGCTTATTCACAGTGGACGTAAGACATAAGAAATACATAAGAAATACCTAAGAATAATTTGTAAATTTGGGCAATTGGAAAATAATTTATGTGTCCATATAACTCGAATATGATTCTTCATGCCTTTTTGTACACAACAATAATGTTCACGGAGGTCACTTCTCATAAGTTACGTAAAAATTAATAGTATATCCACTGCATGTATGTATCATGCATTTCTTATGCCTTATGTCAAGCTTATGTCCATTGTGAATAAGCAAGCACTAAGGGTAAAAAATAATGCCATCAAGGATAGCTATGACACAGTCCATAATGCGCTTGTGCACTGTAAGTTGCAGGGAAAAATGCAATAATACCTATATTTGTTTATTTAAATAACCCATTTCAGGATTTCACAAATGCATGACGAATTTCAGAATCAAAGACACGGCACTTTCTTTCATAGCTATCCTTGATGGCATTTTTTTTTTGCTCTTACGGTAGCTATTATACAATTTCCTATAAATACGTGAACAGAAATGATAGTAAATTTCAGATGCATAATTTGTAGACCTTTGTTGGCGTGATGAACAAAAAAATAGGAGGGTTAATCGCGCATTAAAATTTAATTCGAATTAAGTATTTAATTCTCTTTCTATAAACTGGCCCTAAATATATTATTTTTTAGAATCAATAACAGGTTGTCTTCCTTGCCGAGTAAAGAAACTTTAGCTGACAATTTAACTTCAACCGATAGATATTGTACAATTGTTTTTGTTTACTGTTTACAACGATGATGGACAACCCGTTCACACTTCTGTTTTTTGTTTAAAAAAGTGGCCTCTGATGCAAGTAGGAAATCCTAAATAAACTAGACAATCTAACTTCAGTAAATTTTCAAAAGTGACACATTACGTGTCAAAATTAGGAGATATTTAATTTTTTGAATACTAACACCGTCAATTGTTGATCGTCAAATGAATTACGAGTAGATACGCAAAGAAAAAAGGGATTAATTCTTATTTCTCGTTATTTTATCGGTACGCCATGAAGTGACGTTTCCATGGACGATTACGCCTTGACCTTTTCGTGTGCGCGCAAATGACCCCGATCTTTTTGATAAAGCTGTTGTTTTCAATGGAAGTGGCGAACTCACCCCTGTCAATAAAAACAAATAACCGACGTTAATAACGCAGGTGTGGAAGCAGGTGTTTGTTCTGAACGCATCTGTATTAATAATTGTAACAATGGTTTAATAATTATTTCAACTGGGATTAAACAGTAATGCAAATGTTATTTTTCTCAAACAGCCAAACAGAATAACCAAATCAAATGAGCATCGACAAGTTAAAAATTAATAACGTCACTAAATATTAAAATTTCAATCAAAATTGATCCCTTATTGCTGCATTTTTAGTATTAGGTATGTTGGAAGCATTTTTTAACTAATCCCATGAAAAAAGTCGCATGGGTTTCAATCTGGTAACCGTGCAGACATCCCAACGAACCTCTAGACACGATTTTTTTTTTAGCTGGTCACAGTAAACGTTCTGTTATCGGAATAAGAATAGTTCTTTGGATTTTCACAATAAACTTGAATCATATCTAAATGTGTAGGTTCCTCTTCCTTGGAACATTTGGACAGCAGTAAGTGCTGTGTAACATGTTTAATGTAAAAAAAAATTTTTGGCAAGTTGACAATTTATGAAAACAAAACCACCCGTCATAAGCAATTGCAAAATTATTAACATACAGTTAGTTTTTTTTTTAAGACTGGCCATAGGGTTTTACATGCTACATGAAAATATAAAACCCAGCTTTATAGTAAAGTTGTAGGATATGATAATGTATTGAAACAATTGCAGTTTAATAACCAGAAGTAAGGAATAAGCTAGCAAAAAGACGTTTTTTGAATTCTGTATAATACGTCCATCAATTTTAATTCTTTTCTAATATAATAGGCGTAGGTACATATAAAATTGTGATAATTATCATTAAGAATTGGTGCAATAGTCGTGTGTGAAGACCAAAATTCCACGATTAAGAACGATAGACGTTACTGCCACAAAAAGCCGTAGGCATCGCGCACAAAATCATGGCCATATTATTGTTATTTAAACTACCGTCCTTTTGTAAATGAAGTTCATTTTATCATATCAATGGCGACGAGCTTACCAACACAAGAAATTCAAGTCCGATCGCTGATGGAACGGATAAAAAGGCTACAATCTTTAGCATAGTGGCCAACAGCGACCAGCACATATTCAGGTTTTTATAATTTGCATTTTAACGGCGGTCCGCATGTTTTCCAAATAAAAATACACAGGGAATATTTTTTCAAGCGGCAAGATGAATTGGCAACAAGAATAATTATTGTCTGAAGCATAAATTAAAACTCACCGGAAAATAATCGCCTGGGTGCCGTCATATCTAACAGCTCTGTGGGAGGAGAAAAATTGGTCCGATGATCGGGAAGGAGTCGCACAAGTGGCGATAGAAGGAAAAAGAGAAAATGGTCAAACGCTGGCTGGGATTCACTAAAGAGAATATGAAGGGAACGCCTGTAACCGATTAGAGTAGACAGAACAGGGGTGGTTTAAAGGGGATATGCTGACATACTGAACTTCGGCGCCATGTCCGACTCGATGATCCTCTTTAACCCGACTCTAATTATAAACCTTGGGTGTTAATAGCAGGTCAATTCCGCATTTAGCACGGTCATTGTGACGTTTCTCTGCACAGGATGGTGCAACTGCAGTCCTTTGCGACATGTTCGGAACATGAACGGGGTTGTTCGATTCGATAGGCAGGATTCGAAAGGAGTTGGTCAAGCTTAATTGATACGGCCACATTTATTTATTTTATTCCATAATTTGAATAGCGAAAAAGTTAACTCAAACCCAAACGACTAAAGTCCATTCAAAAATCAAAAAACCAGCTACGTCCCATTTTCTTCCATAATTAGACACTATCGGCAACGCTGTCTAGTGTAAAAATTGGTGAGACTTGTTATTTTGAGGTTAAATGTTTATTAAGTGTCTTGTTTTTCTGGGCATGTTTAAGTAAAAATAATAAGAATAAATAAATGAAACGTGTTGCTAATAAAACAATATGAACGAAATTCAAAGCAAATTTTACTAACCTAAAGCAACAGGTGGTGGATTTTTTATTTTTGAATGGACTTTATGTACGGGCTGTCTTGGTCGCTGAACCGACCAATCTGCTGAATTCAGTGTAGAATTGAGCAGAAACAGAACATGAATATGCATCACCATGACTGTTTTAGATTTTCACTTCTATCTTTTGATTCATCAAGCTTTGTCTAGTCTAACCCACTTGTCATGATAACAAGACGGACTCCCTTCGGGAAGAGGAAATGGAGTCCGAAAAGACGAGACTTTAAAGTGTTCTTAAAATATCGCTATAATTACGACTGGAAGAAATTCATCCGGATTATTATTAAATCCAAAAGGAACCGCAGGATCCTCTAATTCAAAAGCTCCATCTTCTTTCATTTGTATCTATCTAAGTATTTCTTGTGGTTTCGGATAATATGTACTTATAGTCCATTTTTTTTATTATAGTCCGATGAGCTTAGTCCGAATCAAGAAGTCGACATGACCTGCGTCTGCTTTCGACATTTGACAGCAGTGCATGGTTCTACCAATATTTGAAAATTTATTTAGGCAACATGAGACAGATATAACAAATTTCAATTTTTAAGATTTTGAGTTGTGTTCTTTCGTGCTTTGTTCGTTTTTCTGCAAATTCATCCTTCCGTTTTAATTTTGTCTTTCAAAAAACCGCTCCCTTCAGAACTCTTTTGATAACTATTTACATACTTATCAACTAATAGGTCAGATATATTAAAAATTGTTGAAAACAGCACTAAACAACCACGTTTAGACTGTCTTTCTTTCTTCCTAGATTTTGTTTCGGCAACACCATGAATTAGTTTACCCCCTTACCTGTTAACTTCCAGTCTTGCAAGTTTCCGCGCAATTCCAATATTATTTTTGCAATTTACAAATTCTGTAAATGAATCTGTCCACAGGCTTTTCGTTGGCATCATACGGAGGACATTTCAAGCAAAATTAAACAAAACTATCACAAATAATGTGGTTAAAACGTAACCTAAAAATTTAACGTCGCTAATGTAATAAACGTACAACTCGTGTCTTGCTCGAATCACACATGTTAAAGCGAGATGCATAGTGGGACACGCTTAATACAATACGTACAAGAATTCAATAGTTTGTTTACATTATGTTGAAAAGAGATAGCAATATGACAGTTGTTCTGCTTTTTAATTGATACATCGGACTATAATTAAAAAATGGACTATACGTAGATATATCGTGCGATCCATTGAATTTGTAATTAGAGTTGGCACTGGAACTGTCAACGCATGTCTAATTTTGAACTATCGCGACAAACGTCACATTTAATGACAATTGTAAAAAGAAAATGGCGAATTAAGGATTCGAGAAATTGAGAGAAAAATTACAATGGTAATGTTTATTTTATTAAACAATGTTACAACAGATGCTGAAGTGTTCACCATTTTGTTCTAAGCATAAACAGGCCGTTCGTTTAACTCCATTGTAACAGCATTTTGTAACATTAATTTATCCACAAATAAGTGTATCGATTCAAAAAGACCTACGGCTTCAGTTCCAGCGCCAACTTTAATAACAAATTCAATGGATCGCTCGATACTTATTGTACGCTAGTCGATAACGATGCTCACCTTGGATATTCGCTTTTAAAAATGCAAAATATCGGGAGAAAAAAAGTTCTACATATAATATATGTCAGAATAACAGGATGAGGTCTTAGCCGCCAAGACATTATTATTTGATATTTGTTATAAATAAAGGGAATAAAGAACGTAACGGTCCGCGCGCGTGTACCTAACGCTCCACTCCCCAGTTATTCTGGTACTACCCTCGCGTCACACACGAACGTTCCGTTCGTCAGGGGTTGCCCCGCTGACGCGTTCTTAAGAACAGTGATAACATGTTTCTAAAAATAACTCTATTTGGTATAAGGAGTACAGCCAAAGCATTAAAATAACAAAATAAATCTTTTCCACGAGTGGCGCCGACACGGCCATTCTGACATTACGCCCGTCCTCGGGCATCCTTATGGAAAGGTAACTGTAACTACAGCAAATTGTATCTATTAGACACGTTCGGCCTTTCCTGACAATCTAACATTTCTCGACTAAACACAACGCGCGGTGGCATGACTCATCTGGCGTTAAACCAGGATCGACAATACTCAACAAGCAGGCTCATCTGGACCTGGTTCAGGATCAACGTAATAAACAGTTATTGGTACACATAACTCATCTGGGGCTAACCCAGGATTGACTCAATATTCATCTGAACCGCGTCCAGGATCGACTCAACATTCATCTGGACCGCGTCCAGGATCGACTCAACATTCATCTGGACCGCGTCCAGGATCGACTCAATATTCATCTGACCTCAGCCAGGATCGACACAATATTCATCTGGACCACAGCCAGGATCGACACAATATTCATCTGATCGCAGCCAGGATCGACACAATATTCATCTGACCTCAGCCAGGATCGACACAATATTCATCTGACCTCAGCCAGGATCGACACAATATTCATCTGGACCACAGCCAGGATCGACACAATATTCATCTGACCGCAGCCAGGATCGACACAATATTCATCTGACCTCAGCCAGGATCGACACAATATTCATCTGACCTCAGCCAGGATCGACACAATATTCATCTGGACCGCGTCCAGGATCGACTCAATATTCATCTGACCTCAGCCAGGATCGACACAATATTCATCTGGACCACAGCCAGGATCGACACAATATTCATCTGATCGCAGCCAGGATCGACACAATATTCATCTGACCTCAGCCAGGATCGACACAATATTCATCTGACCTCAGCCAGGATCGACACAATATTCATCTGGACCGCGTCCAGGATCGACTCAATATTCATCTGACCTCAGCCAGGATCGACACAATATTCATCTGGACCACAGCCAGGATCGACACAATATTCATCTGATCGCAGCCAGGATCGACACAATATTCATCTGACCTCAGCCAGGATCGACACAATATTCATCTGACCTCAGCCAGGATCGACACAATATTCATCTGGACCACAGCCAGGATCGACACAATATTCATCTGACCGCAGCCAGGATCGACACAATATTCATCTGACCTCAGCCAGGATCGACACAATATTCATCTGACCTCAGCCAGGATCGACACAATATTCATCTGGACCACAGCCAGGATCGACACAATATTCATCTGACCGCAGCCAGGATCGACACAATATTCATCTGACCTCAGCCAGGATCGACACAATATTCATCTGACCTCAGCCAGGATCGACACAATATTCATCTGGACCACAGCCAGGATCGACACAATATTCATCTGACCGCAGCCAGGATCGACACAATATTCATCTGACCTCAGCCAGGATCGACACAATATTCATCTGACCTCAGCCAGGATCGACACAATACTGCTCAAAAAAAACAAAAAAAGGCTTTTACCTGATGTTCATTTATCATTAGTTCCCGCCGACACGGCTAGCAAGAGCGAAACTTTTCCTTGGCCCTCAGGAACACGAATATGGTGATCGTGTGCTTCCATAACGAGCATTTTCTAAAACCTTGACAATTTTGAACAGTCCACGAAACTTAAGGTCAAACTTAAAAATCATCCGTTCATTGGATAAAAGATAAAATCACCTACGCGAAAAGGCTTAAGTATAGTGGCCTTTCTTACATTCTTCCGAAGGGCGTCACTGTGGGACGCTTTGCTGCAATGCGACGAATTTCTGATACAGGGAAGTTATCCTCTCTTCTTCTGCAAGTCTAACGAACGGATAGGTGTGCCAAATAAAATTTCAGGGGTACTGAAACCTATCACTCGATGTGTAGTAGTATTCAACGATAATTGTACTTTTCACCTAAGTTATCTTGCTAATTTTGTTCGCTTTCGATTTCCATAGCGGTCAAAGTCGCTTTTAGGGTTTCGTTTTGACGTTTAACCTGACCATTGGACCGGTTTGCACAGTGTGCGATGAAGTGCAGATGAATTTCAGAATTAGAACAAAAAATGTTAAGTTCACTCTTGTGAAGCAGTTGCCTTGATCGCTAATGATACGATATGGGGCGCCGAATAGATAAACAAATTCATATCTTTAAGGTCACTTTTGCGTGTTAATTTTATAATAGCTGTTACAATCGAACACATCAATTTGTCAGAATTCTCCAAAAATTAAACAAAGACCTTCTTAATTCTACTTCATCTCTCTCGGAAATCAGTAGACGTTACTAGATCTTGATCTTAGGTCAAAACAAGAGTGTTTAAAAATTAATTAAATCTCATTTATACATCCCCTTTCTTAATTCTCGTAAAATAATATTTCGACTATTTTTAACTTTTATGGAAAACGGAAAGGGCTGCTCCAGATCCGCCGGCAAGCGTGACTAACGAAATTATAACCGTCGTCTTCCACAAACTTTAATAATTGTTACATTTTTCAACATCTATAAAAATTTGCCGAAAATATCGATTTGAACTGTATGCCAGTGTCGAGAAACTTTGAGGATAGGAAGCATTTGCATTTGAGTTTTTCCCGTGTGATTTTTCGAAGATTTGCAAATCAGGCATTTATCAACAAATTTGCGAACTGTTCGCGACATTTTGAGAAACCAGTACAAGACATACAATTTATCCAAATTTTTATTTATTTTTTTTTTTAACTAGGTGTTTCAAATTAGTGTGTATCTACATGTGATTTATTATCGACCAAGTCCCTGCTTGGGGAACAACCGGTAAAAAGCGTGTGCGATGGCCGCGTTGAATTCTTCGAAAAGAGTATTGGCCCTAAACATACGTCTTAGTTAAATCTGGGTCAAGTTCATTCGCTTTAAGGGCGGCGATTATTTTTAAAACCTCATCACCTCGTTGTTGTGCTAACTAGTCCGCCTGTAAATCAACGATTTGAATGTTTTTATGGTTGTTTTTTTTAAGGGCGCCGTGTTAAGTGGTGGATTTCGAGAAAAGAAGACGGCATATTTCATGTGTTTTTCTTCGCCATAACGAATATCAAAATCAAAAGCTTGCAGAAAAGTCTACCAGCCCTGTGCTCGAGGAGTTAGGTCATACCTACTTTGTACGTGCTGCTTTGAAAGAATTGCAGTTTATAATCGGTCACTACCGTCAAGCGTCCTCCGACCAGGAAGTGTCGAAAATGTTTCACGGCATTTACGACGGTTCAGCCACCACGGAAAAATTTCGAATAAATTGACTGAACGAAGTAGGAGCTAAAACCAAGAAATTGACAGAGTTGGATGGGCGTTTTCTAACAATTTCGCGCTCAGTTGTAGCTAGTCAGTATGGTCTCCGATAAACGAATTTATCACTCTTTTAAACGGATTTCAACTTTCAAGAGTACCGGTTACCCTTCCTGACGGTACAACAATAACAAAATTATCTTGATGTTTACTTATGTAAGATTCATTTAAAATAGCAATTGTAAGATTCATCAAAATACCAACAAAAGCCGGAAACAATTCCATCGTAAATGAGGAGAGGTACTCTCTTAAGTTAACATGTCATTGATTCTAAACTAAAGCCAGATGCTAGATTCCTTCACATCCCTCACGCCCCGTGACATAAACAAAACGAGACAAAAAGGCGAGGTAATTAATACAAGGTCACGCGGCTGGGTCGTCTTGGGTCTCCACTTTGACGGCTCCAATCAATTCCAGAAAACACTTCAGAGTTTCAATAAATTTTGACTCTCGAGATAACAATTAAACCGGTGGAATTTAGTTAAACGTTAATGTTGTGTGCTATTAAATCTCTGCCAGTTACAATGTCCACGGAAGACATGAAATCATCAGGTACCACATAGAACGAATTTTTCAATAAATATGTCTTAAATTTCAACCACGGTTAAAATTTGGCTATCACAAAAAGAAGAGCCATCACGACCAATCCCTATCAGTGAGGTCATGTTGTTAAACTGCTTGCCATTCAAATAACGTGAAATATTGTCTTTCATTAAAGAGCAATTTGAACCCATGTTAAAAAGAAAAAGGAAAGGTCTCACCAGATTTAAGTTTTCTCCAAATATGTATCGATTGTTTTTCGCAAACGTTCACGTGCCTCTCCACCACTTGCTCCCGTTTCGACTTTGAGGGACAATTTGTAACAGGTAGGCGTTTAGGCACCAGCACGCTTTTTCCTCGCAGACCGTTGTGCAAATTCGTCCACAAAAATGGCATTTCTCAGGGAGGTGGACCCGTTTTTCGTTGTTGGGCTTGTTGGAAGACGGCGACAAAGCTCGACGCTTCAATTCGGTGTGATGACCGGAAGGAAATAGCGTCGCGCCTTTACCGAGTCTCCATTGCAACAGTGTACAGATACTTTTGGTGTCTGCTCTGGACGAACCTTCACCTGAGAATCCTTTACGCACGGACTTGTCACTTTCCGCGTTACTCGCAGTATTGTCCACACGCCACTTTGACGGGGGCAAATCCCACTTCTGATGTCAGAATAACAGGATGAGGTCTTAGCCGCCAAGACATTATTATTTGATATTTGTTATAAATAAAGGGAATAAAGAACGTAACGGTCCGCGCGCGTGTACCTAACGCTCCACTCCCCAGTTATTCTGGTACTACCCTCGCGTCACACACGAACGTTCCGTTCGTCAGGGGTTGCCCCGCTGACGCGTTCTTAAGAACAGTGATAACATGTTTCTAAAAATAACTCTATTTGGTATAAGGAGTACAGCCAAAGCATTAAAATAACAAAATAAATCTTTTCCACGAGTGGCGCCGACATATACATAGTACATATGTGTAGTCGTAGTAGAAGTAGAAATATGTTTTTTTTTACGGCAAACATTCTGAAATGTCGTTTCACTTGTACATGTTCAGCATTAGCCATTAAACATAAGACGTCTGAATTCAATTCATCTAGAGTTTTCGTCACAATAGTACCGCCTACGCATTTTCCATTCGGAATATAAACAATATAACCGTTTATTTCAACGTAAACACACGCCTACACCGCCCAGTGGAAGTGAATATTCGTGTTTGTTCCATTTCTGGAACATTTCAAATTTTCAGAAGATACAAAAGGACATAAAACGACAAGAATCGTAATTGTTATTGAACTTTTTGCGCACAACAGACTGTGATGAAAATTAACAACAATTTCGTATATCAGATCATTCACAATTTGTTGTGACGTCACCGGACAGATCAATACGAAACGAGACGACCTCTGTTCCGTTGGTGCGCATGCCCAATTTATTTGAATTATCACATGTGGAATGTACCACATTGTGTTCTTGTTCTCGGCAAAAAAAATAATGTGAGGAAAGTGCAAAATATTAATTACATCGAGAAGAGAAAGGCGGTGATTTTTTTACTTTTGGTATCGCGACACAGTGAAATGTATCTACCTATAATACAGATAAGAAAACGTACCCTTCGCCCTTCCTTCATTTTGTGATCTGATACTGCTTATGTTTATAAATATCTTTATGAAGAATTTTAAAGCTGCTGCTGTGAACTTATATTATGTATGTATTCATAAAATGTGCATCAAATTTTCTTTTGGTGGAGACAAAGTAAAGTTTGTCCAGCGAGAGATTGGTTGACATAAGAATCACTAAATTCTACGTAGAGAAAGTACTGCCTAGCGTAAATTATTTATTTATTTACCTTCAAGCAGTAAATTTTTTTGCCCAGACCAACAAATGGCGCCACGGTCCATGCCCTGAAAAGTGCGTCCGAAAAACAGTTAGGTACTTCTTGTCCCCATCATGGGAGTACGTACGTAAAATTACCTTTTTCATTAAGGGTGCCTAAAATTTGATTTTTTTTAAATGAGGCCTCAAAAAAGTTCGCAGGCGTAAGATCACAAAACCTCGGAGGCTAGATATTTTCTGTATTTCGACTAATAAGTCTGTTATCAAAAAATTCCCGCAACATGGTTATTGTGGTTCTAGTTGAATGTGTATCAAGGCCCAAAAAGTGTCCGAGTCTGGGTTTTCTAGTCGAGGCGCAGCCGATTTTGTATCAAAAACTGTTCTGTAGCTTTCAGTTAAAGAAAAAACTGTCAGGTCAGGTCAGGTCAGAAAGCGAAAATGAAAATGGCAGCAACGCTATACAGGGTGTTTTCGAAGTTGAGGCGTTCCTTGTAACACGAGGTACTATGCATTATTCTTAAGAATTTTAGCCTAAATCTTCTTAGTAAAATGTATGTATTAACGGAGATAATTGATTGTAGATATATTTTTATTGATTTCTAAAATTTTGAGTCTGGTCCTGTCTATTTCTCCGCTGTACTAGATTAATAACTGACGTGGCCCAGGATGGTGTCTTTCCGGAAATCGCTCTGCGTACCTCCTCTCTGGACGCCGCAGCTGCATTCTGATAACGTGATACCATTGCCCATACATTAGCAACATATATAAGAGCTCATTATATTCGTAATGATAAAGCCATTCCGACTAATTAGATGACAACTTTGACAGTATTTTTGATTAACGTCCATGCTCATTTGATTTTTTTTGTCAATACTAATTTCTAACAAATCGGCGCAAATTTGAGCAGGATCGGTTTCAAAAATTTCAAAAAAATTAACTCATTCTATCTTCATTGCCGTACACATTTTCCTAAGGTGATTTTGGCTAAAACTCTTTAGAGCAATGCATACTATCGCATGTTAAAAGGAACGCCTCAACTTCGCAAACACCCTGTATAGGAAAATAAAATACCTACCGTACCTATGTAGTTGTCATTCTTTGACGCAATCGAAGATGCTCCATTGTAAAACAGTCGTAAATATCATAACCTATCATCATGTTGTATGACATTAATTGTCTTTTTTTTTCTCATTTTTTGACACTTTGTTGACATGGGCATAATCAGGCAGGAAAATTTTTTAAATTTGTGACAATCTAACCAAATTTTGAAATGACATTGATGACCAAAATTTCTTGCTCGCGACAGTATGTCATTGTGGACCGTTCACAATGACGTTATGATGAAAATCAATGTTAATGTTTCATGATATTGTTAGCGTTAACGTTAGTTTTAGAAATGTTCTGGATTCTTAACGTTACATTCTAACATTAGCCAACGGAAATAATTTATAAAAAGTACTGAAACACATGTAATTAGATCTAACGTTAACATTAACGTTTTAACATCGACGTAACGTTAACACCATTGTGAAAGAGCTGTTATATTAGGGGAATGTAGCCCTAACTTTTCGTAATTTTTACTATTTTTTTGATAGGTTCTATCGTGCGGGCGGTAACTTGACAGTTAAAAGATAATAATTTAACAAATTTTCGGCTTTTTTCAATTAAAATCGTTGGCTCGTGCAAAAATAGTATATGCACCTCGGAAGTGTATGATTTTTACCCTCAGCCTCAGTGCTTTGTAGAACTCTCGGGCTACAAACTGCACTTCGGGTAAAAATCATGCACTTCACTCTCTCGGTGAATAATCTATGTACATATTTAGAATTACACAACTGTGCTTATGTATTTGAAAACTTTTATGTATATGTATATGTACATATATCGTTTAAAAATATTTTCTCGCATTTATTTGCTTAAGAACTAGATATGACATTTATAGCTTGGATGATTTTTTTCCGACTTTTATGAAATTAAAATTATAAATTAATCATTTACCTCGTTTCATTAAAATTCATTATTGAAAGGATGAAATTTTACATAGGAGTAGTTGAGATTGTAACGAATTGCCGTATTTTTTGTTTTTAAGTTTCGTTTTTTGCTTGTGACAAAAATTCGTCGTGTATACTTATTTATACTGCAATATTCCATAATGGCCGCTGTGTGACTTCAACTATGCGGCACACTTTGCATTGTAGGTTTATGGTTGGACGACAGTAGATGGGTCGGCCGTACTGACACAATCGTTCGCTAAAACGACAACCGAAAGCAATGCGAACACTAAACGTTACAAAGTGACAAAAACCACACAAGCTATTAAGTGATTAAAGCGGATGTAGCGTAATTAAACGATGGCAGCAAACGACAGCACGATGTTCCGACGTCGAATAGCAGTGCAGCTTTAAGCGATCGCGACGCGGGCCACACGCCCCGCATCCAGCACCGGATTACGAGACAATTCGGTGTAGCGCGGAACAACTCTCGCTCGAGCCACACCGACGAAAGCGTAGCTACGGTCCTGGTGACACTAACATCTTCCCCTTCCCACCTGATGACCTGACGTATTATCACAGCTGCCCGGTTACCGCTTTCATTCAAGTGCTTTGGGTCGTCAGAATGCACAGTCGCAGACATACCTACCTAACCTTTTGTACGAACGTAAATAAGCCGTAAACACTAAACAGTCGCGACCTTCGTCGTTAATGTCATCTAAAGAGCGATCAAATTAATTTGTAATGGAGTTATCCATGAATCCGAAACCGTATGTCGTTACTTGAACAATAAACAATAGGTTAGATCTCGACATATCAGTCGTAAAAGACATACGGATTCAAATCCATGGATGACTCGATCACAAATTACTCGTAATTTGATCGCTCAATATTTGATGGTAATGAGGAAGTCGCCGAAGGTGGACGCCATTTTCTCACAACGGATTGACGTTTGGTGCTTGCACTTGCCGTCTGTACGGTACCGAGATTGCGACTCTTCACAATGTCCACAACAATCTAAGTTTAAAAAGAAAATATCCTTAGTTTGTGGTCACAAAGTCAGTTGGCTACCAAAAACAAAAGTGATATCTCCGATCGATTTCTACCGTGAAATGGGAAAAAAAAAAATAGAGTTGGCTGTGACCAAAAATTTCGGTTGGCAATTCGTTAAGATTTCAATTATCAGATGTCTCTGTCTTAAAAGTTAGGATAAGTTTTCTAGCCTTGTGATAGAAATAACTATTCCACGATGAAGATTATGTTTATTATATGTACTAACGATCTCAAACATTGTGCAAAGGGGTCATAGATGAGGAGCTCCAATCGTATTCTTTACAAAAACTAGAGTAAATGTTCGAAATGTCTGCCTTCAGTTTCCAAACATACTCTTACGCTTCTCTTGAAAGTCCAAACACTTTTGTTTGAAATTCCTCAAAAACTCGAGGTGTCGAATAGGACCATTCGCCGTTCTCAAGCCTTTCTCCATTTCTGAAGTAACACTGCACAATGAAAATTTTTTGCTCTAAAGGGAACATGTTGAATAGCAAATTTTAATAGCCGCAGCCATTTCGCCACTAGGCCAGTTCGCCGCGGCCCTTCTTTCCCTGCTGGTCTTTTTTGGTCACGTGTTATAATTATTTTTCTATAAAACACCCTAAAAGTAGGATTTTCAGCTTTTTTTGTCAGTGGCATTAGGTATTTTTTTATTAATAAATCCACCGCATGGATTAATTGCGCCGCAACGCCGCAGGTGGTTAATGATAATGAATTTAGGGCCACGAGTGCCAAAAAGCCCAATTTACACACGAATGAGTTGAATACAACGTTTTTTTTGTTTGACGAGCTCCTTAATGGCTCCAAATCGCTTAAAATCTGTAAAATTAGTTTGACGTTTCGTTTTGACAACTTGTGACATTTATCAAAATCCGTTCACACAGGAGAAAATTCTCAAATTCTGACAGTGTCGAAGAAAAAAAAATTTTTTGTAATGACGAACTAGCTGGAACTTTTTTTTGTTAGATTTTTTTACAAAATAAATAAAAATTAATGAATTTTCAAAACGGTGTAGAGCATCAAAATAAGCAAGCAGACGAAGCAGCACATTTTAAAGGCTTAAAAAAAATTACTCATGAAGATAAGGGAGAAACGTACCTAATGAAAAAGTACAAAATTGTAGAAACAAATGACGTGACCCATACCATAACCTAACTTTTTAAAAGCCCAAATTCGTGGTAAAAAGCTGTGTTCACAAAACAAAAGTTACTAAATTTAGTAACTAAGTATAGTTCGTCATTACAAAAATGTTTTTTTTTTATACTATACATAGATACTCGTATACAGGCTTTTTCTCGTAAGATGACGACCCTGGAGCCTGACCAGATAGAAATGTTTTCAAACGATGACAAAACCGACATGATCCTACTTACTTACCCATTACATTTGTAATTTTAATTGCTTATTATTGTTATTAAATCATACTTTGATGAGAGAGGTACTTTTCTGTCAGAACTTGACATTTTTTTTTTATTGTCAAGTAGCTATTTTAACGCAACATTAGTTACTTGATTACATACATACATTGACCTGTGTTTTTTTAAACTGAATTCTCTTTGATTAATCCAAATAAACAAATGAATGAATGTATTACATGGACCGTCAATAATAATAGTTAGGGCCACTTTATACAAGGGAAATTAAGTTAATCGTAATCAAATGTAAGATTAACTGAACACGTGACCAGATTGAACCAATCGAAGTTTCGGATTCATGGGTTAATCGCACATTAAAATTTAATTCGAATTAAATATTGAATTCTTTTTCTATAAACTGGTCAGTGCTGCAATTTTAAAAGGTTCAAATCATTTGGTCGATTACCAATTTGCCACCACCGATGTAGCGAAGAGATAATGTGTGAAAGAGGCAATGTTTTCTTGTTCTGGATAATTTCAAATTTTACAAAAAAGAGTAGATTAAATCCAAAAAGATGGAACCCAAAATTCTACAGTTTGTGTGATGACGTCGACACAACTGTGAGCCGTAAGCACTTGGACCATAATTACAAAGTGTAAAAACGTTACATGAAAACACCGTATAATACCAAGTACCTGAATTCCGTATCTCTTGAATGGTTGCCTTAATCAAGCTTAAGTTTCACAGGTAGTGACCAAATGATCGAACTAATTGACCACTTTCTCCAAAGAATCATATTAATTCTTGAGAATATGTGGTGCTCACGTTTTTCTGTTTTACAAGAAATAACGTTACTATAATATATCCTGATGGATAAGTTCTGCATAATTTGCAAACTACGAGTACATATGTACAGTTGTATTCAAAAAAATCGCGTACACCATTTAAATCAGATTTTATAGGTTTTTATATCGTTTAAAAACGGATTTTTTCTGTCATTTTGACAAAAGTTATGACAGGTTACGTCTTAATTTTTAAATATTTTTATTTGAATACATATTACATTTAATAATATTTGATCGTGACGCCGTTTGCATTTATAACCGCATTTAGTATATGTGGCATAAACTACCATAAAAGACAATAGACTCTTTATAGAATCTAACCAGATTTAAACAGCCAAAATTTTATTGTACCAATATTCTTTGACCGCGATGGTACGGTCGGTGGACAAATAAAACTGGGACACATAAAATTTAATCAATGTGAATCAGACCATTGAATTGTCAATATATCTGTCAGTGTCTGTATAATATGTCATACTAAAATTAACCTATTTGTCATAAAGCCTTAATTAAACGATGCAAATTTGTAAATTTTGACTTATGTGATTGTCATTTTTGTCCCAGTTTTATTTGTCCATCGACTGTACATATTTTTATTCATGTGAAAATATTTTTCTACATCAATTTTTTTTTATTCCTGTCGAACGTGGCAAAACTTAAAGTCGACTCAAGTTGCAAAAAACCACTTGTCATTTGCAACAGCATTTTTTCAATATTTTTAAACCAAATAAAGGCACAAAAAGGCCAGAAAATCATAGTTTGGATTGAATATTTTCCATATAAGTACAGTTTTAAAGTAATTTCAAACGACTAATGCCATAAAATTGCTGTTGCAAATCCAAATTGGTTTTTTGCAACTTGAGTCAACATTACGTATAGTTGACTCAAGTTGCAAAAAACCACTTTGCCTTTGCAACAGCACTTTTATGGCATTACTCATTTGAAATTACTTTAAAACCGTACTTATATGGAAAATATTCAATCCAAACTATGATTTTCTGGTCCCTTTGTGCCTTTATTTGGTTCAAAAATATTGAAAAAATGCTGTTGCAAATGACAAGTGGTTTTTTGCAACTTCAGTCAAAAATAGTGTTAGCAGGTATCTTGCGTTGTAGTCGACAGCTTAATAAGCACAGCACAGCACAGCAAAATAATACAGTTTAGTGTTATTTTCAATGGATTCGTGTTATTTATGATTTCCAAAGTTCTTTAAAACAACTTCTTTGTAAAGCGTGAGGATGATTTGGTATCACGAGCCGCAGTTTAGTGGCGTAATTCGTAAAAGCGAGTAATAGCCATTATCCGCGAATAGAATATTATACTTTTTCTACGACAATGAAGAGAAATTAATAAATAAGTTTCATTATTAGACAAACTGCAACTGACGTTTTAAAATTATTACATACTTTGTATACTTGATACCATATTGCATTAAAATTTGCGATTGAACTTCATAAACTTGTTGCTATGACATTTGCAATGAGTTTTGAAATTATTATTCAACGGGCCGTGGGTAATGAATCCTGTTATCCAATGAAAAACACTTTAATAATTACAATAGGTATTATCCAATAGGAGCAGAAAAATTTATTAGTAACATATCTGTTGGAACTTCGTCCAACCACTTTTGGAACACCCCCTCTGTCGAAGGGGTGGGGACGTCCAGAATCAGAAAAACCTCGAAGACTCACAAGACTCAACTATCGTCTCTATACAAACACACGACTTATTTGTATTTTAAATCACTCAATAAATTGTTAGTGTTACTTAATACGACTATCAATTTTGGTCCTTCGACACAACGAGAACAATATCAGTTAGTTGTCGGTCATCTTGTTATTTTTGTCATTTTTAAGTTTTGTTAATAATAATCTGCGCAACAATATGCGATTTGCTGGAGACTTTCCAAATTTTCGTGTTATGTGAGTAGGTATGTGACACTGAAAAACTTAATATGTACATAAAACATAAAACAGAAAAATTGCGAAGATGACTGAACCACCTGGCGGATATTAGGTACATTATGTTTTAATAAATTCAGTTTATCGTGATATATTTTGTTTTCAGCGCTAATTTTTAAATTTAAGAAACTAACCTGACACAAGGCAGCTATTTTGTCTCGGTTGCAAACGATTAGTCTCGACATAATTGTGCCGAAATTTTTGTCACAGATTATTATTGAAAATAATCGGCCGTTATGAACTCCTCGGATGATTTTGAGACACCCGTGTAAATATTTAAAAAATAGTATCGTACTAGGTGAAACTTATGATTTTTCCGGATAAATATCCTGCATTATACGTGTCCCGGGGAGTCAGAACTCAGAATCACGAAAAGATCACCGCTTTTCATCCATAAAATAAGTATCGCCCCCGGAAGAAAACGTTTTGAAATGTGTCTCCGGCACGGGCCATTATTGTTCAATTTGTCTCGTCATAGACGAGAGCGAGCGTCGGCGCACACGTCTTTTTTATCATGCATTGTCCAAAATTCTTCCATTGCTCGAGACATGCACGACGAGTCGATAAGTTTTTCTGTCGACGAACAACTGAAAAATGGAAACGCACAGAATTAAATTGTTCTCCAAAATCCACTTAAATAACGAACATTCCGAGAATTTAATCTCGTTAAGCCTACACTTTACGGTCGATATTAAAATATAGCGACATATGTGCGAGTTCGATAAGATAAACGAAGAGTAAAAAATAGAAAATGCTAGAGAATACATGTATTGTTTTCGGATCTTTAATTGGTCGCCCGCCCTTCACGTTATTGCCAACTAGCGTTACCTAATTTGATTACAAATAAGGTGTGGCGTTGCGTTACGAATTAAACGCCACCAACCGATATCAGAATTGGCTTTATCGACCACAGCTGAGTTGATAAACCATCCCAGTGATGAGTGATGTCACTATTGCATTCTGTTGTGATCAAAGCTCAGCCACGTTATCTTCTTCATACAGTTCGCAGTGTTTACGTTGGATCGCATCGAGCATCGTCGTCTGGCCAGATCCAAGTCCTATCGAAATGAGATGGTCAGATGGTGGATGGTTTTTCCTTTCGTTGACGAGACGCACAACGTGGTGGTAGTTTTTGTACGCGGGAAAGAAAGAAAGTCGGAACAGATCGAAAGCGCAACCAACATAACACTCATAACAGCGGAGGCAGGACAGAACAGAACAGAACACTTCCCCTTTAATTCGCGTCGCGACTGTGGCGGCCTCGCTCGGCCGGCCTGTCTGGGTCTAGGTCACCTCACCCCACTTCCCCGTCGCCTACCCGGAATGGAATCTCAAGGTTAAATTTGTTTATACCTGCACTAGCATCATGCACCCGATTCTTCTCCTTGTCTTCGTCGGCTTTTGTTTCTTTTTTGTTCCTGTTCGCAGCATCAGTACTGCCATCTGACGGTGCAATATGAATATTGAAAAATGCGACCGCTCAGGATGTCGGCTTTGTTTGGCCTTTGTTTTTATACATATGATATGATAGTATAAAATCAAAGGTTTGGCCAATCGTTCTTTTGCTGGTTCTCGTACCTTGACATAAAAAATGTCACTTTGCTTATTGAATGGCGGCCAACATGGCAAACCAGAAATTAGAGCTTTATACATATAAAGATAGGTACCAGATCATTGCGTATTCGTAACGCAATAGACCGATTCGGGCGTTTCGAAGAGAAAATACGGCGAAATTAATCACGCAGACACTTTAATGCATGCCATTTACCTGAAACGTGCCGACGTAAGCTGTGTATTATTCATAATTTGCGCGTCACGTATAAATCATAAGGCAATTAGTCACTTTTGTGTTTCAGACAGATAATTATTGACCATCGGGACCGCTACAATCTAAAAAAATCACGGTGATCACAATTTATGACAGCGTTTGTCCGAGCGGCGATGTCCGTCCTGTAAATTCTACAATTACAAGTACATACAAAAGCTCTTCGGTCAGTCCGGTCAGTAAGTGTGGGATGGACTCGATTTGCATTTGTGATTTCAACAATGGATATCGGTCGATTTCGCGTAGCGGTTACCCTTCCGAACCACATTCCGTTCCTACAGTTTCGGTCATTATATCCCGTTTTGGTCATCTGCGGCGAGAGCAGACGGCCTTGACGCCGACGACAACCCCCTTTCGTTTCTCATGATCTCTTGACCCCTGGCGTTATGGTTTGCCGGGTTTTCAGAAATTCGGTATTGCGACACCTTGAAACCGACTTAAACCACTGTTATATATGTACTAGTATGCCTGTTCCTAGAAGGACCGGTTATGATGCGGGTCGGTTGAGTTTATGTATGAGTACAGGTACAACGTAGCTTGATACTTGAGATAGAATGAGAAATTGAGAAATCCAAGTTGCCAGAAAGACTGAAAATCCTCCAACGGCTTCGTTTACAGTGGGTCTCTCCCCACTACTTCCCACAATTTCACTGCGCACACATTTCCCAAGTATTAAGCTTGTTTGACACGATGCTAAATTTTGTAGAAAATTTGTTAGAAAATGAGAGAGACCCTCGACAGGACCAATGAACGATCAGGATCATAGTCTGTCTTTGTCAGATCCTGACCGTTCATTGGTCCTCTCTCATTTTCTAACAAATTTTCTACAAAATTTAGCATCGTGTCATACAGCCTTTATACCGTGAGATCGAAAAAAAAATTAAGAGTAGGCGCTGACCAAACCTTTCAGTTGGCAATTCCTGAGATTGCAATTAACATTTCATCTGCCCCGCCCATTACATTTTCTTAGTTACCAATCAAATAGGTTGTTAAGACGATCTGATTTACACAGAAAAAAAATTCTGGTAATTGTTCACTTTAACTACTTCTGGAATTTTCGCGTTTTTTCTGGCTAGACAGCCTCAGGGCATCCTCCTAGATCGTTTCCCACCATTCAAACCTTGTGCAAATGCATGTTTTTCTCTCTTGTTGTGTTTCAAAGTCTCGTCAAGGTCGCTCCAATGTTTTAGTTATAACTAAAGGGTAAGGAAAATTCATTTGCACAAGGTTTGAATGGTGGGAAACGATCTAGGAGGACGCCCTGAGGCTATTTACCCAGAAAAAACGCGAAAATTCCAGAAGTAGTTAAAGTAAACAATTACCAAAATTCTGACATTCGAATTGTCTTAATAACATTTTATTTTTTAAAACCTAAAACAATAATTATTGTTGGCTTGACAGCAAAATTCTAACCTTAAATTTTTTACGTGGCAAATGCGATGAAAATTTATACAGATTGAATCTGGCTTTGATTCTCATTGGTCAATTTATGTGGGCGGAGCAGGTATAAAAAGTTATAACGCCAATACTCTACCATATAGTAATGGATGAATTACGGGGTGGCAAATTCAGATGCCAGAGCCCTCTGCGATTCCACATTCTTTTATAGACAGTCTGTACTGTACTTACGTGCAGATATGAAAGTAAACACGATGTTGTATTCCACATTTAAAGATATTTGTTTTGGTTCTAGGCTTTCACCTAAGCGGCATCGTGACCGCCTCCCGAACATTGCCTCTTCAGACAACGTTGCCTTGTGGAACTCAAGAGCCACCGCAAAAATTTAAAGTATCTGTGAGTTTTGACAGGTGAGCATGCCACACTTGTACTAAAATAGTCTGTAAACACGAATCAACTCTTCAGTTGAGCAATTGAAGTGTACCTCTTTAAAAGACACTTCACGATACCGATTTATTTTGCAGATGCAAAATTACCTCCGTGACCTGTAGTTGCGATACGAAGGACATCTTTTGGTGTCAACATGTTGTTGCGTTGTCGCTCTACCGGATTCGGAATGCGGAGAGTGTCAGGCTACGAGTTCCAATTTCAGGTAAGTCCTTCGATATGAACCAAGAAAACTTCGTCTTTTATTATTGGGGTTGCCATTAGGGTGGTAATAACTAAATTTGCAGTTGCCATCCATATGTACAGGGTCAGTATAAATGATTGTCCCATCGCAGTTGGCGAGTTGGCGTTGAAAACCCACACAAATTTTGGATATGCCGCCAGGCTCGCAACGTTAGACAAACTACATAGTAGACAGATTTCCATTACCGCTGCTAGCGCCACCTATCGGCGATACTAGTCTCACTCTGTTATGAGGCTTGCGGCACATTCAACTACGTAACCAACACCTACTGCGATGGGACAATCATTTATAATGATCCTGTATATGTATTTATGGTTTCTTATACAGGGTTATTCTAAATGATTGTAGTCGAAGTAGGCGTGAAAACTCAATGTAAAATTTATGGTTGCCGCTCCACATAAAAAAAAACATCAAAATTATGTGAATAATTAAGTTAATAATTGAGTTAAATTGGGTGCAAAACAACTCAATATTTCTGGATTCAATCGTTAATTTAACAAAAATAAATAAAAACCTCATCATCGCACTTTTCACCTAAAAAATGACAGTGACAGCGACAAAACTGACAGTTCACATGAAAGCGGCAAAAATGTAATAACATGGGCATGACCTACTTCGACTACAATCATTTAGAATAACCCCGTATCTGATGCGTGATGACATCAGGCCGTATTTATAAAAAGAAGCATTACCTTTTCCTTGCAAAATATGAAGCAACAGGTTCAGGTTGTATGTATTCATAAAAAAGTGAAGGAAAAGGTTTTGTTTTGAGGCGAGAGGTTTTGCTTCAAAGTAAAAGGTTTTACTTCTTTCGTTATAAAAAGAAGCATTAGCTTCAAAACTGAAGGATTTGCTTCAAAAATAATGCATCTAGTCCACAGCAACACAGCTGCCAGCATGCAGCGTGTGAAGTTGATGTATTTTTTAGGTGTATTAAAGATAATGTCGTTTTCAATGACATCCGTGTTGTCAATATGACAGTATGTTGGCATCACTTGCTGTTTCAATTTAGTCATTGTGAATTTCCTAATTTGGCAATTTACCTTGACGCGGGAAATTGATAAATTCAAATTATGATCTATCATTTTCAACAAATCAAAGAAAGATATGTAGTCTGATTCGAATTCCGAGGATGATTTAGTTTAATAACCATGTTTTACACCATGTTGAAGATTGAGTTCTTGTTTGTTGCTGATGTTTCACGAAATATAAATTTTCTTTTACCATAACCTCAATTTCTTGTTTGACATTTTTTTAACTAAGATTTGCGTATACTCTGAATACTAGTTATGAATTTGTGTGTACAATCTGCACCAACATATTAAAAATAACACTGACAGCATGGATGTCATTGAAAACGACTATAGTCCATTTTTTTATTATAGTCCGATGAGCTTAGTCCGAATCAAGAAGTCGACATGACCTGCGTCTGTTTTCGACATTTGACAGCAGTGCATGGTTCTACCAATATTTGAAAATTTATTTAGGCAACATGAGACAGATATTGTGTTCTTTCGTGCTTTCTTGGTATTTCTGCAAATTCATTCCTCCGTTTTAATTTTATCTTTCAAAAAACCGCTCCCTTCAGAATGCTTTTGATAACTATTTACATATCAACTAATAGGTCAGATATATTAAAAATTGTTGAAAACAGCACTAAACAACCACGTTTAGACTGTCTTTCTTTCTTCCTAGATTTTGTTTCGGCAACGCCATGAACACAAAACAACCTCTATGAATTAGTTTACCCCCTTACCTGTTAACTTCCAGTCTTGCAAGTTTCCGCGCAATTCCAATATTGTTTTTGCAATTTACAAATTCTGTAAAAGGATCTGTCCACATGCTTTTCGTTGGCATCATACGGAGGACATTTCAAGCAAAATTAAACAAAATTATCCCAAATAACGTGGTTAAAACGTAACCTAAAAATTTGACGTCGCTAGTGGAATAAACGTACAATTCGCGTCTTGCTCTAATCGCACATGCTAAAGCGAGATGCATAGTGGGACACGGTTAATACAATACGTACAAGAATTCAATAGTTTGTTTACATTATGTTGAAAAGAGATAGCAATATGACAGTTGTTCTGCTTTTTAATTGATACATCGGACTATAATTAAAAAATGGACTATATACATAAGTACACATAAATCAATCAAGTTCCTAGGAGATAGAGATCTTTTTCGTGTTCGTTTCCTGAGATACACTCACCGGCACAAAAAACGACTCACTTTGAATTTTATTAATATAATTAAGTAATTCATTGTCTTAGATTTTTTTTGATATCATGTTGTACATATTGAAGTGTTTTTTAAGTTATTCTTTGCCAAAGAATATCCGACAAACAAAACATTAAACACAGCAAATAAAATTTTAATGAAACAAAAATAAAAGTAATTTTTTAGAAAAAATCTTATGGTATGAAAAATTGCCAAAATTTGAACAGCATTTTGAAGTAGTATCTCCTATTGTCAAATTAAATCTTTTAACACGTAAATCAGCCGACAAAAACACAACATGGAAGTAGCTCAAATTTTCTAATAATTTATTTAAACAAAACAATTCGGTTGCCATGGTGACCATAGCACTCCCGGTCATTGAAAATATCTCAATTTAACTACATACAGGGTCTTTCACAACTCGCGCCCTAGAGAAAAAGAGGAAATAAGAGATCGCATTTGGATGTGTAATTTTGAAGAAAAAAAAATCTAGCTTAAAAGATATTCGAGAAAAGACAACTTAAAGTTAACCAATCAGGGATCTACACCTCCAAGGTGTGTTTGCCGTACTTTTACGTTGCTAGGATTTCATTTAAGAAAAAACATCTTTAAAATATTTGGGCGATTGGAGTTGTTTTTTAAGATGTCACTGTCAAATTAAATTTGTAATAAAAAAAGCCAAAACCTTTGTTTATTTGATTACAATCATGTATTCAGCCGCCGATTATTTAGAAATGATAATAATTTTTGGGGAATGTGAGCGTAACGCCAGGGAGGCAGCAAGAGTCTTCAAAGAACGTTTTCCGGGCAGAAATGACAATTATTTTTTCGTTTGCAACACATTTTTTTTTAATTTTTTGCTACAATACGTTGTAATAATAATTGACCTAGAATGCCATTTAGTTGCGACTATGTATCAAGCATTAATCCCACGAGTCCGAGGCCCGCGGCCCGTCCAAGACAAAACTTGAGAACGCGGCCGATCTGGTCATACCAGCCAAAAATCATCAGTGGGTTTTGCGCATCAGAGCTTCTGTAACCGATTTATTGTCAGATCCGACACTGGTGGCTCAGCTCAGGTCTGAGAAGTCGCTACACTCCAAGCATCTCCTAGAATCGCCCATAAGCTTTGCTTAAGCAGTAGTCATCTGAAATTCCAATGTAATGACAGATTGTTAACCTAAATTTGTGGAGAATGAAAAGTCAAATCTAATAGTGTCAAAATTACAGTAACCCAAACATTTTTTGTAGCTGATGGTATTATTTTTGAAACCTAGCAACTGGCTTTATTTGGTTGAAATAACATCACACCTCGAGGTGCCCTTCTGGGATTGGTAGAATTACAAGTCTTGTAACTCAGTTATGAAAGCAGTAGTAAATTCTTTGTTTATATTTTTTGACAACTTATTGTCGGCGGCAGGTGCCCTTTTTCTCTAGGGCGCGAGTTGTGAAAAGCCCTGTATAATAAAGAAAAATAAGCACAAATATAATTTCAAGATCATTTATTAAAGAAATCATATAGTGCGTCGTTTTTTGTGCCGGTCAGTGTATATACATAACCGGGAAAGTGGTATATAACTAAATATATAAACTTTCCCGGTTATATACCTAACTTGACATCTGTCAAAGATAACCTCAAAATGTACAATATATTAATGTTTTTTAAGACTTTGCCTAAACGAACACGAAAAATGTTATTCAATATTCGTGCGCTGTCAGTTTTCAGGTATTCGGCCTGTTTTGCAGCACTTGCCTGACGCCTCGTGCTTCAAATTTCGGCCTCATACCTGAAAAGTGATCTGACAGCGCTACTCATATGAAAATAACTATTTTGTACTTCATTTATCTGAAGTATTTCCTTGCAAGGGAAAGGTGAAGATTATGAATATGAATTGAAGCAAAACCTTTTACTTCTTGGTGCTACCTTTTACTTCAGAGTTCTCAACGTAATGGACGATTTTTGGATTTGGATTTTGGATTTGGATAATGTTGCCAACTTGTATATTTGACGTAACGTACCTGATGCTCCCTTGTCTGTGAATTGTAATGATCAGAAACAAAAATAACTACGTAGATAAATAATGGGAGATTTATATGATAAATTATTTCTATCTTGCGGCTACGAAACCATTCAATAACCCGGATAGACGGATTGAATTACGTCCGAAAATCCGACCGGCTTTGATGTTTTCCATCGGAACTCCTAGACGTGGTTCAAGATAGAAATGAGCCAGCCAGTCGGAGGCAATCTAGCCAATGCAAGTTGTCGATTAGAACCTCGTAAAATCCAACCTCACCTGTATCAATTAAAACGACCCCACGGTAAATACGACACAACCACACCTTTTTTAAAGCAGAACCGACTTCAAGTCTCCGCCCAACCGCTGTAACGATTTCATATTAGAGAGTTTTTCTGGGCGCAGAGCTCGCCCTGACGCCCGGGAGCAAAAAACTATAAAGTTTTGCCATAAAATTGTAATATTACACTATGTGCAGGTTGCAACGAGAGGGGCCAGCGTTTATTGATCGACCGCCCTCTGACTGATTCCGAGATATCACACGTCTAAAGAGGAACGACCGAACATCCCCTTTAAAACAAATTAAAGTCGTGCCTCCTGTTTCGCATTTTGGCCCGTGCAAATACAGGGGTAATTTTTTACCATTGTGGTCAAGTTCTAAAAAGAGACCGAGCCGAGTTTGCGGGGGTTTTGCCACAAGTGAAATTTTTATGTAATATTTTCACCTTTCAAGATCGATAATTCCAAAAATGCCGAAATCGGACCGCCATTTCTTATTCATATTTAGGAGAATAAAACAAATTACAATAATTATTATTGAAGAAAATGAACCGACAGGCTTCTTTCTCTTTGGGATCGGAACTTTAGCCACCACATGACCGGTGTTCGCGTGTTCGCGGTCGATGTCCGTGGTCGATGTAGCTTTAGACACGAAACGCGTCGGTTGTGGGTGGTGACTGGTGAGGTTATGTTGCGTACGTTCGTTCGTTGACTAAGCTTGCAGTCTGTACTCTTTACGCCGTTATTTTTTGTCTGATTAATTTAAAGAGTGTTTAATTAACCGATAATAATATTTGTTTGGAGTGTTGTTGGATTAGTTAAAAATGTGCAACAAGAATGAAGATTTTTTTGATAATTTTGTCACAAAAACTGTCTCCAAAGAAAAACGTTTTAACTTCAAGGAAATCATAGGAAAAGAACAGACAAAGTCTGTGAGAAATTTTAACAAAACTGTAAAGAAAGATGAATCGAAGTTCGTAACAGACAATATCAATAAAGTTGAGGTTATGTCACATAATGAGAACGTCATTGTTCCAAAAAGCACGATAAGCAAATTTAATTTCAAACAACATGGCAGTAAGGCAACCACTAGTCAAATTGCGACAGACAAAAAAAAGAAACTGTCTAGTGCGAGTGGAGATAATTACGAAAATAATTCGTCCTTCGTGGAGGAACAGAGCAAATTAGGATTGAACTTGATTGAATCACCACAAGTTGAGGATAGTAAACTAGAGGTAGATAAGAAGTTTGACTTCAAAAAATTTAACTCCGCTAGTTCAGCAGGTGAACTCCAAAACGCGTCAGTTGATATAGTGGAAATAAGGAATTTTAGTCAAGATGATTACATGGATGATGCCACTTTTGAAAGCTTTCTAGCATGTGAGATGGATTTTGGTGCTTGTAAAAATAATTTTAAAACTGAAATACCACTTTCTACAAACAGCTCAGATCATTTAGATTTTTCTGGTCGTAAAGACGATTCAGAAGAATTTCGTAAAAATTATCCCCACACAGAAGTTATGCATGAGGTCCTACATCAGAAATTTGGATTGAGACATTTTCGTTCTCACCAGAAGGAAATAATCAACGCTAGTTTGACTCAGCACGATTGTTTTGTGTTGATGCCTACAGGTGGTGGGAAGAGTCTATGTTATCAACTCCCGGCTATTCTCATGCCGGGAGTGACGATTGTTATTTCACCTTTGCGAGCACTCATTAGCGATCAGGTGGACAAGATGAACGCTCTGGATATACCTTCTGCACATTTGTGTTCTGACGTGAAAAAAGCCGAGGTCGATTCGATTTTTCAAAAGCTTCACATGCGCGAACCCACTTTGAAGCTGCTTTACTTAACACCAGAAAAAATTTCCGCATCCGGAAAAGTCGGGGACATGATCAAGTCGTTATACGCAAGAGGCAAGTTGGCCAGATTTGTGATCGACGAAGTTCACTGTTTGTCGCAATGGGGTCACGATTTCAGACCAGATTATAAGCAGTTGTCTTGTTTGCGCAAACAGTATCCTCAAGTACCGATTATTTGTTTAACAGCTACAGCCACCAAACACGTACAAACTGACGTTACGAATATTTTGAGACTCAAAAATGTCAAGACGTTCATCAGGAGTTTCAACAGGCTTAATATAAAGTATCAAGTAATACCTAAAGCCGGAAAAAAAATTGTGGAAGAAATAGTTGATTTAATCAAGCAGAAGTTTTATCGGAAGTCTGGTATAATTTACTGTTTATGTCGAACGGACTGCGAAAAATTGGCTGACGATCTTTGTCGCATGAATATCAAAGCTAGAGCCTATCATGCTGGCATGAGCGATTCCACCAGAGAAAAACAACAGAGGGAGTGGATGCAAGACCAATTCCACGTTATCGTTGCAACGATAGCCTTCGGAATGGGAATCGACAAACCAGATGTCAGATTCGTAATTCACAACTCAATCCCCAAATCGGTGGAGGCATTTTATCAAGAATCCGGAAGAGCCGGTCGTGATGGGGAGTCTTCCTATTCTTATCTTTTCTACTCGTATGCAGATGTAGGTCGTCTCAAACGTCTCATGCAAATGGATCGTAATGTCAATCGGAAAACTTTAGACGGTCACTATGAGAATCTGCATCAGATGGTGTCATTTTGCGAGAACAAGATCGACTGTAGACGTTATTTGCAATTGATGCACTTAGGTGAAAAGTTCGATCGTAAAATTTGCACGGAAAACAAGGAGACAACCTGTGATAATTGCGAAAATATGACAAAATACAAGTTGTCCGATGTAACTAAGGAGGCTCGCGAATTGTGTCACCTCGTAGCCGATCTTACCAAGAACGAGAACGTAACGATGCTTCACGTGGCGGAAGTATATAAAGGATCTAAGTTAAAAAAGATCTTGGAGAAAAGGCACGATCAGAATAAATTTTATGGTGCGGGAAACTCTTTGGATAGGACCGATATTCACAGGATTTTGGTTGACTTGGTTTTAAAAAAATTTCTTATGGATTTCTGCACATACACCGGTGAATTTCCTGTCGTGTACATAAAACCGGGTACCAAATTTAACATGATCAATCAAAACGATTTCAAAATTTCGATCTCGTTAGGAGCCAGAGTCACACCCGTTGCTAGCGTTACTAAACTGACGAACGATCAGCAAACTTTGGAAGGTTTCGGTCCATCGACTTCTACGACAAAATCCGTTACTGTTAGCAAATTCAAAATTAATCATATTAAAGTACAGTGTCACGAGGAATTATTGGAGGAATGTCGAAGATTAGCTTTGGAACGTAACGTAACCTTATCGTCGATCATGAATCTGTCTGCTATAAAAAGCATGTCTGAAGTTCTGCCAAATACTAAAGAGGAGTTCATGAAGATTCAGCATGTTACTAAAGCTAATTATGAAAAATTTGGCGAGCATTTTTTGAAAATAACAACAAAATTTAGAGATCAGTTGGACATACTTCAAACGCCGACACTCTCTTTCGACGATTCAAATGTTTTCGATGACAGTTGCGATCAGGACAGTTCTGTGGGTAGTGCGGTCGTCAAACGCAAATCTTCTGGAGGTTATAAGAAAAATGTAAAACGTTTTAAAAAGAACTATTACAAAAGAGGCAAATCAAAAACCAAAAGCCAAAAGAAAACTACGAAGAACACCTCTAGGTCCAAGGGAAATTCTCTGGGGCTCATGCCGTTGAAAAAGTAAAAATTATAGTTCGGAATGGGACGAAAATGCAAACGTAGATATAGTGTGACTCAAATTCATCTCAAACTCATCCAAAACAGGGTGATTGGGTTGTAATAAGACAGGTTGTATAGACGAAATGAAATCTCTTGTATGTTTTTCAATCGTTGATCGCGACGAGCATAATTTGCATTATTGTTTGTTTCAGAAACTCTTCTTCAAATGGATCGACAACAGTTACAAAAATTTGTACAGTACTTGATCTCGGAACATCACACGGAAGTGCTGCCAACCGCTCAAAAACTGGCGGACGAAATTCTACAGCAGAGATCCGAGATCAATCAGATACCGGGTGCTCCAGATCCGACCGCAGGAGCATCAGCTGATGACGAACACTCGTGGCATTTGGACGAAGAACAAGTGTGCGAACAGGTCAAGTCTTACCTGTCACAGGGTGGATACTACAACGCAAACAAGCAACTCAATTCGTTATTTTCGAAGGTGAAATATTCAGATAAAAATTCATATAGTATTGTCAACCGTTTATCTCAAATTTCACAGGTGAGAGAAATGTTACGTGCTCAAGACTCAAACGGAGCGAGAATGTTGACATTGATCACTGAACAGTTCCTTTCCGACCCTAGACTACAAATGTGGCGTAATCAAGGTACACCAATGACTGATAAATGTAGACAACTGTGGGATCAGTTAGGTTCGTTGTGGGTCTGCATTGTTTTAAATCCTAACTGCACGCAACATGAGAAACAACAGTGGAAGTTGCTTTTGGAAAAGTGGACTTTGATTGATGTCTGTCCTCCGGAGGATCCGGATTTTAGGTTACAAGAAAATCACTCGCATCGAGATTCGGTTGGTTGAAGGAGCTCCTACAACTGGTCTCTTTTAATAATTGATTTTTTTTTTTTTTTTTTTTTCAGTATGTAAATAGGGATAGGGATAGAGATAGAGATCGTTACTATCACGAGAGAGATCGAGACAGGTACTCAGACAGAGAACGTGATAGGAGGGATCGACGGGATCGCGACAGGGAAAGGGAACGAGAAAGGAACAGAGCGGTTTACGATTCATCAGACAGTTCAGAAGACGATGATGGCGAAAGTTCTTACAGTCCTAGAAATAGTAAAAGATTACGATTATCAGGGAATCATTCTAAGTCAAACATACCAATGTTACCAAGGACGGTTTTTCATAGGTGAAGCATGTCAGATTGATGTCCGTTTCAAATAATTAATTTCCAATTTTCTCACTAGGGCATTAGATGCAGTCAGCATGTCGTGGGATAATATGCATTTAAAAAATATTTTGTCCAGTGATACTTACTGCTCGCACGTTCCCGATACCACTAGTTCTGGCAGTTTTAATTCTCAAGGTCAACCTTTGTGGCACGGTAAGATCGAGTTGTAAGAGTGATTATGAAAATGTTACTCGATATTTTGTTTTGTAGAATCGATTCCACTATGTGCCGCTCGAGTGGATTCGTTACGTTCTCACGGTCACATGGAGGCAGCACTAAGGCTGGCGGTGTCGGTGGTACGAACGATGAAACAGCAACAACTGGTGGCCCAACGGCGTTGGCACGAAAGCCAGCAAGCCAGCGGTAGTGGTAGTAGTATTAGCAGCGGCAGCAACAGCAGTAACAGTAATAAATGTCAACAAAGTTGCAAAACGACACCGTGTACTTCTCGGTGTACAGGTCAATGCAACAGCAATTCGTGTTCGACGACGTCGATCACGGCACCTGCCAACACAGATTGTTGGGTGGGTCATCCTTTAGATCCCATCGGATGTCTTTTCGATACGCTTGCCGAGTCTTCGATCATTCCAGATGATCAGAGACCTCGAACCCCAAGTTACTTAGGTGAGTTTTGATACTTTTTGAGAAATATCTGTTTGATTCCTGTGTTACTTAGATATAGTCGGAATGGAGGAGCAACACAGTAACATGAGACCCAGGTATCATCATGTACCTGTCGTAGGTTCGAGGGATCGCTCGGAAACTTACTTGACATTGGCTTTTGAGGTGGCGTTGATCGGTTTGGGACAGCAAAGAATAATGCCGGTCGGATTGTATGCACAGGAGAAAGCATGCAAGCAAGAGGACCGCCTTATAGCAAAACTGCAAGAAATTGAATTGGACAATAGCCTGATAGCGGTGTTGAGGAGACAAGCCATTATTCTTCTAGAAGGTGGTCCAACGAGTGGTCTAGGAATAGGCATACATCCGGAAAGCATCCCCATGCACACGTTCGCCAGATTTCTTTTTTTGTCATTGCTAAGTTGTTATCCGGATTTAGCCTATGAGGTAGGCTTGAGAGCGATGCGTTTGCCACTGCTTGAAGAACACGAAGATTCAGACGACCCGCTTGGAGGCAACGCTAGTAGTTCGCTTATCATGAGTCGATCACCGAGATGGTTCACCTTAGGGCATATTGAGACGCAACAATGTGCACTGAGTTCGACCATGCTCAGTGCGGCGAAAGGTCAGTGTAGATTTTTTTTTTCCCTGTTTGTATTCCATATTGTCAATGTGAATAGGTGAAGTGATGAGATTACGGACCGTGTTAGAATCGTCTCAGAGGCATATCCACAGTTCTTCCCATTTATTTAAACTTGCTCAAGATGCGTTTCGGTTTGCCACACCGGAAAATGGCCCGAGACATCCGACGTTGTTAAGTGTGGCCTTCGAACTTGGTTTACAGGTACGTAAAAGGTTAACGGACAATAAATTCGAAATTAAAATTTTGGTCTTACCAGGTGATGAGAATGACTTTGTCGTCTTTAAATTGGCGAAGACGGGAGATGGTCCGATGGTTGGTGACGTGCGCAACCGAAGTGGGAGTTGACGCTCTCATTTCAATCATGCAGAATTGGTACCAGTTTTTTACAGCAACAGAAGCCACTGGACCAGTAGCAACAACAATCATGTCACATAGTACCATTATGCGTCTTAACCTTAGTTTTAATCAGCAAGAAGAATTGTCCAGCTGTGCGCGAACGCTTGCTCTGCAATGTGCGACAAAGGTGGTTGTTAATTATTGAACTTGTTGTCAGTCATAATCTGGACTGAATTTTAGGACCCTCCAAATTGTGCCTTGAACGCTCTGACGTTGTGTGAGAATGAAGCATTGGCCTTTGAAACCGCTTACCAGATTGTTGTCGACGCCGCTTCTCACATTATGACTTCGTCACAGCTATTCACCATCGCTAGATACATGGAACACAGAGGCTACCCGACGAGAGCTTACAAATTAGCCATGTTGGCAATGAAAAACGTTCATCTCGCCTACAATCAGGTCAGTTGAACGTTTTCGGCACCGACGTTTTCAGTTTTTAAGCAGTTCAATTTTCAGGACACCCATCCCGCAATAAACGACATTCACTGGGCCTGTGCTTTGAGTCACTCTTTAGGTAAAACCGAACTGACGAACATGATTCCCCTTCTCGTCAAGAACGTGCAATGCGCTACCGTTTTATCGGACATTCTCCGTCGGTGCAGCATGACAGCCCCCGGCATCTCGTGTTCCCATCCTCCGCCTTTGGAGACCGGAAAACACCACTCTCATCCACACAGGAGTCGCAGTTGTGCGCCCGGTATCAAACCTCTATCCTACGATAGACCGCCCTTACGTCAACTTTTGGAGGCCGCCGTCGCCGCTTACATTAACACGACACATTCGAGGCTGACACATATCTCGCCCAGACATTATGGTGATTTTATAGACTTTTTAACAAAGGCAAGAGACACTTTCGTGTTGGCGCACGACGGTCACGCACAATTTACCCAATTGATCGAAAACATGAAGGTGGCGTATAAAGGCAAAAAGAAACTCATGTTTCTGGTTAAGGAGAGATTCGGCTGATACAACATGAAAAAAAGTGGTACATGTAGTGTGTACGTCTTAAGGGTGCGATCGCCACAATCTAATCAGTCTTGTGTAAGCCACATTACGTCAGCTTCGATCGCTAGAAGGCCTTACATGAGGTGTAGCGATCTTTAAGCGCTTATACTACATGTAGTTCAGCTCTGTAACTATTAATATTATTATTTTTGAGTAGCCTAATATAACTGGACAATATTCATAAAATGAGATTTTTTTCGTCTATTATTTATTAGTTGTTTTTTTATTCCCTTTGAACTGACTGATTTTTGTTGATTATAGGCAACCGCGCCAAACTTTTTGCTGGTCACGTGATAATCATGATTATGTGTATATTTTTTAGATAATAAGTAAGAATAGAGGTCAGCTTGAAATTTGACGGGTTGCGTGAGATCTCATTTGTATATTTATAGTATTATTTTTATTTTATTTTTTTTTTGTACAGTTCATGTTTGCAGTATCATACATTTTCGTTTTTCCTTCTTTCAACTTTTGTTTCTCAATATTTGATGTTGCATTTGTTTACCAAAGATTGTTATTTGTATAGTATTTATGTACATATACCGTAAGAGATACAGTCTCATTATTTAAGTGGAAAGCATCCTTGTGTTAGATTTTTCACGACATCAGTTTTACATTCGTATTTATTTCCCACCAACCAAGCGATGCTTTCCGTGATTACAAGGTAAATGCTTCCTGTTATATTTATAATAATACAGTATATCAATAAGTACAAAATAACTTTAAAAGAGCAGTCGACCAAGCTATAGCGCAATGTCAGCTGTCATTCCATAAGCTACCTCTCCAAGCTAACCTAACGTTCTGCTGCGTATTTTGGAGTTCCCTTTGTTTTTCCCAGTTGACTGATCATTTTTCAACATGAAAAATAAATTTAACCTGCTTAGCTCTGCTTCTTCCTGTTTGTTTTTAAAAGAAAATACTTTTAAGAAAAATAAAATTAAACAAAGTAATACATATGTATGTATTGTCGCTGCCACAATATCTTGTTTTTGATTGTTTTTTCATGTCTGTGATTCAATCATTTTTTAATTATTATTTTCGTCCAGTGCCACCGAAATAATAATTGTGTTATCGAATTCATGTGTTATTTTTAATTTTTTTTATACATATATTAAGGAGATGTAAATATTAACTTGGCCAAATTGGTACACGTTCCATTCCAGTGAAAATAATTTTATATAATTCGTTGTTGTATTGTGTTTTTTGTGTATAATAATAATACTTAGGAAAATGTACATATTGCCAAAAATAACTTGGTTCATTATTTGTTAAAAAAGCAATTATTACATTCAGTCGGTCTGTGTATTAATAATTTATGATTATTTTTATGATAAATAAAAATATTTGTAATTCAAAACAAGTTTCTTTTTTCATAAAAAGTGTGTTATGTACAGTTCGAGACACAGAATTTCGGGCATCACTGTAAATATACCGTCAAAAAATGTAAAATAGGCTTTATATTATTAACCTCAATTTTACCGTTTGCGAGGATTTTGATTGACATGCGATTGACGTTACAGAAAATAAATTTCAAAGTTTGACTTTTGAATGTCACGTTGACAATAAAGAGTGATATAAGCACATCGCAATTTTTTGAAGTGACAGAAAGTGTTGCCCGAAATTCCGTGTCCAGTTCCCGTACTGTACTTATCATTTAGAGAAAATATGTGGTTATGAATAAAACAATGGCACCCATACATCACATGAAGCGCATGTTGGCAACACATGCAACATCAACATGTGATGTGCAATCAGAGTGTGCAACGAAGTACGGAACATAGAGAAGAGAGTTGAATGTTGTGTGTTGTTAGTTAACCGATAATATTCAACCTGAAAAGTTTTAAATTGTAACAACTGACGAAACATTTTATAATTTATTATTTTAATTAATATAGTTTAAACGCTTGTGCGTGCTATCTTGAAATAATCAGAATCATTATTCGAAGCGGGTATTAAGTTATTAACATAACCTCGAAAATAACTGAAATGCAAATCGAAGTCTTGCCTTTGCTATTATAGGTACACTACCACTTTATTAGAAATCTAATAAATCATCATCATGGCCGGAGACATCGAAGAACTTTTACGGTTATATAAAGCTCAAATAGTTGGAGATGAGAAAAGATTAGGTGCGACAAGCCAGGAAGCAGTTAAGGTTTGAATGTGAATGATGAATATGCTTAAAGTACATATAAGCTCTGGTATAAGCACTTCTTGAAATTTGTGGCAAGAGTTATTCAGTGACAAGCGTGCCTAGTTCAACAAAAACGTGTTGATTCAACGTTCTTTTCTAAACAGCATTCAACATGTAACATTACCACATTTTTTATAAATAAAAATTTCTTGCGTACTACTGATGCCCAAAAATGAATTCCATTTTTCATTATCTTCAGCGAAAAGGGTACCTACCTAATTCATGCTGTAGTAAATCGACACTCGCAATCGTCAAACAATGTAGCAAGTGCAATGATTAGTTTCATGAAATTAAAGAGCATTTTACTCTGACATGAGAGAGATAGTAATTTCCTAAAAAAGAGGAGCGTCTATTTTCCAACCTTGTTTATTATTGATTTTCTAGAAAAGCCAACATGACGGAGTGAAATGTGGTGGTGATGTCTGTTATTTAACCCTCACATCTCCTAAACTCTGTTACCTCCATTACTTGCTTTTTGATCGTTGTTTTTTATCACTTTAACAATGATGTGCACGTTTATTTCCACATATAAGATTATTAAACAATCATTCAATTAAGACTTGGACTTGTGTCGTTGTACAATTTTTTTAATAAATTTCAGATCGAAAATTGTGATAATGAACACCAACAGAACAATAATGTACAACAATCACCTGAAAATAAAGAGAATTTACCACTGAATCCCAGGTCATCACCCAACAACAACAAAGTGAGTATCGATGGTGGGAGTGCGATTTTATTTTCACACAAACGTAGGATTTGTGGCTTAATTTGGGCTAAGCTTCATTATGTTTCTTTTATTTTCCATTCTAGAATCTGCCGTTAATCGAGCGACTTGATTTAAATAGTTATGAAGGCGCTTTAGAAGAGACTAAACGAGCTTTTGCCGTTAAGAGCCCGGTAAGCATGGATTGTCCCTCGCTCCTCGTGTAAATTATATTTGCAATGTGTTTTGCATGATGTATCTCCATTGAGATGATCAATTCATCATGATTAAATTACTTAAGTGGCACGCGTGGGGCGCGCCTATCATACGTTCATTGCATTCTTACAGGATGACAGTGGCGGTCGCAGAATGTTGCGGTACGGCGAGTACAGCCCCAACAATCCACAACTGAGGGTGACGGCGGCACCATACGTCGGTCTCGGCGAGTATGAACAGAGACGTAATCTATTCCTGCAGAAGCAAAGGGCTGATTATCTCGAACACTTGTCAAAGGTAAATCGTCGCCGTCGATCCACACTTTCGATATTTATATTTGCACCCTGTGTTACAGAGTGACATTAAAGTTAAAAACTGTATTTTAGTCCCGGACTTCGTCACGCGGGCTGTACAAACAGATTTACAGGATATTGAATGTCCGTTAGTAAGTAGTAATGCCTTTTTTCAGATATTTTGCTATTTCGTTACTGTAAATATCGGGTGCGGCATGTTGGCTGGGATTTCTTCCACGTCTCACCAATCGGCGAAGAGTTAATCAATCACATACACATAAAGTATACATAATTTATTTTGAGCAGCATCCAGTTTTTCGACTATTTTCGTGTAGATTTTGTATTCTTAACACATTATTCAATTTGACAGGAATGCAGAGGCTTCAGTAGAGAGAAAAAAAGAATACAATTTTATAGACAATAATTAAAGAACTTTATATGTAGGTACGGAGAATTGTGCTTCGCATTATCTGAATGTTTATTGTAAATGTATATAAAATGTACCATAAGCATGACTGACCAAGTGTATTTCAAATAAGTTTTTATCTACTGACATTCATTCTAGATACAGTATGACACTTACACACCGAGAAAGGAGTTAAATCCGTACATTTGGACGTCTGATATGCAAAACAGTCGCAACTTATCACCGTATCGCGCCGACCAAAGACTAACAAGTGCTCAAAATGCCTTATTGACATCTCAAATGGATAAACCAAAGAGTATTCTTTCGAATCGGCGCACCGGAAGCCCCCGAGGTAGTAACCACCATCATCTTCACCGGTTCATATTTCGGAACAATTTCCGTTTCTTTCAGAGAGACTGTTGGCTGATTTGAAACATTCATACACCCCCAGTTTTTTGGACGGATTTAATTATCAAGATCGCACGGAAGAGCTAGAAAGGGTAGATTTTTGTCTATTTCACGTACATTCGAGTGTAGTTGATGATATGTTATTGCTGCAGGAAAGGATCAAGCGTGAAAATTATCAGAAGGAACTGAGACTACAAATCGAGGAAAAAAGGCGGTTACAAGCGATGAGAGAAGAACAAGAACGAAGAGAACAAGAACTGGAAAATAAACGGTTGGAACAGCAGTTGTTGCGAATGCGAGAGGAACAAGCCGTTGAAGAACAAAGAAGGTGTCGCAGAGATGACCAGGTGCTTCGTCGGTTTTACAAAAAGGCGTCATGATTTTATACTGTTTCATTGTTAACCGTTGTAACTTGTTTTTTTTTAAATTAGTGTGTTGCATTAGTTTCGTTTGGGAAATGCTAATCATAATCGAGTATCAAAATTATGCGACATAATCACATTTAGAATTGGATGAATTGAGCAATTAAATACAGAAATAATTGCCAGACATGTGTCATGGTCAACGTTTTTTTACAATAATAAATATAAAAATACACTAGGTGTTTAGGTTTTTGTTTTCGGAAACGTTGTGTAGTTTTTTGCACTTTCAAATTAAAAATATTTGCTCAGTCTACATGGATTTTTATTCATTTCGTGAATATTCTGTCGTAAAATATGTATAAAGAACTTTCGAAATTTGTCATGGATATTTTACTGAAAGTTATATTTTGTTTGAACAGATGCGCCGCCACAGCGAGGATCTTTTCAAGAGGAAGCACGAGTTGCAGTCTCGCTTCCGCAAGCACACGGATTCTGAGAGCAGTGTGACAAGTCTTCGAAACACCAACGTTGCCTCAAAAACGCTACCGCATTATTCTCCCCCGGTGTCCCGTCGAAATCCCTATTCCTTCAACGTACCATCCACTTCTGTGTTCGCCGACACGTCTAGCAGGTACAATCCGAACCGTTTCGATTCGTATTATCGCAAAGACACGTTGAACAGGATGGACTCATTAAACACATATGATACTCATCGTAGATTTAATGCTTTCAGTCGTTACGACTCGTTGAGTAGAATAGATTCGTTAAATCGCCAAGATGCGTTGAATAGAATAGAATCGTTGAATATTCAAGATAGTCTAAGTAATGTACAGCGTAGGCACAGCGCTACACAACAAGACCTCAGCATGATACGACGAAGTCCCAAGTTGCAAAGACGGAGCAGTTCGAGCAGATTCGACGATACTCTTCCTATACCAGTATTGAAAGCGCACTCGCCAGTTGCCAAAGAACTGAAAAATTCGGTTCCGTTCAATTCCAGCAGGTCGGACGCTGTCAGAAAATTGGAAGATAAATGGCAGGTCGGTGAACATGTCGAAAACGACAAAAGGGAAATGTTTTAACAGTTCATCTAACAATTGCAGATTCCAGCGGTACAAAAGAATATTATAAATCACGGGGATCCGATAAGGGACGGTCAGGGAAGAAGTATACTGACACAATTGGGTGCCATCAGAATGCAGCTACAGCAAGAACAGTTGCGAATGGACGAGACCTTGCGTAAACGCGATATTACACAATCCAAGGCTGTTGATTTTCATTAAAAAAACCATTTTACATCGAGTTATAAAATTGAATCATAGTTATTTTATATATTGTTAGAATTTGTCTTTATATTTATAAGTGAAATAGATTAGAGACGTTAATACTGATCGGGATTTTTTTTTCCTTGAGAACTGGCTCCAACTTCCGTTACGGAAATTTAAATTAGTGAGCTGACAGCAAGAATAATTGTGATTCGTCAAGATCTGCAGTGTCGGTTGGCAACCGAAGTTGTCCGACAACCGTCGCCAATCATACTTCCTCATTTTGTTTTTAAACTGTTTGACAGTGCCGGGTGATACAGTTGAAGAAGCTGAGACGGTTTATTACAAAATTTTTGTAATCATGGAGAATAAAAAGTGGAATGATGTTTTGCTAGAATGGGTAAGCCACTTTAATATAAAATGTTAATAAAATAAAGTCATTGCATGATTTATAGGTTAATTGTTTGAAACTTTGTAAGTACATTAACGATGTTGAAGAGTTAAGAAACGGTGAATTTTTTATGAATCTGCAAAAACTCATGTGAGACACAAATAACATTTTAGTATTCTGTTTGAAAATTATACTTTCCAGAACAAAATCTCGGGATACACAACCAGACGTTCTTACTTTTATTTTTGATTTGTTTGCCAATCACTATCCTAATTACATAGTCGATAATAAAACTGAAATACATCTTTCTGATTTACCTGAAATTGATTTAAAAGCAGTAACGTCCCTTCTCATGCATTACACTTGCATTTATGATCGCCGAGATGTTCTAACGTCACCCTTGTGTCACTCTCTATCCCAATCAACTCAATTAATAATCCGCAATTTCCTTCAGAAGATTTCAAAAGATGTGACCAATCGAATCATGAATGACATTATTAAAAGTTGCATTGACGACGCATCTGATCACTTGAGTGGTCAATGGTTCTCAGTGGAAACCTCATCTGCTAAAAGTAGTCCTCTTCAGGACCTTCTAAAGACACCTGTCTCAAAATTCGGACGTTTCCAAGAAAAAGATAAAACTATTTCCAGACTAAAGTCTGACTTGGAATCAGAACGCTTTGAGAAAGCGGACTTGCAAGAAGAACTCAAATTGCAGCTGGAAAAAAATAAGAAAATTGAACAGCAATTACTACAGAAAAGTAATGAAATTTCGAGACTTCGAGGAGAAGTTGTTGCCTTGGAAAATCGTACTCCTCCCCACTATCAAGACATGGACTCGCGCGAGCTTCAGCGGCGTCTTCGCTCAGAAATCCAGTCTTTAGAACAGTACATTAAACAGTTGGAAAATGAACAGGAAGATATTAGGAAGGAAAAGGACACGACAAAAGAACAATTAAGAAAAACGGAATTACAGTCAAACATTTGGGAAGAAAAATTTTTTGAAACAGAACACAGTCTAGAAAATTTAGGAAGACATGCGAAAAAGCAAGAAGAAGAACTGAAAGCGTTACAGATGCATTGTTCTGAACTCTCTTCTTTACTGGAAGAGTACCAGTCAAAACCGGCTAATGATAGTTCTCTTTTTGATACTTTTTCTGGAATTGAAAATGCCGAGATGATGACTTTGAATGAGACGTCTTCTTGTTGCGAAGATCTTGCTTGTTCAGTTGTGGAGGTACAACTCAGAGACGCTCAGAAACAAAATGAAGAATTAAGGACGCAAATTGGACAAGTTGAACAAGTCGCATCTCAACTGGAGGCGGTTGTTGTTGAATTTGAATTAAAACTGAAGAAAAGTGACGAGTTTAATGACAAACTTACAAAGCAGGTATTTTTTTTTGTAATTAAAGAAAAGCTCAAATTAAATAAAACACACACAGGTACAATCACTGGAACTTGACAAAGAGGCAGGACAGAAGCTATTAAATGAATTAGAAAATCAATTGGAAGAAGCCAAGAAGAAAATAACAGATCGGGACGTTGAAATTGAAAATCTCTTGAAAAGATTATGTGAAAACACTGAAAGCCTACACACGGAAAGACTTAATAATGAAGAACTACATTCAAAAGTAACCTTTATTTATTTTTGCATTTCCCTAAAGTATAATATTTTTTAAGGTACAACTTCTTCAATCGAGAAACGATGGTGTTGAGAAGCGTCTTACAGAAACTTTAACAAAATGGAAAGAGGATAAGGAACGATTGCAAGATTCAGAAAACGCAGTCGCTGAAATACGAGCTTTATCGGAAAAGCTCCAATTTGAACTTGCAGATGCGATCCTTGATAATCAAAAAATAAATGACCGATTTGTTGATTTGACAGGCAAATATGAAAATCTGATAATAAAACTACAGAAAACGGAAACTTCTCGAACTGACCTTGAAACTCAATTGTCTGACGTTGAAATACTATCAAATAAACTGCGAACTGAACTTGTCACGTTCCAGCATGAAAATGATAGATTAAAAGAGGAACTCGATAACGAAAAAATGCATGCCATGAAGCTTGACGAAGAGAGAGCAGTACTTTTATTTAAAATACAGGAATCCAAAGAAAAACTTGATAGTTTGGAAAAAAACAATGAAAAATTAAGCTTTGAAATTGAAACTACTCGGAAACAGTTAACGGAGGCTTTAGCTTGTCTGGAGTCGAATCGGAACAATTCTGAAAACCTGGTACTTGCTCAGCGCACCCTTGAAAAAGAACTCAACGAGGCTCGCTCGTACACAGAGCGCTTGACAATTATGTTGAAAGAATGTCAAATAGAAAAGAAAGACGTAAGCGGAAAGCTAGATCAGAGCAGCAAGCATGTACTGACGTTGGAGAAAGAAATTTCAATTTTACGGTCAAGATTGGAAGAATCTAACGAATTGCGCGACAATTTGATGAAAAAGAACGAAGCCTTAACCCTTCACAATGAAACCGTCCAGAAACAATTATTGGACGCCATCGACCTTTTAGAGGTGAGCAAGAAACAGACAGAAACACTGCAAACGACTCAAATTTTACTTGAAAGACAATTGCACGAAGTTCAGAGTTTTTCCGAAACGCAGAGTATGGAGCTGGAACAGCTGCGACATGAAAAACAATCGATGAAAATTGCATTTGAGGATACCCAATCAAACTTAATTATTATGACAGCAAAGTGTAGCACGTTAGAAGAACAGAAAGACATTTCTTTACTTCAAATCGAGAATTTGGAAAAAGACCTATGTAATTTACAAAACGATTTGAAGTTGAAAATTCAAGACGCAAATGAATTGAAACAAACTAAAATTGAACTTGAAACACTACTGCACGAAGCACAGTCGAATTCGGAGATTCTGAAAGTCGAAATTAGAGAACTCGAGCTTAAAAATGGGAGAATCAACAACGAATTAAACGAATCTACAAAAACTTGCAAAAAACTAGGGGAAGATAAAAAATTACTATCGTCTAAACTAGAAGGATTTGCTGAGAAATGTCGCAACATAGAAGAGAAGTTTGCAGCTGAAGAAGAACATTTGCAAAACAAATTGCTCAAAATTATCGACAGTTTGGAAAGCAACAAAATAGAATTGGAACAAGCTCAAACTGCTAGAATGAATCTCGCAACGCGTCTAGCTGAAGCTGAAGGACTTAAGGCAACCCTGAAAGACGAGCTCGATGAGATAAAGTTCAAAAACAACGAAATAAGCAAAGAGTTGAACAAAGCACACGAGAATTTGCTGACATTACAAAAAGAAAAACGAGTTTTGTTGGAAGAAGTTGGGACTTTAAAGGAAGAGAATGAAAAAGTGGTCATCGAAAATGTAACTCTTTGTGAACGGATGTCCGAAATTTCGATTGACCTAACTTCTGAGAAAGCAGAATGTAAAAAACTAAAAGAAACGGTGTGCGCTCTTGAAGCAAGTTTGAAAGAGGTTAACGCTTCGTCCGAATTTGTGAAGTGTGAACTTGGGACCGTTCAGCATCAACTAGAAGAAAGTCAGAAAAAATGCGAGGAACTGAAAGCAGAAAAAGTCTCTTTGGAAAAACAGGTAGAAGAATTGAGAACAGTTCAAGATGTTGTTCAAAATAACTTAAACGAGGCTGAGAAGTGTTCACGTACGTTGAGATCCGAAGTGGAAAATCTGTACGGGGAAAATTGTAACATGAAAGACACTTTGAAGCAAACTAGACAGTACTCGAAGAATTTGGAAAAACAAAAGGAAAGTTTAACGGTACAATTAAAAGATTGCGAAACTACTAAACAAGAGCTGCAAGTAGAATTAGATGATCTTCAAAAGGAAATTTCCAAAGTAAAGAGTAATTTAGGCGAGCATAAGCGAGTTCAGGAGAGTCTCGAAAAGAAACTGGTGGAGTCGGATGCGTTTATCGAAAACATTCAAGAGGAAAAACACAAAATAAGTGAAATTTTAACCCACGTAAAAAACGAAAACGCGATTTTGATTTCGAAAATGGAAGCATCCAATGAGAAATGTACGAATCTGATACGAGAATCATCCGCAATCGCCGCCAGTTTAGAATTGTGTCGCAAGGAATTGGAAGAATCTAAAGAATTTAGAGCAGGGCTTGAAACGGTTTTAGAGAAACTAACAACAGAACGGGATAAACGTGCTTTTGAACGACAGCAAGAGATTGCTCGATTGAATGAATCTGAAAAATGTCGGCAGGAATTAAACAACGAAAAGGAAATTTTAACATCAAAACTGTCAACTCTTGAAAACGATAACGACGAGTTGCTGTCTCAGATCGACATTTTGCAAAGACGGATTCAAGAATTGAACGATGTTGCAATTAAAAGAGAACTTGAAAGTCAAAAAAGTGAAGAAACTTTGACGGAACTACTGAAAGAAAAAAGAGAATTGTCGGATAATGTTGATGTTTTGTCCAACAAAAATGAAGAATTGCTTTGTCAAAATAACGATTTCCAAAATCAGCTCAGTGAAGCAGCCAGGAATTGTAAGGAATTAACAAATGTTTTCAACAGCGAAAAGGAAATTTTAACATCAAAACTGATACATCTGGAAGGGAAATCGTCAACACTGGAAAACGATAACGATAAGTTACTATCTCAGATCGATATTTTGCAGAAACAAATATTAGACTTGAAAGATGTTGCAATTAAAAGAGATCTTGAAAGTCAGAAAAATGAAGAAACTTTGACGGAACTGCTAAAAGAAAAAAGAGAATTATTGGATAAAGTTGATACTTTGTTAAAGAAAAATGAAGAGCTGCTTTGTCAAAATGACTATTTCCAAAAACAGCTCGTTACAGTAGAGGGGTATTATAAGGAGTTAACAAATGTTAAGAACACCCTCGACGAACAACTCCATGAAATGAGCAATTTATCAGAAACGTTGAAAGTGGAATCAGAAGAGCTTCGGCTTCAGTATCAAAAGTCAAAAACCGAATTGGATAACTCTAGGGACACTCTATTGAAGTTAACTAATGAAAAAGAAAATTTAGCCGTAATGTTGAAAGATGCAAAGGAAATGAATGACGAACTTCAAAAGGAAATTTTACAGGTAACAAATAATTTAGAATCGAACGAACAACGACGCAGTGACCTGGAAAAGCAACAAGTAAAAGTAATTCGGACATTGGAACAAACAAAAAGCGAAAATAAAAAGCTTCTACAACGTATTACTGAAGTTGAAAAAACGAGCAGTGAAAATCGAGCCGTTTTAGAAGAGGAAGTGAACAGTCTTACTTCGATGACGGTGAAATATAAAGATGAACTTGAAAGCACTCTCAAACGAATGGAAGAATCAGAACAGAGTTTGAGAGATGTTCAACAACAAATACTAACACTCGATGTTAAACTGAAAGAGGTTAATGAAGAAAAATACGTTTTAGAGAAGAAAATCGAGTTGGAGGAAATTTTATCGTCAGAAAGTAATGAAAAAATAAAATCGTTGGAGGAAACCGTTCAAGATTACGAAATCACAATATCCGGCTTAAAAAATGTCGTTGATAGCAATTTAGAACGTTTGGAGGCGTTGAAAGAAAAACTTTTGTTTAAGAAAAATGAAGAATTTTATGCAAAAAAAGCAATCACTGATCTGTTACAAGATTATAACATAATTTGGGATGAAGGTGAAGAAAAGGACTTGAAAATGTTCATTTCTGAAAATGTTAGAAAAATATTAGCCGCCAAGATTCAAGAAGGAGAAAAACAACGGACAGAGTTGGAAAATGAAATTGAAGAATTAAAAATCAAAAGTACGACCGCGATAAACTTGAACGCCTCGTTTCAGGATATGATCGAAAAACTCCAAACTTTGGTGATGGACCAGAGCGAAGTTGACTCAATGGACGCTCTAAAATCTAATTTTGATAAAGTTCACAGTAAGATCAACGCCATTTTCCAAATAAAACAGAAATTATCCGATGATTTGTGCAGATCAGAAGAGCGTAATGTGGAATTAATTGGGCAACTGGAAAACATTAAATTGGAAAAAAAGAAACTTGATGAGTCTAAAACTTGTTTAGAAAGAAATTTGGCCGAAGAAAAGGAAAAAACGGCGAATTTACGTAAAGAACTCGAACAGAAATCGAAACCGAACAGGCCAGAAAAGGAAAACATTTTAGGTGTGTCAACAAAAGTGAATAAAACCAGAGAAGAAGAGCTTAAAAAAGAAAACATGGTGCTGAAGAGAAAACTTGTGTTGACAGAAAATGCCAAAAATAATTTAGAGAAAGTGCTTAAAGAATTACGAGAGAAGAATAAAACACAAGAAACATCTTCGAGTCCAACCAGCGATGCTCTTTATAAAAAACTTCTCCAAGAATACATTCAGGTTAAAGAAGAAAACGAGTGCATTCAGAAGGAGAATGATGCAAAATATCAGGAACTTCTTCGCGACAATGAACAGTTAAAACTTAAAACTATCCAAATTAAAAGTGAAGATGACAAAAAAATAATCCAGGATCTACAGAATGTTCGAGAGGCGTACGGAAACGTGATGAGCATAAATTCAAAGTTAGAGTTGGAAGTGGTTACTTTGAGAAAAGTGATTGAAGAGCAAAATTCTGAGGTCGTCAATTTGGCCCATATCAAAGAAGCTTACGAGAGGCTGTTGGAAGAAAACAACAAAATATCGACCGACATTGACACAATGAAATATAAAAGGATGAGAGACAAAGAAGAGTTTGTAAGATTACTGAAGAAAGAACGTGAAGAGACTGTGAACCGAGAAATGAAAAAAATTCAAGAAATTAGAACCGAATATGAAGGTAAATTGGAGAAAATGAAAGAGAAAATGTTGAAATTATACCGGGAGGAAGTCAATAAAAAGGTGAAATCAGTAAAGGACGGTCAGGGGGAAACGGCGAATATTTTAAAGACTGTTGCAAATTTAAGAGAGGAACTTTTTGAAGCCGATCAAAAAATTCAGCTGCTCGAAATGGAGAAGGAGATTTTGAAAGCTAATAAAAAATTAGAAAGCGAGACTAAAACGTTCCAGTTGCAAACCATTGCTAGTGTTACCACAGTCGCAAGAAACGAGGAAAAAGCGGCGACTTTACCAAGACCTTCGGTCACTGAGGAAATTACTATTTCCCGAAGGACTTCCGTTGGCGGACTTCCAAACAACATCGACACTCATAATTTACAAATGGAAGACGAAGAAGATCTATTTAACGATAAGTATCTGTCTGATCTGAAAGAAGGCAAATGCCTTTTGCCAACAGATCGTGAGTGCACAACTAACCGTTTTTCGGAGTTGGCATGGCGCAATTCGATGGTTCCACCACATCTAAAATCATCGTATCCGGCGGAAATGCAGTTTATTAGCCCCAATCGATTCAAAGACGAAGATATCAAGGTCTGTGTTTTTAATTTTTAAGAGTAAGTAAGTTAATCGATGTTTCATAGACCGGTAACGTCGAATTCGAGGATAGTATGTGTAAGTTATTACCCGGAGAGAAGCCTCGTAAAAAAGATTTCGGTACGACGTCGTACAAAAGGCCCGGTCCTCCAACTCCCAGTAAAAATGGTGGTCGATTATCGTTACAGGGTAATGAGGTACATCCAATGAGAGAACATTGTGAAGCCAAAACGCCCAAAAAATCTACCCCAAGCAGAATCAGAGCACTGTTCACAGGTCGCAACAGTAGCACGAGGGATGGTTCAGAGGTGCCTTTTATGAAGCATTAGAATTTATGTTGGATTAAAACAACTGCCTTAATTTCAGAGTCATAACAACGTAACACCTAGTCGCAGCAGACGTTTAAACATTTTCCGAAGACCTAGATGATTTTTTTTTAAATTAATTCAAAGTTTTATGTTGTATATTTTTTTTATTACATTACCTACTTGTCATGAATAAAAGAACTGAAATGAAATTTGTGTTTTTTTTAATCTTGTATCGGTAGGGAGCGAAAAAAGACGAAACAACGAAGCTACGATCATCATGGATCTCCACGCAGGATCGGGTATTTTAAGGTCAAATAATTTTATTTTTGCTATGTGATTATTGGCCGTTTGCACCGACGTTCCTTATTTTTAAACTAACCAAAAAAACAATTGCTACAATTTTAATAATTGTAACCAAGGTCTCTTAAGATATGTTATCTCTGTACTCTGTTATTAGTTACCACGGTAACCACCATAGTAACCACAGACGGTAACGGTCAACTGCCACCGGCACAAAATTAACACCCTCACACATGGTCATGCTGATTCCTGACCAACCTGACCATAGATGCGAGCATGATACAAATGAGAGAGTGACGTTTGTGACTGGCTTATTGATTGAGTGAGCTTGCATTGTAGCCACACTGAAATAAAAAATGTTCCTAAATCCTAATACACTTCGAGAGTTCGAGACCTAACTACTGTCAATCCTGTCAATAGCTTGATTTATTTAGCAGAATGGCATCCGCAAGTAGCACAAGTGCAAGATCTCTCTTTGCCGATTCCAAGATGCGTCTAGCGGATCGAGTTCAGGTCAATGTTAATAATATCTCATCGTTGGCCAGACAGATCACCAGGGGTTCGAAAAGTAGTGAGGTGAGTACCTTTTCAACTTGAGAAAAACTACCCGGATCGGGATCTACGTCTTTTTCAGATATTGATGCATTCCGCTCGAAACTTTGCCGTTCAAGAGCATCTAATGGACAATTGCGAGAGTAATTTGAAAAAAATGCAACTTCTTTGCGTCCACCTCGGTTATCAACATGATTCCATGCTTAAATCGGCCCAACAAATTGAGGAAGTTAAAGAGCAAGTGTGTGCGATGCAACGATAACATTGTTCACGTTATTTATCTTTGAATCACGTGATATGTATTTAATTATGGCGTAGTTGGCAACGCTTACAAAGTTAACCTTGTTCACCTTGTTTTTGTGACGTTTTTAGAATTGAAATATGATAGTAAAAAGTTATATCAGTTCGCAATTTGAATTTGTCACAACGTAATTGGTGAGATTTAATTTTTTTTTATTGAATTGGAAATAATAAAGTTTCTTCTTTTACTATGCCAGCAGTTGGACTAAATATCGAGACATGTCGATGTCGCTGTTGTTAACTCGTCACTGGCAGTTTTGCCGCAGACTCCCCACATTAACGATTCAAACACGTTTGCAGCAAACTAAACCAAAACTAGCGGTGTCTGGCGATGTCATACCCATATTCAGCAATGCACATCTTTTTCCAGAAAAAGTAGCATTGAGAGACACCATTGGCAGTTACACCTATGCCAGTTTGTTTATCAGTGCAAAGGAACTTAGCAAGACCATCACACAGAAACTTGACGCAAAAACTAATCAACGAGTGATGTTCCTTTGCTCAAACAATGCTGAATATGTAATTACATTATGGGCAATATGGATGTCTGGACAAATTGGTACGTATTGATTCTCATCAGTTTGTTGTGATGATTCTGTAAAAGGGTATTACATTTTATAGCTGTACCTCTTAGTCCTTTGCACCCCAAGAACATACTTCTCTACTACACCAATGACACTAACGCAAGTCTTTTGATAACAACTGAGAAATATGTTGACTTGATGCAAAGAGTAGCTAAAAATACTAATACAAATTTACATGTTCTCGATGACAAATTAAGATTAAATACTACTGAGAAAGTCGCTACCATCAAGTCTGACTTGGAAGCTCCATTATCATTGAGTTTTTATAGTAATAACAATGCTATGATTTTGTACACAAGCGGGACGACAGGAAATCCCAAGGGCGTAGTTCTCACACATAAAAATTTGGTTTTTCAAGTCAATACTCTTCTGGAAGCGTGGAAGTGGGTACCGAACGACGTCATTCTCCACACTCTTCCCCTGCACCACGTTCACGGCATAGTTAACGCTTTACTCTGTCCATTGTATCTGGGAGCTAAAATTATTATGCTTCCTAAATTCGAAGCCAATTCGGTTTGGTCTCATTTATTAGGAGTTAACGCGCAACCGAGCGATCGCAGAATTACCGTGTACATGGCCGTTCCGACGATTTATGCAAAATTGATTGAAGAGTATGACAGAGTCTTCGGTTCTGATTCGCAAATGGTCGAATATATCAGAAATACGCTCAAAAATAAGATTAGATTGATGGTGAGCGGGTCAGCACCGCTGCCGTTTCCCATTTACGACAAGTGGTTGGAAATTTCCGGACATAGACTGTTGGAAAGATACGGAATGACCGAAATTGGAATGTGCCTCTCCAACTTGTACGATTCGAATCGAGAACCCGGTTACTTGGGACTACCGTTGCCGGGAGTTTCAGTTAAATTGATCGATAAACCTGAAAGTGCTACTCAAGAGATCACGGTGGTCGAATCGGTTAATAATAATGGCGAGGTAACGTGTGAAACTAACGATAAGTTCGCGTCAAATAATGAACTAAATGGAGAACTCCTCGTTAAGAGCGAAGGCGTTTTCAAGGAGTATTACAATAGGCCGGAAGCTACTAAAAAAGAATTCACCAACGACGGTTGGTTTAAAACGGGAGACATGTGTGCTTATTCACTTGATAAAGGCAAATTTAAAATTTTGGGCAGAAAGAGTTCTGACATTATAAAGTCAGGAGGTTACAAAATTAGTGCAATTTCAGTTGAGACCGTACTGTTGGGACATCCCGATATTAAGGAATGCGTAGTAGTAGGATTGGAAGATCAAAAATGGGGACAAAGGGTTGCTGCAATTGTCATTTTACGCGAAGGCAAGAGCGTAACTGTCGATAGCCTGAAAAAGTGGGCAGCAGATAAATTGCCCAAGTATTCCTTGCCCACTGTATTAGAAATAGTCGAAGAAATTCCAAAGAATGCTATGGGTAAGGTCAATAAAAGACAGCTGACAGACAGTGTTTTCGGAAAATGAGTGCCATATATCAAAAGACAAGACTGCATTTTTACAGCCAAGTGTTCCAAGTATTACTTATGTACCTATGTTTTAGATTTTTTTTGTATTATTATACCTGTATATGTATTATATTATTGAATTCAGTAAACGTGTGAATACCTAATTGGTTTTTATTAGTAGCAGAATTTTGTAAATCTTTTGATATCGATCGTTTTGTTTTATTTGTAACGTTTATCATAAAAATAACGAATGTTTAAAAGTTTATGATTGAGAGTTATTGTTCTATATCGGTACTATTCAGCAGTTGAGAGTGGGCTTATCGGTGTGGTTCTCGTAATCATTTCAAGATCGAAATTTTTGTAAGTAGGTATCTATCACAAAATGAATTTAATTTTTTTATGATAGCACAAGGTCACAATAAAGTAAGGGATACATTTCAACTTATGTATTTTTAAACAAGTAGTGAAAGAAATTTGATTGCTTAAATAATGGAATTTCTTATGTCTAACAGTGGTTAACGCAACTGTTCGATTTGACGTCCACTTTACTGCTGTACAATCACCAACCGTTTCTCCAAATTGTACACAGCATTATTCAGCATTTCTGGTTAAATTGCACCAATTTGCTCCCTAAAACTGTCTTTTAATTTAATTAATTAAATAACCCCACAGCTGGGTTAAGATCAGGTGATCTTGGTGCCCATGAATTTACAAAATTGCTTACATGTAGGTATAAGTCGACTCAAGTTGCAAAAAACCACTTGTCATTTGCAACAACATTTTTTCAATATTTTTGAACCAAATAAAGGCACAAAGGGACCTGAAAATCATAGTTTGGATTGAATATTTCCCATATAAGTACAGTTTTAAAGTAATTTCAAACGACTAATGCCATAAAATTGCTGTTGCAAATCCAAATTGGTTTTTTGCAACTTGAGTCAACACGATCTCGAAAAACAGCATTTTAACTGGTCGGTAAATATGCGGGGCTGCTCCATCCTACATAAAAATCCAATTATTGAAGCAACCACATTCCATTTAGTTTTTGCTACTAGCTTGATTTTTAAAAATTATGTAAGACTTTAAAATATACCCCTTATTTTATGATAACCCATATTTATAAGTTCATGCCGTTGATTCAATAAATAAATATCAGCGATGAAATTAATTTGTAATCGAGTCATCCATGGATTTGAAAACGTATGTCTTTTGTTATTGATATGACAAGACTTAACCTGTGTTGCAAGGTTTCAAGCATAAACGTCTACTATATCCTATATCCACGATATAGAGTTCAAGTAACGATAACGAGTAACGACATACGAATACGATTTCAGATTAATGGATAGTGGTTCTTTGATTAAAAAAAAAACAGACTGTGCGTGAATATTTTTACAAGTTCTTAGAAATTTTCATCACATAAGTAGAACAGATTTACCAAAAATTGTTTCATATTTTACCATAATATTCACTTCTCGGCAACACTTGGGTGACGAACATTTTGCTCGAAAACATTCGACCACTTGAATGTTTTAACCAATAAAAAGTCTCGTTAATGACAGTTGAAACGTCAAAATTAACGTGTTATTTTTCACCGGATGACCGATTTTCGTAAAAACTGCCAAGATTTTGAAAGTGATTTTCGCGGTTCAATATGCAAACAGTGTTTGTGAGAGCAATGACAATTTATTGGGCGTCTCATCTTTCTGAATAATTGCAAAGTTAAACGTCAATTTTGACGTGAGAATCTATAATTATTCTAGATAAACAGGTAAAATTTCCAATAACACCCGTGTTTCGTTATCACAGAATAAACATCTCGATAATTATTCGTTCGGAAATTATGTTTTTATAAAGAGCGAACTGTCGCATATGCCATAAGCACCTGTTTGGGTAACCTATGTGAGTATTGATTAAATTTGGCGCGTTCTTTAATATTTATAGATATCTGTTTTTACGTTAAGTGCAACTTTCTTTAATGAACTTCAGGTGATGGGTGTAAACAGCAGCAAAAAACTAGCAGCAAAGTGTTCTTTCCTATCAAAAGATGAACAGCACATTGTCAGCAACTCATTCCGACTTGCCAGCAAAAATTCTGAAAAAATCAAGGAAGAGGAACTTACGGTAAATTCAGGTCTTTTCTTAAGTGGCGCACCTAACTTGAAATGGACTTTAGAAATTATGGGGCTCACAAATGGACTTGCGTCTTTTACAATATATAAACAACTATTTGTTTGGTATAGGCGAATTACGCACGCAAACTGTTGAACTTGAAAGGTTTGCTGAATTGTTTGTGTTTTGCACGAGGGGCACCGTAGACGAAAAACTAAAAGTTCTGATAGTATCTCTTGGGCGTAGCGATTCTGAAAGTAACGACATTCCATACATTCTAGTCAAAGAAGTAGGTCAAACATGTGACCGCAAATTTCAAGTAAAATTGTTTTTTCTGTTTTAGTATGTGGAAAGCATAGTCGCTTCTTACATGAAAATTCAGAAATTGAGCAACACAAAACAGTTCAAAACCTGGTTTTCGCGGGGTTGTTTCACGTCCGCTCAAAATATTCAGAGATTAGCTGAGAGTTTGACACACGATCTGGCCGCGGCCGATAGCATAACAAGGAGAGCACTGGAGGTGTGGTTGCAAGGCTCAACAGTGCTCGGTCAATTGCTCCTTTTTGTTTTCATGCACTTGTACAACATTTCACATAAAGATAAGCCACAAGTTTCAGGTGAAAAGAGTACAGTTGAAGAATCGCACACCGTTAGTGAGAAAGAAAGAGACAGAAGTTTGGTACCGTTCTGTCGCGGACTCGATCTCATACCTTCCTATCCTAGTCTTTTGGATTTGAATCAGATAGTATTTATTAATGCGAATTTACCTCAACAGTATCAATTAGAATGGAGATTTTTATTTAGTTCGGAGATACACGGTGAATCTTTCTCCACTCTCATAGGTCAGTCGGGTGACCCTGAGTGAGTTGCTTCGCTGACCGCATTGTTGTAGGTAGGATCGTTAATCAAGGACCGTCAGTGTTGGTGGTAGAAGACAGAAATGGGTATATGTTTGGTGGATTTGCACCAGCGAACTGGAGTCTAAGTCCAAATTTTTTCGGAGACGACAGCAGCTTCTTGTTTACGTTGGCGCCACGAATGAGAATTTTTCCGTCAACAGGATACAACCAACATTTCCAGTACCTAAATCTACACCAACAAACTATGCCCAACGGCCTGGTAAGTATTCTGAAGATGTTCAAAAATGTGATGATAACTTTATTAAACGAAATGTGACAATTAATTATACATGAATATAGTGATATTCTCATTCCGTGACAGGCCATGGGGGGACAGCACAGTTACTGTGGTCTGTGGATTGACAGCGAATACGGCAAAGGACATTCGTCAGAGTCCTGCACGACGTACTCAGGTTACCAACAGATGTCCTACTCGAAAGATTTCTCTTTTAGACATTTAGAAGTTTGGGGTTTGGGAGCTCCTCCACTAACGCCCCAAGAAAAAGGGGAACGAGTGGGTATGAGTGCTACGAGTGTACTGGATGGAAATGCCGAAAGTAAGACCATGTTAAAAATGGCCGGCCGCACAATACACAGCGAAGGGCTGAGAGATTCACCTCCAAATTAACAAGATTTAATTTGTGTACTGAAATGCCTTAAACGGTTTTTTTTTTCATTTTTATCTGTACACTTAAAACGACAAGAGTGTCTGAGTAGTGGATCCTATGAAATATTTTTATATGTGCCGATGATTCAAGTTCCGACTGGCATATTGTATGTGGAATTTTCGCTTTTTACTATATCACGTGGCTGTCGCTTGGGTTGAATTTTTTAAATCAGAGTTTATGCATCAATATTTTGACATTGGCACCATGTTGCGTCATAATCTGTACTTGTGTGATAAAACGTTACGTTCGATTTACATTAAACAATTATTTTTCCTTCAAACAATAAGACGACGTGCCAAAGATCTATTGTCACACTCGTAGTGATCTTCACTTTTTCTACTTATGTACACGTTTTTTCGTTATATTTATTACTGTTATTCATTTAGATAGTTTAATCTATTTGTTATTTCTGTGTCTTACATGTGATTTATCACTTTTTAAGTCATCTAAATACAGTAACAATTGTCAAATTAAATAACATCCAATAATAACATAAGAGAAAAACTGTAAGTATTATTATTCAAATCAACCCTCGTACATCCAAATACGGCGTCAACAGTAAATATGTACGTTTCTCATAATATCAACAAAGGGAAAAGACAGTACCTATGGCGTTCTTTACACGAAATGTCACTTTAAACATCAAGTCTATCCTAAACAATCAATAAATATATATATATTTTTTTTAACGTGTCTCTCGTCGATTTATGCCCAGACCTACAATGAAAATTTCAATGTTTACTTCACCGGTAGATCGGATGTAAGTATATGATGTACCCTAAGAGTGTAATCCCAAGAGCCTGTGGAAAGTGCGGTGCCATCTGGTGAGACTTGTAGACACGATACTCTATTCTCGTGTCCGTACAGCAAACAAACTCTGACACATTTGAGAGTGTCCCAGACGTTAACAGTGTAATCATTGTAACCAGCAAATAAGAGTCGACCTACATGTAAATGTAAGATAAAAGATGCAACACAATATGAATGATTACACAGCTACCTGATACTGAAAAATCTACCGAGTTCACACCGAAAATAATACTTTCTTTGCTGTAAATGGCAACCTCTTTGTCGGCCCTCAGATCGAATAACCTGCACTAAAACGGACCACAGGTCGTAGTATTCTTTCAAAAAAATTTTTTTCCATAATTATCTTACGGTTGCGTCATCACTTCCGGTGGCGACTGCGTCCCCGCTTGGGTGAAACTTGACGCTGTTAACATCCGACTCGTGCCCTTCAAAAGACTGAACGCACTGGCCAGAACGCATGTCCCAAATCAGAACCATCTTGTCGCAACTCTGACAAAATCACTTGTAAGTATAACATTTGACAAAGAATTGCACGCCTACCCCTGAAACAAAAGTGTTGCCCGTCTCTGACGGCGCCAAATCTATCGACATGACGTCAGCTGAGTGGCCATGAAAGCTCTGCAATAATTGTCCCGACTCTACGTCCCACAGGGCGCAAGTTGAGTCGCCGCTGCCAGTCAGTATCTGCTGATCAGAATTGGGAAAAATGCAGCAACTCATGTAACTTGTATGCGTTCCCACTGTCTTTTTCTTGAGGGTGACGTCCTCATCTAAACTTAATGGGTAGACAGTGACTTTATTGTCCAATCCCCTGAAATAGATTGCTGATCTATTTTCACAAAATAAATATTAAATCTACCCGCAAGCTACTAAATTTCCTGAGGGAGCGTAAGCGCAAGCCATCACCCACGTCGTAGGCATTGTGACTGCATGCTCCTTGTTAGTGGTGAAAGCGTCCCAAATTATCATTTTACCGTCCTACACATGGAGAATTAGTAAAAATTTGAAAAAACAAAACCCCAATTACTTGTGATGAGGAGACAATGTGACGCTTGTCTGGGGACCAATCGGAGCATAAAACTTTAGCCTGATGACCTTTGAGGGTGCGTCTGGGTTTAATGTTCATGTAGTTAATGATATCCAAGCGATCTGCAACTGTGGCCACTAAAATGTGTCTTTTAGAGACAAGTCATGCATTTTTAATTAGATCTTACAAGTGACGTCATTTAACTTTTGTCTCTCGTCTTCTAATTTTTTTTTTAAAGACTCCGCTTCTTTCGTCAAGGATTCGATAGTCTCGATAGGGCAATCTTTACCTTCTGTCTCGGCCATGTTTAACGTTCAATACCCGATCAAACGGCTCTAAATAGAAAGACCGTAATTATCAAAAAAACACAGTTCTACGATATAACATCTAATGTGAGACTGCGACACTGCGAGAACGAGACCTAGGAGCGAGACTGGCAGACGTAGGCCAGGGGCTGCTGGCTACGTTGCGTTGCAGAAGCAGAGGACTGCGCAAATGTTGCAAATGTCGGATTGTACGTTATTCTAGATGTCCATCACAATTATTCAATATTTCACCATGCATCATTATTTTCAAGTCTTTTATATACAGTCTTATGCTTTTTATAATGTTTGATTTCACGCAATATTACGTGGGGCAACTAACATAACCTCCCTTTTTTTTTGCTCTTTTGCACGTACAAAATAAACATGTATCTCATGAGACGTGCAATATTTAGTAAAATTAAAATAAACGAAAATACTATGAAGTCAATACATACGACGTCTTTTCTAAATACGTTTTGGGAACGAGATGAAAAAGGAGGTTATAATACCAAGACGGAAGTATCTATGAAGGAGAAATTGAGAGTGGGTCTGCAAGAATTAAAAAAAGAGATAGCTCTTTGGAAACAAGAATTGAAAGAAGACTTCGAAATGGATCCAATTTTAGTTTGTAGGCCAGGAGAAACTGATGTCGTTTGGAAGTTTGATAGTGAAGAATCACTTAAACAATGGGTCGTGACTAGTGACAGTGATCATGGGGAAGGTTTTAGCACTTGTAGTTTAGTTTTGACAAACAATGGGAAGGGACTGTTCTCAGGAGAATTAAGCACAAGGGTGCCAAAAGATGGCCGTATTAAACGGGCTGGTTACTGTAATATTAAAACTCTCAGAGCTAGAGTAAGAAAAGCGAATTATTTTATTTGAAAATTATATAAAGCGGCAGGTTTTTATTTCAGAAGTCGTTCAAAAGAGAAACCTATTTAGATTGGAATAATTATAACATGCTTGTTTTGAGAATTAGAGGGGATGGGCGATCTTACATGTTAAATATATCAACAAGGGGGTATTACGACATTTTATGGAATGATATATATCATTATGTATTATATACACGAGGGGGACCTTATTGGCAAACCACTAAAGTAGTTTAGTTTGACATCATTTTATTTTTTAAGTTGTTACTTTTATTTTCAGATTCCATTTTCAAAATTTTTTCTAGCATCAAAAGGCAGGGTGCAAGACAAACAGTATCCAATTCATTTAGGCAGAATAACAAATTTTGGAATTTCAGCTGGTGACAAAGTGAATGGTTCATTTTCACTTGAAATTGATTATGTTGGTTTAGAATATGATCCAAATCACAAAGAAGAATTTGCATATGAAATGTATCAAACACCTAAATACATTGCTGCAACTTAGATATTATTGAATTAATGGCATTATTAAAACAAAGACAATTTTTTTTATTTTTTTATTTCTAGTCTTGTCTTAAGTGTCTACATAATTATACCTATATGTTTGTTTATGCGAGCGAAGGTGTGAAAGTGAAAGGTGAAAGTGGCGTAAGATAACCTGAAAGTCGATTTTATAATGTCTTAACTTCAGTCTAGCAATAAAAAAATACATTTAAAGGTACGGTTCATAATTAATGCTGGTGGATACATAAGTGATAATTTGTTGTACAGCATCGAAGGGATTCGTTAAATAATAATTTACTGTTAAAAATAAGGTCGTGATATTTAAGGTTAGGTTCGTAACGATTTTTTTTTTTTTTATTTCAGTCATGAATGCAATCAGATTTAGCAACATCGTTACTAGAAAATTATTGGAACGATCTCAATTCTGGACTTGTGTAGCAACATGTAGGGAACAGAATAGTCCTTTGGGCAAACATTCATTCCACTATCAACTTTTTTGTACAACTTCAAATAAAGAAAGTGATCAACTTGATCATCGCAAATTTTTAGTTAAAAGCGACTTTAAAGCGTACATCGAACAAAATAAAGAAAAACTCCGTGATACTGAACAAAGAATAAAAAACAAAGGAACAATCATTTTACAAGACATCAAAGAAACGACAGATAAGGTTAAAGGCAAAGTTGAGGAAGTGATTGAACGCGAAAATGTCTACACAATTCCCAACTTTTTATGTGTTTCCAGAATACTCATTTCGCCATATCTAGGCATGTTGATAGTTCAATCGGATTTCAATTTTGCTTTAGCTATTCTGGGGGTTGCTGCAGTTACTGATTTAGTAATAATAAACTTGATATGATGTAGACACTTGATTAAAAATGTGTGCTCTGCAGCTTGATGGTTGGATTGCCAGAACATGGGAGAATCAGTCATCAAAGATGGGAAGCTTTCTCGACCCAATGGCTGATAAAGTCTTGATAGCAACTTTGTTTTTATCACTCACTTATGCTGATTTGATACCGATTGCCCTGACCAGCATGATCATTGCGCGTGACATCGTTTTGGTGGTTGCTGGGTTCATTATACGTTACAGATCTTTACCGCCTCCAGTAAGTTCATTCAGGTGATTGACCATTATTAAATAGATCGGTTTCAGAGAACTTTGAGTCGATATTTTGACGTGACTCATGCCACTGCTCAATTAGCTCCCACTTTTATTAGTAAAATAAACACTGGAGTACAGTTACTGTTGGTTGGGTCGACTCTAGCGGCGCCCGTGTTCCATTACGTGGGTCATCCGTTGCTGGAATATCTGTGGTACTTAACACATTATTACATCAATTGTTGTGTCATTTTATGTTAATATAATATTATTTTAAGGTATATAACTGGTGCAACCACCATAGCAGCGGGACTCAGTTACGTTGTCTCTAAAAACACATACCGATATTTATCAAAGAAAAAGTAGACGCAGTAGAATTACAATTCAAGTTTTACGTTAGTCAGATATTGTTAAGTTTATTTATGATTACCAGAAAAAGCGTTATTTTTAATTGAAATATACAAAATGTGATAAGAATTTGAGCATTGCGGGTTCTTGTTAGAGGGTATTTTTTTTTAAATACAGCTCATCAGTGTTTGGTAATGAACAAAACATATATTATTAATTAGATAATATATTATATGTATGTATAAAAAATGTATGTTTTATAGAAACAGTTTTGTATCACATGTTTATGAAGAAATTTGAAAGTTAATAATGTGATCTTTGTTTCTTACTTCAGTGTGCTATCTTTTTCACCTTGAATATAATTAATTAAAAACTGAAATTTAACAATTTGATCGTCTGAAGTAAAAACGCACAATACTGAGGTGAAGGACAGAATTTTTTTTTAATCGCCGGTTACTTTTCACGTCCAGCTGATATTTCATTAAATATTTCAATGTCAGATCATTTTAATACGCAATTACCCTCAAAAACTCTATTCTATGGAATAAATAGCATTATTATATGTAATAAAATTTTTAAGTACATTTAGAATTTTAATTTTTGTATTTTCAACGTTGGCGCAACTGCGTGAACAGTGTGTGGTGTGTATAACCTCGTGTTGAAAAAGGAAAATGCCGGACTCGAAGGAAATATTATTGTGTTTCATTTAATTAATTATAGCCCGTTAAAATCGAGTAATAATAAAAAGAGATGGTTCACCATTATGTTGTTACTGCTCATAAGCCAACAGCTGTGACAGCATGTGTGACAGGTACGTTATCGTAATGGCAAATTTCTTCAATAGTTTAACCTTCAATAATAGGAAATTTCACGTCCGCGTCCGATTTGAACTTGATCGTGGCCAAAAATACACGATTGGAGATCTATCTCGTCACACCCGAAGGTCTAAGACCCGTAAAAGAAGTCGGATTGTATGGGAAAGTTGCTGTTATGAAACTGTTTCGACCTCAAGTTAGTAACGACGTTCTTGTGTACTGTTCATATTCATCACAGTCGAATTTTCTTGCAGCATGAGAAGAAAGATTTGTTATTTATTGTAACCATGCGTTACAACGCAATGATTTTGGAATGCGTAAATGATGCTGACAATTTGGACATAATTACCAAAGCTCACGGTAATGTTTCTGATAAAATTGGTAAACCATCTGAGACCGGAATTTTGGCGGTGATCGACCCAAAAGCTCGTGTGATCGGATTGCGTCTGTATGATGGTTTATTTAAAATAATCCCTTTAGAGAAAGACAATTCAGAATTAAAAGCGTCCAATATCAGGTAGGGTAATCAAGTTAATGAGTTGGCGAATTCTAGGCATTACTTTTAGAATTGACGAATTACAAGTACACGATGTCGAATTTTTGCACGGATGCGCAAACCCGACCCTAATTTTGATCCATCAAGATGTGAACGGTCGTCACGTTAAAACCCACGAGATTTCTCTCAGAGAAAAAGAATTCGTTAAAGTACCATGGAGGCAAGACAATGTGGAAACTGAAGCTTCCATGATCATTCCAGTGCCGTCGCCACTAGGTGGCGCCATAATCATCGGGCAAGAAAACATTCTTTACCATGACGGCATCACTTCTGTGGTCGTCGCACCAGCCGTCATCAAACAAAGTACTATTATTTGCTATGCCAAAGTCGACCCCGGCGGTCTGCGGTACCTTCTGGGGGACATGGCGGGTCATCTCTTCATGCTGTTCATGGAAGTGGAGAATCGCGGCGAGGGTAACGACATCGTCAAGGACTTGAAAGTAGAACTGTTGGGAGAGATTGCAACCCCGGAGTGTATAACGTACTTGGACAACGGGGTGTTGTTTATCGGGTCGAGAATGGGGGATTCCCAGTTGGTTAAGTTAACCACCAAACCAAACGAGAGCGGCTCGTATGTTACTGTTATGGAGTCGTTTACGAATTTGGCACCGATTTTGGATATGTGCGTTGTCGATTTAGAGCGACAAGGTCAAGGGCAGTTGGTTACGTGCTCGGGAGCGTTCAAAGAAGGTTCTTTGAGGATCATAAGAAACGGAATCGGGATTCAGGAACACGCGTCTATGGATTTGCCGGGGATCAAGGGGATGTGGGCCCTGCAGGTAGCTTCAGGTGAAAATATCGCTTCCAAATAAGCCAAAAGAAGTTTTTTTTTAACTAATACATTGAAATCCCCCCACGTGCGTTTTATAATTGCAGGTGGTCGTCTCGACAACACTTTGGTATTAGCTTTCGTCGGCCAGACTTGCGTCTTGAGTTTGAATGGTGAAGAAGTTGAGCAAACCGACATTGCCGGTTTCGCTTCCGATCAGCAAACATTCTATTGCGGCAACGTTATTCATGAACAGATCGTTCAGGTAACTCCAATTTCAGCTCGATTAGTTTCAACCCAAAATAAAACGCTTCTGGCCGAATGGAAACCACCCAGCGATAAAAACATCGGAGTGGTAGCGTGTAACACGTCACAGATCATTGTTTCGACCGGTTCCATTTTGTATTACATAGAAATCCATCAAAACGAACTTATCATGAAGGGGTAAAGCAAGTTTGTAGTAAAAAATTCACGCAGTAAATTGATTTTGTGTAGAACGACCACTTTGGACGTGGAAGTAGCTTGTTTAGACATCAGTCCTCTAGGTGAAGGCTCAATGACTTCCGAATATGTGGCGGTGGGACTCTGGACAGACATCACGGCACGAATATTGCGTATACCCGATCTGTCTGAAGCGACCAAAGAGTATTTAGGGGGAGGTATTTTTCAAAGTTTTAAACTGCGAGTGGACATTGTTTCTTTTTTTATTTTTTTCTAGAAATTATACCTAGGTCAGTTTTGATGACCTGTTTCGAAGGTCACAACTATCTTTTATGTGCCTTGGGAGACGGATCTATGTTTTATTTCGTATTTCATAAAGAGTCGGGAACTTTGAGTGACAAGAAAAGAGTCACATTGGGTACACAACCCACCGTGCTGCGAACTTTCCGTTCGTTGAGCACCACTAATGTATTTGCTTGTTCGGATCGACCCACCGTAATTTATTCGTCAAATCATAAGCTCGTTTTCTCAAATGTTAATATGAAAGAGGTCAACCACATGTGCTCTTTGAATGCGGAAGCGTACCCGGATAGTTTGGCTTTAGCCACCGATTCTTCAGTAACGATCGGGACGATCGACGAAATACAAAAGTTGCACATAAGAACGGTACCGCTGCACGAGTCACCGAGGAGGATAGCTTACCAGGAAGAGTCGCAGGTCGGTAAAGATTTTTTTTGACTTAATAAACGATGAGTGGACCGAATAAACTTGTAGACTTTTGGGGTGCTGACCGCACGCATTGACATTCAAGATTCAACCGGTTTGAACCCGGCGCGTCCCAGCGCTTCGACTATGGCACAGTCGGTGACGGTCTCGAGCAGCGTGGGTTCATTGTCGATGAGCAAATCGAGCAGCAGTACGCTGATCGGTGGTAACATAATTCCCGATTACGGACAAGAAGTTGAAGTACACAATTTACTCATCATCGATCAACACACATTCGAAGTGTTGCACGCTCACCAACTCATGCAACAAGAATACGCCATGTCTCTTATTTCGACCAATCGTTTAGGAACAGACATGAACGAATACTACGTGGTCGGTACTGCGATCGTCAATCCTGAAGAGTCCGAGCCCAAGCAGGGTCGCATCTTGATTTTCCATTGGAACGATAATAAGCTGACGCAAGTGTCGGAGAAAGAGATCAAAGGCGCTTGTTTCTCTCTGGCAGAGTTTAACGGTAAATTATTAGCGAGCATCAATAGCACGGTGCGATTGTTCGAGTGGACCGTTGAAAAAGAATTGAGATTGGAATGTTCTCATTTCAATAATATTCTAACGTTGTACTTAAAAACAAAGGGGGATTTTATTTTGTTGGGCGACCTGATGCGGAGCATGACGTTGCTGCAATACAAGACTATGGAGGGTAGTTTCGAGGAGATTGCGAGAGATTTCAATCCGAATTGGATGACTGCGGTGGAAATTCTCGACGACGACGTCTTTCTAGGGGCCGAAAATTCTTTTAACATTTTCGTGTGTCAGAAAGACAGTGCGGCGACCACGGACGAAGAGAGATCGCAGATGCACGAAGTCGGACAGTTTCACGTGGGAGATATGATCAACGTTTTTAGGCACGGATCCCTAGTCATGCAAAATTTAGGAGAGACCTCGACACCAACCACCGGATGTGTTCTGTTCGGAACGGTCGGTGGTGCTATTGGTATACACAAACTCTACATAATACTTAAAAAGTACTCTACGTTAAAAAACGATTTTAGGATTGGTCACGCAGATCACTTCTGACTTTTACGATTTTCTCTTAGAATTACAGAATAAATTGTCTACCGTTATAAAATCTGTCGGTAAAATAGAGCACTCTCATTGGAGGGCGTTCAACACCGACATCAAAACTGAAGCTAGTGAAGGCTTTATAGACGGGGATTTGATCGAGAGTTTTTTGGATTTATCACATGACAAAATGAAAGAAGTGTCTGATGGATTGCAGGTACGCTAAAGCGTCGATAAAACTCGACAAAATCATAATTTTAAACGTTTCAGATGACCGGTGAGGGAGGAATGAAACAAGAATGTACGGTCGATGACCTCGTAAAAATGGTGGAAGATTTAACAAGAATACATTAAACTCCTCAGAACGAGAAACGTGCATACTTCAAACGATAATTTTATTTAAACTAATGAAACGAATGGATCTGAGGAGTAGCTTTTGTAGTATTGATGTGTTGTGTTTTTTTTTTCAATAACTATATACATATTTGAAAACTTTCCCCAGTCTGTTAGAATTAGATTAATAAAATTTCTTATAAAACCACTTTATTCAAGAAAATTATTCAACATTTTGAGACCTATAAATATGTTCGTAACCGGTTTTAATCAAAAATTGGAAATTGGTATTGTCTTTCAACAAATCGTCGTCCAGTAAGGTATCCAGCGAAGGAAGCAGACTCCATCCGTCTCCGTCTAAAATCGTGGCCAAATCGACGAGTTTGAAGAATAATTTATTTTGCAATATTTCCAGCGGCGAGTCCAGATTCTCATGTTTCCATAAGTCACGAAGCAGAGCGTACCTCCAAATTTTGAGAGACAGTTCTTGTTTCAACTCTTCATCATCGATGAACGCCAGCAAGTCGAGCGCTTTCTTAAATTCCAGTTCTCCGGCCTCCTTGTACTCTTTACAAATGTACAAATTGATCATATCTTTGGGTGGAATTACTTTGATGTGGATTGTGTCGTAGCCGAATTGTTGCAGAACATAATCGGGAATATCTTCTTGATAACTTATTAAATCTAATCTGGCTTCGATGTTTCTCATGTAAGGGTCGCAGTCTTGATTTGCGGAAGCCAGTTTTGTCAATTTACACAGACTGTACATCGTTTTTTGTCTTGTAATCGATTCAGTTTCGCTTGCGGCCAATTTTTGTAACGTGTCGGCTGCTTGGTTGTATTTTTTATCGAAAATTTCCTGCATCCAAGACAATGACGGATGATCCGAAAGAAAACTAGTTAATTTTTGCAAATTTTTCGACTTTCCAACCTGTTTACACATGTCGATCAATTTGCCTTGTTTGTTTTCTTTCAGTAGCCAATTGTAAACGTGCTCAGAAAACCCTTCGTTGCTGAACCTATCTAAGTAATCGTTGAGGCGACGCTGATTACCGCTGGATTCACAGATCATCATCAACGTGTCGAAGTCGAGATATTTTTCGGCCAACTTTGCACACCTTTCCCACTCTTTTTCTTGTACTGATAACGGAAGGATATTCAGTATTGTGAACGGTCGATTCAATTTTATACTTACGGAACGGTTTCATGAATTTTTCACGATCGGTGCAGTACTGCTTGTAGACGATTTCTTCGAAAGTAGTACCTTTGATGCTTTCTAAATGACTCTTGCGACCGTCGAGAATTACGTCGGTCAAGGAGACTAAAAATTCGAATAAATCGTTCTTCAGGCGTTCATCGTTTGTCAATATTATGCCGTAATTATAGGTGAGAAAGTGCTACAATCATAATTTACTTCACGGTCGGTGACAGTTGCGTAAAATTTAAGCAATTACCATTTGCGATAAAGGATTGAAAAGTCCGTCGGGACCATTTGCCACAGTCCAAGGTAGAAAATCTGGGGCCAGGGCCTGAGCCGTTTCTGAAGGTCTGAAATGTTGCGCATTCTGTTCTCTGTACCTCATCACATCTTTGAAAACGCCCTACTCGACAACAAACATGAGATAATATACTTATTTTTTTTATAAATCATACCAAAATAATGTCATCTGTTTCGCTAATAATTTCAATGATCTGACTCGGACTCATATTGGAATGGGACGCGTCTTCCGAATAATTCACCATTTCTTGAATTCCTCTGTGTATCTGACTGACCTCTCGGAAAAAAATATCTTGATACGTCAAACCGTTCTCTGGCTGTGTTTCCGAGTCCGCAACCGCTCTTTCGATGGCTCTCTCTAACGTGCGACTGTTGGATGCGTTCTTGAGAGCGATCGCGGCTACACTTTTCTCGGCCAATTCAGCAAGAACGTACACGGTAGCCATCGTATTAGTGCGAATCGTTGACGCCGCCAGCCGAGTCCAAAGTCCGGATTCTTTTAAAAATTTAACGAATAAGGAATGAATTTTCTGTTTATCTTCCAGCTGGTGCACGACTTGCATTGAATACGAGCTACCCAAACCTACGGGAGTTTCTTTGTTCCATCTTGGATCGCTGGCGGGTACGTCGTCCATTAAATCCTTGCACATCATCACTACGATTTTATCGAGTAACGAATCTATGCCCGGTAATTTGGACGAGTCTGATGGGAAAATTGCCTGAAGAATTTCCTTGTAAGCGTGCTCCTGATTTTTTATATAGAAAATAAATGCGGCCTTCAGTTGGCCCAGCGTATCCTTGTACGCGCCATACATTTCTTCTGGGTCCATGTTGTATATTGAAAGATTATTAACCACAATATTTTCGTTAAACGACGTGTCTATGGGGGTGTTGGGACAAGTAGAACTTAAATTTAAATCGTTCGATATTTCGTTACATGAGATGGCGACCAAGCCGTGATTGCGCGAGAAAAAAATGGGAGTGTTGACACAAATCGAACCCGCCAATAGAAAATCTTGCGGCGTGTTAAATTCTAACACGTCTGGTTCTTCTTGAGGTTTTATGACCGTTATCGACTTCTGGTTGTATAAATAGGCGTAACTGCCACATAACAAGAACCTGTACAATAAAGCGTCGTTGGAATTGTTTTCTCGATATAAATCTGTCATTTTTAACAACAGGAAATCTTTGACGTTCGTCGGAGGTTGACTCGAATTTGTTTGCAAGCTGATCATCGCATAATGTACTCTGGGAGAGATGGAAATGTTCACGGCAGCCGCCAAAACGATGACGCTGTCTTTATCCGATTGAATATCCAGCAACCAAGTGTCGATATTGGTCTGATCTCCGACGCAATTTTCCCAGAGGGCGCTGCGAAAATTGTCTCTCACCATGCGGTTCAACTCGACGACGAAAATCAGCTCTTCAGTGTCATTTTTCCAAATCTGCCATTTCTGCAACGAATGGTCGGCCAAAACGTACACTGTCCAAGTGTCGCCGCTGATGCTTGAAATGCTCAACACTCGTACTATGCCCTAGAAGTGTGCATTTATTTTCCACAGTTTGTCAATCAGTAATTAAAAAAAAACTATCAAAATATACGTACACTTTCAACTGTATGTTCGCTGGCGATTGGTCCAAATATAAGTGAAGACATCCTCTTACTGATACCCCCCAACCAACCGATTGGTATTTTCAGCGTTTTGCATTTCAAAGTGTGCCTCCCTCCGATCAACTGGGGTTGAATCAACAGAACTGTGCAAGTTGTTGTGGCTAAAATGCAACCTAAACCTTCCACATCTGTTAAACTGTCACACTCTTGTCCTTGCAGACTGACATGTTGTTCAACAGATACTCCTTCATGCACTATTGCTGGCCAATACCTCACCACTCCTTCAGGTGATACGGAAATACAAGAAGGGGTAGTTGCACCAGCATTCTGAAAAACTGAGACCAATTCAGCTCTGTGCGCCAAGTCACTCTGAGGCAACTGTAGTTCAAAACATTGATTCAACAAGCCACTTTTTTTTGATGGAGTGTCCATTAGATTGGGGCTTTGTCGGTACTGCCAAATCAGGAGGCGACGCCCGCAAACAACCCAAGCGTAGCCATCTTTTGAAATGCGCGCCGACACGATAGTGTTCCCTAAGAATTTACACAATTAACGGGAAGGAAAAAATTGATTTAAATGATATTACTGTCAGCAAAAGTGAGCGCTTCCGTTATTAATACCGGCAGCGATTGGCCAAAGCGTTCCACATAGTTATAAGGTGTTGACAAAATTATTTGGACTGACTGCGTAGATTTGCCAGAAATGCTAAACCGGCTAAAAATATTGGGTGAGAGATGTAAGGTTAGCTGAGTTTGACTTACGATGATTTTCGAAAACTTGAAGATACATTTCTTTTAATGCCAATGTTTTGACGAGGACGTGGTGAAAATGGGCTTTTAGCCATTAGAGGCGAAGCGAAACTTCTATCCATTTGGGAATATAGAAATTCAGCATTCAATTCAACTTATTTGTTCTTTTTGTTTTCGTATATTTTAAATCGCACCACGCCGGTTAAATGACAAACAAGGTGACTAACTTCACGGTGCTTCACGGTATCGTTGTCACTCTAGGCAGTCTAGGCTCTAGGAGGTAACTCAAGGGTAACTCTAGAATGACTCTACTCTAAGTAGGCTCGATCCTGGTTCCTAGGGGAGTGTTTGAGAGTTAGATTTGAGTTGGCAGTTTGGTTTTCACTAAATTTGTGAAGTTAATGCAAGCAAATCTAAATAGTTAACATAATATTTATACTTTATTTTCACTCCAGAAACATTTTGTTAACTAACAATTTTATTTAAACGCAGATAACGACAATTTTGACAATAAAAGTGTAGCCAATTGTCTGAATTATCAATCGAAAAACGCCCCTAGGAATCAGGATGGAGCCAACTCTCTTTAGTATTATTACTATAATTTTAGGTATTTTAACTCTAAAGTTACGCACTTAACTGTTTGGTGTGACGTATAAAAACCAGTATGAAATGAAGTTAGTCGCGCACATTAGTTAGTAAATCTCGGTGTCTCGGTCCATTTAGGTCTCGGGTACACTTTTGACATTTGTTATGGTATCCGAATGGTTCGTAAAACTCAGAGCAAATCGCCAGGCAAAAAGTCAAGGAAAAGTGACCCCGACGTTTCGCGAAATGATGTGATGTTTGCATCGTATTCAGAAACATCTGTTCACAAAAGAAATCTATGTATCGTTTCGTTTCCCATAATTTTTTTGTTTAATATTTTGCGTTCTTTGTTGTATCAAATTTTCGTAATTCTTCGTTTTGTGTACTGTAGTTCGTCAAATTATTTAATAAAAAAACGTCAGTTTGAATGTGAGAGTAATCAAGGCGGTAGCTGTGTTGTGGTAGAAGAAATAAGTGAAATGGCACAAGTGCACCGAGTGTCGGGTCCGGGCCCGGGCGACCCCCTTCTGGCCAAACAAAAGCATCATCATCGAAGAGCTTTCGAATATATTTCCAAAGCGCTCAAAATCGACGAAGAAAACGAAGGTTCGCCCTCAATACGTCGTTCATTGGTTAATTTTTAATATTAGTATTATAGGTCAGAAGGATTTGGCGATCGAGTTGTACCGCAAAGGTATCACGGAACTCGAGTTGGGTATCGCAGTGCAGTGTTGGGGCGGCCGCGGCGAGGTTTGGGAACGCGCCCAGCGACTTCACGAGAAAATGAAAACTAACCTTGCCATGGCCAAGGATCGACTCCAGTTTCTTGGTAATTTTCAAAATTAAGTTGAATCATTTGTTTTCATTTGGTATTTACGTCTTTGTTTGTGTTTCTGTTCATAGAAAGCATGGACATGTTAAATCGTCGAGATGTGCAAAAAGAACCAAAAGAGGCCCCTAAACTTAGCTACACTAGCAATATTCCTACTCCTAAACTTTGTTTTAATAAAGGTATTTTGTTTTGTTTTGTTGGTACCTCAGCTTTTTTTATGTAACCTTATAATATGTAGTAGGGCAGCTTCAGGCTTCACTGGTAGAACCACTTTAATCAAGTGAAAACTTTTTTTTTAATACATGTTAGTACTTATTACTTAACATTTCAGTTATCACTGACCAGAGTACAACTGTGGTCGCTTCATTAGGATTGCCAGTATTGCCACCTGTAAAGAAAATGTTGAGTCACGCTTAAGCTGAAAAGTCTAGGCTTTCTGCTGAGTAACTTTTGAAAAAGTGTTGACTAGACTGACCATGAAAATTTTGCAAATCCCGCGCGAGTTGGATAATGACTAACAATTTACTTGATTATTATTTTACGTAATGGTTGTGTCTAAAATTATCTGTTAATTTTTTATTTTTTTTTCATTTAGCATCGGGAAAGAAGTTGTCGGTGGCGAGCAAGCGACCACCCAACGCGACTTTGGCCAAAAGTCAAACGTTGCCGCGTTCGATGGGTTCGAGGACGGCCCCGATTCAACCGGTACGCCCTTTCAACAAACTTTCCTCCACTCCACCAGCTGTTAAAAAACAACTGTCGGTACCCGGCACCACCGGTTCCCCCGCCCGAAAAGCAGCAGGTATAAAGTAACTAATAAATGATACTCTAACTAGGAATTCATGAATTTGTTTTGCAGCGGCGACTTCGAGCAAATCAACATCGCGGGGCAAGTCCCCCGTTCTAAGAGGTGTCGATTCGAAACTAGCACAGTGCATTCTCGACGAGATCGTCGAAGGGGGGCTTCAAGTCCAGTGGGACGATATCGTGGGTCAAGACACCGCCAAACAGGCGCTTCAGGAGATGGTAATTTTGCCATCGTTGCGACCTGAATTGTTTACAGGGTTGAGAACACCGGCGAGAGGATTACTGTTGTTTGGTCCACCGGGTAACGGAAAAACCCTCTTGGCGAGAGCCGTAGCTACAGAATGTCAAGTAACGGACACGCATTGGAGGATTAAAAAGATTTTAATAAGTACACTTGCAGGCTACGTTCTTTTCAATCAGCGCAGCTAGTCTTACATCAAAGTACGTTGGTGATGGTGAAAAAATGGTGAGGGCGCTGTTCGCCATCGCCCGGGAATTGCAACCTTCGATTATTTTTATTGACGAGGTCGATTCGCTTTTATCCGAACGTTCAAATAATGAACACGAGGCAAGTCGACGTTTGAAAACGGAATTCCTCGTGGAATTTGACGGTTTGCCAAGCAATCCCGACAGCGAAAGGGTCAGTCCGTAGTACGTTCGCATCGTCTACGAAATTAACACGTCGAATGTGCAGGTTTTGGTGATGGCGGCGACGAATCGCCCACAGGAGTTGGACGAAGCGGCACTAAGGAGATTTCCAAAACGAGTTTACGTTACGCTTCCCGATGTCGACACAAGAGCTCTACTTTTCAAGATGTTATTGGCGAGGCAAGGTTGCACTCTCACGCAGAAGGAGCTGAAGCGGTTGGCGACGTTAACTGACGGATATTCCGCCAGCGATTTGACAGCTCTGGCCAAAGACGCCGCCTTGGGACCAATCAGAGAGTTACAGCCAGAGCAGGTGAAGGAAATGGATCCCAACGCGTTGCGGAGTATTACGATCGACGATTTTTTGGATTCTCTGAAACGGATCAGGAGGAGTGTTTCACCACAAAGTTTGGTGGCGTACGAGAAGTGGTCGCTGCAGTACGGCGACATGTCTATCTAATCATTCCGCTTTTACTTTCGAGACGTAAAATTTTTCGTTTTAATCTGTGATATGATTGCGTTTCTTTGCCGCTTGTTAATTTTTCACGCATCCAACATGACGCTGTTTTATTTTATGGTACAAAAAATATACTGTTGTTTTTATATCGAATGCCGAAGGATTAAGTAATATATAACATATAGCTGACTACAGTAGGCCGATAGGTTAGACATAATTTGTGTTTTAAACAGCACTTTGATATTTGTGAACTTGTTTTGTGATGGTTGTACACTCGGGCCCACATAAAGTGTCTATGTTACGTTGTTGCTTTGTTTTCATATAACGTTTGTAATCTCATTGGTATAATAAAAGTTGACAAAACACTATCGTGTTTAGAATGAACTCGGTTAAAGCGGAGGATAGAAAAAGGTTAATTAAAGAAATGTAATTATTTATATCAATATCATTGACAAAGCAAAGCTGTACACATTAAAAAAATACTGTCTAAGACATAATATCGACTCCATCTCCATATGTACACTTTCCATCCATCTTGAAACATAAAAAATATTTCCTTAACAACTAATTATTGAATGTATTTTGAGTTACAACACTAGACTTACACTTTCTTTTATAAATGTATCTAACAATATGCTCATTCGATTTTTCTTAAATAACACATTCAAAGCAAGTGCCACACATTTAAATTTCTAAATACATAAATAATGTCTTTACACTCGTAGTTCACGTGTCTCCCGATTGCTCGAATTTTTTTAAATTAAATAAAATATTAGAGAGAAAAGTATTAAATAAATTGCGTCTAAAGTAGGACTTTATATAAACATCTTAATATATTATTCTTGTAAAAGGCCACATGCTAATTTAGTAACGGCTAACAACACATAAACCTCTTCATGCAGTCATTTATATAAATGTATATGCTATTGACTCTACAATAGATATTTATTTGCATACAAATAAGATCTAGCGCGAAAAAATTGCAAGGTAATTGGGCCATATAAAAACCAGTAGGTTTACTCCTTAAATATATTTAACTTTCAATGATGATTGTGTTTTATAAAATAATAATAAAATGATATTTTTATTTGGTGATATTACATTTCGGCATATTCAATTCTGCTTTGTGATACACATTAAAGCAAGAGCTATGGTAACAATAAAATTTAAGATACTACTAAGAATAACCTGAAAAAATCACACTCACTACATATTTTTTTAAGAGCTTGCAGTTGCTGCATGACCTCCAGCAATTGGAAATTGATTACATACGCTTGTTTAGAAAAAGATATGCTTTTTATGCTTTCATTGTATAATTGCTCACAGAATTCAGTCGTTAATGAAAGTGAGAAACATTTTTGACCTACATTTTCCGAAAAGTAGCGCTCCATTCACTGATGAAATAAATGTTGGGGCAAAAATTAAATTGGAACTTGTGCTTTTGAAAGTGGGATAAAACCAAATAAAACTTTCGTTATAAATATTTCATCACTTAAAGACACCGTGGAAAATTTTGATCAGGATGATGATCTTCCTTCTTACCTGTTTAATTGTATCTTAAAATTAAAAAAATCTTAAAATGTAATGTTTTAAAGATTATTAAAAATATCACTTGACAAAAACGATAAAAATCTAGACTAAAAGTAGTTTTGTTTAATAATACCAGTTCTGGCTCACGGATCATTTAGACTAAAAAAAATGCAATAATCTAACCCTTTTTTAAATTTCAAAAATTAGAAGATTTTTGCTACATTTTGTTTAATTTCAGTCTTTTGGAAGTAACTAGAATTTTTACCTTATTATTTTACTGTGTACATTTAAAATTTAGTAATGCATATAATGTTATTTTCTTCAATATCAATTTAGGAACTACAAATGTTACACCCTTATTATTTTTCCATTTTGTTTTACTATATTTTCAGGGTGTAGCCAGCTACACCCTCGACGGTAAAATACTGTAATAAATCAAGGCGAGGTTAAAAATTCTTGTTACTTTCAAAAGAGACTGCAATTATGTAAAATGTAGCAAAATTCTTCAATTTTTCAGGGGTGACGTTTAAAAAAAATTCTAAACGATTAGCCTTGAGCCAGAACTGGTATTAACATAACTACATACTACTAAAATCAATTTATATGACAAGTAATGCAACGTCAAGCATTATAATACATGCTTGGTTTGTTTTTGTAGTTCTATTAATAAATGTATTTTCAAATGGCTTTAAGATGCTCCAATTACCTTGTTCGAAAGTTAACTATCGGCTATAGTATCTAAAAATATTTTCAACTTTTCTCTCAAAACCAACGAAAAACGATCGTCTTTGTAAAAAAACGGACCTAAAAAACCACGCCCACTTTAGCGTAACACAATACATTTCACCACATATATATACATATTACACACACATATTTATATAATATATATAATACATGTATAATATAATATAAATACATGTATGTAATAGAAATAAACAATAAATTAAACGTAATTAATCATGATTTTTTAGGTCTGCGCACTATGTATATATATAATGTAAATTTGTTGGCACTAAGCTCACTAAATAAAACGTGTGTCAAGTGGACTAGCACTTATTAACATCTGGTGGTGTCGTGAGATATTCATCCGCTCTTTTGTGATCGCTCAGGGCTTTGACGGTGTATTGATCTTGCGGTAGTTCCGATTTGCGACGAACTAATGGCTTGTTTGAGTTGCGAGTCTTTTTTATCTGCAACAAATGCAGGAGTAAACATGTGTTACACGTGAAACGCGACAAGATGTGGAAGGTCGAGGCGGTGGATGGACGGTCCAGAATTACGTGTCCATTATAAAGAAATCTTGTTTGTTGAAAAATGTTAATTGAAAAGGTGACAGCTTGACACTGAACGTACAACACTGTCGTTAAATTAGTAGTTTGTCTTGGATGTATGTTATTGTTAACATTAAGTTTTACACACTTTTCCCACCACCTCACCAACTCATGGCACAATTATTGTCAAAAATCGCAGAACAGTGCTCTGATCCCGTCTGTGCATCAAAAATAATACAACACATAGGAAAACGACAACACAAGGATGATCAAATGTTTTGATGACATAAAAAAAAGAACAAAAAAAAAAAAAGGTAACAACAAACTTACTTCTACACTTAAAAATATGTATTTACAACAAAACTTTACTAGCTGCGTTTTTTCTGAAACAGAAAAAGCAAATTCATGAAACTTGTCATAAAAACATTTGTTTGTGTAGACGACGTAAAGAATTGTCTTTACCTCCTGGGCTTGCTGCTCTAAATTGTCCAAGTTGATTTCGTCGTCCGGATCGGGACTCGAAATGACGCTGCTGTTGATTTCCGGATTTTTCGCTTTGATTATTTCGTATTCGGGCTTTTTTGCTGCCAACGATTCAACTCTTATCCACAATTCCATACGCTGATTTTCTCGTTCTCGCTCCCTGACGACAAAAAGAAAACAACACAAGTTTTTATTTATTCTTTTAAACTGCTACTCGGTTTGTATTCTTGGTTTCATTAATAATGTCTTACAAAACGCAGGCAGTGTTTAAAAATTACTTTAATCTAGAAATGATTTTTACAGTTAAAATAATGTGTTGAACAAGTATTTTTGTCGAATTTTTTGAACCGACTTGGGTACTCACTTTCTTCTCTCTTCCCGGTACAGTTGAGTACATTCATCAAACAGCTTTTGATTCATCTCCATGAACAACTTGAGTGCATTGTAGATAAGGCCGTGTATAGTTTTGTTCCAATGACTTTTCGAATTTTTATACAAGCTGGGAAACATCAGTGGCAAAATTTCGGTGGCGTTTTCCGACACCAACGACATCACGTATTCGTTATTCCAATAGTAGAGTGCTCGTTCGGCGACTTGAAAATGCGGAGAACTGACACATTTGGCCAACTGCTTGAAGAGAGGGCACATAACCTTCTGGAACTCTCCGGGCTCGATGACGTCCAGAATCTCTTCCAATTCGTTCAAAAACATGACTTCCTTGGGACTGTGAGTTTTCGGCCAGTACTTTAACAAACTTCTAATGACGGGCTGCGTCAGCGACGGATCTTTTTCCAGAAATTGCACTACGCAATAGGCCAATTGCGGGTGGTATACCGACAACGATTTGACTTTGTGCAGCGGCATCAACACTCGTAACAAAAACACTTTATGTTCTTCCTTTAAGGGCAAGGCGAAGCCGTTGATTATTGAACCTAAAATTTCCAAAAGCTCCGCGATACCGTTATGGTGTTCCGTTTCATATATGAAGCGGTAAAACACGTTGTTAATCTGTTTGCGAATGAAGGCTCGGAGACCGAGAAATTTGCCGTAGATGCGATGGAGGGTGGTTTTTAGAAGATCCCGCTCCCGGGGATCCTCCGAATCGAACAGATCTAGGAGTTGAAGGACGAATTTTTGATCAATGTAACGTTTGGCGATGTTCGGCTGAAAATCTGGCGCTTCCAGCACGCGTAAAAACAACTCGTATACGAGTTGCAGGTGGGGCCAGGCGGCCTCCAACGTCGGCTCGTCTTCTTCTGGATCGAACTCGGCACCGTTGGGATTCGACGACGGGGGTAAGGTGCGGAAGAGGTTCACGGCGAACTGGAAAACATGAACATCGTTCACATCCAAAATAAACAAAAGACCGCTTTTGACCAAGAATGTGCCTCGAACAATACAGACGTCCTTGAAGTTTCCGCCGTTAGCAAACTGGCTATTTTATTAATGGTACGACAATTACATCCAACGTTGAAATTGTATCGCTAAGCAATAATTACATGGCAATTACTAGAAAAACATCCATTAACGGCGGGCTTGCTGTGTACAGATAGCGTTAATCTCCGTACCGCGATCAGTTGTTCTTATCGAAAATTAACAACCACTAACACGCATGATTAATCTACCACATGGTGAAGAATCAAACGTTGCGAAAATAGAAAAACGGGGGCGGGAGAGAAAAGTCTCACCATGTTAACGGCCTCGGGATAAATAGGTTCGGTGATGACGCCTTTCTGTTGGGTTACATACTCGACCATCTCGTGGAGGGCGGCACGTTTCACTTCTTTCCATTTCAAGTCTGATAGCGGATCGGAGGCGAAGTCGAACAGTACACAACACTGTCTCAATTTCTGTATGAAGAGTTCCTCACGATCGGCTGGGGCGGCGTCTGGAACAAATCGACGATCAACAGATTGACCAAGGTGTTATACGTATTTTATTTAGGATAGTGCGGTCAATTTGGGGATTTTGTGCCTCGTGTTTATGTCAGTTACTCAGATGGACCCGATTTCTGAATGCATTTTTTACTAAGGCTGGGACTTTCTTGGATTTTGGTATTCGAATTTTACATGGTCAGCTATTCGGATATTCGAATAAGATTCCCAGCCTTATTTTTTACTCAATACATACCAACCATTTCAAGGCGTCCGTGGTACGTACTCGTATATCACACCTCCTCATTCACAGACAGCGATTGCGCGTACATATATTTTTTTAACGAAAAAAGAGGAATTAATTTGACTGTAAAGAATATGCATACGTATTTGAAAAATACTCAAAAAACCTGTCGGCGGAATATAATAGTTTTTTTTTTGTTAATTCGACAAATGAAAACCTGTGCGAATTAAAAAAAAATACATATACGTTGTCAAAATTGTTCCTCCTGTTCTTTACTTCTTTTTGAGCCGTAAGTTGGTCCAACTGGATTAAAATTATGACATTGTCGATAATGTAATGTAAGCATCTATCAAAAGGAGATATCTGTGCTCATTTGGAACACATCACGCCAGTATCCGCTATTAACGGTGTAAAAAAAATAAGAGTCGCACAATTATGTACGCACGCACATAAAAAATGCGATAGGCGAAACCGCATGTATTAAGTTCAATGTCAATTTCGTTACACTGCATACACTACATTATGTCATGATCATCATCAATAGATAAATAAGTTTCAAAACGTGGCGAATCTTCCAACTAGTCCACTATTATTATTTTTATTGTTGACATTTTTTTTCTTGGAGTACGTTGCCAGAAAAATATCCGCGACACAACAAATGAAAAAATAGAACAAAAACGACCATTTCTCATATTTTCTTCTACACGTAATTTTCACTACGAGTAATGATTATAAATCTTGATTTTTTTTATTAACTCCTCTTGTTAAGCCGTTGCTGATCATCATAAAGACTCAAGTTACTGAGCGAGATTCGCACACCATCAATTCGTAAAGCAATGACACAAGGTCAGATTTTGAATAATTGTTTTCTTTTACTGATTCACGAATACCTTTACGTAGCACATGTCCATTAAGAATTTGCTGCATCAACTACCCCGGAAATGCCAGCGAGCCATCTTCCGCGTACGTAATACTGTCTTTTACATTTTGAAAGCTACGTCGCGACGTCAAAAATTCCTTTGGGTTCAATTTTCGTTACCTTGCAGTGCCGGCAAGTGCCCGGCGTCTTGCATGGCTCTGGCGGCATTCGCATTCCTTCTCTGTCCCGTGGTCTTTCCATCGTCGCCCCGTCCGCCCGCTTCGTTCTCAACATGTTTGGCCGAGGTCTGCGCCGCGACCAGCGAATCGACGCTAGCCGACGCCACCAAATCTAACCCGCTATGGAACGATGGTGACTTCGGTATTCCTAATGGGGACGAGTCCCGACCTCCCATAACATGACCTTGCGCGAAAGTTGAGTGAACCATGTTCGGAAACACTCCCGTTGTCCTTGCACGCACTCGCACACACGCGAACGCACCACCTTTCAACTGTCAAAAATTAAATGTCGTCCCGTCAAGACGAAACACAACGGAGACAACGGACCAAGGAGAAGACGCAATGCGTCAAGTCATCGCGATCGCGGAATGTTTACGGCTATTCCTCTCCGGTTAACTACCGATAAGGGGTGAAGGATATGGATTAATGGAAGTGACAGACGCACGCGCGCACGCGTCACCTGTTACCCTTAAAGAAGCCGCATTCACACAGCAAAAACGGCGCGCACAAACGATTCGAACAACATAAATACAATAAACTACTCAAGTTACGTAAATTTGGGTTTGATCGGTTTTAATGGGGAAAGCTGAAACGTACGGATTTTCCATGAATTTTTTGCTAATCTCGTTTGATTTTGCGAAATAAATGATCCCTGAACAAGCCTATTTTCTAAACGAATTCCATTATTTGATAACAACGAAAAACAATTAGTAGTCAACCTACACGTATATTCAATTAACAAACAATACTGTCTCAGAACAATAATCAAGTAATTAGGAATTCCTCCTCGGCACATTTATCAGCGAAAAGTTGAACACGTGGTCCACTCGCCACCACCAAGCAAGACTTATTCGTACCGCCACAATTCGAAAGCGACATGCAACTTCTTTTCCTGCGCCTGTGTTTCTAATAAAATGCCAACTCTGGCACAATAATCCAACGTCCTCAGGTCAAGACACGTAAAGCGCCATCGGAAATCCATTTCCACCTTGACACAAAACAATATTTATCGTTAACCCAGTGCCCTCGCTGGCGAAAAAAATCCCGAAATAACCGCCGGCGCGACATTACAATAACTAAAAATAGCACAAAAACATGATCTCTTGCATACCTTTGAGCGAAGGCAGCATCTCCAATTCCCTGTTTTTGGTGATGTTGAATCGGGAGCTGGAATGTCGTTTGTCCTTCTTGATCATCGGCCCTTGGACCGTGCCCGTCGTCAGCTTGGTCTTGTTGAGTGGTGTTGGCGGGGGCGCATTTGACACGGAGTTGTTCTTCGGCTGCAAAAACCCAAACAGATCAATTGCCAGTGATAAATTGGCCGTCGACCGAATTACCAAATCGACCACCCCGCGTTTTCTTCGCCGGAAAATTCCCCCGAGCGCCATCGAAACGCTGATCATGCAACGAGATCCCCCTTCCGCCGCGTCTATGCCGAACTGACCATTGCCGCGCTTTTCCGCTGCTTTCCACACGAGTTTTTGCTTGCAACGAGGCGACTTTTCCAATAAACCGCAAACATGGCACGACTAACCAACGCAAATACTGTGCGAGTGTAAATATAAACCAAATAAAACATTTCTAATGGCAGTGGTGGCTCGTGCAACGGGCGAAGAAGGCGCATGAAAAACACGTGTCGATTTTGTTTCTTATCCAAAGAGGAACAATAACATTCGAGATTATATAGTACTTGCTCACTTTTCTTTCGGTAGATGCGGTGAAAAAAAAATCTTTAAAAAAGAACAATTATTATATTCCAGTCTATGTGAAAGAAAAACACGAATTTCTATAGAGAATTTGTACGGAAACCACCACGAAATACACCGTAACGCTTCTGAATTGACATACCGGTATTGTTCTCGATTTCTGCGAAATCATAATTTCAATTTTTTAACACCTGCGCTTTATCAAATACAAAATTAGATAAAATTCAAAAATTACTTGCTTATGTCGTTTATCGAAGTGAGGTTAGATTCAATTTTTACACTTTTATGTTGACAACTGTTTCACGGCTAAGTGGGTTGGTCACATTTCCGACTTTTATCCAACGATGTGAACGTTTCAAAACTTCACATAAAGTTTTTGTGGTATGTTTGTTCGACACGCCACCTAGCATTTGACAGTTCCGCGTCTGTCAATCAGCCGGTCGGTCGCGCCGCCTCTGTATTGGCACCGCCACTGCGGTGTTGAATAACAAACGTGGAGGTAAAGAAACGTAATTATGAGAAAATGCGCGTTAACAAGCAATTGACACAAACGGACAGGCACCGACGACATCCAAGTTTCGATTGTTGAACGTCATGACATGAGGTTCCCCGATCGCAAAACTATACTGTACGAGATAGCGCCTGTCACAATTCATAAACATTCGAGTTATTTAGAAAGAGATTCCATTTCTAAAAATAGGCGACTGTGTAAACTCATGCCAAAACAAATTAAACAGAAGAAAAACGGTAAATGCACACCGAGATGTCTTACCTCCGTGTGATTATCGTTGAAATTGTTTTGGCCCTTGCCGGCGGATTCGATGTTCATGATCCTTGCGTCCTGTAACAGGGAGAAACTTCATTGTAGCGACGTTGCGCGGAGACACTAACCTAATTGTTGGCGACGATTCGTCGGTACTGTACAACGGTGCAATACAAACCATGATGTTTAAACGATCCACAGTTGACGACGTGAAAACGACGTTGGTCGTCGATAAAGACGGTAAATTAAGAAAACATGCACGGCCACGGCGTCCGATTTATCATCCCGTTTACCGACAGCTTGGTCGTCGTTTTGTATCGATAACAAATTCGATCTACTGGGGTGATTCATGCACTGTCCGACGGTATTAGATGCTAGTGGAAATCAAATAACAGCCAAAAAGTCATTAAAATTAAAGGAAATGCACTAGGGTTAAAAGACACACCGACGACGACTGCAATAACGACTCCAACGACATCTCCTGACATAAAACAATATTCGACTCTGAGACTTGATTGGACGAGAACGATCACGTGGACAGCTGACGTCATACCAATCACCGATCGCCTTTTTTAAAATTTTGTGAAAAAAGAAATAAAAAAGCACCGCTATATAAAATTAATTTAAGAATATTTAATTTTAAGTTATATTACAAAAATACAGTGGAGTCGTAGATCATGAAATTCGAACTCGACAGTCCATAAAAGTTATCTATCCCTACGAGACGTGAACCTGAATTAAGATAAATGTGTCTAAAATAATAATATATTTAACTACATTTAACGTTTTGTAATTATTAAATAGGTCATTTAATTACATTATATGCATATACTGTGTACATATCGTATTTTTCTTTATTTTAATGTTACAATTAGTTCTTTTTATTCTCTAGGCAGGTAAAAATAATGAAATTAAAAAATAAATTTACTACGTCATAATCTCCCATAGTAACCGATTCCACGGAAACCAAATAAACAAAAATTGACCAATATAATTATGTTTTATAAAATTGTAAAATGTCTAAACCGACAACCATAAAAGATGCTATAAAAAGATGGGAGGAAAAACATCCAGGAAAAAATATTTCTGAAGCTGAAGACGTAGGTTTTCAATTTCAGTGGCCCCCAATAGAAAAAATGGATAATTCCTTGTCCGCTCTTACAAAATGCAGGTCTGTCGAATCACTTATTTTTTAATTTGCGTTATCCAATCAGTTAATTTACATTTTAGAAAATTAAGTTTATCTACAAATATGATTGAAAAAATCGCAGGTATTAGTTCTCTGAAAAATTTGCGAATTTTGTCGTTGGGTAGAAATTACATAAAGTCGTTAGCAGGACTGGTTCAGATTTGAAATTATATTTCGTTTGTTGTAATATCCAATGTTAAATTTCAGGAAGGTGTCGGTGATACTTTGGAAGAACTGTGGATTTCATACAATTTCGTTGAAAAAATGAAAGGTGTTCATGTTTTGAAAAAACTAAAAGTTCTTTACATGAGCAACAACATGGTTAAAGAATGGGGTGAGTTTATGAAACTGCAAGAGTTGCCAGCATTAGAAGATTTGCTATTTGTCGGTAAATTATTATAATCTTGTTCGTCGAAATTGAAGCAATTGTTTTCGTGAAACATTTAAGGAAATCCTTTACACGAAAATATGGAAGAATCCGTGTGGAAACTTGAGGCAATTAAAAGACTTCCGAATTTAAAGAAGCTCGATGGCGAACCTGTTTTAAGAGATGAAGGAGATTGATTTATTTTATTTATTAATTTTATCATTGATTAGGATATAAAGATATTCATAAAATCAATTGCACGTGTAATTTTCCGTTTTAATGTCATTCAAGCCTAGTTCTTCGTTTTGTTCGTGAGAACGCTCATATCGCGTTATCCGCAACGTTAAATCTTCCTCGCCCATGCTCTAAAATAAACGAAACATTACATGACAAGTGAAACAATAAAGAAAAATCATTTTAAAACATCTTATGTACCTGTACGTAACTATTTCCAGCTGGGTCGTCTAGGACAACTGTAATACTGGTCTTTCCTTCTAAAATCTGATCAAATTTCTCGAAAAATTCGTCCAATTTTGTTTTTGACTCTGCGTTTTGTGAATCACCAAACATATGCGAAAATTTTGGATCATTTAGTTGTTCTTTAACGGCCACCAATAACCCCTCGACTGTAGTAAATCTGCCGCCTAAAGCGTGAGGTCCTACTTCTAGTTTCAATTGGGGAATTTTTAAGTCGCAAGTTTCTGATTTTAAAATGTCGCGAGAAAAGTCGCCGCGACCGTTAATGTCTACTTCAATGTGTACCCCGGTGGGCTCAATTCCACCTCCAGATTTAACTTCATTACTCCGATGTCCGCAAACGTCGCACGTCGTCGCCATTATTACCACTTCCTTAAAATGGGGAATGTTTGTCATTTTCATGTTGGTCTCACATGGTGACCCACAATTAGAGCAGTTTGTTGGAAACTGTAGAACTTCCCCTTCAAGGTCTTCAAGAATGAACTGATCTTCTGAAATAGGTTTCAAAATGCCGCTGTTTTGTTCACTACCCATTTCTTGTGGAGTAAAAACACCCAGTTCGTGATCTTGTTCTTTACTTCTTTTAAAAAACTCGTTTGTGCAATTGGGATCTTTTTGGGGTGCCTGGGGGTTTTCGATAAAACTATTTCCAGAAATGTCTTCTAGAATCTTAACAGCAAATTAATTACAATTACTACAGGTTCAACGGCACTTACTACAGTAAAAGGTGTCTTAACATCCTTCAACTCTTGAAGTTTTTGTATAAATATGTCGATTTGAGCAGCGGTTTCCGGATGCTGTACTTTTCTAATGATTTGGTCCTGTTCTAGAGCTACTATACTACGATTTATAACCCCTTCAACTGTTGTGACCTCTTTAACAAAAGCAATACATTTGTTTATGAAACAAAAACGGAGAGATATTATATTTACTAGTTAACTATTAATTTTCTAATAAACGCCAAAATATAATATTAACTTGAATTTCAATTAAATTAACCCACCAACAATAAAAATGGGATAAATGTTAATTATGTGTAAAAATGAGAAAAAAAAACAGAATGTCCCCGTATTGAGTTTACATGAGGAAAAAAAAATGTTTGATTTAACGCAAAAACTTCAGAGGAATAACATTTTTTGCTTCAATTGAAACCCCCACTTGCGTTATTAAAATCTCAGACCGGTTTTGGTCACATAATTCCAAAATTTATAATGAAAAATTTCCAAATACTTACGTATCACGCATGGGTGTTCAGAAGCTTAAACTTCGATATACAGTGTTTTTCTTTTGGTTTTCCTCTTTTGTAAATTGTACTTCACTATTTCTCAAAACTATTTCCTATCTCTATTAAATGTTAAAGAGACGTAAATATGAAATAGTTCTGAGAAATAGTGAAATACAATTGACAAAAGAGGAAAACCAAAAGAAAAACAGTGTAAGGTTGAATTATGTACAGAAAACGGCGCAGAGTTAATAGAATAGTTTTTTTTATATTCAATTATCGTTTGATTTTTTAAAAAAGAAAATACTTTTTCTGCATTTTCTTTTATTTAATGTTAAATCTTCCTCTGTGTTGAAAAAGACTTTAATAACGGAAATGCAGGTTTCAAATGAAGCAATTTTTTAATCTTATACAAGTACCGAGAGTCAGAAAGGTAAATCTTTTTACATTTTTTGATAAAGCCATTTCAGATTCATTTTATTTAAAAAAATTCAGAATAATGATTTTATAACTGTAAACAAGCACAATTTTGTTACGTCTGAAATTATGTAAGCACAAAAAACGTATTTCAGATTTTGCGACGCTTTCAGTTTAAATGTGTAGGTATTTTCAAAGTAGTAATAATTCCACTGTCCCCGTTAAAAATATACAGCGCTTTCATAAATGATTAGTGTCAGAAGAAGGCTGTGTCCCCATGTTAATAAATGGAGTCACAGCACACCTGAAGCATGAATCATTCTACCTAGAGAATACAACAGGCAACATTGTATGATTAGAGTTGACTTTTGGCATGGGGGAAATAGAAATGTTGGTTAGGATGGTGTCAATGATACATTATAAAAACTGAAAATGCAAATTCGAATTGTTGTGATCTTGTATTATTAAAAAGATTTCTTTGTTTTTGCGGCAGTTTGAAATTTCTTAGCACTCACTTGTAATGCTTTGTGAGATAATTGCCTTTTGACATAACAAAAAGATTGATAAGATCATCTGGGATCCTAGTAATATCAAAGTTACCATTAGGACATTTACTGTTATTTTAATTTTACCATCTTAATTTAACAGCTGGTGGTTTTTTTAAATTTTGGGGTGGCTTTTTTTTATTAAAAACAACCTTAAACCTTACCTCCTTTTTGACTTTTTGAAGGTATTTCAAAGTCCACCTCTACAACTTTAAGACTAGCGTAATCGCTTTTTACTAACTGCCTATTCAAATCTGCTGACGTCTTAACATGTAAAGTGAATCGAACACCTTTTTCACTAATTGGAGCGCCCGATTGAATTTCATTATTTTGATACCCACAACTGTTACATAAAAACGACATCAAGACTATTTCTTTATAGAATGGAATCTTGGTTAAAAGAATCCTGGTAATTCCCTGTGGAAGTTAAAACAGTATCAATATTACGATAACACCCTGACGATGCAGTTATTCGTACATTTGAATGACAATTCATGCAGAGAGATTCTATTTCCGTGGTCTCAGGTTCCGGATCATCGGGATCTAAATCTCTAAAGATTGGTTTAGTGCTACCCATTTTTATTAATTTTTATAACGATAAAACTTGAGCGCACAGCTTTGAGGTTAACTTTTATTGATTTTCAGTTGACATTTGTGCACGTGTCTGCGTCTTGAGTTGATAATCTATGGTTGATCTACAATCTACTCTGTGATTCTATATTCAATTCTATGGTTCCCATTCCATATTTGCGTTTTCAAACCGTACAGCAGAGCCGTACAGCTGGTTGCAAAAAAAAACGGGAATAGATAATTTTCCTAATGTAAATTTGGTTTTGTTTATTTGTCAATTAATTGTCTACTTAATATTTTTAACAATACCTATCAAATAGTTTTTAAAAATGTCATTGAATTTTGACCTATCTCTCGTGAGAAGGTTTCACACTATGGAAAAATTGTAAAAATGTGTCAATTTTATTCTTACAGTTTTTTAGCTAGTAGGAAGGAAGGTCTACGAGAAAAAGAAGAAAAAAGAGGGGGTTGTCATTTAAAAAATTGGTGATGACGTTATTGCGGAAAAACCAATCACGTTATTTAAAAGTCACATGAGGGCATTTTTCGATATAAAATCGACCTATTCGAGCGATTTTCTTAAAAATATCAGATAACGCTATTTTGAATTTTGTTCCTTACTTTATCTCACCACACTGTATCGAGGGTTCAAATAAAATCCTGGGCGGGGAAGGCGTTGGACACCGTCAATTGTTGTGCTTTTTTAAAGCGTAGATTCATTGGAGCAGCTAACTTAAAATTTAGGGCCAAATTTTTTTTTTCTTTCTTTTCAATGTTTTACATTAAAAATGAATTAACGTAACGATTCCTATTTTCGAAGCAAATCGTTCATGCAACTGCAATATGTCACAAGCCACAAAGCAGAAATTTTTCAGGAGACGATTAAAAGTGGCTTACGACGTCTTGATACAATGCAGTGGGGTTACAACAAGCAGATATAATATAGAAATATTTGTTTCTAGGTTACGACATATTGCAAGCGGCTGAACAATCATGTTCTCTGTCCAATGATACAATAAAGTATGTTTTCACTTTTTTGAGGGTTACGACAAATTACGGTTGCATGAACGAAATATTTAAAGGCACCCATTGCTGAAAACAAACATGATCAACTAGTCTCACTCATGTTATGAGGCTTGCGACACATATTCAACTACATCAGCAACGCCTACTGCGATGGGACAATAATTTATAATGACTCTGTACAGTTCATGTTTTTTTTTGTCCGCGGTTTTGTCAAATCTGATTCATGTTAAGTTATTGATGTTTAATGAAACAATAAACAACCACATTTAGTTTATATTTATTAATACTCTCATTGGTTCATCAGTTATTTACATGAATAAAGTAATATAAACAACATCTCAACATATTGTAATTCACACGCATCCTTGGTAAGCACACTTTATTTACAAAATACATTATTGCACAGCAATAAAGCTCTTATGTTAAAACAAATTCACCTAATAACATATGTACATTGTATATGTATAACTTATTGTACATACACTTAATCGTAGTTATAATATAGTGGAAACAGTCTTTGGACAGATACGCCAAGCTTTTATTACTGTAGGAAATTTTCGACTATCGATTTAATAAATTTGACACTGACTTATTTGGGTGAGCGCTTTTAATTAGTATTTGTAATTCGAATGCTTTTCCAAGCCCATTAAACAGATGTTGTAATGAAAGAACGGCGTAACTGAAGTGGGAACGTTTCAGATATTAAAATTTTTACTTTTTCCCTTTGCACGAAAAGAAAAACAGATTTATAGAATAATCATACACGGTATGATTTGTTTTCGCTAAGTTTAACACTCATTCGTATTTAAATTAGACATTTATTACGCCTGCTTATTAAGTATTTTTCGGTGAATAAGTGTTCCAGGATCGTAACGATATCACGGAGAGGCCGAACAATAAAAAAAAAAACGAAAAAGACACAGCCGCGATATAAAAACTGGTAATTTCTAAATAAGAAAAATATTCCCTTGAAAAGAGAAGGCTTTGTTAAAAAAATTCTCACAGAGAGGAAATTCAAAAAGACATTATCGCTTCGTAATCCTGGATCACCGCGTCCTGTTTTGTTCGTAGTAGGCCTAGATAATATATGGTCGGTCGTCAATTTTTGTTATAGTTTTTCGTTGATAGTTTCAAGAAAAGTTCCATCTAAAAACAATTAGTTAAGCTCGAGAGTCTGTGATTGTTCCACTACCTATACAGTATTCATTTGCTAAAAACACTTGGCATCTATTCCTGTATCACAGGCGCTATCTTGGCGTTAGCAGCTCCCGATTAATCGATCTACGGTAAATGTAAAATACGAACGGAAGGTGAAGATGTGCGACATCCATCTGTAGTTCTGATTAAAGGGACAAAAAAAAAAAACAAACAAAACTCTTCAGCAGGAGCTGCTAACACCGCTCAATACAGTTCATTAAACACAACTTTCAGGTCCCGGAATAGCGTCAGCTATGATGTGGTCTCTTCTCATAGTGGCAAACGTGGAATAGGAAACGTCCCGAGGGCGAGAACGGGTCCGGCCCAAAGTGCCCCCCACTTGAGTGACACACACTTCCGGTGAAGACCCCACTTCCGCATGCGACTGAAAAACACCACAAGATTTGAGCGTTGTTTTACATAGATAAAAAAAGTCGTTTAATTTTTTTTTTTCATCTAATGTGACTGACTGCCCAACAGTCGGTTCGTTTCGATTATAATCGGGTTTTGACCAATTCTCAATACGTTCGTAGCAAACAAAGTCAAAACTTCCCCTGTTAGCATTTTAATTAATCGTGTTGTTATCGCAGTTCAGCGTACAACATTTGTAGAGGGTGCGGCGTTTCGGTTTTAATATTTATTGAAATTTTGCTACATCAGCGGCGAAGACATCCGCCGACAAGCGCACACACTCACACACATGTACAGTCTCACACGCGCTTGCACAGGAGTTATTTAATTAGAGGAGCAGGTTGACGCGTTACTTACAAAGTTGGGGAATGTCGGGGGGCTGTGTTGCTGCCGATTTCGTTCTCCCGGTGGGGTGAAGAGGGCATCAGGCCTCGGCAGCCCGGGGGGCGTCGTCGTGTCAGCACCTGTTAACGTTACACCTGTCTTATTTCTATGGAATTTATTGCCTCCACTAAACGCACGGCTAATATGTTACGTAACAGACAAGTGCCGAGGGTGGTTTATCACTTTAGTTTTCTGTATTTGCGTTTAAGCGGATCTCTTGGATGAAAAGGAAAAATAAATAAAAATACACCTGGGATATAATAAAACTTTTTATTAATACGTTACAAAAATAGCTAGGTTTTTTTAAGTGCCTCCACTTGAATATTACGTTTCTTACAATAATAACTTATTGTGCTCTATATGGATTGTTTAATTTTGAAAGAATTTCCTTAATAAAACTTTCCTACAGAAAGTCGTTTCGCTGAAAAAACACCACGATTCCATTCAGTAAATCAATATTAAACGTGGCACAGATACTACAAGCGGTGCACGAGATGTCTAAGTGGCCCTCTATTTGTATTTACATATTTCGCCTTGAGCAACAGTTGTAGTTTTGGCAGTTCAACTTCCCCAACTCGGACGATTCGATATTTACACAAACATCTACACTTACTATTACATATAGTTTATTTTTTAATCAAACAATCATAACACCGCAATTTACATTTTACACCCAAAATAGAGCTGACAACATTGTATACTTTTGACATAGGGTGAAAAATCTCATCATATAAAAATTGAGGTTATTAGCGATATTAGTAGCGCAGCAGGTTAATAAAGTTAATAACAACTAATAACAACTAATTTGAGAGTTTAATAAATGTCTTACTTTGCGAGGCATTTTTAATAACACGTTCAAATTTTAGCTGCGAGTTTGGGTACTTTCAAGGACATTAAAAATGACAGACGTTGGTTGGAATAGCCAATAGATATCATTAAATTCCCTAAATTTAGTAAAATTTTATAATTACAAACCTAAATCAACAGGTCGTGCTTCTTTGATTAAAAAATAGACTTATAGTTTGTTTCAAAATCAAAAATCCACCAACAGTGCATTCTACCTCGAAAATACAACCGACAATGTCGCCGACTTTTGTTTTTAGTGTGTCTGCAAGTGTCAGGAAAAAGTGTGGTTATGAAAGAAAACTGTTGGAAACCTTCGTTTTGGTCGTAGTTCATCGTGTTTTTTATTCTCATTTTATTATTTCACTCAAAAAGTATGATATGGTAGCTAAAACCTTTTTGTACATAATAATTATTTTGTTTTTCATAAATAAACTCAACAGTTCAATGTCAAATTTTGGCGGGAGGTTAAGCCAACCCAAAAAAATTAAACTTTTTCTAGGGATTTCTTTTTTTTTGCCAATATAATTCAACAGGTGGTGGATTTTTGATTTTGAAACAGATTATATGCCGGGTGATGTTAAATGAATGTGACTTTTTTCATAGGTGGGTAATATTATTGTTGGTTATTCTGCTTTTCAATGTGATAGTTGACATAAACATAGGCGTCCTCGCCTATTTGACACAATTTATTACTACATAAAATGTCAAAATGACGTACGTACGCCAATGTGTTGATTAAGGTATCAAGTTTGCCAAAATAAATTATGAAAAATGTTCCCAACTTAAGAAAAAAAGTCACAATAATTTAAAATGACCCGATACTTAGTACACGGATGAGTATTTTGATTTTAAAACTGATCGAGTCGGCGGTTGCGTATTTACGGAAACTGAAATTTAGTTTTAGTCGGAGGGACTCCCAAGACGAACGACCGACCCAGAATGGAGAAAGTTGCCAAAACCGCACCGATACACACACCAACTAAATTTTACCGAAAGTGGTGAATGGATAATGTATCCTGCACTCACCTCGGGGTGTGTTGAGTATATCTGGTTGCCTATCCACGGACGAATTGGCGGTAGGCTGCGTCGTACAGTCCGCCGCCGGTTTCAGAGTGTAGGCCACCACGTAGCGGTTATCGCCAGTGTTGATCTCCAACATGGAGCCGGGTCTTGATGATTGGCCGGGCATCTTGGCCTGTTTAGAAGGATCGAGTTGGTGGGCGCAATGAGAGCCACCGCAATGACGATGCTTTCGTCGGACGGCCAACACCACGATCAGAAGTACGGCGATGCCCAAGGTGAGAAGAGAACCGGTCAAGAGGGCGGCGATGGGCAGGATGCTCATGCTGCTGCTCCCGTCTACGAACAAAACGATCGGTTAATTCTTGACAGCGGTGTTAGGATTTGTTGTAATGAAACTTTCGTGACGAATTCTTTAAAAGTTTACGCATAATACATTCACGATTGAGGTTCTTTGTTAGGTGGGGAACGATCTGATCGTGTTATTAAAAAATCTACACACGAGTGCGCGACCCTCGCTTCTTATAATACCACTGTGGTGCAATTCAAGGAAATGTATTGATTGAATCTAATGCAGCGCCTTTATTGTGTGGCTGATTTTCTTGGCGTGCGAGAGTTAGCATACAAAAGTTAAAAGCACAAAGGAAACTCGCAGTAGAGCGGGTTAGTGGGACGACTTCTTTAGACGTGCGCACAACATTCTGAAGACTTTCTCCAACTCCTTTCTGGCGGCTGCACGACATTTTTCTGTCAAACAAAATAATTTGGGACAGACAAACTGTAATTATTGTTACCTGTTCGTTTTTCGGCGTCGTTGAGCATGATGTCCTCCAGGACGAGCTTGTCGCTGCGCCCCTTGTCATTTTGCGCATAGACCACGATACGAAGCGAGGGCGGGAAACCGTCTCCGGTGGGTGGAAGCATGTCTCCTAGGTCTAGACGAAAGACGGGCATGTCCGTGTCGGGATTGCTCAGATTCAATCGCAGCCGCATAGTGTAGGCGTCGTAGGCCTCGAGGATGAACCTCTGGGGGAGACCGCCGTCGTAGCCGGCCCGACATTCCACTTCGAGCACGTCAGAACTGTGATTTGTGGCGGTGCGCAAGGTGCAGTTCGTCAAGGGACTAGGTTTGGCTGCACGAAACAACGCAGAGTTGCGGTGGATGCTCGAAGAGGTAGGGATTGTATTACCTGCGGGAACTACTTGGAAGACGCACGGCTCCGCTTGCTTCCCTATCGAATTCTTGCCCCAGCAGGTGAGAGTGCCGTAGTCGCGTTGCGATGCAGGTGTATACATCAGTTCGCTCACGTTGCCGATGGAGGTGGAGAAACGGGCCGGCGAAACGTCGAAGCTTTCGCCGCTGTTGTTGAACTGCCAGACGAACGTCACCTCGCTGGGATCGGCGGCCACGTGGCAGCGCACCTTCAGGACCTCGTCGAGGGAGGCGCCGATCACGGTCATTTCGGTGTCGCGACACACAGGAGCATCTGAAACGACAACGTGTGCACATATGTATTTTTAAATTTTGGTGGATGCGCCAGGCAAAAAAATTGTTCCTGCGCGGTTCCTTTTCATCGAGCCTTCTTCCATCGGACACTACCCCAATACCTTTGGCTTGTTTTAGTTGCTATTCATATTTGCTGGAGCCGTTGCGTTACCACTTTATATTCTTATGCGAAATTCCTAAACAAATATAATCCCGACGTATCCTCTCTCTGGCACCACATACATTATAAAGAAGGCGAATCTAATATCGTCGTGTATCGCATTTCTGCATGAACTCGTGCCGAAAGCAGACGGTGCGTGCTTTGGCGATGACACCGCCTCCATCACAATAATTCACCGTCGTTTCGTGTAAGATGGCGTGCTGCACCTGCCCATTAGTCTTCATTTCAATTTAATCGGCGGTGCATTTGGGAAATTGTTTGTTGCGTGGCTGGCGGTGTGCGACCGCAAAAGCGCCAATTTCCCCGGTCCCCGACCCCGTGACGGATCATCGTTGCAATCATGCGTGAAAACGATATACATGTTTACAAACAATCTGGTGCGGATCAACAGTATCGTTTTCAAACGGCGAATTTATGCTCGACGGGCTTCATTCACGGCGATTTTTTTTTGCCAGTTCCCCTGTCGACTCCCGGACTCGCCCCCGTTGTTCGTGTTTTATTTTATGGGCAGGGGGTGCACCGCAACGTGCTGACGTCGTTATTGCCCCTGGAAAAACATTAATAACCGGAGAACATTCGCAGGTGGAACGCCAGATAATTTCCGATTTTAAAAATGTCTCCCACAAAGACGAAACAAAAATTTTCACAACAACGGATTGCCGCGTGCAGGGATTTTTTTAAAGGAAGCACAAGTTTAGTTTATCGTCCATTTTAATCTTGAAATAAACGAAATTCTTTCTATTCGTCTACTTTACGAGTTTAATTTTTAGTACCTTAGAAGACTTACTTAATTAAATTGTCGATGTTCGCCGGAGAGAATCGTATTTTTTTAGCGGAAAACAGTGGTTTTTCTACTTGGGAGACGAGGGCGAAATTCCGCGTTATTAAGATCGACCGAGTAAAAAGCGTGGATTGTGCGAGCAGATTTCGAAACAGAACCGATCAATCGAGCACCAACATCCGACACTGTTCCAGAAAACAATTTGAAGAGCATTGTCGTGCGGTCTTTACGTCGGCTTGGTTCATAAACCGAACCCTGGGGATTCCAAATGTGATCACGTCTTACAAAATCAACTGATGGTGTTAGAACGAAGTCGAGACGATCGATCGTGTTTTACCTAACTGGAAATTGCCGGTCGTTTTGTCACGGCACGTATGGACCATGCACTCGGACAAAGGCTAATTTGATCTGAATTGAGTGGTTAACTCTTCAAAATTTGCAATATCGCTGACTTTTGGACAAAAAAAAAGAGTGTGTGCTTAAGACCGCACGACAGAAGTGAAAACTTCTATGATGGAGGAATAAGAAGCAAGGCATAAATAATTAATATTATTTAAATCCAATGCTGTTTTTAAATAAACATCAAAAATCTGTATTATTCAATAGAAACTGCAATACGTCCGCTTTTAGAGGTACACTCTGGCAAAATTTGTGAGGTTAGGTTTGGATGTTTAAGTTTTATTTTCTTGATATTGAACACAACACAAGTTTTCACAGCAATACCCTGTATTATGATAATTTGTCTATTTTCCTCTTCATATTTTGCTACACAAATTTTTCCAATAGATGAATTGTTGAAGCCATATAATTGAGAATTACGTATTAAATCCTACATTCATCTGTAAACTTACAATATTTGTCGTGTCTTTATCATTTATATTATATAAAACTATACAGGGTATTTCACGAGTGATAATGAGCCTGACGGAATAATAAATTCAACCTACAATACATTTTCAAAAAAAGCCGGACATTTTAATGTCAGTAGTCAGCTTTTTTGGGAAATATAGTGTGGGTTGCATTTTATCATTTTAAATTACGTCAGGCTCATTATCACTCGTGAAATATCCTGTATATATATAGAGTTACTCCTGCAGCTCTGCACTGAGGTCAGTCAGGTCAGAACACAACGTACAATGAAAATTTGAAATTGACAAGTGACGCACAGTTGATTGTTTTTCGCTCGCTCCGCTAAAAAACTCGACTCTCTTGATTTTAGCTTGCCGAACGATTTTCGCTGAGCTGCAACGATTTTCCGATTTTAGCTTGTGCTGCGAACGATTTTACCGTGTCGCATGAAACTAATTCACTGCCCGGGAATAAAATGTATGTGGCGCGCCTAAAGAAGTTTTCACTTCAAAAAATCAAAAATTATGATCTGTCAGTAGTGATTTGAATTAAATGAAAAACCTGATAACATTTACAATGGTTGAATTTTGGGCACATATTTCCGATTCGATTCGTACTGATAATAACGTGAGAAATAAATTTTTGGACGAGGACATTTTCCAATCAATAGGCAGTGCACAGTTTACTCAGCCTTGCATTTGTAATTATTTTCAAACGGTAGCAGTGCATTGAGCTCTTGATTTAATTTGTAAAAGGCCATCCAACATGTTCAAAACAGATAAAACTAAATTAATAACAAAATTATTGACATCAATAGTGTTTCCACTCGAAATCGTCTGTTGCGTATGACTGAACTCGTAAATCTAAATCAGTCTGACCTGTTTGCTAGCAAACAATATGGCAATTACGAGCAGTTAGTTTTAGTTTTGAAATACATACATATAACAAACGTCACTTCGTGCAAGTCGTTTAGCGGAAATGAATCGAATCGATTCGAATTGAATTTTTTGCTACAACCGGCATCAATTTGCGACAATTATTTACTTTAATTTTTGTTTTTCGAAAATGTGCACGTCACAGTTGCGGTCGACAGAAATGGCGAGTGCGCCGGGTAAGCCGGCGGTAAAAATTCTTTGCCAATGGGCATCGATCTCTTTATCATTTAGGAACGAGAGTAATTTTGCGAGATTGCTCCGCTTCGGTACTTATTAGTGAGCCTCTCGAGTTGCCGTCGAAGTAATTGAGAGTGACCGAATAAAAAGACATCTGGTCGAAGGAAAATCGCCGAGTGTACAGAGGTGACGCGTGGTCCGGAATATGCGATGTGTACAAATGAGGTGACCTATACATTCCGGCTTAGCGACCACAACTTGTAATCCCTCCGCGACCGGCTTAAACGGGTCTACTCGGATTGACATGTGAACCCCCGGGAACAACAAACACTGACACGGCTCGCCGTCATGACGTGAATTATCTTAAGAGTACGTGATCGAGTTAAGAGCAGTTCCGACACATTCGCTAAAAATAATCTTATTTGAGTTTTTTAGGCACGGTTTCGGATTCGGGAGAAGCGAGCGTGTCGGTTTATTTGTTTGTTACGAGAAAGAGAGGGAGCGACAAAGTTTTGGACGAGAAAATTTTTGCTCCAACCTTTTCTAGTGTGACCTTTGCCCCGTGAAATATTTAAAGTTCGCGTGACTTTTTATATAACCTTAATAAAAGTCCGATCTTTCTAAACGCCGCCATTACTGGATTTGTGTCAAAGTTTCGCTTTTATTAAAAAGTGCGCTAAAACAACGACATCCTGTTCGATGAGAGGAATCATAGAAATTATTAAATGTACGTATCATAAAATCATCTTCAAGAAAGCAACAAAAAGATGATGTGTCGCAAAATAATATCGGCAAATACTTCGTCTCGTCTGTTGCAATCGAACGGCATCGATTGTGGAATCGCATTAGCCTAATATCGCCAATCTAATGAAGCCTGCAGTTGGCTTCTACCTCCGCTCATGATTAATTCAGTCCCCGGGGGGCGGTCTTTGACGCCGTACTCTTGCGTCTGACTTATACGGCGCATAGATCTCCGCTTTCAATTCGAGAGGTTGCAGAAATGACATGAGCTCTGCCGTTGATGGCACAAATTACAATTTCCAGCGAAGTCTCGACGATTTGCAGGAATGTGAAGCGCAGGACCCGCCTAACAATGGAGAAAAAAACCCCGCAAACGTTCTAACGAGGGGCGAATTTCTCGGTGATGTATGCGGAGCTGCATCCGACCGAACAGGTGTCCAAGAACGACATGATGCACTCGGCTGCATTTACGGCCCGTACATGCTCCTGCACAAACATGCATTTAATTGCATGCCGCATTAATTTAATGGGCGACGGTGGCATTCCAAGATGCACGATTTCGGTCGGATCGACGATAAATTGGATGCGGCGTTGTCGTTTCGATGTTGTGACACAAAATTGAAACTCAACCGTCGACGAAATATTATTTACGACCGAGTTCGATCTCGAAAATAAACCGCGGAACGGAAGCGGTTCTATCTCTGGAAGCGATCATCGTCTCGACGATAATGCGGATTATACCATTTCGGTTAACTGAGGAACTTCACGTACTCACGTACTCTGCCATCTATTGCAAATCTATCACCAATTAACTATTAATGAACAAGGGCTGCCACGAATGAAGCCAATTTTTACGGTTAGCAACTTTAAATGGACACATTTCTTTTAAAACTTTCAATATTGAGTGGTGAGCATAAAAATTTAACACAGACATTTAAGTTAAGTGTTATCGAAAGCGCAATTATCCCTTTCGGGACGAGGTTTTCATTTCAGTAGGTATTTACTACAGCTGATGTAAATAAACTTTTGCTAATGCTGGAAAGTAAACATCGGGGAAATTTTAGCAAATGCTTGTGTATGGGTGTTCATTCATACTTTCCACTTCTCTTCAGGGCGTGAACAAAAAAAAAAATGAGTGACAAACTTGGAAGTATTTTTTAAATCAAATTATGGACTCATCTAAATAACACGCTTCTCAAAATAAAGATTATTTTAACGAAAAATTAAAACAAGTTATTAATTTAAAACAGATCATACCAGCTCTATTTTGGGTGTAAATTGGGGTGTTGTGGTTCTTTGATTAAAAAACAGACTATAATAATATGTAGATATATGTTTTTTTGTAAAAAAAGTACTTAGTATAAAGAGACAAGCAGTATTGTACAGAACACAAATACCCCATAAAATATCAATTAGGAAATGTCGAGGATCGTCGAGTGGAGTACTTTGCATGGTCATCAGCGGTGGAGAGGTTCCACTGTTCAATTTGTCCCGGGACAATGCCGGCGGGCTGATAATGCAGCGTTGCTAATTTCTCGACGATTATAAAAGTTTGCAACGCCGATTTCAATTATCTGCATTTTAGAGGCAATGCTCGGCCAACAACAATGTTGAAATTTAATCTGGCGGCGTTCAACAAAACGGCTTTCATAAGCTTGAAAGGAACAAAATGGAGATACACACATACACATATACGCGGGTACAATGGGAGAGCATTTCCTTTGTCCTGTAAACACAATATCGAGCGTTTAAAAGAATGTATTTACGAGCATCTTTAATATTGTTTTGCATGCAAATAGTTCATTTTTCATATATGTGTGTGAGGGTGGCGAACAACGTCAGCTCTAATTTAGACTCGGCCGTATCAAAGCGATGCTTATTGCTTGTCGCTCGTTTCATAAACCTTAATTTTCCATCGAGTTTTGCTCTGTTGGCAAATTCGGGGCGAGATACGGCAAAAATGCACATCGGGATCCCCATCCTTCCTTCTGCACTCTTGACTGCAATCCCCGGACTTTGGCAAACTTTGCGAACACAAAGAGCCTCCCTGAGACAGTCCATTACTTACTTATTTCCTGATGATGAGTAAGTATCAAATTGAATTCCGAGAGGAAACGAGTTCCTTTTCATCGTCGTCGAAAAAAAAATCGACAGAACAAAGTATTTTAATTTTCCGAGACATTCACAATGTCAAGATTAGGAGCACACAGTAATAAAGGATAATCAGCTTTGCCATAGTGGCTTCGTCGGCGAAGGTTATAGGAACAATCGTTTACCGAACACAATGGAGAGTGAGTTCGCGATTACAGATTACCGCAGTCGAGGTAGGAAATTGCTATAGCCGCCTTATTTGCATCTCTAACGAGTGGTAAAGACGCACGACCTCAAAAAGGATTGCTCTTTCGATATCATCGATTCGCGAGAAAATGACGAACGATCTCCGATAGCGCGCCACTTCACAACGGTAAACGTCAATCGACATCGGGGATGACCCGGTCCGAGGATTTCCACCGTGATTTATCGGAAATTCGGGACGGTTTAGGGATATCCCGGATCGACTGTAGCTTTGAATTTTTAATTTCGGCGTGACTGCGAATGATGCGTCATTAGACCCGGGTGGCCGCGAGTCGACGAGGGGATTCCGGTGGATCGCTCGCCACCGGAAAACTTGTAAATTTTACTTAGTGGTGTTGTAAACCAACGACTTATTTATTTATTAAAATTTCAACTAGACACACGGAAAGTTCGCGTGTGCAGAGGAAATCATCGTCAACAAACCGAACCAGATATTCCAGATCGGATAACTTTCGTATTCTTGTAGCATCGTCGAACATTGCGAATTGTTTAAATAAATTCAACAACATCTCGCACGACGAGACGGCGGGCGAGAAGCGCAAAAAGAACTTGGTAAATTAATTGCCTCGCAAGAATTAGCACGGAGAAATGCGTCCTTCTGGCGGTTAATAAATTATCCGTACTTACATCTAACCCTGAGGATGACGGGCGTGCTGACAGTCTCCCCGCGGGGGTTGGCCGCCAGACAGGTGTAGGCCCCGCTCTGCCACCTGGTGACTCTCTGCAGAACCAGACTGTGGGTGCTGATGATCACGCCCGACGACATATTCTGACTCACCAGTGTGCCCTGTTGATATATCATCTATTAGTCATCATTAAGTCGAGGGTTGGTCCGGGACTAATAAGCAATTCATTAGGGCCAAGTCCGGGCCATGCCGTGATTAATTTGAATACGAAACGGGTACGTTTCGGTGGGAAAATTTTGAAAGATTTATCGCGGCATGCCGAGCCTCCGACCGGAATTAGATTGCACGGGATATCTCATAGGCGAGGAAGAAGAAGTGCATTTTCTATTCCACCGACATCATTCGGTCTTTATTTCACTGTTAGAGCGTAATATTTCCTTCACGCCACACCGTATCAAAGTAACGACCCGTTTGGGGTTCGATATCGGAATGTATGTTTACACAACACTTTGTTGCGATCTATGGCCCCTGCCCGGTTTCGACTCCGGCAAGCTTTTAACTTGGCCAAAGCGAAAACCCCAATATACAGGATGTTTCGTCTCGAATCGGACATTATTCACTCTGTTTCCGGCTCCACTTTACGTACCAGTTTATGAAACGGTGCCAAATTGATTAATAGTTGTTGTTTTCATTAAAACACGATCACAACTTTTTCCCCCTCGATTCAAATTAATTGTCTCGTGTACTTGCGAACTTTATGTGGAACACCATAAATCAAAAATAATAATTTGCCTTCATCAAAAATTAATTTCGACTCAGCACCGATTAAAACGATGACTTTGATAACTACGAGGGGCGTTGTAAATTCACGAAATTAGTACATAACGTTTCATTTTCATGAATATTGGAGTGTAGTGTTTCATTAAACGGAGCACAATCTGCCAGCAACCCCTGGGCTTTGCGATTAGAAGGAGTCTGTTTAATATCTCTTTAATAAAACGCTTTATGCATGTTCTCAGTTTTTCCCGGTTCGAGTGGGCGTTACCGTGATCGAGCTTCAATCGGACATTTTTTGTGGCTATAGTCTACTTTTTTAAATTCAATTGTCAATGTCAAAATTCCCTCAAAGACCAGGCTGTACCACCCTAAAACCTTTCGTTTCGGGACACTCTATCGTAGAATCTCCCTAGATCAGGTTTGAGGTTATGTCAGTAATTTTCAAATGTCAAATGTTTCAGGTGTAACCAAATTTTATACCAAAAGAAAAGAAATAAAGACGATAATGACACTGAAAAGTGCTACTGAACATATACAGGAAAATGGGAATTATATAACCCATTAAATAAAGCAGTTTACCTATTCATTTTCAGAAGAGGAATATCCTCAATTGGTAGATTTCCCATCAATTTTTTCCAGTCCTCTCTAATCAGTTCCTCGTAGTGACGAACACTATTGGCTCATATATTAAAAGAAAATACCTCGAATATGATGTGTGCATCTTTACTGCAATTTAGCATGGTCGATTTTTCTGTCTGCATTTCTTCACGTAATCTAATCATAGCCAATTTTTCTCGTTGTGTTAGATCCTTGCTTTCGGAAACTCATTTGACTTTTTATTTTTATTTAAATGTAATTGCGGTTTCAAGCGCCTTCACATCAAAATGACTGACATACAGTTGACACTTTACGTTACCAATCTAATAACTATCAAATAACCAGTGACTTATACCAACATGACAACACTTTGACAATTGATTTTTTTTTAAATTGGACTTTTTTTTATACGTAAAAGTGAAACTTCTTTTGGTGTTTGCTGTCCCCACGTTCGTGCGAGCTTGGTACGATTCTGTTCGGATTTTTAACTGGTGTCGTCGTCTGATTAGAACTAAGGAAGAAATCGAGATATCGAGGATGAGTAATGTTGGTTGCCTAAGCGGCGACGTGTAAAAGGAGACACATGCATCCTCGCCTTTAAATGGCACACTTCTAAAGCGCCCCGGTACTCAGCTCCCGCAACGAATGATAATAGAGTTCTGACTTAATTAGACATTAAAAAAACTAATTTAATCGCAGCCGCCACACATTCGGGATACGAGTTGTAAACGATCGTATGAATAATTCAAAAACACCAACAACGGCATTAATACATTACACATTTTGCGAGCTCCATGCAAGTGGGTATGAAACTTTATCATTTATGCATCACTCATTAGACCAGAACGAGAATATAAGCCGCCGTCGTGTGAGGCAAATGATAATTTATTAGAGTGTAAAACGGGGGACCCGCTACAGGGTGGCGCGTTAGGATCTTCGTGTTTACGCGCCAGGTTATACAAACACATCAGAGCTCCTTGTTATCTATTGCACGTCGTTTATTCTTGGCGACGATGTCTGTTTTACTTTATTTTACATGCTGTACACGCCACTTTTTGACACTCGCCATCTATCAGACCGACCTGATTCGGTGGAGAGAAAGGCGGACGACGCTCTGATGTTTGGGTGGAATCACGGCGTTAACCGCAAATTTAAATGACGTTTACGCGATTATCTACGAGCGATAAGAGACGCTAACGGCCCACTGAACATCTCGACTAATTTGTTGACGTTTCGTTTTAGTCGGGGGCACGTGGATGAGCTTTTAACGGCCGCTTGCGGGGCAAGAGCCGAGAGATTTACGAGAGCGGACGTTGCAACAACTAATTCCATTCGGAAATGAAGAAGTTCTATTAATAATTAGTTGTCGCCGCATTGTTGCTGTTTAATGTGAATTAACCACTGGTGGCCTACACGATAATAAATTATGTATTATTTTCTTAAGAGCAACTTAATTTTACTCGTCAGTCTGGCTAGATCTCGACAATGGGTGATGTGAATGCAGACAAGCAAAAGCTTTTACTGTCCAATTTTTAATCAACTTCTTGGATTTCGCCGTACAAAAACTAGCAAACCGAGTCCTCCAGATGGTCCGAATAAAAAAATCATCTTTCACCAAGATATTCAGCAGTTGCTTTAATAAATGTTTAACATTTTGTCCGAAAGCGATTTTCCTAAAAGTGAACGTTTAAGATCATGATGATGATGATTTGTTAAAGGTGAATTGTTCGATTTTTGAAGAGGGGATCGCTTTGTTACGTTGGCGGAGCAGAGTTCGAAAAAAAAAACCTTGCGAGAAGATTTATCGATGGCTATTTATGGCCGAAAAAAGAAATTAATTACGGGCAAAAAGAACTTTGGAATGAAAGAAACGGCGAAAAAATTAAGTAAAGCAATGTGAAAGAAGTTAATCTAAGAGTGATTAGTCCGTCCTCTGCCCGACAAACTTCATACATAACGAAAGTTCGAGAAGCATTTATACCCCAACCTGGAGTTACGACAGTTTGGCCAACATTCGTTTCTTTAATTCACGACCGTACGGTTCCGTCCTTTTCTAGCTCGGCGTTCGAACAGGCAAAATCACAAGTTTGTTTAGGATATTAAAAATAAATAAACAAAGTTTTCGGGCAGAATGGCACCGTTGCCGAGTTGAAACCGCCGCGCGAAAGAGACAGAAAAGAGATTTAATGCGTGGACAAATGTAATTTAACCCTGCGTCCCCCTCAAGGGACGCATATCTTCGGATCGTGGTGGGCTACTCTTCCAGCCTTTCAAGTGCCATAATTCGCGTTAAACTGTATCAGCCTTAGATACACATTTGATAGGGTTTATTTTGCCCCCGAGGATCGGGCTCATGAGCAATAATTGGAGATTCTTTATGAACCATAAAAGACGGATTACACGCAATCTTTATATAAAGGCAATAAAAACACGGGAGGAGCTCGACCCGCCGCTTACCCACCGACGAATTAATGTCATGTAAAAATGCTGCCCGAGGGCGTCTAATCAACGATTTTTATACGTCACTCGTGGCCCTTTATTACCCATATCTGGGGTTTCTGCGCGATATAATTTGACTTGTAATTGAAAATGGCTACTTAGTGTCGACCGCTTTCCTCCGAGTGAGTCTCGTAAAAAATCACATTTGCAGACTCACTTCTTTAATATCGCACCGACAAAGGCAAATTTGTCACGAAAGAATCGACCAAAATTAACTCCGAACTTGGGGCTGCGAAAGGAATTTTTAAATAGACAAGACTTTTCTTCTCCGTAAAAATGTCTATGACAGTAAACTTGCCGTAAAAATCTCTCGGCCATCCCCGCCCCAGGGTGGGATTAAGTCCGCAGTCCAAACTGGCGTATGAAAACAATTAAACTGATTACCTTCAGAGGAGCAATAGTAGTAAGACAGGACGGCCGTTTGGGACAGACTAATAAAAATTAAAACGCGTGGAAATGCTGCGGCTTCGTCCGTCCCGTTCTTAATTAACACAGTTGCCCTTTTCAGGGAGTCGGCGGGAAAATCTCCACCCGGGGTGAGAATTCACAAGAGGAAACGGGGGGAGGGGTTACGTAAAACAATTAATGCAACACAATCACAAACAACGGTCCCGATTGCATCATCGGGGAGGAAAATACCGCCCTCTTATACTCACGTCATGAAACCACGTGATCTTGTGTTCCTTGGGGTTCGCCTTGATGTTGCACTCAAAATACACGTCGTCGCCTTCTTTGATGTCTTCGGGATTCAGAGTGCTGCCCAGGTGAAGGACCACTTGGGGAGGATCTAGAAATAAACACAAAGTCTGGAGCGATACTTTCGACAATGGAGAGTATCCAAACACATTCACTTAATTGGGTTCAACACAAAGAAATTGTCAGAGTTTTTACTCTGAGGGACATCTAACTAGTATAGTAACTACTGATTCTGCGAATAAAATGACAAGGCTCCGATCTCGTATGGCGTGTTAAGATTCTTTCGTAATTATAACATTTCATGAGTACAATATTGTATTAACATTGTGTATTTGAGGAGGATGCAATTATTTCATTTAATATGAAAAGACAGATGCACGGATAAGAGGCACGCTATCTGCAAATGTAATAAACTATTTCTCCTCGTTGGAATATTCACTCATTTATTTCCATGAAATTGCTGCGACATCAAGGAATTTTAATATTCACGAAATGGAAAGACGACGCAACCTGTCTACACTTTTTGCTTATTGCTAGTGGGTATTTCTTGTGTTTAAAGATGACTAAGATAATGCTCCCCTACTAAAGAAACGACAATATTAAAGATGGGTTATAAATCATTATCGTTCCCATTGTTGGCAGACCGCACGCTAGAAATAATCATATTCATTTAGTTCAGAAAACTCTTTTGGAACAATCGTCTTAATTATATTTTATAAAATGGGATCCGACAGCTGCGATCAACACTAAACCTGAGTTATCATTTCGGAATAATTGCACATTGTCATTTAAAGTGATGTATTATAGTTGGCCGACAGAGGGAGACAGCGCTTCGATTATAATTTTAATTGCTACCAGATGTCGCTTGTAAAATTTCAACAAACAGACGCTGTCATTTCTGTCAAAGTCGAAGTCGTTCAAACTAATTATAATTTACAGCAATCGTACGAGTCAGAATGGTCAAGGATAGTTTTCTCAAAGACTTTTTGGCTGGAGGAATTTCAGCAGCCATTGCCAAGACAGCTGTGGCCCCAATCGAACGCGTCAAGCTGATATTACAAGTACAGCATGCTAACAAACAGATTCCCGAAGAGAAGCGTTATAAGGGAATAATAGATTGTTTCATTCGTATACCGAAAGAGCAAGGTAATTAATAACCATTTCATAAACAGTAAAATGCATTTTTACTTTTTCAATTGATGAAGCGTTTGGCTCATACGACGACGTACACGTGATGAATTTGTTGAAAATTTGTTTGAAATAGGTATCTTGAGCTACTGGCGCGGCAACTTGGCGAACGTCCTCCGGTACTTCCCCACTCAGGCATTGAACTTTGCTTTTAAAGATGTATACAAGGCGATTTTCATGGAAGGCGTCGACAAAAACACTCAATTTTGGCGATATTTTGCGGCAAATTTGGCTTCAGGGGGGGCCGCAGGTGCCACCTCGTTATGTTTCGTCTACCCCTTAGACTACGCCCGAACCCGTCTCGGGGCAGACGTAGGTAAGAGTCTCGCTGAGAGACAATACACTGGAATCATCGACTGCATCATGAAGACTTTCAAAACAGACGGCCTCATGGGTTTATATCGGGGGTTCAGTGTGTCTGTCCAGGGAATTATCATATACAGAGCGTCCTATTTTGGACTGTTTGACACCGCAAAGGGGATGCTTCCTGATCCGAAAAATACGCCGTTCCTTCTTTCGTTCGTTATCGCTCAAGTCGTCACGACAGTTTCTGGATTCACTTCGTATCCCTTCGATACTGTGAGGAGACGCATGATGATGCAGTCGGGAAGGGCCAAGCACGAAGTTATGTATAAGAATACGCTGGATTGTTGGGTAAAAATTACCAAGAATGAAGGACCTTTCGCCTTTTTCAAAGGGGCCTTTTCGAATATTTTGAGAGGTACTGGAGCTGCGTTAGTGTTGGTGTTTTACGATGAAATCAAGGCTTTGCTTTAAGTGTTTTTTTTTTGTTCTGCCTTGTACTTGTAGAAAATAAATGTTAAAATATTTCCTAGAATAGTTTTTTTTTCGGATGAAATTTAAAAAAAATCCCCCAATTTTTTTCTTGTATTTTAAAAATTGAAAACGGACACAAGTCAGCAATATGTCCGCTACACCGTGTCACAAAGAACGATAAGAAGAGAAAGAAAAGACAAAACTGTAAAAGTCTTAAAATTCCATAAACCGGCAGTACAGGGAAATGGGACTTAAGACTTAAGTAGCTACAGTCAACCGAAGTGAAGTTCTCAGGAGCTGTAAAGGGTCATTTCCACTTCCAAAATTTAATGAGGAAAGAAAATGTAAGAATATGGACCATTAGAGACCCATTTCACGTCCAAAGCGAAATGGGCAGAATATCTGCAGCGAAGAGGACAAAACATACATGCAGATACTTGGGACTGTTCCATTGTGGGGTGGTGGTTTCGTTGAATTAAAAATTTAAGATGAACTTTTCAAATAATGAAAGATGATTTGAGTTTATGTCGAACAAAATGGGAGCGTCGCATCTTTGCGCCTACTCAAAGTAAAAACACCCTGGTTATTCGAGTTAATGTTGACTTGTCAGGATTCCGTGTCGAAAAGTTTCCAACTTTTCATGCAGTTTATTCTAGGAAGTATTAGCTGAAGTGGGTAGTTTTTAAAAAATGATGCAGAAAGAATAAATAAAGGTCGACGAGAGGGCGCTCGGGAAACTGCGTCGTACGAATTGTGTAATGAAGAAATAACACCGCGCTGGAAGGAAATGTATCAGATTTGACTAAAAGAAAAAAACGAGCCGGAACTTTGGAAATTAAATTAAGTCAGTCCGCTCATAATTTCATATTTATAACATCTGCGGTCTCCTGGAGCGCTGCGGTGACACTCACTCTCTCTCTTAAAATATTATTTCATCTTTAATACGAGAATGAAGGAGGAAGATGACGCTAATTAGCAACATGGCGATTGTTTGGTTGAGTTTTTGTCGCGTTTCGTCGAGGAATCGAAGTCGTTTACTTTTTCGCTGCGATCGGTAATATGAATTTTCCAAAGTTTTTCTTGTTCAATCATGTCTCAGGCGAGTTGGTGCTCCTCCTGATAAACGCGCCAAAGTCCCATCCGTTCCCGTCTACAAAGAGCCGTTAGATTCGCAAGTTTCCGTTGACGGATTCGAAGGAAAACCCTCACGTAAGTAATTGTCAATATGTGCAAAGCCTGTGGCGAAATCTTCACTTCAAATAGGTACTCGCACCGTTCCGACGTAAGGCAACACTTTAAGCAGCAACCCAGCCGGTGGAAAAAGAAGCCGACCGGCGTTTATTTGCCGATGTGTATTGGGAGAACTGGAACGAATAAGTATCGATTTTGTACCTACATTACGTGAAATCGCTTAGTTGGCGGCGCGACCGGAGGAGAGTGTGTGCTTTTCAAATTTTCTACGACTCGGTAATTGGAAATTTCCGCTTCATTTCGTTACGCAATTTTCTATAATTTATTTAACACGTTTTAATTATTAAGCGTGCCGTCAAAACGAAGTCGACGCCCGAATTACTTTTCCGGATTTATTACAGCGCTTATTGTGATCGCGTCTCGGCTTGAGGCGTCAAAGCTTTTTCCGGTTCGCCGATAAGTCAAGGAATGCAATAATTTCAATTTGATGAAGGACCTGGCCCGATCGCTACCTCGGCGGGGGCACTTTTTTTCCCAACTCTTTCACCGCCCTCGGCATCGGATTGATTAATCTTTTTCGATTCGGTAAACACGAGAAACTGAAATTACTGGAAACGCGGCCAGGAGGGCTCGTATTCAACCGCAATTGCTCGAAATTAGGTAACGCAAACGAAAGATGTACATCACACAGAAAAATACAACGATCACACAGCAAATGCAGATTGACACCTTCCATCAACAAGTACACGAAATCACGTAAACATGAAGGAAAGAAAATTTTCTTTAATTACGCGGACTTAGGTCCTTGGTCATCGTCAGGCCAACACTGGAAATTGTTAAATTGCGTGGCTCTGTGCACACTGTAGGTACAAAATCATAAGAAGGAAGCCCCTTTTTTGAAAATTGTAGACAAATGGGGCTAAATGTTTGTCATTTATGTCGTCTTCAATGTCGAAAAAAGTGAAATTGTGATATAATTATAATTATATTATATTAATTCTTTATTTTATCTGTTTTCCCCTAACAACGATTTTGGAAAATATTTAATGATTAACCACTTTGAAGGCGAATCTTTTGAGGAGCAAATTTTCTGATAGAAATTAGCGCTGGGGAAATTATGAAGAATATTGTTTCATAACTTTACATAGGTATTTTTTATATACTTAGTATACATTCTTTTCTTTAATTGTCTACTCGTGGCTGCTTTCAGCTACTAATTGAAAATTTGTACTTATGAACAATAACACGTTGTTGCAAATGAAGGGAAACTGACACAAACAAACCCTTGGTTTCTGAGAATCCGGTGTCATTATGCTTTCCAAAAGGTTGCAAACATCCCAAATAGGCAACAAAGACATTAATAATTTTTTATGAAAAAAAAAGAGTATATCGTATCAAGTGTCATCAGATATCACTCATCAGATATCTGAAAAAAAATAATTCTAATTTTATTGACGCATAATATTTGAAGGTTTTTATGGCATCCCTTTGTTTTTTGGGGGCGGTGGTACATTCGAAAATTGATTAAAAAGTGTAAGGGGCGTTTATAAGAATAGTAGAATACGTTTTATCAGTTCAATCAGTCTCGGTGAATACTCGAATGTGAACGCATTAATTGGGACGTGATTTTGTGTCGTCTGCCGGTACTTTATGTTGGGTTTTGCCGTCGGAAAAACCTGCCTACATAATTCCTCCGTTGGTAAGTGCCTATTCTCGTAACGTCGTCTGTTCGCCAGCTTGAATTCCTGCTGGCACAGGTGAAATTTACCCCAAGACGATTTGAACAAATATCTGTCAGGCGGCAAGTTATTATAGACCTAAAATACAATTCCACGCATTCTTAATAAGATGAAAATCGTTGTGGCGGCGGTCGTAATGAAAAACCGCGATACGCGCTTTATGTAAATGTGTGCGCTTTGTTGAGAGAAAGCCTCCTGAAATTTAGACGTCGTAAATACCGGCGGCACACTTTCATATTTTCGTGCCGTCACGTTTGCGCTGCATCAGCAAGGTAAGGGTGAGAGGCGGCGGAATATAACCCAGGTGTAAGTACGCACCCAGATAGCGGGTCGATATCGCTTACGATGTGAATTTTAAACGGCGTTCCAGAATTCCGATGACGCCCAAATTGATTGTGCGATTCGATATTAATAAGCACTCCTTAATCATTCTCGGCCGTGCAGGATACTCACAGACGACGTTCAGCTTGAAAGAGTCTTCCTGGCTGAAACCCGGCAGGTTGGGGTTGTCACCTAGACACTTGAGGAATGTGCCGTCGTCCTCTGGGACCGGAGCGAATGTCACCGAACTGATCACGATGGTCTCGTTGCCCTCTTCCCGCACCTGTCAACCAAACAAACAAGGATAACGTGGTGCGGCAATTGCAGAATTTTGGCTCGATTTCGATACCAAATACCATAGCAGTCAGCGTCCGAGACGTAATCCTGAACGCATGCAAGAACTGACTGTTATCGGATTTAATAGATGGCGCTCGGTTAAGAACGTTCTGAAATTGTGTACAGGCGAAAGTCTTTGATAATTGTTTTTTTTATGACGCTATTATTCAGAGTGCTTCCTGTTTTTACGATAAGACAACAAATCGCGATTTCCACGATTTCGCGCGAGCGGAAAAAGGGCCCAAAACTGCTTCAATTGCCAACCGTAAAACAAATAACTCAACAAATTAACCGGTTTTACTGCCGCGGAGGAGGATTCAAGCGAGTTATTTATTGTTAACATTTTTTGATACCTTTCCTCTTCTGAAGACGCGGTTATCTCTTGTCCAGGATACAACCGCCTTCGGCCTTGACCCTGTTACTTCGCATTGTATCGTGTAATCTTGGTCGGCGACCATTTGGCGAGGTTTGTGCGGAATGACGACGCTCAGAGGCCGCACTGTAAAGGGTTGAATGTTTACTCGTGGGGCTCTCGGCCGGAGAGCTGTTCTATTTAAACTTACGGAGAAGTTCTAGTCTTACAGTCTTCTCTGCGGGCATCATCAGCTTTGTGTTGCTGGCTTGGCACTTGTACGAAGAGTTGAGGTGCTCTCGTCGTACTGCTTTTACTGCCAAGCGGTTCACCATCAGACTGTCGCCGATGGACTTTACTTGACCTTCCACGAGGCGGTCGTTCATGAACCAGGACACCGTAGGACTGGGACGACCTGAAAATTACACAAACGATCATAAACGCCCTCACGTTCACGTGCTCTTGAAAATTAGTAAAATTGCTGCTCGGGCGGGAGGCACCGGGTCCGTCGGCTCATTACCAAATCTTTTTGTCTTCATGCATAATGTTCAATCTCATCAACTTAAATACGAAATACGGCAACGATTAACGTTTACGCCTATTAGATGAAAAAATATTTTACGTTGCCTGGCCCCTGAATGTTTATTCAATTAATTTATTGGTAAAAATACGAGGCTCAGCGATAATTTTTGTCGAAAAACGTTTGTCTGGTGCGAAATTGACTTGATTTCCAGGATGATGTTTGTGTTTGGGACTTTGGAGTTTTGATGGCTTGTTACAATTGATCGGAAGTGTACTTGGTGGAAATTAAGTTTGTTCTAGAAACAAAGAAAATATTGATTTGGAGAAGTTTACAAATTGATTCAATTTATAAACTTTTCAGAGACACGAATTTAAATTTCGGAACGAGAATAAAAGTGAGTTACTAATAAGAGTGCAAATAACGAAACCGATAAAAATTAATAATTTCTAAAAGTTTCCGAAAATGAACCTGTCTCTCGACTAACAATTAAATTTACATTAACAGCAATAACGTTACAAACACACCGATATTTAACATCTCTAAATTGTACTACATTTTTGTTTCACCGGTAGACTTAATTGTTATGTGCCTTGCTATTTACCTGGTCACACGTCTTAGCACGAACTTTTTCAGTTACCGAAGAACGCCGATTTTCTCCAAAAATTGAAAAGTAAAGACAATTTCCTAGTTTCTTTGGGTACATCATTTTGTTTTCAGACAAAAGGGAATTGTTTTAGTTTGAAAGGTGCGAACGTTATCGTTAAACACACGTGTCATGAGATGGAACGATTTTTGAAGTGAAAACTTCTTTAGGCGCGCCACATACATTTTATTCCCGGGCAGTGAATTAGTTTCATGCAACACGGTAAAATCGTTCGCAGCACGACACGGCAAGCTAAAATCAAGGGAGTCCAGGTTTTTAGCGGAGCGAGCGAAAAACAGTCAACTGTGCGTTCAATTTTAAATTATTTTCATTGTACGTTGTGTTGTGACCTGACTGACCTCAGTGCAGAGCTGCAGAAGTAACTGTGTGTATATATATATACAGGATATTTCATGAGTGATAATGAGCCTGACGTAATTTAAAATGCAACACACACTATATTTCCGAAAAAAGCTGGCTACTGTCATTAAAATGTCCGGCTTTTTTTGAAAATGTATTGTAGGTTGAATTTATTATTCCGTCAGGCTTATTATCACTCGTGAAATACCCTGTATAGTTTTATATAATATAAACGATAAAGACACGACAAATATTGTAAGTTTACAGATGAATGTAGGATTTAATACGTAATTCTCTATTATACGGCTTCAACAATTCATCAATTATTGGAAAAATTTGTGTAGCAAAATGTGAAGAGGAAAATGGACAAATTATCATAATACAGGGTATTGGTATTATGTACTATGAAAACTTGTGTTGTGTTCAATATCATCGTCAAGAAAATAAAACTTAAACATCCAAACCTAACCTCACAAATTTTGCTAGAGTGCTAAAAGCGGACGTATTTGCAGTTTCTATTGAAAAATACAGATTTTTTTTTAAAACAGCATTGGATTAAAATAATATTAATTATTTATGCCTTGCTCCTTATTCCTCCAAGTCATCCATAATCATAATGATATTTTTTTTTGTTCGACACTGTCAGAATTAGAGAATTTTCTCCTGTGTGAACGGATTTTGATAAATGTCACAACTTGTCAAAACGAAACGTCAAGCTAATTTTAAAGATTTTAAGCGATTTGGAGCCTTTAAGGGGCTCGTCGAACAAAAAAACGTTGTATTCAACTCGTTCGTGTGTAAATTGGGCCTTTTCTGGCACTCGTGGGTCTGGCCCACTCATGCCAAAAAAGGCCCAATTTACACACAAACTCGTTAAATAAACTACTATTTTATAGAATAGGTACATATTACTTAAAATCAGTAACGAGCATCATAGAAGTTTTCACTTCTGTCGTGCGGTCTTAAGCACACACTCTTTTTTTTTTTATGCTGACATTACTCTTTATGCAACTAGTAATCTGGTTGATTCCGTGACGGTTGATCATTCGTTATCGAGGCAAATCGTGTTTCGTGCTATAATAAACGTGTCAGATTCCTCGAGTCGCCTGGTGTCACCGCCGCCGGGGAATTAATTTTTCAAGGGTAGTAATAATACAACAGCCCATGTGTCTTACCGTAGTACGGTTTCAATATCAGTACGAGATCTGAACACTACTTTCGGTATAAAACGTCAGGATTTGTGTATTAGAGGCGCATTTCTGAGGCCGGCGCTGAAATTGCAACCCTGCGCCTCCTTAATGCGTTTCAGATGATGGGATTCTCGAACAGCAGGCCTGGGAGACTCCGAGGGACCGACACTATCAGATAGAAATTGTCTTACGTCCTTTTCTCTGTGCTATTTTAGGGAAGTCTTTATGTTCTTGCTTTTTATGTAGATGTGTTGCGCGATTCGTTTCTAATCTTCGGTGGATCGTTATAGAGATGTAACACGACCTCCAAGTAGTCTTCACGACGACAAAAAGAATATAACTTGGCTCTCGTCTCGACCCTTATATTTTGGGAGCTTGGCATCATCGGTTTTTATCGAGTTTTTTTTGGGCTTTCATTCGGAACTAACACAGTTTTAAATTTCAAGGACTCACTTCTGGAATATCGCCACTATTCTGATTGATGCATGAACCGTGACAGGTTAATCAGATGGCGCTTTCGACACGCCACACTATTTTCGATGGCAAATGAAATTATTTCGTTTTATGCGAGCGATCGTCTTCGATAAAATGACAAGTAAAGTAGGTGAAATGTCGCGCCGTTGAGTACCACTTCTTGATACGAAGATGGCGTCTCATAATTATCGGAAGTGGTGACATTTGTATCCCGCGTCCAGGAATGACACGTAATTCATTAGGTTCTTTGCTCTTCCTGCCGCTCTCTGATAAATATCTAATCTGGCTGGCAAGGCCACAAACACACACCTGGAAGTTCGCGTGTCTACTGGTATCGACCAGAGCGACAAGGGCAGACCAGAGCTCTGAGAGTCGCTGACAACTTCTCCTTCATATCCAACATTACTGATTCCCATGTTACACAACATCGATGTTCGTGTACCTGTTTGTCTATCATCATACCAATAGGTCATAAATAACTTGTATGAGTTATTTATTAAAAACCCCGGAAGCATAATGCGTAACAGAACGATACAATAAAGAAGATGGCTTTGAACGACACGAAGAAGTTGTCATTTAAAACACGACTTCTCCAAAGAAAGTACTTACCGAAATATGATTTTAAAGAAATTGGAGATAAACAAAAATAGATTACGTTTCAGATTCGACTTTGTTAAAAGTTGGCCGCCCGAAAAACATCTAACTAGCTTTTCCGGAGCGTCCGGAAAGTTTACTGGCCATTATTTCAGGCGTCGCTGAAATTTATTTTATTTAATCCGTCATGCCGGATTTATTCCGGGATTTTTAAAAGTCCCGTGTCTCAAACTTCTCGATAAATAAGTGGTCTCTCTCTAAATCTTTAAATTGAGGGAAAAACAATTTTGTGTCGGACGCAAATATTAAATAATCTTTGATAAAGAACCGGTCGCTTCCTGTGAACAACACTTAGGATCTGTACGGCAGAATCCGAAAGCAACCATTACTTTGAGTTGTTATTCTCAGGTGTGCTCTTTCATCAAACATGCACAAGAGTGGATAAAGATGTGATAAGGAGGCACCGTTCCTTCGGCGTCTATCAGTTCTGCATAATATATGGTCTTCTACCGTGAAAGGTCGCCCATCGTGGTCAACGCAACTCAAATAATTAATGGCCACATAAGGGAAACTCTCAGTTAGGGTCTTGTCAACTGGTAATGTCTCCTGTGGGAGATATAATACGTCCTCTTCAAACTCGCTTCGATTTTTCCGACATCATTTTTTAAACGATTTATTCAACGGAATTCGATTAATCCGCGTGTTTTCGGTGGCCGAAAAACTGCGACGTGAGCTCCCATAAAATGGCGGGATGTCTCCGTAAGTTTTTTAATTACTTAATTAATTTCGTCGGTCTCGTGTTAGAGCGCTGAGCCGAACTTAAAGAAACGCTAATATAACGAAAGCAATATTTTATAAAATTATGTGTACACCGTAAAGTTGAAATTACCTGAACGGCTGCTTCATATCTCCCGGTGTAATTAAAGAGATTTTGAGAGGCTTGCTTGCATTAATTAAAGCCGCCCTGTTTGTGCCCCCGCTTTCAGTATCATTAAAGCATTATATTCTCGAAAGAAATCGCGCAATAAAATCGTTACCTCCTCGAACTTCGCAAGTGAGGATGAGATCGGAGCCCTCTTCCAAAGGACCCACGACGCCGCTGATGTCTCGACCGGAGTTGTCGTACAGCAGCAAGTTGTGCGGAGGAACTGCAACAAAAAAAAAACATGTCAGGTACAAACAAGTTAAAAAATGAAAATATGTCTACTAATTAGTTAAGTAGGTAATTTATAAAACAAACCGCACTGATTTGTAATTATGTAATTATAATAATCAGGGCATTTGTCGATGTGCGCTTCTCCATGACAATGTTGTTGTGGAGAGTCAATGGCGATTATTTCAATATCCTCCATCAGGATGATTGATAGCGGATTGAACCAGGTCCTGCCAGTGATAAACTACAATTACAACCTCACCATGCAAACGCTTTTATTTCCTATTTTCAATTGTAAACTATTATCGAATGATCGCGCGTATTCGACACCAAACACTGCGTTTATTTCGGTTCGCTCCGTTAGTTGTGGACGATTTAACATCAGGTATATCAACCACATTTTTCGTCCGAGTGATACTGCAACATTAAAATACAATAATTAATTAGTAATTGTTCAATTTTGAACACCACCATTAACTAACTCTGCGGGTTACGCGGTGCCTCTAAAACCCAATTTCCACTGTTGGCCCTTAGTACAAAGGTTACCTGAATCATGTATTATTAAAATATTCAAGTCTCTGTCCGGGGTATTAGGCCAAGCGTGTGTAAATATGGTTAAAATCCTCTTATAAATAAAGAATTAACAGCTATTTGAATAAGTGATTAAGTTTCTGGGCTAGCCTAGATAATGAGCAAAGGGTAATCTCGTTAAAATTTTATATCTCTCCCTTCATCATTTACGGTAGGAGTTTTTGACGGTTCTCTTGAAATATCTAGTTTCCAAAGTGAAAGTGAAGTTATTTCGTGGAATATTTGAATTATTAAATAGTCTTGAAAATCGAAATTTATCGAATGAAAGTGAATCGCGAAAATTTTGAGTTAGCTATCGATAAACTATAAAGCTTTACGACGATTTGCCGGGACAAATTTAAATTGAAAAAGTATTTGTAGATTATACTAATATAGCGGATGATCCGGGACTCCCCCGCCTAGAACTCCATCAGATAGCCGCGTTCATATTCGTCGGCGCTCGGGGAAAAATATATTATGCAACTTTTACCCTCAGATCAGAAAGTTTTTCAACTTTTACTCCGCCGAGACGACAATTATTTTTTATTCATTATATTTCTTCTTTTTGCGATCTTTCGTATAAACAACGAGTAAAAGCTGAATTCCCCTGCCTCTACGCTGTCAACTAATACCGCAAAAAACTAGGCCACATGTCGTTTTGTTTCCACCTACATATTGTGTGTCCATATGAGAATTTTTGTTTTTTATTTTCCCAAATGACCCCGTTTGCGGGGCAGAAATTAAATTTTGTTTTCGCACGGTTTGACGTCAACAATAAATTGTAAATTGTTCTAGATACCTGTTTTTGTTCAAATGCGTGCTGGTGCAGTTTCAGAAACTGTTCAGGATTATACTTTGGTAACAATCGGTCACACGTACAAGTTCAGTCTTGCAGTGGTCACGAGTCACGACTTCAAAAATAAAAAAAATCTCAGTCGACGAAACCGCAAATAGGAACCGATCTTCGTGGAGTTTGTCCAAAGTTACCGGAACTAGCGTGTTTTTAACTCGGTCCTGACAAAACATTCAAATTGAGAGCGAAATTAACGAAGCAATTACAAAGTAACGCCAAGTTTCAAATTGGATTTTTTGCGAAAAGAGAATACGCCGAGTGTATTATAACTGAGGAAAGAAAGTGAACTGTCTTGCCATCTGTTGAAAATGTATAAAATGATTAAATTATAATTACAGCCGAGTCGGATCATAATGAAATTCCACTTCAGGTTTGGCGCCTTCGGATTGTTGCGAAATACTTTATAGTGGAAACGACGAATTCTAACGACTCTATTAAAGCTGAAAAGTGGGGGTGTGTTTGAACGTGAGCGGAGCCGCAAGAGTTCTTAATGCGTTTTTATCGGAACCGGGATGAATGCAGCGACGTTGCATGGGTTCGCTGCTATTTTTCTTTTTTCGAAAACGCGATAACACCCAAGAAAGGAAGTTTCTCGACGATCAGCTCGATTTAATGTTCGAACTTTCCTAGTTTTTTTAAATCGTCAGAACGGGGCAGCTTTCATTATCGATTGTGAAAGTTGATTTCACTGTAATTGTTTTAAATTAATAAAGTTTTAATTCGATAATACACAGTGCACGTACAAATTTTGAACAGTCAGTTTGTTTGTTCTAGTTCGGTGAAATCATTTCAACAGTACCTGTCGAACCCGAAAATATTACCATAACTCCGGGCCGCTTCATGAGGATTTCTCTTTAAGCCTATTGAAAAATTTAGTGCCGGCTGAGTACGGGGGCCTAAAAAGTGAACATATTGCTGAATAATCCGGCATTATGGTCCCCAGCGAGGAAATAATTGGAACATTTTAACGCATCGCTCCCGCTTGTCCTATATTCTCCAAGTTGGATTTAGTTGGGATTTGGACCGTTACGGTGTAAACACAACCAGCCACTCTCGCAGGAAATTCCATGGTGAATTTTATATTCCTGAACTAATTGAAATCGTTAGGCGAGCATCCTTCCCGAGCGTTTGTAAGAAATTGATTCCTTCCCTCATAGACGGTAGAGCCGGCCTCGTACTTCCAACACCTTGCTACATTATTTACATTTTGATCTATCGGAAATTTAAACTGTCTATTTTTATCTCGGAAAGAAAATAAGGAAGCAATCGAAAATCCTCAAGGATCGCTTTTTCTTTCAACTAAATAAGACCGGGCACGAAAAGAGAGAGCAACCAAACCAGGACGAAATTTCAAACGGATAAAAATTCTTGATCCAACTTTTATTTGTTTTCGTAGAAAAATCACTAAAGAAATTACATACTACCAACATTTAAACACCGGAACGTTTGCAATAAAATTCTCTTTATTTTTTGTATGTCATTTAAATTTCAACGTTTGAAGTTCATCGAAAAGTAAAGTTAGATACCAGTAAAAAATCTTTTCCCGCTTTAGCGTTATTAATGGGCCAACTTTTCAAATGAACGTCTGAAATAGCGCCATTTCAAATTTAGAAGAAGAATGTCAGTGGTACCTAATGAAAATACGTGCACGCTTGTTAAAAGTATGTATATTAAACCGGTGGCAGTAGAGTCTATAATACATGTAGTGCTCATGCGTAAATCGCCTCCAGTTGAACGTTAATAAATAATCTTGCGCCAAAATTAGTCGCTCATTTCTCTTTCATCTTCCTTGGACGATTTTTAATTAGCGAGCTTCGGCCCAGCTTACCTTTGAAGCTGCAAGCTTAATATCTTGTCGTAATTGTAGTTGGATGGGTGGGCCGGCCACTTCATTTCCTGGAGTGAAGCGTTAAGCTTCAGTCCACAATTTCCGTCTCGGTTGGTTGGTTAAGATATCCGCTCGCCAGCTTTGATGTATACCTGAGCCTTTAAGTACACGGTTTTTAACTTAATTATTGCAAATTCACGCGTGGCTAATTTCCTCGATCGTCTTTCGGACGTGGCTTTCCGAAACAATTCGCTTCAGTTTGACCCACCGAACGAATCGGGTTCGGTTTTACTTTCGCCAAGGACAGGACCCCACCGTCGCCTCCATGAAAGTGATTAGATTTTTTATAAACGGCAGTATCATCTGTTGAGAGGCGGCGGGAAATCGGATTGTGTCCGCAGTGACAAGATAAAGTGGCACTCACCAATGACCGTAAGATTGATGGCGAAATTCCTGGTCGGTGTTGTACGAAAATCCACCCGACAGCGGTAGATGCCCTCATCGTCCAGACTCACCCCGTCGAGGGTGAGCGCGGCTGGCTTCGATACTGTCACAAAATAAGCTCTGGGACCGAAGACTTTCGGATCGGACCAGTGGAGCGCCTTGTTGAAAGGTCGGCCGCGTACGTCGAAGCTGCAATAAAACAACGTTTAATCAGAAATTAATCAATCAATTATCGTCGTTAATTAATCTACTGAGTAGGCGTTGGAAAAATTAAACCGTTTAGAACAGTGTAAAGTTTGAATTTCCCGCCGTTTGACACGAATGACATTTGTTTATGTTTAATCGGGATATAATTGAACAAGTCTGTTTTCAGCAAAGGGTGCCTTTAGATATTTGTTTCGAGAATTGGAATCGTTGAGTTATTGTAAAATATTGCAAATAAAGGAAAAAAAGAAAGATTTTTTGGCTCTAAATTTTAGGTAAGCTGTCAACATGCTCCAATTAATCTACGCTTTAAAAAAGCACAACAATTGACGGTTTCCAACGCTTTCCCAGCCCAGAATTTCATTTGAACACGCGACAACATGATCAACAAAAAGGAGATAAATAAAACGGCCGGCCGTGGAAAACAACATTTTTGAAAACTGTCACTTGTCAATTTTGGCTTTTGGAGAACACACATTATTCACGACAGAATCCTATCTTCGAAATGGAAACGAAGAAAATGGCACTTGGATTTATCATGCGCAAATGTATTTGTTGGAGTTTCGGTAAAATATCATCTCTTCATCCCGAATGTTAGTATGATTGAAGCTACGCCGTACGTTTTCAGAAGAAGTTTTCTTGATCATGCTGTACCGTTGTTATTATTAATTAGAGGATGCAACAAACGGCAAGAGCAGTACGTTGTCCAAGAGTTTCATTAAAAATAAATCCGCGTTTCGGGCCGCTCTCCTGATTAAAAAGGCTCCGCGGGAGCGCGTAAGCCCCACTTTAGAAAGCGTTATCCTTAGCCCAGCAGTCGCGGAACCCGGAGACCCCGGAGACCACTTGACGGCGGAGCTAATGATAACGCTTCGGTGTGCAAATGAACGATGAAATGGGACAAACTTTGAGCACCAGAATCCGCCGCTTTGTCCCTGCATCTCCAGGTCTCTCTTCGGTCGAGATTAATGGAGAAATTCCAACAGAGGTGAGCTCATTTCCTCTGCAATCTCCCACGGAAAATTAATGCGACGAAAGACCTTAATAACAAATTCATAAAATATACACTAGCACCTTATTAAATAAAGAGGCGTTCTTCGAGCGCTTAGCACACTTAACGCGCCGCACTACCATTCACAAATCAACACCGAAGGATCATTACAGCTTTCAAACACCTGATACCTCTGATTTATTTCCAGAAGAGTCTTTAGGAAATTGCCGAGGACGCGAGGCGGCACAGATCGCGCTTTACCCAGGCGTTGCCGTGGCTAATTTTCAGAAAGCTGCGACGAATTCCGGTTTTCTGACTTCGAATCGACTACTTTGGATTAAAATGATTCAGACGGGGGGCACAACTGAAACTGAACCGTTGACGGTCTAAAAATTGACGTTAGAGATTAGACAAGCGTGTCCGGAGAGATGCAAATGATTATTTGAAATTTATCATAACTTCGAGGATTTCTTTTAGGGTTCGAACTAGACCCTTGATAAGGGTGCCATTTCGATTTGGCCGCAACGCGTGTGTTCCCTTTTACGGCACGCATTTGCAAATAAGACCGGAATTAGTGAATTCTCTTTGTTCTCCGACGACTCAATTGAATACTAAAACAGCACAAAAGCGGCCATTTTTGAAGGCCCGTCTCGACGTTGGATTTTTGGCCCGGAATGTGTGCGGAAGTGGAAGACAATTAGTTTTCGGTTCCTTTGTGCTTCGTATTGGTCGTGTTCCTGCCATTACTTTGCATGTAATGTATGGCATTTAGGAGCAAATATCCGAGATAATTCTCGCCACTTCACGGACGACTGGTCGGTTGTAAAAGGAGTATTTGCACGTAGAGGCAGTTTAGACGGTGATATCTGGTCTCAAGTGCTGTGTCTGGCTAGCACTGGGAAGTTACGTGACGAAGCGAAATACAGGTGAGGCGTTGCAGCTTTGTCCGCTCTACGTCTCCCTCGAGTGCCCTCCCTCCGACATATTTGCGGAAGATTTCCTTCAATATTAACGCAGTTTCTAACTTTCATGCCCGATTGTTATTTAAAACTTGCGATAAGTTCGAACATTGCATGCATCTCGAAACGCGACACGACGAAGATAGCATCCGTTCGAAGGAGACACCATAAAATGCGCCATTAAACGATTCATTAGGACTATTCAGCTTCGAATTTTACCTAATGAACATTTTAAGACCAATATCCCACTTTATGAGAGTTAGAGGTTTATGTATTTCAAGAATAAACTACGTAAAAGGACCGTTTAAGCCCGAGTGTCTCGTTATTAAAAGTATATCGAGACGGAATCGGCGGAGGACTTGATTAAAACTGGAATATATTTGAACATTTTTCAACGGAAGAATGTCGGATAGGGGAGGGCATAAATTATTTCGAATTAATAAATAACGCTTTATTATTGAATTAAATATTAAATTCAAAGAGTTCGATTTTAGTAGGGGTCCCGTATCTTTAACAGATTTCATCACATTCGACGTTGAAAAAGAAAAACCCGAAAACTTCTAAGCGAATAATCGAAAAATGGAGCATTTATATCGCGCGTTCAAATGAAATCCTGAGCTGGGAAGGTGTTGGAAACCGTCAATTGTTGTGCTTTTTTAAAGCGTAGATTAATTGGAGCATGTTGACAGCTAACCTAAAATTTAAAGCCAAAAAAATCTTTCTTTTTTTTCTTTGCAATGTTTTAAATTAAAAACAGAATAACTTAACAATTCCTATTCTCGAAGCAAATATCTAAGGGCACCCTTTGCTGACAATAAACATGTTCAATTATGTCCCGATTAAACATAAACAAATGTCAAACGGCGAGAAATTCAAACTTTACACTGTTCTAAACGGTTTAATTTTTCCAACGCCTACTCAGCCCAGGATTTCATTTGAACGCGCGATTTATAAAATGACCGACGAAGTTTAATGAAAATACGAAGCATAACATAATTTTCTGTAAAGAAAAAACTTCACTTCGCAGCCAAGAAAGCAACGAACCTTTATGTAAAGTAAATGCCGTTTTAAGCGAATGATTCATAATTAAAATCGAAAGTTGTAACGATGAGTAATGAGGAGTGAAACTTGATTTCGTAAAACCGGGGCTTTTCTAATAACTTTTTTTGATATTTCCGTCGCGAAGCAAAAAAATTAGTCTTGCTATTATAACGCGACTGCATTGCTTTTTTTTGTAGACATTCTAACGCGCAGTTGCCAGACAGTTACTTCTATGATCGTTAGAACGACATGAATTATAAAATTTTCATGTTAAAATGCCGTGACAAAAATGTTCACTGGCTCTTAGGCTAAATGCTTAATAGGAAGCACCGCGCGTTGAAAGTGTTAAATGCTCCTAATCCCGTACTAACTCTCAACAAGTTGCAACAAACCGTTTAAAAATATTTGACTGTATCCATGTCTTTTGGTGACCAGACCGTTCACATTATCGGTGCTCCAAGTATTATTAAAGATTTTAATATAAAATGTACTCGGAGTGTATTACATCTGAGTTTATGAAAAACTCTTCGTGAATTTCTTGGTTATTTGTCTTGACACCCGGCGCATCCACCATAATAATACGTCGAGAAACTTAACGCACCGGCAATTCCGTTATTATTGAAGACTTCTGTAGTAAATTCGAAAAACATCTGGACCGTCAAAAACAAAATTGCAACTGTTGGGTTAGTTAATTCATCGGTTACTTATTTATTATTCTTTTACTTAAATCTGATATGGAGAATAAATTGTAAATTGAATAATATTTTGTTAAAAGTGAAAGTGCAAAATTTTCAGAACCAACTATGTAGATACTAATTTATTAGGGCGAAGGAACAGTTTGAAATCAATAATAGGACAATAATGACACAGGTACGAATAAACAATATACTTTACTAATGATTACTTATTATCACGAAACAAATAATAGTGATTTCGGTTCGAGTTTTGTATTTGGCAGCGAGCTTTCGCGATCGTTTCAGGAAATATTCCGGGAGAAAGTTATTGCCGGGGTACCTCTTGCTTCCGCCGTGGTATTTAGTGCGCCTTTCCACATCGAACAAATTATCAGCCCTAATGCCGCAGAATAATGATCGTTTATCAGAATTATAAAGTAGGACAAGTGGAATAATAGCGGTTATCCAAGTTGGGTACAGCTGCGGACGGAATTCAGATAGTGGCAGGTTTCACGAATGCCGTAATCTAAAATTAACCATTCTTGCTCTTAGATTGCCGCCAAGAAAGCTGCATAATATCATGGAACGCTTCCAACTCGAATTTAAACCGCACTATTTAATTATTCCCCAGTCCGGAAAAGAAACTAGCATAGAAACATGTCGCAGGAAGGACCGATTCTCTAACACACAAATAATGATCCCGTGTTCGGTTTCACGAGGAGGGCCGGAGGAGTCGTTATTCATCGGAGGCCACAGGACGACAGATATGCGAGATAGTGCACCACACAACACAAAAGCGTCCTCCATTTCGTTGTCCAACTTAACGAAAGAATGGCCGTGCAATTACTTATGACGGTACGCTTTAATCGAAACGAGGTTGCTTAAAATTACACCGGGACAGTTGAATTTCTGTTTGTCACAAGAATGCGGCTGGCTTTTGACGACTTTCGCGCATTGTTTGTTGCCACGCTAAGATTTCACACTTTTTACGTGCTAGAATACAGAGTGATCAACAAGAATCCAAATCAGAGCAAGCGTTGCAAATTATCGGTCACGTCGTAGCAAAATCATATGCACATAAGCAGTCAAAACATGGGCGTAGACAATTTATGGTCTCAAACGCTACTTAATAAAAATGATACTTTATGAATTTTAGACGTTGGAATTATAATTGTGCATTTTATTATTATTATAACATAAGGGAAACAATTTATAAGATTAACAAGAGCAACATTTTACATTTGTAAGAGTAAGTAAATTATCATCTTTATTGCCAAACGCGACGCTACTGGTACGAAGATGCTTCGTTGAAATGTCACATTTCAAAATTCAAGGTTGTTGTTGTTGACAATTTAAGTGATTTAACCTAGAAAACAAATCTTCGATTTCGGCAAAGTTTACAGACGTTTATTGAAGTTGTAAGCAATAATTACCCCAGAATAAGTTGTAAAATGGGTTTTACCATTAAAGAGAAGGCATTTTTATTAGATTATTTTCGAAAGAGGGTGAAACAAGAAAATGAAGACTGGCCTTACTTTGTACCCCCTTATACCGAAGAATTTTAAGGCAGATGTCCGAACCTGATGGTATTGGTTATCAACAAGTTTATCAATGTCTTAAAATTATAGTGCCTAATTTTAGCAAATCATAACCCATCATTAAGAAGAAGTCAGGTCAGTCCTTAGTTCAAATTTTAGAAATGGTGCAAAATGTTCAACAAATTATCAAGGAACATCCCTCAACTTCCATAAGGCGTTTAAGACAACAAGTTAAATTGTGTTATGGCACTTATCAGAAATTTTTTAAGAAGGATATTAATTTGTTTCCCTTTGTGTGTTGCAAGAAATAAAACCCACACATTACCCTAAACAAATTGACAGCTTCATAAGGGTTTTTGAAATTATGAGAGGTGAGTTTGATTCTGTCTGGACCACAATGGAGAACATTTTGAGCTGTTTTTGTGAAAACTTATTTTTTGACCTTGGAATAATTTAAATGTTTTAAACACTGCTAGAAAAGATACGAGTAAGTTCTCAATTACCCAAAATTTAGAGAATAATAACTTTTACATTTTTCTTACAGAAAACAACAAAACAAAGAATTGTGAAAAATAATTATTTTTAAAATTTTGTAACTCAAGATTGTGCCTTATGAAGGAATTTTGTGTAACTGTGTGTTTTTTCGTTAATCAATAATAAATAATTAATTATAACTTGCTTTTAAATCTATTATTCATGAATTACAAAAAATTTATAAAGGCTATTAATGATAGATTTTTGAGAGGTAGGCAACCAACAAAACGAGTGTCCACAACAAGTAAATAAAAGCGGCTGATCCATGATAGAAATACGTTTCGATAAAACAAAAGATGAGGTAGCACTCTTGATTTGGTTTCTTGTTGATCACTCTGTATATTTTGTCGAAGTGTCAAGCTAATCGATACGAAAGCTTACGGCTTCAAGTAATAAACGAAAAACAAACCGTTCAAGGTTTAATTTACGTTATAATGAATTTTTAATAACTCGACAGCTCGGTTCGATCGCTCCGCTTCGACAACCTGAAAGAAACTCAACCTTGTGCCCGAACTAATTGCTATACTCGTTAGAACTTAAGCTTACAATCTTCGTGCACTAATAATACCACTTTATAAATCCCCCCGAAACAACCGTAGACATTCACGTATAAACTATATGTTTGGATCTTTTCTTTCGAATATTTCTTGTTTCAGGATCAGGCAACCATTCGAGTGTTATTTGCTTTAAATTGCAGATGCCAAGCTATTGTTTTTTATTTGTTTCAAAGCTGTTATTGCCAGACATAGCGACACGGAGATTTCCAATGTTATTAGAAAAAGAAATCGATCGCGTAATATTTCGTTCTTGAATTACAATCGATTTTAATTGTCGTACCTACATTGGAATTCATACTGTTTTAATTGAAAGGCGAATATTATGAACTGAATAATAACTCAGGACGTAATTTAAACGACGGATTAATAAAATAAGTTAAATTTTCTTGTAAAATATTCCGAAATTAATTATCTCGTCACTTCCCCGCCGATTTTAATTACGAAATACGTCGCCGATGAAACTCTTAAATTGGGGGAATACTTTTTTAGCTTTCGAATTTACCAGAGCCCCCAGTGTGGTCGCACTCCACACTGAAATCGTGAAGTTGCCGGAATCTTCCCAACTATTTTGGTTTTCGTTTTTCGAGTTCTACTCGTGAATTTTAAATAAACTTGAACGCGTCGGCAAAACAGTTTACAACTTTAATTCCGGGATAAAACTTTTCATTATTTGCATCGACGCCGTAAAAAATTATAGACAGTAACGAATCAGGTCCTGCTCGAAATCGTCACCTAAAAGAAATCAACGTCTCGAACTGAGGTCTCGTTTATAAATTTAATATGCAAACATTCTCGAAACAAAGCTTGATTTCGGGCCGGTTCGTGACTAGACAGAATACTCTTCCTGCAGACCAATGCTGCTGCTATATCCACGTGCAATATTCATGATCGGACAAGTTGCGATACTTTTATCTTTCGAGATTTTGTAATACGAGAATATCGACGATTTAATTTTTTTCATCGATATTTTCACAATCGTCGTCAATTCAACATGATCATTAGCGTGACTACTTAGACGTTATCACGCAATCTGAAGGGGTTCCATTTTTGTGATGACGACTTCTCCTCGGTGGCCTCGGTCAATTAGAGGTCTGTTCGTGGTTTTGTCAAACCGCGGCCGTAATGTCCCGTTTTGGGGTGAGTCAGGGCATTAGTCACGATAGTGACCCAGGTGCTATATAAAGCCTCAGTGGCTGTTACCCGAATTACTACATGATAGATGGTGAAAACTTTAATTATCCCCAATTATCTTTCACCTGTTTTTTTGGCCAATGTCATCGGTCTGATGGGAAAAAACTTATTAGGGTGCAATAACGTAAGTGGTTTGCTATCCTTACACGCCACAGAAGAGTAATTGTGCTAGAAGTCAAGTGAACACGACGATTTTCTCCATCCATAATTATTATGTATTTTTCCGCACAACTGTTGCATTAAAATTTAATTCATATTTTGTCTTGGCAAGTCAAGTATGAAAAATTGCTTTGTAAACTTTCTACGGTAGTTTACAAATATCGTAAAAACTTCATCGTTTGTATTTTACATTTGAACAACAGAGAAATTTTATAAAATCTTACTAATCACTTGCCGAAAACTTTAGTCACATTATTGAGTATACCGGGACATTTTTTTAACACTAAACATAGTCCATACTTATCCCTATGTTCAGTCTTAAAAAGCACAGGTCAATGCATATATGTAATCAAGTAACCAAGGTAACAAAAATAACTACTTGACAGTTAACATAAATGGCCAAGTTGTTTGAAGAAAAAATACACATAATGCAGTTATTCTATGCCAATCAGAGCATCAGAAATGTGCGTAATATTTCCAATGTAACACATGATAAACCAATTCCTTCAATCCGAACAATTTTTAACATTCTTTCAAAATTTCATCTTGAATGATATTTTTGGTCGACATTTCGACCATTTTTGACAGGTTCGTGTGATCTGTTCCTTTTAAAACTGAACATAGGGAATAAGTATGCACTATGTTCAATGTCCCGGTATTTATGATGATACTGTGGAGAGAGAAAAATTGAATACGATGAGAGTTTTCTTTTGGAAATTAATGTTTAGCGTCATCGTTGATCGGTCAGATTGTAGATTTTTTGGACGAGATGATTTTTATTAAATGTACCGTTGCAGTGATCAGATTAAAGCGTTACAACAAGGAATTAATGTTTATTTTATCGGCCCGAATCGACTTCCCTGGTCTCGATTTTATCCGAACTAGACATTAATTGCCAAAGTTTTTCAATTTGTAGCAGTCGGCGGACGTAATCGCGACCGGTGACTTTATTTGGAGATATGCATTCGCTCGGAGATGGTGTTCCATTTCCTCCACGTGTAAAAAAACGAGGCACGGCCGTGCAAGGGTGAGAGGGTTCGAGGTGGTGCGGTACCTTTTATTGGCGAGTAATTGTGTGTGAAAAGCGAAGTTTTCTTTGAAGAGGTCGCTGTCAGCCGAGACGAACTTAATTCTGTTGCGTTTAAAAAGTGCGAAAATTTTCTTTGAAAAGTTATAATGAAGAAACTTGAGGCAATCTTAATAAAAAATCGAAAATCATTACGCGGCTGTACGTGGAGAGGCCACAGCTACGCAGAGCCGAGCTAAATTATCCAGTGGAAAGGGCGAAGGAAATTAACAATACAATAACGAGACCGCAACTTACCTAACCTCTCAAAGTTGTGCCCATTCAAGCGATGGCGTTCCGTGCAAATAACCAGATGGCTGAGACTCGAGCTTTGCCTCTGCGAGGCTGTATTCATGTGCATGGCACATAGTTTAGTTGAAGGGGGCGCACAACTTTCCTGCCACTGCTGTGACGGCTGCCCGACTTTGCGGCATTCCTGCAGCGATTACTCCGGCTATACTTTCCAGATTAATGAAGTCCTCTGCAGGGACGAAATCTTTGTCTGTTTAATTACGAAGACTACATTTCAGACGCACGACGTTGCCGAATAACTCAATGTACATGCCGCCGAAATGTAACTCACGCAAAATTATTCGTCAAGGTGTCACGAAATCTCCAACGAAAACGAGACCCTACCTCGAACCTGTTTTCAACAGAAACTCAAAAACTCTTTTCTGACAAATAAAATAGCCCACACACGTTTTCTACATTTTTTAACCATTTTTCAATTGACCACGTCGGATACTGTTTGCTTAATCAGATGTCTGGTCAAAATGTGGTTTTTCGTTTTTTATTAAAATTTATGAGACTAGTACTCGGTAAAGGTGCTGCAAGTAGGAATCGTACCGTATGTCGGTAAAAGTACCTACATAAAATTTTAACACGTTAAACTTCCTAAACAACAAACAAAGAAATCTGAGGCAACAGGCAACGAACCAAGAGCAGTCGAGAAGCGCTTGGAAGTCTCCCGAGTCCCCACAAGCGTCGCGAACGGAGGTGATGTCATCAAGTCTCGCAGGCAAATGACCTATCATTCGAAAGAAAAAGTCTTCCGGAAAATCCCAAAGCCGTGTGGAATACAAGGATACGACGCGAGGCACACTGCCAGTTAGTGATAATTAGGGCCCGGATTTTAGGCAAAATGGACTATTTTTATTTTTTAAGGCACATGTATGAAACTTGTCTATAAATGATTTCTGGCTTAATTAGAGTAATTAGAGCCATATTTGATTCTGCCTATTCGGCCTAAAATGCCCTTTAAATACCTATTTTACCTTTTAACTGCCTGAACATGCCTAAAATGACCAAAAATCAATTTCATTTTTGCGGTTTTTTCCCAATTTTCGAATTCTGGGAAGTTTACGGTATTGAAAATGTAAAAGTGGTACCTCAATAAAATTTACAATGCTTTATGATTTTAAAATTTAAGGAGATGTAATTACTGAAATGTACAAAGTGCAGTACAATACAGGAATTACTTTTTCGCTTTTACGGTTGGGACCATGATGTCAGCGGTAAATACTCCGACAATACCTAAGTACCACAAACCATTAGACTGGACTGGCATAAATTACAGAGTTTATCTGTTTGCCTCTGTTCGAAGGGGTGCAGGTATACGCGGTCTAAGGTTTTCTGATACTTAGGTATTGTTAGAAGCTTTAACGTTTATAAAATGGTCCTTGCCATAAAAACGAAAATTAAAATCCCGAAGTGAAACAATAAGAGAAACCTTAAGGGTGTCATTTTCTAAAAATTTAAGAAATATAAAATTAACCATCTCCTCTGAAATTTGGTGGGAGACGTAAATATAAGCATTACAAATTTGTCATTTCTCGTTTACTTTATCTCCGTGCAGTGGTCGTGTTTCTTGTGAACCTGTTTAAAGTGAACATAATGCCGAAACAAAAAATTAGTTTACGCGAAAAAATATTACAGTGGACAAGCAAGAAAGATTTATATGAAATAAAATCAACCCGAGAAATGTTTTGTAAAGCTTGTGGTAAACTGGTAAGTTAAGCATAATTAAAAATATGTCATTTTATATTTTTTACTTATTTGAAAATTTTATTTTTTGTAGTTTATATGCGAAAAAAAATGTCACTTGCAACAGCATGAGCAAACGGCCATCCATAAAGAGAACATTATGACACCGCTTCGGCAAACGTTGCTGACACAGAACTTGGAGGAATCGGCAAATAGTACATTCAATATGGAACTTTGTAACGTCTTTTTAGCTGCCAATATACCATGGCACAAACTACAAAATCCTGCGTTTCAGAATTTTCTGACAAAATATTGTGGTAGAAAAATTCCGGATGAGTCTACTTTACGGAAAAATTATTTACCAAAATGCTACAAAGATGTATGAACATACTATCTTTTAATATTTAATTTAAAATTATTTTCACTTTTAGACTATTGACCGCATTCGGAATGAGCTGGATCCTTTTAACATATGGGTTTCAGTTGACGAAACAACAGATGCACTTGGGCGATATGTGGCGAATTGTCTGGTTGGGAAACTTTCAGAAGATGAACCTGGAAAATCTTATCTTTTGGCGTCTAAACAATTAGAAAGAACAAATCATGAGACAATAGCTAGATTCGTAAATCAATCTTTAGGTAAGGGTTTTTCACTTTTTTAAATTTATTTTGATTTAAAATTTCTATGCGTAGAAATCTTGTGGAGTACCAGAGTTGTTGCTGAAAAGTTTCTTTTGTTTGTAACGGATGGAGCACCATATATGATAAAATCTGGTAGACACCTTAAGGTGTTTTATCCAAAAATTGTGCATGTCACATGCTTAGCGCATGCTTTAAATCTAGTGGCTGAAAAAATTCGCTATCAATATGAAGATGTGGATAATTTAATTTCGAACGTGAAAAAAATTTTCGTTAAGGCACCTTTGAGAGTTGAAATGTACAAAGAAAAACTAAAAGAAATGCCACTGCCTCCACAGCCAATTTTAACACGATGGGGAACATGGCTTCAGGCTGCTATGTTTTACAGCGAACACTTTGATTCCATTAAAGAAGTAAGTATATAAAAGATAAGCAAATTAATTGATTGTTAAACTGTTTTTAACTACTCACAGGTTGTCATGTCCTTTGATGGAAGTTCTGCTGTTGCTATTCAAAAAGCACAGTCTATAATGAAGAAACCCGGAATAAAAAACCAATTAATTTATGTTCGCAGTAATTTTAAAATAATCTGCGAAAGTATTACTCAATTGGAAAAAAAATGGGTTACCTTTAACCGATTCAATCAAAATTGTTGAAAACGTATTTACCTCCCTAAAAAAATCTCCAGGCCCTGTAGCAGCAGTAGCATTAAAAAAACTTGAAGATGTTACTGAAAAAAATCCTGGATACAAATTTCTTCTAGAATTGGCAAGAATTTTTAGAGGTGAAGATGTGCCGGAACATGACACCAAAATGGAAGAAATTTATTACAAATTTGCGCCCATTACCTCTTGCGAGGTAGAAAGAAGTTTTTCAAAATATAAGTCCATTTTGGTGGATAACCGACAATGTTTTAAAGTAGAAAATTTAGAGCAATATCTTGTATGCAATGTAAATACGTAACAATGTAAATAACTAACAAACTTGTAGTATTGTATATTAATTAATAAAAAATAATTAGTAAATATCTTGTTGTGTGTACCTACTTAAAACTTTAAAAACACATTTTTTAATTTAATTAACCACAACTTTAAGGACCTAGTATGGCTTATTTTCAGTTTTTAAGGGACTATTTGCAGTAGTTTAAGGGACTATTTTAGGCACCTATTTCCGACTTTTTAATTGCCTAAAATCCGGGCCCTAGTGATAATGATAAAGAGTTATCGGCAGCGAAAAAGACGAATAAGAGCAGGTTGTGCAAATCGTAATTTTCGAAACATAGCACAATCTGATGGGATCAAGTCTAGACAGTTTGGAGCATGGTTCATTATTTTTTACTAAAACTGTAGTATAAAATATGCGGTTTTGCATTGTCTTGATGATAGTTGTGCCGAATCATTCCGAATGCGTCATCGCGTATCAAGGTTTGTACAATGAAACGAACATTAGCATTTTAAAATTATTTCCAGTAGTTTCCAATTTAGTGAATAGATGGCGCTTGCCCAAGTGTCAATCGAATTAATAGCGATTTATTATCATTCTTTCGAAATTTTCAACATCTAAATTGGAGAAATGACGTTTTGTAAAGCAGATTTTGCTTTTTGGATGATTTTGAAGCACTAGTACGCGAAATCTACGTTAGCCGTTAACTGTTGCGTTTGCGAAATGTCATTTTGAAGTTAGTGAGTTCAAAAAAGACTTAAAGTATTTTCGATTTATTTCAAACGATTAATTAATTGTAATCGGCGGTAAAGCAAATAGTGGCCGCCGTAAGTTCACCACTTCGTTACAAACATCGGTTTGATTTATAATTTAATGGAGGTTGCTGTATGAGCAAAACGGGACTTTCAGACAGTGTTGGATTATTATTAGCAGGAGCCTCGTTGCGAATTTCAATTTGTTCTAATCCAACCCGACAAATCCACAAATAATAAAGTTCACGGGTTAAGTTTGAAACTTTGACATTTGAAAGGGCTAAAGAATTAGTTTCTCACAAAAAGCCCAAACCTAATCGACGCCGAATACGTGTCCATTTTCTGGACGGCGTCATCTGCAAAACAAAACATACCCGAGGTAATATCTCGCATGGACAAAATAAATTAAATTTCTCTTTTCTTGCGGACGGGTCGCGTGAAATGCGATGCGGAGATACACCACCGTTTGATTTACGCACGTGACCGAAAGAGGGGGCGATTTTTTGCGTAGCGGCGTTCCGATAACCCATCAAGGAAGCTGGGCTATTTATATAATATAAGTATTAGCAGTCACGGGCACGATAATGCGTAATTTATAGGCTGTTTTGTTATTCGCGCAGGCATGTAAGTCTTCGCTTAAGCTGACACCGTGCCGTATCTTCTAATCTCCAACAAACAGGTTAAGGGCGGTTCTCCTCGGGGTTATGGTTATGCCTCTCCACAGGCAAATCGGCCTAATGCCCGCATTACGCGTGTAGGCCGTAATTGGCCCTGTTTCGACCGTCAAACTTACGGTTAATTTGGCAAAGAGAAAAAAAAAACGGTCCGATCGGTACGACGAGGAAACGGCGTGGAGGATTGATTGGGGGTGGTGTAGCCGCTAACTGTTCCAAATTTCGACCCCGATCACAAGAATCTCCGCATAACTGGTTACGTCTGGCTTCGTTACGGCGTTCCTGTGATCTCACATGTTCTGAGATGATTCCATTTCATAATTGAAGTGCGCTCCTTGATTAGCTTATGACTAATTAACAAGCCAAGACTCGTTTCCACCGGATTTATAGCGGGATCGATGCGAATTTTGGTCAGGACCGTAATGTTTCTTTGAGGGTTCCGTTAATTGAAGAAAAATATCGCCGGTCAATTAAGGTGATTATCTCGGCTCGAGGCGGTGTTGTTGCGATTCTAAATCGGAATCCTTTCAGTTATTTAACCGTTTAATTAAAAACATCTCAAATCAAGCGGACGATGAAAAGATTATTTCGTGAGAGGTTTGAGCTTTTAATAAAATTCCTTCAGATTTGAGATTACGTTCGATGGAAATTACGAAAATTTGCTGATCCTACTCTTTATTATCTTTGCTTCATCGATTTTTCCCAATTGTGTAGTTGATTTAATTCGCAGAGCTTCCAGGGGCGACTCGTCGATTTTTCTAAACCTGCACGTTCGGTTACGCTCCGCACCCTTCAACAGATGTGTTGTTAAAAGTCCGGTGTTTTCGGACTGAAAATTGCTCATTGTGTATTCCGGAGACGCCGTTATTATTGTATGACTTTTTCAATTTGTTTCGTCAGCGGTCGCTAATAAATAGGATTTTTTTTTCGTTTACAGTTGCACAAAGGCGTGATTAATTCTTGTTCCATTATTTAACAAAAGCAGTATACAATTTAAAAGCAATGATGAAGTCTATTCTTTCGTGAAAAATATTGGTGTCTGGCCATAGTGAAATTCAATTTGTGTTCTCCGACAAAGAATAGCCCAGCCCGTATTCTCCCGGCTTGAGACCTTCAACATATTTCTGACATTCTGCGCGATCACGGCTTTCACAAAGGCGCCGTTGACCGTAATATATCAGGTTGAGAAACATGTGTTCGCAGAACGTCACTCTTATTAGATACTACCACTGGCAAGGCGGTGTTCTACCGTGTTTTTACGAGCAGAATTGCTCAATTCCGGCAAGAGTTGGTGATTTCCGGGTCGTGGATGCAGCGCCAACTGAAACTGCACGCCGGCACCTCCACCAAAATCATTTCGAACATACGAGTTCTCTTGGAAAATAAATTTTCAATTTAACAAACTCTTTTCTTAGTTCACTGCCAGTCAACATTTCAAATGTACCCTACACGGGTTGCATGACGCAACATTCGCTCTTCAGGTGATTCCGCTGGTTTGCCGCCGAAAGGTGTCACGTCTGGTGGTGGCGTCGGTCCCCGGACGAACACCTCGACTATTTATTTGACTAATGGAAAACAAACGTTTTGCAGCACTCGAAAATTTGTTCGTATTAAAAACACAACAAATTAGAATATATCATGTACGGGCGTTTAAATTTGCTTTTATTCCCATTTTTACATGCGAGTGAATTGCTACATTAGTTTACATTTGCATTTCATATTTTCATTCCTCGTTTCAACTAAACCCGCTCGAATACTCTCGGGAACGTAAAACAAGCGGAAAAAGATTCGACATATATGTTGGCAAACAGCGGCATTGTATTAAATTATATCTGCATAACAACCGGAGTGAAAATCAAATTACCACAAAGGATGAGAAGGGATATGTGTGCACTTTTCGTACCTCATTTCGGACGGTCGTCGCGCCAATTTGTTCGGGTTTTTTTAAATGCAAATTAAAATGGGCCCTCGACTGAATCAATTGGGTACATCGAAAATATCTATTTAATAAAAAACCATTCTCCAGCCTTTTCCCTGGCAGTGCAATTTTAAGTGTATTCACTTTTTTGTTCTACGTTAAGCTCCTCTTTCAAGAATTTTCATTAGACGAGAAGTGGAGCGACAGCATTACCAAAATTGAAAAACAAATATCTCCAAAAATAAAATTAAACCCGTTTTAGTGGATGTCTGTATCTTTTTCATTTCAGTCGTTCAACGATAGCAACAAATATTGTTTTATTAAAAAAAAACGCTGCATTTGTTTAAATTTTTTGACACAGATCTCGTAACTTTTCTAGAATTTTGCTTGTAGTGTAAATATTGGTTAAAAGTGACCCGAACCGCAAAATTTCTAATAAACGAACAGTTTAGTTGAAAGTTTTTGCGCGTTGGTTGGTGCGGATAAGCGATGGAATAAGGAACGCGACGTCGAAAGTTTGTTTTATCATTTTTACGAGGGAGAAAATCAAGTTCGAAATTTTCGAACGAACGCGGCTCGTTTATTTTGTCGAGAAGCAAATCGTTCTTGCATCGTCTGTTTTGTTTCAGTTTATTATGTTAAACTTGATGAAAATTTGCGACTCGAATTCGACGGTTAAGGTGAGCGTTTCTGATAAAACTAAACAATTGTTTCGTCATGGCGTTTCTCGAGGGGAAACGGAAAAGTGTGTTGTGTTCTTTTGCGTTTCACGCTTGCCACCCCAGAAAGCGGTTAAAATATACCTACCCAATAAAGGTGTTGGCTTTCGGACTGGTAAACGACTTTATTCCGGGCAATTTCGGGTAATTAGTCGATTACCATATTGCGACCTTCCGTATCGAACCCTTCGTGTTTGCGGAACATTAAAAGAAAAATCCCAGATGCAATCATCGTCCATAATTCAATTTATTCATTTACATAAACATTAATAATTACCGAACTACAAGTCGCTTTTATAGAGTCCCCCTAATTCCGAAGGGGCGGATGATAACACGTGCCGGGGTTATTAAATTACGTTCAAAATTATTAAACAGTCGAACGTTATCTGGATCGGCACTCGATTATTACACACCGTCAAATGTTGCCTCTCAGTTTTTCTCGTAATGACTCCATCGCACGTGCACTTTATCTAGACGGATTGGAAATTATGTTGGTCAGTTCCTAATTAGTGAACTGTCAAGTTTTCGATCTCGAACTCTGTCTATAATTATTTTCTAATTTGCGGGAAATTTGTTTCCAGCACGAAATTCACTCGAAACAAGCTTTCGGAACTTGTTATTTTATTAACATTCGCTGTCATAATTTCCCCCATGACACACCTAAAACTGAGTGTTTTCGATTTGCAGTCGGCTGAAGACCCGAATTGGTTAATTTGTTTTGATGTAGGTAAGTTAGCATCGGTCGAAAATTAAAACGTAAACGGATAAATTTGAAATGTTAGTGCAAAACGGGAGTAGAGCGTGAAAGTTTGCTACAGATGAGGTAATTACAAAAGGAGATAACGTGCCGGTAAATGGACCGGTTTAAATGGCGACAAGTAACCAAAAGCTATTTAATCAGCTGTAAAATTGCAGTAAATACTCTATAAAATTAGAAAAAGCCCTGGCAGCGTCCGACTAATAAAATCCAGGAAAGCTTATAAAAAGAACGAAACTGTACTAATTCGAACGACAAGATCACCAATTTATAGACACCCATATTAAACATTGTGTCGAAAAAGGGTACGTGCGAAGAATACGGGCAGAAAATAAAACCAATGATTGGAAAGGGAGTTTCATCGTACGTTGGGATTAATTAATTTTAATGAAGTTTAGGGTTGTAACCGTCTATATAACTTAATACGTTGTTCGTTACGATAAAATTATAAATCCCGGCAGCATCGCTTGCCGACTGAGATATTTGCAAATTAATGTTTTTTTTTTCGACGATGCGGGAACGATTTCGGACGGACCCTTTTTTGGGCGTGCAAAATCGGGCCGTTCCCGGAAAAATTAAGACGACGAATCAATATAACGTCCCGGGCCGAGTTTCTCGTGGAAGCGATAGATCAAGCGGCTTAAATCACAAGCTGACATTACATTCATGTCTGCCGTCTTCATCCCCGACAACCTCGTTGGTTGTTTAAGTGGATTTGCGCGGATTAAACAAGGAAGAGCGTATCGACTAAGACAAATATGTACAGAAGTTGCCGGCAGGCGATGAACATTAAAATAAATCGACTTCTGCCGTTCACCTCTAGTCGGTTAACCTTCGGTTAACCCTCTGTCCGATCCGTAAACTCGATGATGGGACGTTTTTTCCACGTCCGTATCGGAAATAATCCGCTTTTTGTGTTGGTCGTTTCTTTCGGGGCAAGATAAAAATGTAACTCTCGCGTTTTAGTCATTTTCCAATTATCCCCGTACACATTGGGAGAATCCGTGTGTGAGCATTAAAAGCAAAATTTTGCAAGTTTACAATCCGTATTTCCACAATAAAAGGTTATCTGTAGCCGTGTCCTTTCGGCTGTTTAATTAAATTTTACATTTGTTACGTTATTTGTATTTCTGTACAAAAGAACACTCCGATAAACTTGAGAGCAACGAGTAATCTTAAAAATCACATCTGCAGATGGCTGTTGTGTAGCATCGAAAGCCGTTTCATGAAATTTTGTGCCATAGATACCGAGATCTCCAAAAAACCATAATGAAACGGTGTTAAACCAGACATAAAAAGAAACACGTGCATCTTCTTTATCATGGAGGAATGTAGATATTTTGATTCGACAAAATTTTTACGGAGCAATGTTGGATCTGTTACCTCCACTTTATCATCGTACGTGACACGTTAAACTAGAGAATGCGTGGTTGTGTCGGTACGAATGCTTTTCATTTTTATTGAATTTTCGAGAATACGACGAATAACTCGCCGTAACGTTTGTTGTGTTTCATTTTCATAGTCCTGGTTTCTGGATTTCGAGCTTGACGTTAACATCGAAACATTAATTTAAAACAATGCAGAAATCGCTTCTTTCGAGCTCGACGAGGAGAAAAGACCAAAAAATATTCGAAAGCGGATAGTGAAAACAATCCGAGAATATGCATTTTCAATTTTCCAGAGTGAACTCGGAATGGCATTAACGAATATCTTGTTCGGAATTGAGAAACATGATGTGGAAGTATCGTCAAGAGATGATCACATTATTGCGGAATCTGTAAAGCGGCATAATTCTCTGATGGGATAAATAAATAAAAGCAAAATGCAGCGTCGAGATGGGAGGAGCTGATAATAACAGAAGTAATTATAAAGTTTGGAAGACTGAAATAACTGCAATCTGTGTATCCCTCTGGCACGACGAAGAAAATTGAAGGCGACTTCTCTGCCACCCGGTCCTTCGGATTATCGCGAGCCCTCATTAAATTCAGACGGAATAAATGCCTTATTTATTTATAAGTGGTTGGGAGTAATGTATATGGTTTTTGCGCGAACGTGTGACTCGAGCTACATTTTTTATGACCGTTATGAGGTTAAACAAGTCGGCAAGCTTGTAAAGACGCCTCGGCGTATTTGTTTTTGTTTCATGTAATCCCTTAGTAATCTGGGGGTACTTTAGAACTGGTTAAATTATGCACAAGGTGCGCTTTATTGCGCGCGCGGCCATTAGGTGAGAGTGTGTCCACTTGATGGTGACGTACGCCCCCCGATACGGACGGACTGCGGATAGAACACCAGTTAAAAACTAAAGTTCTAAATTCCAATCTAATTATGGACTTTAAAGACGTTCACGTTAATTTCATTTCGCCACTGTGCGTTCGGTTGAAGTGACTTTTCGAGTTTGTTATTTTCCTCGCATCCGTACTCAATATGCAAATCATAAATCGCACCAATTAAACACGCTTCATCGAACGGTGCACCGAACGGAGCAAAACTGCGCCAGACATCTCGGCTAAATTAGTTATAGAATTTCTAGCTGCTCTGAATTAAGTGTCGAGCGAACTCCCAACTTAAACCGGCTAACCTTCCATAAGTTTCAATTAGGACGAGTTGTAACTTTGTCGAAACTGAAAACCATCAGATACAACTTTTATTGGAGGACTCGGCCAGCTACGATGTCGATAAATACCAATCGTACCTGTAGATGGGCTTGCTGTTGGTGTCTCTGTACCACAGGACCATGTACACTCTGTCCTCCCTGATTCCGGGCTCGATGTCGCAGGGCAGGGTGGCGCTCCGTCCCAAAACTGCGTCTACTGATGAGGTGATCACTGGAAAAACAGACGTATCTTTAATACGAAATCTGGGCTCGTGACAATTCGATTAAGTACAAACGAAGCTATTTTCCCGCTGACTGATCACCTGACATAATCGCCCGTCGGAATATAACGAATCTGCGTTCTCATTAGTTGCAGAATGGGGGCTGGGCGATAATCGAGTTACCGCGGAACAAAAACGAGGGGGTGTGTGGCGCATGAAATGAAGTGGTGGACTGTTAAAAGGCACTGATGATGTTGTGAATATGATATTTACTCACGTTTCACTGATTCACGTCTAAACACGTTTCCGTAAATGTTTATGTCGCCAGAGCAAAATAATTTTTGGCAGCTGGTTGACCGAACAAAGCGAAAACAGACACGCAAATTTGCTGGATTTCTTCGAGGGATTGAGGTTATGTTGCTTTAAAGCGCGACAAATCATCGTAGGTAGTTTTCGAATTGTTGCGAAATACCGACTCTTTGTTAAAACTTAGGCGTGAAGCACTTGAAGAAAAGCGTAGACCTTTTAGGTTAGGTCGATGTGATGACGTCAACAATAACATAACCTATTTAAAGTGAATTTGAAATTTGAAAATGATGCGTAAGCGTAACGAGCTCGAAGTAATATTGGAAGCATGCGGCGAAATCTGAGCAGGATCGCCCCTGTGAATCCGTCCAAATAATTAATTCTGTGCAAATATTTTTCCTAGGACTGCTCCGTCATTTTCCGCTGGAATTAAAGTTCCCAATAGAGATTAGTGTGTCAATTTCGCAAAGATGTAGCAGTTTAAATGGGACACTTAGCAGTGTCTATTGAATCTTTATTGCATAGGTTGAATCGAGTATTCAGGCAATCGTTGGCACAAAGAAGACAACGTTCCGGGCAATTACCGTGAAGAGGCCTCAGCTTCGGCACAATGGTTCAGGACAGCTCATCCCGTTTTCTTTGTCCCATTCCGCACCGTACTTCACACCACATGCATGAAGCACCATTATTGCTGTAATAAGTTTTACCATGCCGACTTTTCGTTTCGGTCGACGAATTCTAAGAGGAGAACGGCCGCAGATGTGCCGCGATGATTCCTCGAAGGTCCACCTTGCGTCAGACAATGTCGTAGGAGATCCGACTGATGAAATTATAATAATATAGAGCGAACTCAGAGTTGAAGAGAAAACGACGAGCTCAAGAAGAAGAAAAAGTAATTTCTGCGCTTTGCTGTACTTCTTTAGACTCGTAAAGGAAATGCAGCGAGCGAGCCGAGTGATGTTCATTCAAGTACAGAAATACAAACAACTTAGAACAATGAAATCTTAGCAGATAAAATATTCACAAGAGGAGATTGAAATGATGCGAGTCGGAGTAAAAAAGCTCTTGCATCCGGCAGCTCGCGAAAAGAGCGCTCTCCACTCCCGTCTTCCGATAATTCGATCGAAGTTTGCACGGGTAAATCGTCGATTACGTAGCCGCCCCGCGCCTACGTATACGGTGAGAACCTAAATTGGATCAATTAAGTCGTTTAAACCTAAACAATAATTAATTCGAAACGATCGCGTTGAATTGTCGCGTGTGATAGAGAAGTAATAAAATCGCTTATTATAAATCAATTAGAGGTAAAGCTTCGTTATGTTAGGTTAATTGATACCAGCAGATTGCACGCTTGGCGGCGACGAAGGAGGAGGGGGGAATCAATCTGGAGGTTTCCGTCTTCCCCCTGCCGCCGGCAAACGCCGTAATTAACTAACTCGGTTACGATAATTAAATTTATAGTAAGGAATACACCAAAAATAGCTCTCGGCGGATAGCTGTTGATATATACTTCTCGGAAATTAAATTTGCGCCACTGATTCGTCCAAATGATAGTTACGTATGGTTCCCACACAAATCTTTTCGGCGACGCGCCGAAAGAAATAGCCACTAAGGGTAAGTTCTTAATTACCCCCGTCATAAATTACGAGCCTTTTTCTCCGTTGTTAATCCATTCAACAGTGTGCGGCAACGATCTGATAATGTAGGGAGATTTTTATTAGTTGATCGATTATTGTATTGGTAACCGGTCGACTGTTTGGAACAAAGAGTCATCGATCTTCGACGGTAGTAGAGGGGCGTCGCGTCAGACAGAAATGATTTCTTCGATTGATGGAAGCCGCCGGTTTCGATGCAAGCTCTAACGAGTGCATTTGGGAAGTTTTAGCGCCGCCCACGCCTATTTAGAGAGGCATGCAAACACCGCTCTAATCAACTCCAAAGCCCATCTAGATTTTACGTAATCACAAACTTTGAATTAATTGTTAATTTAGCGGTTCTACGGCTTCCAGACTAGCAACTGCCCTTAATGTTGGTCCGTAACGAGCATATCATGACGTCCTCCAACCTGGTAGGTATTCACTTCAGCTCCAAATAATTCATTATATCTTCGTCGAGGGCTAAATCCTCTTAAGTACGGCTTTGTTGTTTGTAATTCTGCTGATTTTGCATTAAAACCACAACATTAGAGTACCATCGCCAAATTCGATTTTAATTTACCGTCAAAGTTGAGTTCTTGGCTGGGGGTAACAAATCGTGATCGTCGGGGTCGGAAGATGTTTAGAAGTCAGAGTTGGCCAACTAGCCATCTGTTGGGGATCTGACACAAAGACTAACTCTCAGAAATAGGTCATGAAACGCAAATTATGGAACTTTATTGGACCGTGTTGTGCGAACTGAGGATATGCAGCTATTTACGACGAGGAATTGGTTATATTGTCGAGGCGACTGATAGAATATTCATGACAAACAAAAATCAATTTGAGCTAAATCTACTATTACAATTGATTTCGGCGATTTCGAGTTTAAATTTCGGAGCGGTTTTTTGGGCATCTCGGAAATACGAACGTCATCATCACCACCACCACCACCACCACGAGGATCTGGTAATCGCTAGAACGTTTAATGCGAAGCAGGAAATCTCGCTGCAAATTCCGATGACATTTTACATTTACACAGGAGCAAGTAAACAAAACTACAAATGCACTCGACGAGCATGAAATGGTTTGAATTGTTAGCGTTTGATGACAAATAGTTGTGCTTAATTGCTCTCGACTCACTCTCACCTATTCAACGCGTTCGGTACTCTTGTCCTCTTTTCATGTAAGCCCCGTGATCACGAAATTTCATTCGTGCCATACAAATATGTCGTCAAACTGCACGAAACAGGCGCACATATTGAATAATATGTAATATGTGTGTATAAAACTGGCAGGAATTCGTAGCAGGAATGTTCGAACTGTAGCAGCTGTCAACCCCGGTAACCACGAGCACTTCCTGCAATCTCTGGGAGGGTACGTTGTTATATTCGGCTTTCGCGCATACACTAACTGAGGATTAGTCTAATCAGAACTGTCACTGTGTTGACCTGGCCTCGAGACGGATCTGAAACGCTGCGGGGTCAGTTTAAACCGACTTAGGGTCGATTTAGCCTCGACAAACACTTAGGACCCGTTCAAAATTTGCACTTATTAACCCACTTGGCGCGTTTACGTTTGTTCCAATGAAATATTAACACGTCCTGGGACGCTTAAGCTCTCCAACTCATCCGTCCACCAACATTCAGCTGAATCTTTTATGCGTACAGATGGGTGTTTACATCGTCTAAAAATGTTGACTCGATCAGAAATAGCTCCGTTGGCACTCTCGCGACAAAGAACTGCCGTTAAGAAAATCACAATTAGTTTTCCTCTGCTCCGGTCAAAGAAAAAAAATTCTATTTGGGATAAAACGCCGACAGAGACCCTCTTTTTTGGCGAGGCCGATGAGCTCGTGGCGGTCACTCCGAGGAAGTAATCAGGGTGCATGTAGAGCGTACTCTTTGAAAAGCATCCGGTTCTAACACACAACTCATTGTGTCTCCGGGGTGCCAACCACAAAGGACCATAAAACACAGCCAGCCAGGATACACTTATCAACTAGTTTGTGTATATTTTACGCACTGTCGCTTCGCAGAATTTACATTTTTTTCCTCGAGCTGAATTGGGGTGCGGTCGGGTTTCCGATTATTATTTGACCGATGACGTCGCTAATTAATACGACGACGCTAATCGCTGCCCACTGTTCGTTCCACGAACTCGAATTGTGTTTCAGGTTATTATTTGTTGGTAAGTTTCCCTTATTTTGATGCCGAATACTGCAGCAGTTTGTGTCTGGAACCTTGTTTAGGTGCAGAAATTAACGTCGTAAATAAACTCAATTTGTAAAGATGAAATTCCTTTACAAAGTAGAAGCAAACTCAGATGCATGAAATTTCAGTAAATACACGCGTTCGCGTAGAGTTTAATATCTTTGGTTGTAAGCAACCGCCGCAAATATATATTTCACCTATCTGAAAGGATAATTACACATTTGTGTACACTCTACAGTAGATATCTACATATGTACATAAATATCAGTTCTGGTTATTGGGATAATCGTTTAGAACTGTTTCAAAAGTCAGAATAATTTGACTTTTTTTTTATTAAAAAAATTACCTACAAGAAGTTGCTACAATTTCAACCTCTGAAATTTGGACCCGGTGGAACAGAGTCCAGTTGTATGTAATTACATACAGGCTGTTTCTGAAATACGTCTGTTAATTTTAACCAGTGAAAGAACTCGCCAATTTATGAAACTTTTCTCTATAACATTTTGTAAAATTCGTAAGAGTATTCCAAGATTTTTTGCCCCACAATTTTTACCAAACGAGTCGTTTTGTGTGATTAACTAGTTTCGATTTTTTGTAACCATGAGAATCTAAATTTTGATTATTTATTTTTTTCTATAACAATGGAACTTTTTAACAAAGCTCTGTTTCTATCACAACAGAAAATTTTCGCCCTTACCCATAGCAGAGCCCATAGGCGGGTATACACTTTGATGGTTAATTTATTCCAAATTTTAAATCAATTTGTATTACTTTTTCGTAAAAATGTTATAGAATCACTTGAAAACCCAAGGCGTAGCGTGGTTGAAAATTAAGTAAAATTTGTTAAAATATAAATTTGTCCTGTAAATTTAAAAACGCAATTCTAGTATTTTTTAAAAGAGGTTGAAATTAGGTAAAGTACTCGTATAGCAGAATTTTTGTAACTTTTGTAAATTTTATAAATTATTGTGATTTTTGAAACAATTCTAAGCGATTATCCCAATAACCTAAACTGGTATTTACGAGTATGTACTACGGGGTCATTATAAATGATTGTCCCATCGCAATTGGCATTGAAAACCCACACAAATTTGGGATGTGCCGTTAGCTTCGCAACGTTAGACAAACTAATAAATTTACACTACCGCCAGCAGCGCTATCTATCGGCGATGCTAGTCTCACTCATGTTATAAAGCTTGCGGCACATTCAACTACGTCACCAACGCCTACTGCGATGAGAAAATCATTTATAATGACCCCGTATATCTACTGCGTACTGTTCACAGGATTGTTACCAGAGGTAGGTCAGTTTTCCACACGATCTGAAAATTCCGATAAAATATTCTTTCGAGAAATTGATGTCCTAACGAAATGAAGATGTCGAAGGAATCGCCGCAGCCTACGGGTTAAACGCAAACATTACCTTTATGCAATGTTTCCCAAATTCTATTTTGTTGAGATTTGCACAGATGAAAATTACAAATTCCAGTTGTTGGTCGATACGCTTTAATCCGTGCTGAATCTGTTAATTTCCCTCGTCACCCTTGTCGGTAGAATTGTCGCTGTCTGTTGCATTTTTTTAAATGAATCTTGTGTCAGTATTAGGCGCGATTGTTTGTTTCGATCGTGTCGGCTTAGCCCGAGGATCATCTCCCGTCTGCCGTGTGAATTTTCCCCTCGTCACCCACTTGTCGACATTAGGTATAAATATTTTTCACGGCGAAACAAAAACCCAACCGGGAATGAAGGGTGGCGGAGGAACCGTCGCCAGTGACAAACGACTTTCTCATGGTGGATGGTCGCGCGTCTCCGTCTTCCACTAAGGATTTACACTAAGACTTTGAAAAGAATCAATTTCAGAGGCGTCGAAGCGCTTCTCCCTCTGCGAGAAATCGCGAGCACAACATAAACTGTTTGACAGCAAACAGACAAGGTCGAATATTAAACAGGTAAAAGACGAACAATGTGCCCCAACAAAACAACAGAAATGTCCTTTCATAACGTAACGTGGACTATGTTGTGGTTGCAATTAAGCCGTTCATTAACTCGGTGGAGGCGGTGATGTATTTAGCTATTATGAGTGAAAATGTGTCTTTTTGTTTAAAATAAGAACAAATGTGGACTCGTTCTTTTTTGGATTAAAGAGGGTGACAACGTAACTTTGCGTAGTAGGTGACATAACAGTTTCATAACTTCGCTGTCGTGTGTTGCGTTTGACCTAATGAAAATAATTACACATTTTGTAATTGTAATTTATGGCATCATAAATTATTCAATAATACTTCTGTTGTAAAAACGCTTTATTAAAATTTGAAACTGTCTAAAACAACGTGATTATGTTTGTACGGATTTCGTTTGTTCCGACACTTTGTGTAAAAGACGACGCACTTATACAGGGTGTTAGGTAAATGTCCTGCCAAACTTTAACCGCGAATTACTGGCTTCATGTAGAACTCGGAAAAAATATTTAAAAATAAATTGACATTTAATTTTTGAGGTAAATTTTTTTTTAACTGCTTTTAGTCTTATACGTTGTCCCACAACCTCGTAGGTAAAATTTCGGCATATTTTTAAAATACACCCTGTATATCATGTTTTATAAAACGTACGCCAATGCGAAGTAACCTCTAGGAAATATGCTTTAAAACAAGAAAACCGCATTGGTGTACGTTTTATAAAATATGATATACAAGGTGTATTTTAAAAATGTACCTACGAGGTTGTGGGACAAGGTAGAAGACTAAAAGCAGTTAAAAAAATTATACCTCAAAAATTAAATGTCAATTTATTTTTTGACATAGAATTTTTTAAATATTTTTTCCGAGTTCTACATGAAGCCAGTAGCTCGCGGTTAAAGTTTGGCAGGACATTTACCTAACACCCTGTATAATGAATGTTTTTTTTTGTTGTAATTTGATAATAGGTATTAAACTGAGATGATAGTGAGAACGGGAAAAGAGCGTGATTTGGAATGAAAGGAAATAGTGAGCGGAATTAGGGCCAGGACCGTATCGGGGCCGCCCCAAAGTGGCAAACAAGTTCAATTGAATTGCGGCGGACTGGGTATGAATTATGTGAGTCCCGGTGCAGGTAGGGTAAACCGACGCATTTTGCATAATACTGGCGCTTTGTATAACTACAAGCCGCGATAAATTATTACTTCCTACAAACTTTTCAGATCTCAAATTAAACACTTTGCATCCAAAGAGGAAAATTTAAATCAAAATCCCTCAGCTCCGAACTCATATGCATACCATTGATCTTACTTTATGGTTAAACGAACACCGAGATTGCTACACTTCTACCGCTGGCTGCTACAGCCACTTTTCCTATTGCCGAATCTAAATGCAAATTTCATTCGATACCGATGTATCCGCGCATATATAATTACTTATATCGGGCACAGCCGGACGTTCCGCGTTTACGCCGGCTCTGCTTTAATTAATAAACAGATTCGTTTTATTATCGTAAATGCACTGATTCAATTTCGCCCGCTCGAATGAACGAAATAATGGTAATTGTTAATTTCGGACCGTGCCGTCATAATCCCAAACTCGAAATCATAATTTCACTATTTCATTATTTTCGTCAAACGTCTAATTAGTTCCATTTTCGGAGTAAGATCGTTTGTAATGATATAATCAAATTTATCCTTTGTCACGTTACATTACTCATCGCTTTGGTGCATTTGCACTGCACGTCATTACACAAATTGTACACTTAGGAAAATTATGCGCTTTTGCAAATTCATAAGCACGACAATGTTGTACAGTCCAATACGTAGGTACTCGCATAACAAAAAATATTGCACTACTCGTATTAATTGATTGACTTGTAGATTCTTTTTTCATATTAGAAACACATAAAAAGGATAAACGGCCAAGCCAAGTCTGAACAACATAGAAATTTTAAAGTATTTGATGTTACTGGATCACTTGAATTTATAAATTTGTATATTTAATGTTCCATCGAGCTGAAACTGAAGATAATATAGTCCACATTTATCTGTTTATATCAAAGGAGACAGATTACGATATATCATCTTCAAAAATGGATTACTTTTGTATGTTGTCCAGTAATTTTCTCGGCTTATCCACACAAATAGTTACAGTAAATTCAAAATTCTGCCAAAATGAAATTTTGAAAAAAATGTTTCTTTTGACTGTAGGTACATAATTGGATATAAAATGTATATGGATTTATAAAATTTGCAAATATGCACATAACGTGTGATAAATAAGATTAATACATAGTATATTATATCATTAAGAGTAGAAGTGTCTCTTTTTGTGCTAAGCCCAGAGTTTGAAGACCGAAACGCAGTTGAGGTCAACAACTGGGCGAAGCACAAAAAGAGCTTCTACTCTGAGTGATATATACTATTTTATCTTCAAGCGGATCACAAAAAAAAATCGAACATGAACTCACTTTTTTAATTTCTTTTCCTGCAGTTACAATCTTCAAATTTTAAGGCACTAGTAATTTCTACTTCCCTTGTTATTGGTACTTGAAGTTTCCATAATATGTATTTTCGATATATCTACATACATACATAGTTTTAGCAAGGTTTTCAAAACTTATGTACATCAGTTACAGAAGTTGTGAATTTGATACCTAATATTAATACTATTATTACTTTTCCCTTTGATCAAATCTAGACTAGAATATGGAGCCTTTATCTCGTTTCTAATCTATCGCGCGTTCAAATAAAATCCTGGGCTGAGTAGGCATTGGAAAAATTAAACCGTTTAGAACAGTGTAAAGTTTGAATGTCCCGCCATTTGACACGAATGACATTTGTTTATGTTTAATCGAGACATAATTGAACATGTTTGTTTGAAGCAAAGAGTGCTCTTAGATATTTGCTTCCAGAATAGAAATCGTTAAGTTATTCTATTTTTCATGTAAAACATTCAAAGAAAGATTTTTTGGCTCTAAATTTTAGGTTAGCTGTCAACATGCTCCACATTGACGGTTTCCAACGCCTTCCCAGCCCATTTATATTTTATCTTTTAAAGGGTATAAAACTATAAACCACGGCCTCCTAGATATAACGATAGACTTTTAGTCTATCCGGCCGTGCGCATTCGTAGTTCAAGGCATTATTTTTGTTTTGAAGAGTGCGCTGCGGTACGGTGCACGATTGGTTGCCTACTAGCATTAATTTTTTTAACAACATTTTTTTTGCCATTTATGCAATTAGAAAACAAGAACAACGAAAACTACACACTGTAAAATTTAATAAAAGAGGTACTACAACGATTAACAAGGGTTTAATGCTTGATTTGAGTTAAAAAGGTATGCAACCAATATTACACATTTTTGTGCTTTTAACTTCGATTCAAAAGAGGGAGCTTAGGTACTCCCGTTAAATGTCATTTCGAAATCACAAACATTTTGCTGACGCGCAGGGCCGGATAAGAGACTTGTCTCTTGTCATATCTAGGAGGCCGTGCTATAAACACTCCTAGAGCGGTTTTAATTCAGTTTACTGCGCATTAAGCTTATCATTTGAATCATAAGATTTCTATTTAAGTTGTTATTATTTTTAATATTAGATCTTGTTAAATGTCTTAATTACAGTCAAATTAAGCTATTGCGGAACTGTTACTGTGGAATTGTTGTTTTTTTTTTCTTGGCACTTTCTTTTCTCTGTTAAAACATAAATACATATTTTGATTCCGTCTCTTGATTGTATTTATGGTCGCCGAAACTCTACGTATCGATTTTCGCAAACAAATTTAACTTCTAAACCTTATATTACACTTTACGTGCGCATTTTTTTGCCGGCGACTCGCCTGTACCGAAACTACTCCAGGAGTTTATGTTTTATAGTCCCTGGCAAACACTACAAATGTGAGTTGTTCGAAAAGTTATATTAGTTGAAAGTTTGCAAGCGGTCTCGTATGAAATGAAGATGAAATATTTAAATGAACCGATACAAGGTGTTGTGATTTGGAGATGCTGTAGACATTTGCATTTATACGAGTACTTTTGGGGCGAGATAAACTTTCTTTCCGCCGTTCCTGCGATATGCTAAAACATTTCACATGCTCGTGTCACCCTCTCTATATTAACGTTGGGTCCGAGGCGGCTGCGAAAAAAAAACACAAGGGAGGGACGAAATTGAAGTGATTTAAGACCTAAATAACAACCGAGTTAAATCGTCGAAACTCCTGCAGTTTCACGGCTAACGCGGAGGCTTCATCAAGAAACGACATTAACAACACCCGCAGTGTTCTTGTGAGATACCAGAAACACAATTCATTTCTGCACGGAGTGTTTCAAATATAATATTACTACATATTTTAGTTTCGATTCCGATCGAAGGCGGTTACGGGAAATTAAATATCGATTTTCGGCGCAATAACGAATCTCAGCGACGATTTTTCGCAGACCTCGACTCTGAAAATATTTGATTTAATTTAGGTTTTTGTCATCGAAAACTGCCACTGGTAGGGTGTCGTATTCCGCAAGCAACAATTCCTTCGGATCCATTTCAATCAAACTCGGAGAGGTAAAAAACAAAATATGTTGTGTAACACGTACGTTACCAGCCGGTGAAATTAAATAAAAAGAATAAAATGTGACGATATTGTAGAATGTCTGGAAACGTGCGGAATCTGTTGCGAGAATAAGAAAGAATGTTAGACAAATGTCGGCAATAAAAGAAATGAAACCGAAGACAAGTAAAATTAACGCGAATACATTTTGCAAGATGTGAAGCAGTTACTACTTGGGTTTATGATTTTTACGTTTCCTGGGGCGTGCAAATGAAACTATTGCGCTCTTGCTTCCAGACATATTTTTCTTAAAATTAATTCGAGTTGAACAAATGAAACACAAATTGCGATATGTCAAAACTAATCAGAGTTTAATTAAAACTATTTGACGTAAACATTTTAAACCTACGAAAGCATAATTAGTGGTATGGCGTAAAAATGTTTCGTTGATTTGTGTCGTTCAGGTGGTTTAATAATTACAAGAAAAAAAAAAACATGTTAACGATCATTACTCGATGAGGTTCGATGTTCACCGGACGATCTCGTGTTTTATAATAAATATTCTTTATTTTCTTTTGGGAGCTCTTGAAAAATTAGCCGAATGAACGAACACGTATAGTGAAATGTTTTGTGTTACTTATACCTTAAGACGTCACAATGCTTGTTATCATTGTGGTCTCTTGGTCTTACAGTTGAGCCTGTAAACAAATGCTTGTAATTCGTCGTCAAGACAACGCGTCATTCTGAGGAACGCTTCTTCCCGCGCGTTCCCCTCTTATATCCCAGAAAACATTAAACCCAAACTGAATAAAAGTTTCGTTCTTTTGGTGAACAATAATTTGTCTAATAGAATTTTTTTCTTGGTAAAAGATTTACTCAGTTAGCAGGGCGAAGCCGGGTCGATTTTTAAGTAAAATAATTGCGTACGGATCTGATAAGCGAGCAGGGTTGTCATATTCATAAACGCGCGTCGAATGTTAATTGTGTAGCTCACGGGGGATGCAGGTAGGTGGTGGAAGTTTCGAGTAGTTCGTCGCCGGAGCCCCACCTTAACTGTAAGCAGTTTCATTTCAAGGATAATCTTGACGTAACGTTTCCGGGTGCTCCGCTTCTGTCCGCGTGGCCGTCGTCGCTTTAATATAATTTCCATGTTTGCACCGAGAAGCCCTACATTGTAAGTTAATGGTGGAGTAAGATGGTTTGCAATTCAAAGCGTCGTCGTCGAGACGCGCGATGAATAAAGATAATTAAACCGCTCCGGGGATCATTTAGGCGAGTTGGCCGGCAGCTAACAAGTCACGGCGTCACCTCGCAACAAACGACTCCGGGAACATCATTTATCCGAGAACCCGGAGCGGCCTACTACTATGCACCGCTAGCTAAATGGACATCATTATTTACCGGGACCAGTAGTTGATGTCGGAACGGAGTAACGCTGACACGGCTCCCCAATTAGTTTCGGCTCTAAAGGTGCTTGTAAAAAACGAATTTTTCAGTTTTATTGCCGGCTTTTATGTTTTCATTCGGGCGGCCGTTTTCAGGTGCTTCTCTCTGATTTTATGTTTGTGTTGTGTCTGCGGTTCGGTGTCCCGTCACGGGCGGATTATTAAAATTTTCAAGGGGATGAATCGGGATGCGGATCAAAAAACGAACTATTGATTGGAATTCGAACGGATGTCCGGATGGAAGCGGCGGCTCTCGTTATTAACTGAATGTTTTAACGAACCACCACTCCGACCTTTCGCTTTTCACTGAAGTGGCCCATTACGAATTTGGTTCACTGACGCTTTCCGAATTTTCAAACTTGCTCGTAAACAACATCCCAGGTCATCACAATACAAAACTTGCTGGAAGAATTTTCTCTCTCGATAAAAACCAAGATTGAATTAAATTTCAACTGGATCTCATCCGTCAGCAACAATCATTCGCCTTTTCAGTTACTCATTTTTTGTTTTTGAATTCCCCAGATTCGTCTCCCCAAGGTTTTCACCGATAAACGCCTAAAAAAAGTACAACTGATGAACCGAATGTGATACTGTTATTTGCTCTTTATACAAGTGGATTATTTCTATAAACCGATAAGATTAGTTATTTATTATACGAGTTTTATAAGACACCATTTTGTCGCACGCGTTTTTTAAAGCACGAGGAGCGCAGCGATGAGTGCTATAAAGCAAACAAATGCGACAAAATGGCTTGTAAAACGAGTATACAATATTTTTTCTATTTTACCCCTTAAATTTAAAAAAAATTCAAAACATAATGCTAAGAAAATTATATTTGGCAAATACATATAAGGGTTGGTAACGCTGGTAAATAGACGAACAATTGTAAGTTTTGAATTTAAAGTGTCACGTAGCAACAACTCACTATAAGTCACTGCCAACATTAAAAATTTAAGTAAATGTTCCTGAAACGCGTACCAAAAAGAGCTCCTTTCCGAAAGCCGTTTGAGTGTTATACCGACCGTGTTATATCGCGCGTCAAAATGAAATCCTGGGCTGGAAAGGCGTTGGAAACCGTCAATTGTTGTGGCTTTTTAAAGCGTAGATTAATTGGAGCACATTGACAGCTAACCTAAAATTTAGAGTCAAAAATTCTTTGTTTTTTTTTTTGTTTCTTTGCAATGTTTTACATTAAAAATAGAATAACTTAACGATTCCTGTTCTCGAGGCAAATACCTATCTAAGGGCACCCTTTGCTGGAAACAAACATGTTCAATTATGTCCCGATTAAACATAAACAAATGTCATTCGTGTCAAACGGCGGGAAATTCAAACTTTACACTGTTCTGAACTGTTTAATTTTTCCAACGCCTACTCAGCCCAGGATTTCATTTGAACGCGCGACAGGTGCAAAATAGATTTTTTTTTATCTGATCCTTTGTCTTGCTGGTACTAGGATATTATTTTCCATCGATACGTCCAGGTGGTTCAGGTGTCGCCCTTATAGTTCACCCGGTCGAACCGTAATTAGATCGGCATTAATGGGGCCCGGGGCCATTAGCGCCCCGCCGCGCCCGTCCCGCTTTATGGGGTGTCGTAACAACCGCCGCCGAGTCCCGGCCCTTTTACGATTCGCACTAAATCCGAGGTGTATGGCCGTTCAAGGTAATTTTCTTTCGGGTTTGAATTACAGGGAATAGTTCGAGTGTGAATTACGACATGAAGCGATTTTGCAGTCTTTGAAGTCGGCCATGGGTGAAATTCGGTCCCGTATCCTGCGCTTCGCCTTTAATTTGCTTCATGTACCTGAAACGAACGGCCATGTTGGTATTTTTTCTATATAGATATAACACGAACGCCTCTGGCCCCCGCCTGCGAGGCGGCGTTTCGAATCGAGCACCGATGGAAAATTTTTAATTTTGCGGCGAGTTCGAGCAAAGGCCGCGGTTTTTGCGTAGTTAATAAAATCAGGCGGGGATGGAGTGAACGACGAGGGGATGTAAGTCACCGAGGTAGGTACGTGCATTTTAGATATTTTTCGGAAATGCAATTAAGATGAATCCATCTGGTAATGCAAAAACGCTTCCACAGTGTGCAAAAAAGATTATAAAGAAAATTGTTGAAAATTTCACTTTTCGCTGGTCAAGAAATGTCGCTTGTTGACTGGGGGGTGTCGTGTTTTCCTTAATTTAATGAATTGAATCGTTGGTTTTATCTTTATTCTTTACGGAATTGTAAAGCATTGCCCCCGTCCGCCGCATTTACTTTATTTACAGCCTCGTGCGTGGTCTTAATTCAGCGTATCTACGGCGCAGCGACATTTTTAATAAACATCCATAAATATCACCGATAAGCACTTTCCATGGGACTAAGCCATTGTCGGCCAATTTATTGTCAAATAAAGTTGTGCGCGACCGCGGGGGTGGCGGGCCCGAGGGCGGCTTTATCGTTATTTAAAGAGTCGAATGTCGAACTTTAGCCTCTGCAGTCATCTTTCAGGGCTTATCTTGACGAGGAAGCGACCAGATAAGACGTCTTGGCCACAGAGGACGGATTAAGATAGATAAAGGTTAGCCAACCGTATTTGACAGTCCATGGATAAATTGCCAACTGATGTACGCATGGTGAAAGAGAAAAACCCTAGAGGTAATGAAATTTGCAACGCCCCTTGTTTGTTGCGAATCAGACGACGACTCATCAATTTTAATCAGGAATGAAATTTATTAAAAAATTACATTCCCACCCATCAATTACTGAAAGCTGTCGAAAAGTTGTAAGTGACGCGTTTCAGAAAAAAGTTGTTGAAATTATTCGAATTGTTGCGGAAGGTGGGACGATCGGTCACCGGGGATCAAACTTGGTCGTTTTCGATATTGGTAGCGCTGGTAATGACGGTGTGGTTCATCAGGGCGTTATATTTGATCCGTTGATATAACCGACAGATCATTAACATCATTACAGGGTCACTTCGGCCCTCTGTTGGCCGTAATTAACGCGCCCAGCCGAACCGTTTCCTCTAACCTACAACTCGCCACTGTCAACGCTGCCAACGTTATTAAAATTATACAACTAGATCTCGATTCGAAAAGTCTGTTTGCACTTTACAGCCCGTATTTGCAGGAAATGCTGGTACTCATGTCCTATTCATAATGTCGAACAGTTTGCCGTAATCGCGTTTTACGAAACTGAAAATGTTATCGATTTGAGTGACGCACGTGTTCCATTATTAACTCTTATTTGTGGCCGACATTTTCCACGTTCATATTATTTATAAAGCGAATTACTTTCGAGGATGTACTCAGCCGAAAGAACAGACAAAAAAAAACACTTACGTTTCATCAAAATTTTCATATGATGATGGAAAACGCATCACCTTCGGCAACTACCAACTACAAAAAAAAATACGACTCTAGAGTTTTCTCACAACTTTCATAGAAGTAAATCGTCGATAAAGAAACATCAAAACATGAAAAAACCTGTCAGCGCCATTTATCCATTTTTAATTTGACAATTTAAGTTTGTACGAATCGATTTTATTTTTTCATGGCCGATAGAGCTCCCGGATTGGCTCGATTATGTGGTATTTTTTAAACAGTAGCGTCGGTTGAATAATGCGAGTTTGTTTTCTTTGCTGCCACCTGTTTGTTAGGGTCCGAACGCTAATACGATGCAACAATCAAATAATCCGGAGAAGCAAAAGCAATTTGCCGGGATTTCCGTCAGTGGGCTTTGAACAGCCGAGTTGAAAAAACTTCGGGGAGCGACTTTATTAGGGCAAACTTTATCGCGTATTTTATTATTTCAACGAAACAAAAGACACAATAAAAACTATATAAAGTTTTATAATGGCGTTCTGGTATGTCCTTATGGCTTTTAAAGATGAAGCCTCGTGCCATACACATAAAATAATACTTCTTTTGCAAGCTGTTACAAGACGCTTTACGATTTTTCAGACAATCATCGACGTATCTCGTCGAACTTATCACTTATTCGGCGACTAATAAAAATTAAAATCGGAACAGGGGGAGAGGAAGTCTTTGATCGGTCCGTTTAGATTTATAGGTTGTAAATAATGGAATTGTTAGACATAACTTGGATTCATCGCAAGGTATTTTAACGTCTCCGTAAAACGTTGATAGGGACTAATTTCACTTTATGACCATAATAAAGCTCATTATTGTTGTAAAGCTTATTACACTCGAAGAACGATTTTATGAAGAGAGCCTAACTGCAGTTCGTCACGACAATTCTGCACAAGTGATGCTCAAGCCAACATTCCGAATCAAAAGGTGCAGTTGGCTGCTTAATAGCGCGACGGCAATCGATGCTGGCAAGGAGCTTTCAATTCTAGAAACCAGCTCAAGAAAACGTCGAAAATTATTTTATTTCCTAACGGAAACGAAGTGAATTTCATAAAAACACTATTTAAAAGCTTCCACTTGAAATTTCTTGCGCAGCAGACGATGGAGTGAAATTCGGCGATGAACTTATTTTTATAATTTCACGTTTGCGGGATGCACAGGAAGTGTGTTCTCCCCGGGGCATAAAATTGCATCTGCAGAACGGGACTCGGTTAAATATGGTCCGATTTAATCTGCGCAGTTTTCTGCAGCAATTCCAAATAGAGCGCAATATACTTCCTAAAGAGAGTAGCAGGCGTATTATTTTAATGTCGGTGCCGTGACGTAATTTCCACGGCGCCGTTATCCAGGCCACCTTGATTTATGTATCCGTTTACAACCTGTACTTTGGGGCCATCAGCTCGAATTTTAAATAGCGGATAGTGTAAAATATTGCAGGCTGAATATTAATGCGTCGATCGATGGTAGATAATTCGTATCATTATTTTTTCGATGATGTAAATTGCGACGGGTTTCTTCTTCCTCACCCGGCACTGATTAGTCTCGCAATTTCCTATTCGCACGGGAAGCCGCCATGGGTTTTTCTTCCGATGGTGAAACTCGACCGTGGAGGATTTAATTAAGTTTAGGGTCTGCGAACGAAAGGAACCGTTCGGGTGGAAGGAGATTTGTTGGTAACGCATTAATGAATTATTATCGTTATCAAATCGTAACGAAGTTGGTTTGCATGCTGTGAGGGGTGCGTTGCGGCCGCAGTTCGATACATGTACAAGGTAGTCAGACGAAATGTTCTACAACCCCGAATCTGGCGGACTCTTGGCCACGCTCTAGAATTAACGGTCCTCTCGTCTCGGTTCACGGCCTTATCAATTAGTTAATTAAATTTGCAATCACGTACCCCGAACCAGACAGATAAACGTTCGTTTTGTTAAGACTTTCAACAAGAAAGAAATTATCTTACCTCGAAATAAAATGTCTAATTACGAACAGACCCGACTAATTTTTTACATCTGTAATACTCGTCGCAAAAATAATAATCAGTGTGTCACAGACTGAATTTTTCTTTATATTTCATTTAGGAACACCAATACTACAATATTGTTGTCGTTGTTTACACCACACAAAATATTTACAGAACATCAGTAAAATGGTGGATGCGCCGGGAAATTTAACTTTGTGGTGATTACTACAGAAAGTTATTTATTCTAAAATCTGTAGTAAAAGAACTGTCGTATGTGACTAAGGACTGGTTCAGATATTCTAAACTAGGTAGAGAATCTTGTCGATAGTGAAAATGGCAAAGAGTTTTAGTTTTTCTGTAAGTAGCATAGAAAAAAAAACACAATGAATTAAACTTAAAAACACATCTGAGCCAAAGTTAACTGTAGTTAACCAAGATGTGGACATTTTTTTGAACGATACTGAAAATTAGGAGTGGAGGCAAGGGTTCACCATCTCTGGTACCGCTTCGTGGTACTCGTTATCTCGACGGAGTGGCTCGAGGCACAAACAAGAGAATTTTTTCAAAAGACACGAAAGCACTTCATCATCGTCACATCAAATACATTAGTGTCTTGGGTAAACTAAGTCGAGAAACAAATTTATTTGAATTTGTTGGTCGTTTGTTCCTGTGTCAGGATGATGGACCATCTCCCTACGTATGTTTAAATTAACTGGTCAATTTGCGGTTGTATTTTTAATACATTTCTCTACTTCACATTTTATCCTTCGTCTTGATCTAAAAAATTTTGCCAAGTTATTTCCTTGCACGTTGTTCTAAAAGTGAAAAGACGCGGTTGTATTTCTTCGCCACTTCGTGAGCCATTTTCATTTTTCGTCTTGCCCGATTCAATTATTATTTTTGCGGCATCAGCAAGCTAAGCAAAACAGTCGAAACTCCTCGTGTTCATCATCCGCATCCTGTCAAATTTTCCCACTTTCTCCGAAAACACGGCCTATAAATAGCCCTGTGAGGTACGGAGAAGCCAGCAACTTTTCAATTTATGATGGCACAAAGTGGAATCAATTTTCTCTGGGCAAAACACCCAACTCGTTTCATCCAGTCATATTAATATATTTATGTTTGGCGGTGGCTGCGGCGGCGACACAAAATGGCGGCGATTGATGGACTACCGGAGCCAGACAATTAAGAGAGATTGCCGTGAAACTTTTCGCGTTTCTCTTCTGCACTGTTTCTTCAACAATGACAGTTGGTAAACGATAGTGGTATTTATCGAGTGATTAACAAGTTGCTCGGCCGCCTTGATCCGTGCCCGGAGTCGCTCCGGTGTAAACTAATCGTTCTTCAACCCGCTTACCTGATGCGAGAGGATCGATCTCAGGGCGTGATCGATGGCGGGGTTTACGCGCTAAACGGTTTCGGGGAGTGTTAAAATTAGTAAATGCTGAACGTAAATAAAGCACTTTCCTCATTTAACAATCGGATGCGGATAGCTTACGAGTTAACGACAAAAATATCAAAACAATATGTACAGCAGTGTATGCAATTATTTTATACAGTATACAGTAAATTTTGGAAAGATCTGGACTGTCAAAGACAAAATTGTAGTAGTTTCTACATTACCCGGTTGGTACCTACTATGATTTTTCAAATTATTTCTATAAATTTGATAATGTCAAATAAATTAGGAATTCGTATTTTGTTCAAGTAGGAAATTCAAGATTAGCGCGAGAGAAGAGGGCAACGACAAATTAGTATATGGAAGAAAAAAATTAGAAATAGTGGGAGGAATAACAAATTTGTGCTGAAGCAGCTCGCGTATTTTCGGTATTGTTAACTGATTCGGAATGCGACACCGATTAATTTATCTTGGTTGTTTGTCACATTTATTTGGACGTTTCCTTTACAGACTTTATTAAATTGCTATGTTCATTGGTTGCTACATTCGACTTTAAATGATTGTGTTTAAGATCAAAACATCCTAAATTTGTTTTGCTACTAGATTTGACGTAAGTATGCTTCAGAGAGAAGATTTCATATCCAACTACACCTTAAACAAACATTTTATTGACAATTTTATTTTTACAGTCCACGGCATTTGAACTTTATAAAATGATAAAATTTCAGAATTGATTTTTGTGGTTTTGTGTTAACTTAATACAGGGTCATTATAAATGGATTGTCCCATCGTAGTTGGCGTTGAATACCCACACAAATTTTGAATGTGCCGCTACCCTCGCAACGTTAGACAAACTAGTGGCCAGATTTCCACTACCGCCGGTAGCGCCACCTGCTGTCGGCGATACTAGTCTCACTGATGTTATGAAGCTTCAGGCACATTCAACTACGTCACCAACGCCTACTGCGATGAGACAATCATTTGTATTACTCCTTGACGGTCTCTAGATAGCTTTTTTAATTTCTTTTTTAATGAATGGTCAGTTTTTTGGCGTTAGAAAATTAAAGTCAACACAAAGTGCACATGATGTAATTGTTGTCAGGTAACGTAATACAAGAATCTTGATAAATTTCAACATGAATAAATTATTGTTTATTCCCCCAGCGAATACGTATTGCATTAACTGAAAACACAAATTAATTACCAAATGAATTCAATTGATAATTGTATCGATAATGATAAATTAATAAAGTGGACGTCATATTGAATTTTTACACTCTAATAATAATTATTCCAGTTTTATAAATCTTCAGCAAAAACGAAATTAAAGTGTTTCCAGTCGTCAAGTGTTTAAGGTTGCAGCATTGTTTAATGCCTGTGCATGCGTTGGAAACATTTAAAAGATGATTTATTGAAGAATAAACATTTGAAAATTTCACTAATAAGAATACTTTGCCTGTGACATGTATTTTTGCTCACAGTGTACATTTTATCGATCGAAACAACATCTGCAGCCTCCCCACATTCTTGTTTCTGTTTGAATCAAAGTCGGCAGCTTTTCTACTTCCCATTATGAATTTTCCTCCGAACGGATTTGAGTTTGTTTAAATTTATAGAACGGAGCGCGTGCATCGGATAAATATTTATAGGGCGAGTCAGAACCGGACTGGGTCCGTTAATGTCGGTCGCATATTCATGTCGGAATCCGATCCAGAAAAATCCTCATCAAAAAAGTCGATTCGTTCGGATTTGCAAAGCAATGTGGGAAAACAGACCGCGACACGGGGCGAAATGTAAAATAGCCATAAATATATGCGCACGGTGTAATGCTGCATTTTTAAACACGTCCGAGGTAGGCCTTTTCCACCTATAAACCGCCCTATTGAATATGCATGTTCCGCACGTTAGAAACAGAAACAGATCTCCATTCATTTGCATATAAAATGCGAACTGAAAATTTCAGCCGCTTTCTAGGCTTCTGACTGACACTACGTTTGATATCTCCGTTACTTTGCGACAAAACGAAACAATGTTGCATTGAATTAGCCCCGCGCCACTCACCGGTCCAATTAGGGGGTTGAAATTTGCTAATTGTCGGGTCACGTGACCGCAAACCCTATCCACAAGAAGGAATCTCGCGGTCGACCTGGCGGCGTTATGATATTTTTATGGGAATTCGACGGCAGGAGAGAACGGGGAGACGAAATCACGGAATAATCTCTCCATTTGTATAAATACGGGAAACTCTTGAATGGGAGCTTTAAAAGATTTATGTACATGTCAATACGACATATAAACATCGAAATAAATCATGATTTGAAAGCCGATTAGGGGGAGGAACGGGTTTTTAGGTGCCTCTCGAAAAATGAAGGGAATTTCTAGGGACAGCTCCTAGAATCCAGAGTTGCGTAACGCAAAAAATAAACGTATTTTATCACAAATCTCGTTACATGTCCACATTAATTTTAAATTCTGCAAACTGATCCAACATTGAAGTGTATTTTTTTATATAATTAAAATTTGTATTTGTTGTGGCACTTACTGTTGGCAGAATATGAGGCAACCCTCGAGTCAACAAACTACGTCAGCAGCTAAAGCTAAATTATTAATTAAACGTTTTCAACTCTAAACCGGAACAAATTGATACGTTTGCAATTATCCAATTGAAGAATTAAATTAGCGCGGCCTCGGGCAGGTAGTGCCCCGTTTCTCCTTTTCATATCGGCGAAAATGCAGCACGATCCCATGAATATTTAGTTTTAAACACATAAATTTTCGGAAGGATTACGGCGCCGCGAGACGATTTGAGAACGCAAGCTTAGAACTTTTGGAGCAGGATATTTTATTGCACGTTCCTTTAAAAATGCATGCCTGGTAATAAAATTGCCACCAATCACGATCCTAATCAGGTCGAGCCGCAACTGCCTTTGGAAAGTGTGCGTTTTTGACATCGCAAATTCAATAACTCTAAATCACCCAAGAATCTGTTCGAGGGCGATCGAAAATGTCCCGGCAATTCTTGCTTTCACCGAGGGAGAAGAATTTTAAATAGGACGCCGAAAATGAAAAGAAGAAAATTAAGAGCGAATTATGTGGCGTTAAAAAGAACTACACGAAATTCTCGTTAGTCATACCTACTTTCGGTAATATTTTCTGGAGGGAATTAATTTATTCAAACATATTCATTGTCGATGGGTACGAATTCTTGGAAAAGCTAGGGGTGTGTAGTTACTTTATATTCAATTAAATATTCCACCTCTTCGTATTGCGAACAGTTTGTAATTCTCGTAAATATTAGTCATTATACTAACTCGTCGAACCGGAAAAATAATTATTCACTGTCTAGTGAAATATGTGAGGGGGAGGGATTTTCCGACAAACACACCGATATGGTGATAGTACATACGGTGGTGCTTTAATTAAGACGACTTAATCCTTCCTTTTTTTAATTAAACGACATTCATAATAAAAATGTAAAAAGTCATCATTTTGGAGTAAGTGCTGTTTGTAAGACTCGGTCTCAAAATTTACGATTTTAATTAAACAATAACAACTGTTTCATGAATATTATTATATTTCTCATCGAGAAGAGCAGACATCTACTAAGAAACAATGAAAACTAGTGCATTAACTTTGATTAATGTTCTCAGTTATTAAAACTCCGGAGGAAATATAAGCATCGAGTGAAATATTTAAATTTTTAACGGTTCAAATGAAGTATCTAGCCACTAATAAAACATAACTAGCTGAAAGTTATTAAATTGGCTACGTAATTGGTTTGCTTTCGACTGTTTTCATTACTTCGTGCAACTTTAGAAACCCTGAAATGTTTTACATTTCCAGAGTTTTTCGTCCCAACAGCATTAAAAACACATCTGAACTTATTTTAAGAGGGTCGAATTATGCAAACCTTTTTATTAAAAATGAAACAAATTTTTGCCGGTCCCGTTCTCGACCGACGACATAATTATTTCCGCTTTAACTTGAAACAAACAACATAAATTGTTGGAGATTTTTGCAGTAGTTTTACACTTGGTACCGTGAACGTGAAGCCGATTATGGACTAGAGCTTATCGAAATGTACACTTTAGGCCCGGCCTGCCTTTGTAATTGGTTTCCAAAAGTTTTGCAAAATGACAGGCTCCTTGCTCCAGCTCGGTTCCACTTTAATTGCCCTCCGCGATAAAATCATCCGCATTCACATTCGAATTCGTCGTGAGATAAGAAAAACCCGCTGTAAAACCAGCCGGAAAACAGATTTTCCCCCTTGAAATTACATATTCATAAACGACATCTTTTCGTTTGTCGTTATTTGGAAAATGAGCAGGAGACATAGTTTGCATTCCGGGTGCGAGGCGGGGGGTCGTGTGCGTTATCTCGGCCCACGTACCGCTAACACCCTCATCTCGGGCCGAACGAGCTCTACGTGCCCGAATGGGGCGCGCTATCTGTCGTCTTCAGCCCGCAGCCATCGGACTAAAAATTTTTGTTGTTATGTTCGTATTTGATCAAATGAGTTCGAAAGTTTTGCGCCATCTGAAATATTAAGGTGGGCTTCCGGTGTTCGAACCGGAATCGTAAAACCCGAATATGGAAAGATATTGTCTCAATTTTTTATTGGCTCACCGAACGGGACGATCAAGCGTTTATGGGGTTTTTATGGGGGATGCATAAATTATGCACCCTGCAAATATTCATGGATTATCTGAAATACCTGCCGGCTAGTTGCGTTGTTTGTTACCAATCCGATTACGTCGATTTTCCTCATTTCATTCGACCGGAACAATTAATATTTGCACAATTTCAATTTTCATTTTAACACAGCAAACACATTTTTTTCTTAACTAAATCAATATTACACCTCTAATGCAAAACTGCTAGTTTTTAACGAAAATTATATTATTAGAAATAATCACTTTTACATTTGTACGGTGGTGAAGTAGAACCCCGATTAAAAAAAAACCGTTTTTGTAACTTTTTTGATCAGTTTGTGTTGCATTTTTTCCAATTAATTTTTGTCCAGGCAGAGCTCAGGAACGGCAAAGTTCGGCTCTCAAAAAATAGCTCTCGCCGTGCAAATTTATAGGCCTCGTTCGTATTTTTTCTCCGGTGAAAAATGTGTAAATGTAAATGGCAACCGAGCAATTCATCGGTGCGGAGTTAAACGCCGGCCCAACGGCATCCGAAAAATAAAAATAATAGTCTACCCGAGGAGGAAATTGAATTAATTGCTAATGCGTTCACATAAATTCTCCCAGGACTGTACCGATTAAATATCGACATATAGGTGTGTAATTAGTCGAGTAATGGCGCCCTCTAATTACATGTGAAAGGTCGCATTAAGGCTGTACCGATGCACGCCCGAATCCGGCGACAATGTAATTAAGGCTGAATTAGAATCCGACTGCTAATAGCTGGCCCAGCGCACCTTCTTCCGTGATCGACAGGACCGGATTCGGTTCAGATTCAATTAACGACGACCAGACACATCGATATTTACCTGAAACAAATAAAAATGTATTCAAAACATTTGTCATTCGTAAATGATCGTTGATAAGTGCCCCAGTTAGTTTCGTCGGTCGAGTTGATATTATTTATGACACAAAAACGGAAAATATACACAAGAATCATGGAATAAGAACGCTTATCTACGCTTGACAAGTTGCTCGTTATTTTCCTTGCACGATGCAAACTTAAAGTATACCCGCTTTTCAAAATTTTAAGCCATAACGGCATGCAGATCGAGGCAATTGTTGGATTGTAGAAAATTTATTTGTTCTAGCAGTAATAAAAAGTGTCGTAACTGCTAATGGCGGAGAGGTGTATGTCGCATACAGCGACCATTTCTTCGACTCGCCACACGTCTAATAACGATGCAGAAAGCTGCCAACATCCATAAAAACGTCAAAATTCGGAATTGCCAACAAAAATAAAGGAAACACGTGCTGCAAATGCGTTTAGGTTTCTCTTTGTTGTGCGGTGTTCCTTACGTCTGAAAATATTAAATGTGTGAAAGTTTCCCGAAAAAAATTCTCATCAAAGAGGAGAACCGTCAAGTCTTGTAACTTTCCCGTTGCAACACTTACCTGTTCGATCGAAAGCGAATTTCATTTCTAATGGATTCTCAATTTCAAGAGTGATCAGGAATTACATCAACAACTCACGATAAATGAGCTATCCGTAATCTAATAAATTTTCCGCGCCATTAAACGTTCGATTATTTAAAGCGACGATTGTTGCTGACCAATGGGAGGCGCCCACTTACGATCTCAGGAAGTGATTAATGGTGATCTGCAACGATTGACCCTGAACATTTTTGCATCCGACCTTTGACTAGGGGTCGATTGAGCCATTTTTCAAAGCACTCACGGCGTTTTTCTTCAAGGATAAATCTCCCTTTTTGCCCTGCATGAATATATATGTTTGTTTGAATAATTTCAAATCACCTTCTATCAATCACAGCGATCATCTTTCGTGCTCGGGTTAGAGGAGCCGCACTCTGTACAAATTAAATGCCACTCCGACACGATCAAAATACTCATGTTCTGTATTAAACTATTTCCGTTGATGATCGATGCACCGACAGGGAGATTTGTTTCGTTCGAGCATGCCGAAAAAAGTTTGCAACAAGTCTCGTTTCACCCTCGTTATGCTCCAGGTTTGGCCCCACCAGATCGTTTTAGGTTACTTAAAGGTTTGGTGAAAATAAAACTGTACCAGACTATAGTAAATTCGTTTTAATAAACAATTGTCAAAATGTTGTCAAGTTGGTATACTTGTCAAAATTTCAAACCTAGTTATTTCATAAATCAATGTTGGTATCTCTGAGTGTCAGTCAAATTTCGTCCATTTGACATGCGCAGGACTTGTTTAAATACAGGGTGTTTCTGAAATAAGTACATTAATTTTAACTGGTAATAGAACTCATCAAAAGGAACAACTTTTCTCTCTGCCATTTTGGCGAAAAACGTTGCGTAGTGGCTTAAAAAAATAGGAAAGATTTTCCTAAAACCGTTCATATCTCCAAAACTAAGCTACCTAAAAACGTGAAACAACCAGATTCTTACGAAGTGGATTTTTTGCTATACGGGTAGATTTATTTGAATTTCGATTTCGGCGTTAAAACACGTTTTCTGGATGAAAATAGATGTTTTTTTCATATTAGCGCTGATCTCAATTAGCCATTGCAGTATTTAGTGGGGTAGGGTTATTTTAGTGAAAAATCTTTCCAATTTTTTTTTGGAATTAAACATCGTTTTTCGGCAAAATTGTAGATAGTAAAGTTGTTCCTTTTGACGAGTTCTATTACCAATTAAAATTAATGTACTTATTTCTGTTACGCGTTGTATAAAAGCATAAAATTCAAAATTGGCGAAGAATTTAAAGTTTTACGTAAAAGGGGTACAGTCAGTCAGTCAATTGTCAAAGTGTTGTCAGGTTGGCAAAAAATTCGAAACAGTGAATTTTATAAATCACGTTTAGAACATTGACTTTTGAAATTGTCACCGATTGTCACATTTAACAATTTAAATTAAACACGTGTCTCACTCATAAACATATGTAACATAACCTCAATAATGATCTAGGGGAAATCTAGGGTGAAAATGAAATAGAACTGCACCACATATCAATGATTTTTAATATACAGTTTGGTCTTTTCGTGTATTTTGACACTGATAATTGATTATAAAAAGACGGACTATAGTCGCAATATTTTTTGTAGACAAAATTATGTTGGAATCGTTTAGCCTATCTCGCCGGATTTAACGATAAATTACAAGATTTTTTTCAAGTGGTAATTATTATTAATGCTTTTTGCTGGTCGCTTTGTAATTTTGCTCTCCACATGAAACACGTATTGACTATACCATTATTATTACAACAGTGATAATCTGCTTGGGTTGCGTGTGTACAGTTCCAGCCCGACCTAATCAAAAGCTCAAATCCACGTGCGAGGCTCAAAATTACACAGTCCGGTCATCAAATTAAGTCATAACAGTTATTTATTAGATAAATGAACTAATTTACCCTCCGGCTCATGCCTATTTGTGACAAATGTGCTCAGTGTCAAGATTAATGTCTGGTCATTAGCGTTCCGCGCGAGTGTACTCTTCTCCCCATCGGAAGTAACCATGGGAAAAACGTGCGAAATTAATCGCATCGCGTCCCCCGTTTTTGGCGGAAAAAAGCTAAAGTATTATCAAGAAGCTGAATGGATGAGAGAGGCGGAAGGACCCGTGGCAAGTGAGGACAATAACTCTGAGCAGCGGAAGTGGGAGAACGATAATGCACCGCACCGAGCGCCATAAAGAATGACTTGTTATCCTGGCCGGTCGTTAATTATATACCAGCGCCTTCGGAAGGCAAACACAATTATCCACGAGGCCCGGCTATTTTCGCACGTTCGAGCGTTGTCCTGGAGGTACCATTATACGGGAAATATTGCTATATTTCATGAAACATCGGCCACACTTTTGATTTAAGCGGCGGCTTAAGAATTTATCGCGCCGTGGAAAATCCAAAAGGCGCATGATGTCGACTCGAGAAAATCACGACAATCGCGATTTTCTAATCTGATCGAATTACGCAGCATACCTATCGGAAAAGTTGGGTTGAGGAAAAGACGAACAAACATTTCTGTACTGTACAGTGATTTCGAGACAACGTTGCCACTCTATGATTCGCTGAAGTGGTGTTCATTTTGATAATTTAGTGTCTACAAAAGAGAAACAATGACCGTACGGCGCGTAAATATCAATTCTGGGCTTATTGTTTTAGATTTGTCATCGGCAGGAAAGTTTTTCCCCTTATCCGCTTCCTCCGTTCGCTCTAACTGCGATTTATGCCCTTCTCGCATCACATATATTTCAGTAATCTAGCCCTCTTCAGATGCCATTTTTCTCAATATATCTGCGAGCCCACTAAACATCTGTGATATATTCCATTAAACTTTTGGCTAATAACCATCTGGCTCTAGATTTATAAGGCGTTCGGAGTCGTTTGCTCCGTTTGCGTCGGCAGACATATTGCCCTAAACATCCAAGATGACGGTTCTGGCTCCGGTTCAAAGTCAACCGCTCATTACAATAATTTCGGGGCGTGATTTCACCCCGATTTTTACACCCTCACCGAATCCAACTTATCGAGTTACACACCCCAACGGATATTCTGCTTATGAGAGTTAATGTTCGGCTCTTTCTGGCGTTTTAAGCGTCGAGTGCACTCCTCACTTAATGTACCTGCGCTCGTGCCGTGCCGTGCGTTGCTTCCCTCTTAGTACCTTTATTTCTTGGACGTTTCCATCTAATGGCCGCACTAATCGATAAGCACTAGACGACTATTCCAAACACATTAAGGACGAAATTATTAAGTTTTATCTCCGGGGATTACTCGTCCGCCGGCTTCGCTATGAAAAAGTACGGAATTCGCAAACCGGGAAACTTCTTCCGACACCCAAAGACCACCAGATCAGCACCGATCGAATCGAAAGACTTTGATGGCTTATTCGCCAGTTAACGGTTTATCAAAGACGGATGTGTCATGTCGTGATTGATAACGACTTTATTTCTATGTAATATACTCTAAGTAAAAATAAATTGTCAATTCTTTAGATTATCCTTTGATGGAGTTCTCGTGGCATTTGTGTTCAACGTTTTCAGAGATTTTCAAATTATTATTTTCAATTATTAAAAATGAAATGAAATGAAAAGAAAAACATATAAATACTGTAAGAAATTAAACATTTGTGGTAAAGCAGTTCGTTTATTTTTATAATTGTTAACCGATACTGAATACAAAATAGATTGTGTACTTTATTTTAGTTGTTGTTTAGTGTTGTAACTTCTTTACAGTTTGTCGCTTTTATTTATTATTAAATTAAGGTAAATTGCGGAGGCAAACCTTTTACCCAACTGAACTAAAACCGAGGCTATGTAGGTATTTTAGTCATGATTCCCCTTGTGTTGATCATATCGTTTTTTAAACTGACTAACATTTTCAGCATTGACAATTTGGACGTTTCCTTAAAGTAGTCCGGTCGTCTCAGTTTCTAGTCAATAGAGCAACTGATTTCTAAATTCGTACAATCAAAATTTTTCTACAATGATACAATCAAAATTTTATGAGAAATTATTTCCGATTTATTTGTATAGATTTATAAAGAAATAATCACTAAATATGTATATAAGTTGACATTTTTAATTGGATCTTGTTTTGACTCAAGAGTTGGTCGCGTTGCGTTAGCATTGGTGGTGAGTCACGTGGTCGTCTGGACAATGGCTGACACTTCCGCATTAATAGCTGTGTATTCTTAGTTCTGTGTTCTTAGTTTTCTCAATTTTTCTCTTTGGAATGCCCGGTAAGGATGATAATTAAGAGCACCAGCGAATTCCTTAAGTCATTTTCTATCTTTACAGTCGTTTTTTGTCATAAAATCAATGCTTTTTAACTGCACAATTTCAATTTATAAATGCTGCGAAACACCTGTCCATAAGATGCCATGTTATTCAGTCCATTTTCGAAACCCTTTTATTCAAAATTTAACTCGGTAAGCCCCTTAAAAAACTTTATTTTGGGATTTATATCCCAAAAGTGTTCAACTTTGATTTATACACTTTTTGTTACAAATTCAATGGTATCAATGTGACGACCGGGGACCGGACTACTTTAATGGACATTATTAAATTACTGTTTCTTGGTTGCCGCGTTTCGATTTAAAAGTATGTATGTATTTAAAATCAAAACATGACTTCAATTTGTTTTGTTACTGAATTTGTAGTAGATATTATAATGGGTAGACATAACATTCGTCGAAACGGTCGAAATTCGCATATCACGAGAGAAAAAAAATGTTATAAAAACGAGTCAAAGAGAAGCGACGTCGACATACGAGTGATGACGTCATTGTGGCACGCTTTACACAGAGATGTATTTAGTATTGAATTATTTAAAATTGTCTTACAATAGTTAGGTATGTAACCTTCGTCCAGCGAGATATTGGGAGATTTTAAATTTTATTAAATTAACCCAACACTACAAAATGCACTAGAATACATTAATTATAGCATTTATAGCATAATTTCAGGGCAAAAATGTTACTGCTTGAATAAATATATAAATACAAATATTTCAAATTTTACGTGCGCTAGGTACTACTTTCTCTACGTAGAAATCCTAGAGTTTAGTGATTTTTATGTCAACCAATCTCTTGGACAAACTATAGTATGTAGTTATGTACATACGAGGGCAGTTTGAAATGTTGTGAGCCTAACATAGAACCAAGTATTTTTTCCATCACCAAGCTTTGCTCATCTCACAATTTTCAATCTTCCATAAGAATGATTAAAACACGGTATTTGATAGTTGATACTTTCTGAAAATGTAAACAAATATTGACGTTTGGCCTTCCTCGTGACGTCACACGCTGTCTGACTTGAGGCCTGGTGTTCTAGATGGCAATGACAGTACCCAACTCGGCTTTAATTTGCGTAGGCGTATTGCCTTTTAAATGCAAGAATTTACTCACTGCACGAAATTCGATTTTCTCCATTTTATCAAAAACACTGACACGAACTGACACAAAAGACTCTCACACAACAATGAAACATCCAAAATGGCAGAAATTTTTTTAGGTCCTTGTCAAAGCCCATATGATTGTAGTATTAGAATGATTTTGACGAGTAACGTCAGCTTCGTATTGAGGCTCATAACATTTCAGACTGCCCTCGTACATTAAAATTATACATACGTGTCTCTTGTTAAATTTGTTAGTTCAAAGCTCAATTTCGCCAATAACAGTAATAACACTCGGTTAGTTAAACTGTTAATGCCCAGCAAGGACAATTCTTCTATTCTTCTTCACTATATTCACTTGCTAAAATTCTTATTATTAAAAAAAACAACATTTGAACAATAATAAGACCAACAAAAATAGAACAGTTCACGTGCACTTCACCCTTCACCTCATAGAACACAGTTTATGTGTCTCTGCATGACGAGAATGCAGGTGTTCTTGATATTCGAATTTCGACCGTTCGACGTATCTGATATCTACCCAATTTTTTTATAATAAGTACAGTAAAAAAAATAAAAATCAGAAGTTTTTTTGAATTTACTATGAAAGCTGATAAAGCGAGATTTCATAATTTTTCAGTGGTAGGTAGTTACGTGATTATTAAGCGAATGAGCAATTTCAGTTTAGCATAGCGTTAAAGTGGCACTCAACGTCTGAAAAAAAGTCAATTTTAGCGTGTCAAAAGTGGAGTGTTTTACGAATGAGACCCTCGCAACCCTGACGTAATCAAATATATTATTAAACAATTCGTTCTCGATCCATTTTCTGTGTAAAACCGTGTAAACAAGTTGAACATCTCTGTTTATTAAAACCGAAGTGTGGAGCCTCCAGGTGGATCAATACCACCGTCATTCGGCTTTATCACTGGGTTTTTAAAAGCGTGCTGGTCCGATTTTTCGCCGGAAAAAGATCCGCTCGAGTCGCGATAAGAGCCCGACTCCCTTCCATAAAAGTATTTCCTTTTGTGCGAACGGAATTATTCAGGAAGAATGACACTCAAACTACGAGATTATACTAATTAGGGATTTATTTAAACGATTAGTAAGAAAATTAGAGCCAGTTCCATTAAAATAACGCCAGCGCCAGTAATTGTCTTCGGCGCCCGGATGACACTGGGCCCGAATGTTTACGACCAATTAGACGAACAGCCAACAATTTCACTTTTAATTAGGGAATAATTATCTTTGTCAGTGCAGAGATAATGTCTGATGCATGCGCCTTCTGATTCATATTAATCCAATAAGTACGCGACACGAAAACGCTCCTTGGGCGACATGTCGACGAGGAGTCGCGACGACAACAACAACATTCGCACACATAACGGAGTTAATTCGATTGTGATTAAGAAATTCTCGGCTCGGAGGAAAGTGCAACCAACAAAGACATGAAAATGCCCTCGAGTACAGTTAGTGGATGATGCGCCTGTGTAAACTGATCTTTAACTCGATCTACCGCAAGGCGATAGCCTTTATGACGATGGAGGGCCGACTCATGCATGGAAATTGAGTCCCGGCCAAATTGACAAGGCAACATTCTAACAGACGGGACGTGCCGGACACTGGACTCTTATCTTCGGGAGGGAACGGCGTATGCGACTTGACTACGCGGTCAGATTTCACCCGCAGGGAAACGAGATCTCTCTGCTGTGCGAGCACACTTCGTGGACAACCGTCGATTGTGAACCTCATTTCTTCCCACATGCAAACTCGTTACTATTATTATTGTCCCAGAAATTAATCCGATCTCTCAATCTCACTGGTCGTAAATATAGAACATATTTTTTTTACGTGTGGGGGTCTTGTTCGAAATGTCATTTAATTTTAGCGCAGTACTTGTGGGCGAAATCACATTTTTGGCAGAGACAATATTTCGTCGAGTGGGAAATTTCGTTCGACAAATCTATACTCTTAATCATTTATTATCCTTCTGGGGGTTCCGCCCCCGGGTCCGGACGTTTGTGTATTCGAAGCAAACAAACTTGGAAAATAGTTGGAGCGTGCATCTCCGGACTTCCTCAATACAGGAGTTTGATAATTGCGCTGCGGTTCGACGGACATACGTATACCTATATATGTAGGATATGTATTATATAGTTTCGGGGGGCAACATCTAGTCCGAGGGTCAGACTTGAACGTATTGATCAGGGCCAAACAAGCGGAACAGATTTGTCCCAGGTGAAATGTGTGTCCATATAAAACACGCACGGCACACACGTCAAATATACTGCTGATGTCAGGGGCGTAGGTTCGGTTTCTTTGTCGGAATTATATCTTGGCGGCAAATCCAATCCGTTCTTGTTAGACGTAATAAAACGGGGAAAATAGCCGGAGGGATGCGAGGAAGTGTATCGCAATTGCTTTCGTGTTTGAGCTCATCCATCTCGAAGCCCATGTTGCAATATCTATTAGGTGAGCTCTGGAAGACCTGGATTTCCAGCCAGACTTGCCGCCATTAAGTAACAAATCGGCGTCTCCGACAGGATTTTGTCTTACACACAGAGAGGCAACAATGTGCTCATTTCTGCTGCACGAAGAAACACCTAGTATTAAACTGCACAAATTTCATTTTTACGATGCGTACCGGGCTCGACCGTGTGCTTTTTTCTGTCGGCGATCTCTAACATTGTTATTTATTCCGGTTTACAAGTAACTTTTTCGACGATTCTAAAGCGCAAAACTCAACAAAGGCCGCCACCTTCGGGCGATCAGAAAGTTTCTTGTTCTCGTGTTGGTATTCCGTATTTTTGTCACGGCAGAACTCGATAAACAACTAGTTCTGAATTTAACATGTTTTAAAGGAAAAAAAACTTGGCCAATACGCCCGGTGAATACCCGAATGATGGCATTTCGCAACACTTCATTTGCATCGACTCGTAGATAACTGCATTACCGAACGTTCGAATTATTCATTTCCATATTGTCGAGTGTTGTGCATTTTGTTTTGTCGGATTTTATAGTCTACACCTGCCATAACTCACTGTTTTTGCGTGTCGAAGGCACTTCCCGACTTTTTAGGTTTCTTCGTAATTTTAATGTTACCATAAACGTTGTATGTTCTGTCTTCATCGCGCTCACGAACGCCACGTCGTGTTTTGAATATTATATTTAAATCAGACATGGTGGGCTGTGTGAATATAGGTTGCACGATAACTTCAAACCCATATTTACCCTCGACAATTCGAATTTCGTATGGATAATAGATTAAAGGTATTCAAGTAAAGTATGTCCCCATTTTTTGTCGAAAATATCTTAAATGACCAGTTAAGTTAAATTATATTATTCTCACTTTGTTCGGAGCAAGAGGAACTTTGAAAATAAACAAAATTCTTCCGGGAGAACACCATCCGTCCCCCAGCAGTACCCTCCTTGTTTACCTTGAGGCAAACAAACAACTTTGTTGTGGCTCATAATAACTAATTGCCGAAACAAATACACTCTTATCGCAAATCCTTAACTTTGGGTGAAAACGTTCAAACACGGGATTAAATAAGTCAACATTTCGGAGATTGTTCATTTGCATATCCTAATCTACCTTGGGTCGTCTTTTCATTGCTCAACCGACCGATACAGTTTCAAAAAAAAATTCTGACAACAGCAATAAAAGTAATAACGCGATATGACAATTCACTTCGTTATTTTTATCAGCATTTGTTGGAAAATGTATGGGACTATAATTAAGCCTTCGCTTTATCTTCATTATATTAAAAGCTCATAAATCTAACATTTTCCCCGCCATCATTAAACGCGTTTCTTCTCTTTTTAAGCATGGGCAATCGTGACACATACTTTCCCAACAAATTTCCCCTAAGGAGTTATTTTTGGAAAAATTACTCTTGTTTTTGGCGGTAAAACGATAGCTATGTATTTATTATATCACCGTTTAGAACAGTGTAAAGTTTGAAATTCCCGCCGTTAGACACGAATAACATTTGTTTATGTTTAATCGGGACATAATTGAACATGTTTGTTTTCAACAAGGGGTGCCCTTAGATATTTGCTTCGAGAATAGGAATCGTTAAGTTATTCTATTTTTAATGTAAAATATTGTAAAGAAAAAAAAAAGAGAGATTTTCTTGGCTCAAAATTTTAGGTTAGCTGTCAACATGCTCCAATTAATCTACGCTTTAAAAAAGCACAACAATTGACGGTTTCTTAGAAGGCAAATAAGTCACGAAAGAAATGTTTAGTCTTAATCCAACACTTCCTTCTGTAACAGTTCTTAAAACATCATTAAAACCCAAAAATGTATTTTATCTTTTAATATAAATGTTAATGTAAGCCTCAACAAATGATTTTATCTGAGATTCCTGTTTCATATAATTCTAATTTTATGTATTACATTTTTTTGATGTTCAATAAACTTTTCAATTCTCTTTAAACTGTTTAATTATAAAATGGGTTCATAAGTCGACTAGTGTTTTATAGACCTCATAATATATTCAAAATCGGCATTATTATGACTTCATAATAGACAGGTTTTGGATAAAAGTTTTAATCTAAGATTGAAAAAGAAACTTGAAATTTTACACTGGAAAAGTGTAGAATAAAATTGAGCTTATCAAAAAATTGTACAGAAAAAAATAAAGTTTTCTGGAGCGGCGCATCCACCAAAACCGGGGGGAACTTCGATGCGTCACTAATCTTGAACCACGTCGCCTTATCTGATGTTGTATCGGATCCGTTATTTGCTTACGGCCTAAAATTAAATTTTCCGTTTCCATCGAGTGGCGGCGTTCACTCGCATTATGCCCCGTCCGATATAAATTTACATTAGCAGTGAAAATTGCGTGCCGAACAGACAGGCGGACCACCGCACCGGATTATTTCATCATAAGCCGACCAAGCAGATTGGAATGTAAGCGAACAGCTGCTGCTCAAATGATAATCAAACGATGCCGGTCGGCTCGCTAATCCGGAATTACGCCCCCGCACCACCCCATACACCTGTCCTTTACTCGACCAGAAGTAATTAGTCGTTGGAATCGACACAATCACAGGTGCCAAGGAAACCACCCCAATCGATACCCATATCGAATGTTGGGGTGGGAAACGACACCTCCGCCCAAAAATAGGTCGGCAATTAGTCTAGCAATTTTGTGGAATAGTGTGCATTAGGTAACAAGAGCGCGGTCCGGACCTCTATGGGGGCCAACAAAGTCGCAATTATCTTTCACTTTATGTGATTGGTACATTGGCATCCAGCGCGGGGCGGCTTTTAACATTTATTGCAATTAGGGGGTTGCACGGGTATTTCTGGATAGGGGTCGGCTATTACGTTTTATGGGTATTATTAATGTTGCAGGATAGCGGTCGCTGCAGGAGAAATGCGTAAATCACCCCAAATTGAGTTATTATTATTTTAATACGCTGCCAACACATCGAAAGCGAAACATTCATAAACTCCGATTCGGATTTCTACTGTCTTTAAAAGTACGATACGTATTTTTATCATTTTTATAAATTTTAATGACCGTAATTTTTTGTGAAACTTTTTTCCTCGCCACTCAAACGCGAGATTATTATTGGATATTTTTTATGTGGGAATTACCGGCCGAATATTCTTCTCACAAATGATTTTTTCGTCTTTCATACACAACAGATAAAAAACGAGTTCTTTATCTTCAGTAATAAAAAAACGGTCGTTTTGTAAATTCAAATGGGTTTCCATTTTGGAACTGTATTAGAGATAATGTTTTTTATTAATATTTTCCCGTTAAAATTACCTGCTTTATGTGAATGTCTGTACGTTCCGTTAATGGAAAAAAAAACTCCGACGATAGCGTATCATCTCGATGATCAATAATGGCTCGGTAATAACAGCACTTCCCTTCTTAATATCAAGGCTCAAAAAACAATTTTCCCATTCGTTAAATTGAAAGTGTCTCGATTTCCCCTTAACGACATTAATTAACGTAATGTCCTTACGCGGCCAGATAATTCAACCGTAACCGTAATCGTAGAAACTCCGAAATGATATATCGGCTATCTGTTATGGCGGCGTCTGCGCTAGTTAATATCGCCCCCAAAATAAAATATTACGAGTTCGATAGTTAATAACGAACGCCATCTGTTATTTTGGACCAGATCGAACTAGATTAAAAATGTCACGACGTAGACGATGTGAATTTTAGCTAAATTGTTTACCCACGTATTATGCAGCGAGCAAACAGGGAGGGTAACCTATATGCTGACATTCTTCCCTAATTAATTAAATTGCCTGAATGTGTTCCTGTGTTTGTCCACCGAGGCCGACATTAGGCTTAGATTTTAATAATTAACTCGCCGGTCTGACCACTAACTCACTAAACTTCAAAGTTCATCCAATTTAACATGAATAGCAAATTCAAAATGGAGTCGCACTTTTTTTTTCACCACCATCAAATAAAGATAAAACTCGGTCACGAAAGCAAAAACTGAGTCGCTTTATTTGAGTCCCTTTATTTTTTGTGTTTTCTTATTTAATAACAGTTATCGGGGCAGAATTTTTTTCTACTGTACAGAATGTGTTTATTAAAAGAACGTCGTAAAAAACAATAAAACATGCAGAGAGCTCGTTAATGTTTCGTATTTAACTGACAATTTTATCATGCGAAAAAAAGATTTGTGATCACGTGTATATTTGTGGACAGACTGTAGAATTTGAACGGTTGGTTTTTATTCCATTGAGCTGCACAAATGTTCATTAAAAAATCCAAAGGCGTTAAACGCTCCACTTTTGCACAAATATGATTAAAAAAGCACAATAAAGCTGGCGCGAGCTTACAAAGCCGAAAATCTCAATTTTCTTAAATTGCGAGAGCGGTTAGAAGGATATAAAATTCCCTTTCAACTCAAAAGCAAACAATGGCCAATTTTTAGTTGATTTAAATATCTTTTCATCTTTCACGGTTGCCAACGTGAACATTGTGAACTAATTAACTGACCGTTAAATATAAAGGATGTTAATTGACGAGAGAATCGTAGATATAATTAATTCAACTTTCGTTAATTCGGACGAGTTTTTTGTGTGTGTCCAGTGGCGACTCGTCCCCGTCGACAATTAGCAAGTTTTTCCCAGAGCAAAACTTTGGAGAACAAGTTGTGCAAAGTGTTCGTCTTTGAGTTAGTTAAAGTCTAAGGAAAACAAGGATATTTGGGTAATTCTGAAGGATGTTTCGACTTTATATAACCCTAAAGACTCGAGGCTATTTAACCTCGGAAGAAGCGGAAACCCTTTGAAAGACTGCAAACATCGCGTACGCTTCTTACGAGACAACACTTCGGAATAAGAAGACCCGTGCCCTTTTCAAATTTAATCACTTCACACCGGGAGTTTTCGCGTTGATTACCGTTAAATGAAGCGAAGCGTACTGATTGGTGTGGCAGATTTTCGCTAAAAAAATTAAAAGCGCGCCGTCGATCCCTAACGAGATCTTGTTATAAGTCTCCGTTCCCCCTCCCCCCGGCGCCCCCCAAGTCGAGTTGTTTGGTTTGTGGAGGCACGAAAGCCATAAAGATCGCATGATTTCCCAACATGCAAATATTCGAGCGCCTTAAACAATACACGAGCCGAGGACGAAGATCTTCATAATGGTCCTCGTAAGGCGAAGCCAGGACAACAATTTAAAAGTCGTTACCAAAGGATTGCCAGGACACATTAGGAGCAACTGTTGGTATCGATCCCCTTAAAAACGAATTATGTCACGAAAAAGAAAATGTCGCTTTTCTTCGTGTGCGGCACGGGATATTTATTTTTATTCCGCCGGAGATTCGCCAACGAACTAGAGATAATGACGGTCTTATCAAAATTAGCTTTCAAAAAAACGGATCGCCTCGTTGGGTACTTGTTAAAGGGAAAATCAACCGTTTTATTCGTCTAGTCGGAAGGTCCTTGTGTGTGTTTGTTTAAAGTTTCCATAAACAATTGCTTAGGCGCTGGGTAAATTCGACATCGGGGCTCCAATTAATTTAAAATAACATCGAACGAGGGGGGTCGTGGGAAAAGTCAATTCGCTAAAATTATGGCCAACTTTCATATTATATTTGGGACACTTAGTATACTACGCATATAATAATAACAATAAGAAATTGACTTGAAATTAGAAATCATTACGGAAATTTATATAAATCACGTTTTTCTAGAGGTACTGGTGATTATTGAATAAATTATTAAATCTGGACTAAGTTAGTAAAACATGTACAAAATAAAACAACAGAACTTATTAATTATTTACTCTTTACGTCTTTCTCCAATGTTAATTTAGTGTACCTAGTATTTCCACATTCAGGTTTTGGATTGTCACAACTAAATGGTACGTCTACAAAGTTGTTAATAAGATGCTTGACATTTTAAATCAAACTTTCCAGAAATGTGAAAGATATAGGACAAGCGAGAATAAACCTCTTGCAAAAGTACTTAGTCCGGTCGTCTCAGTTTCTAGTCAATAGAGCAACTGATTTCTAAATTCATACAATCAAAATTTTTCTACAATGATACAATCAAAATTTTATGATAAATTATTTACGATTTATTTGTATCGATTTATAAAGAAATCATCATTAAATATATAAGTTGACATTTTTAATCGGATCTTGTTTTGACTCAGAGTTGGTCGCGTTGCGTTAGCTTGGTGGTGAGTCACGTGGTCGTCTGAAAAATGGCTGACACTTCGGCATTAATAGCTGTTTATTCTTAGTTTTCGCAATTTTTCTCTTTAGAGTGCCCGGTAAGGATGGTAATTAAGGGCCACAGCGAATTCCTTAAGTCATTTTCTATCTTTACAGTAGTTTTTTGTCATAAAATCAATGCTTTTTAACTGCACAATTTCAATTTTTATGTGCCCGCGAAACACCTGTCCATAAGATGCCATGTTATTCGGTCCATTTTCGAAAGCCTTTTATTCAAAATTTAACTCGGTAAGGCCCTTAAAACTTCGGATTTATATTCCAAAAGTGTTCAACTTTTGATTTGTACACTTTTTGTACCTTACCGGTTAGTTACGACCACCGGATCCAATTAAAACAAGACATTTTGCTAACGCATTCGTGCAAAATCTCAAATCACGCCGTCAACAATTTTAGAGGTGCTTACGCAAAATCGAAATTCATTTCTCGCATCTAACAACAAGAACTTGATTTGCAAGACATGCTATCATGGAAACATTTCACTTCACCACATTCACACACCAGTTTTCTGTTTTTCCTGTTTTACATTTCGTCTAGGCGGAACCACGACCCCGTTCCGCATTTTTCCATTTTAATTCCGCATTTTCAAGGCCGACCCATTATTTCCCATTTCAGGACCTATAAAATTCAGCAATAATGCACACCGGCGTCCACAACTCGATCCATCATCAGCGTTTCATCTATTTTTACATATAAGAGCGTGTTTGATCAATAATAGATATAACGCGGCATGTGTGTATACAAAATTTAAATCAGTTTTATCGAATAATCATGCACAAATTTGATTTCGCCAGTTTTAAAACCGAATGCCGGATCCGAATCAATTCCGCAGCTGAATTAAATGCGTCGCCAATTAACTCTGTGTTTATTTCTGAATAACGGAAATAGTTGTTCGAGGCGGTCAACATCCAATTACTGAATGCATAAATTTTACAAGACCATTTGCGAACCATAACGCAATTTCTGAAAATTAGACTCGAATAGGGAAAGATCGTGCCGAATCGATGGATCGGGCTTATTTACGTGGGTCTGTTCAAAAATAGAAGTTTCAAACGTACGGTTTCGATGTTAATAATTGATGGGGTAATTATTGGTAACTTGTTTGTTTCAAGCAAAAAGTACCATCGATATCACTTTACGGAACACTTACACAAAGTTTTAATTGTTACAAATACCTACCGAAAAAGCAAAGATTTTTCTTCTACTCCTGTTGAATATTTAATCTTTTTTGTACATTTCGTGAAGTGTATTCGATCAAAAGGACATCATTATCTTGATTTATGTAGATATTTTTGTATAAACCGAATTCAAAATGAACATTACCGGAATAATTTGTTATCTTTGAAATGCCATTTTTATTGGTAGATCCTGTTTTTTGTAAGAGTTTTATTCTGAGACCAATTAACGCGTCAGGAGGGGACCTGCCTTAAGAATTAAACGTTCTTTCTGCCGCCTAAAAAAGTAACAAATTAAAAAATTTCACCCCATTAAAAGTAGCGATTCACAATTTGAAATATGTCAAATAAATGTGTCAAGTAAAATTTTTGCAAACTTTCCTCTTGATTTATTTTTCTCGAGTTCGAGCCCGAGTCGGCGAGTTTTTCTCAAACGGTCCTTTGCCTAACTTCGCACAATTTGTTTCGCGGAAGTTTTTATGGGCCGCTTATTAATCTCCAGTTTATTCGTATAATTAGAGGGCGCCGCGGCCCGATCCGATTTTCCCGATAGGAACCCTCCATTGTGCAAAGAAAAAAAAAGAAAAACAGAGAGAGTAAGAAAATTGGGTTTGCTCTAAATTTAAATTATTAAAGTGTTCGGAAGTGTATGAAAAACAAATCGGCAACGGCGCGCAAATACGACGAAATGTCAAAGTGACTTTGACAAACATTTGAAAAGAGGGCGGGAATTGTTGTAATTAAATATTTGAAGACTGACGGTTTGCACCCTTCTTTTAGCCGCAGCCACCTTTGAGAGGAGGTGAGAAAGCGAGGAGCTGCTTCTTCGCGTTGCCATCGTCACCCGAAATAATTTACCAAGCGGCAGTATTTACAGAGTTTTTTTTCAAGCAGGGGCGTAATTAACAACAGATGTTTGCTCACACAAACATATGAATAACTTAGATACTGCTAATTACCTATTAATTGGCATTTTCGAACAATAGCGTTGCCGCGTTTATCATCATCATCATCATCAGGGTACGTGTTTATCGACTCAATTAATGACATGCCATACATCATACCAGATAATGTTAGAACTATTGTCCTAACGCAACAGTCTGAGATGTCGAAGGTAACAATAATTTTATTACGGTACGGACAAACCCATTCCACGGTATATTTATCTTAGATCGACTGTCAACTGTTAAATTAAACAATAAAGTACATCTGTAACAAGTGAGTAATACCGACAACTATTGGACTAAGATTTGGCAATATAACTATTGTAATTTATCATTTCCCATGTAAGTACACTCAATAGTAGTGAGATGTGATAAGACATTTTACCATGGATAGCACATTTAAAATTTGAAATTAGAATTTATATTTTTTTGCATAGCTCTTGCCAAGATCTAATGCTCGTAGTAATTTAGTCGTCTTGTGTCTGTTAGTTTTACTCAGTTAACTAAGGCCACATCATTTTTTTAGAAACTTTGAAATAAAAGGTACATTAAGACAAGAGTACTGAGTCGAATTCTTTAGTTTAAGAGCTTCAGAAAATTTGCTTGCCGAAGATGCGAAAGTTGGAGAGTTTTTCAAAATCAAAAGAGCTACATTTATAAGTTGACTACAAAAGAATCAGAACACTCATGTTGTGAAACACGTAATGACTACGTACGTATACTTTCATTCATTTTTAACGCGCCTTATTGTGTCCATGTCTACATTAAAATAAGTATAGATACAAGTGCATGTCTTAAATAATCAATTAGGCAAAAAATGAATATTACAAAGCACCACGTAAATGGGTCGTCCAATATCGCTATTAATAATATTTTATACTTTTAACATAAGGAACTGAAATAATAAAGTCTGAAAGGTTTCAATTTTTAATAAACTTTGATAACATATATTTAATAGAAATAATTCTGCAATATGGAGGTTCTCATTCTTAAGGGATCAACAATTGTAGCTCCACTCGAGCACAATTCCACCCTCATTAATTATTCTAGGTTCGTTTTATTTTAAGTATTTGCCTTATTAATAATAAATCAAGCGAACTATCTGACGTAGTGTTTGTACGAAAGAGAATTTCTAGGTCTAGGACAGAAAGGTATATAATAATTCCGGTACACGTTATTCAGGCTTAAAATATAATTATTGAATAGCTCTATTCACTTTAACGTAGAAATAATGCGAGAAATCGCGTAAAACCATTAAATTAAAATAAAATTATAAATAATCAAAGCAAAATCATTTTACCTTTATTAAGGAACAATCCTAAAAAAAAAGTTTTTGCAGCGTTGTTTTTTTGAGCGATTTTACAGATGTAACTTGATCACAAATGAAACTAAAGATATACAGTTGATGAAGGTTTTATTACATTTTTCCTGAATTATGAATTGATCGCTGGAAGGAGTATATCAATTAAGCCAGATGAAATACGGGGTCATTATAAATGATTGTCTCATCGCAGTAGGCGTACTTGAATGTGCGGCAAACTTTATAACATGAGTGAGACTAGCATCGCCGGTAGGTAGCGCTGCTGGCGGTAGTGTAAATTTATCTATCGTATGATCAAAAAGTCTTTGGATTAAGGTTGCGGTGGAATTAACAAGGTATCTATGAAATTATTTATTTCAATTATTTTTGAAATTTACTTGACAACTTTCAAGTTAGCAGGTTACAATTCAAAATGTTTCAAAGAGAACATAAAATATTTATTATTAAATCATACTGCAGTAATGGAAATCGTGGTGACAATGGTAGGTAATTGGGTTTATTCGACTAGTTTATGTTTAAATGAGATTAGCGCTACTTTGAAATACACATAAAAACTACGGACAGAAGAAGAAAATAATTCTATAGATGGTTTTTACATTTCATTGGTATCGCGATCCAAAGACTTTTTGATCATACGATACTAGGTTGTCTAACGTTGCGGCACATCCCAAATTTATGTGGGTTTTCAACGCCAACTGCGATGGGACAATCATTTATAATGACCCTGTTTAAAAACCTGTGTTTGTCTTGTAAAATATTGAATGACTCTACCTATTTCGAACACTAGTTGAGAAAATTAGAAACATATTTTGTAAGCAAAAGCAAAATTGGTGGAGGTGCCAGGATATGTTCATAATCGTTTGAGCTAAAGCAAATCTAAAACCTTGTTCTATCGATGTAATTATTGTGTCGAATCGCAAAGAGTAAATTGCAAGACTCTGTATTCACCTCTATAAGTAGCGCTGCAGTCGATTAAATTAGTTATATCAAATTGAAAAACCTTGTTTCATAGTAGCAAATCGCGCCATATTTATAATATTGTAACTGGTAATTTTCTTTTGTGGCTAATTTCCATAAACGGAATTTTTACAGCACATTTGTCATATTTATCTGAAATTTGCATAAAACCGCACTCATATTCGGCAATAACTTTTCGGCCATATTTTTCGGTCTAATGAAGCAAGAATCGCTTTCTGACTCTCCTTTATTGGTGGAATTTCGTTTTTAACGCGCGTCTCCCATTTGACGTTCCTTTTCAAATGAGTTCTGTGCGAAACACCCCTATTTCATCCGTCGAAAGTTTAATATTAAAAATACAAAACGTGTGCGCGTATACGTCAATTTTTCCGGAAATATCAAATATATGGCTCAATATATAAGCGGAGTGTGTGGGTGTGTGATCGGTTGTATATTAAAATCCAAAAGTCGCCTCACTATTCCTGCCAATGTTATTACCTTGTAACATCTGGCCGCCCGCAAGTATCGCAGACACGATAACATGAATCATGCCGTGTTACAGAGCCATTCCCTCACCTAAAACAACACTTTTCACCCAACAGTCACGAGAGAGGGTCGCAAACACGAATAAAACACACAAAAATCCCAGCTGACCCCGGAATTAGCTGACCGGAATCAATTCCGAAATTATAAATAATACCCCCGAGAAAAATTTAATGTAGCGTACGGAAAGCCGAATTTAATCAATCCGTTCCGTAATTACGTGTTTGTCTGAATTAAAATAAAAAAGAGACCACATCCAGGTTCTCTATTAGATCCTTTCAGTCGAGTAGAATTCCGGACTTTCATCGAATCGCCTCCCCCGCCCCCACTGGCGATTATTAAAGGGGCGTGACTTGTGCAAGATGAATAGAAACCGAAGAACGCCGCCGCTCGACAATATTTACCATTTAAATGATAATTTAATTCATTGTTAAGTCTGTACAAAGAACAACAGAACAACTGTTGTGGGAAATGATAACATAAATCAGCATAACGTCAACGTAAGGAAGGGCTGGTTGTAAGTACCTTTAATTCGGGATTTTTCCCGGCTGTACGTTATCTTTATTAAGAGGGCGAGATACGCCCACAATTTGTTATGGAAGGGGTCGTCGGGCTATTAACTTCCTATTAAAGTTGCCACAAATCAAATGTTGTTTCGTTCGAGTTAGGGGAAACCGAATAATTAAATAATTATTAATAAAACGAACGGGGTGAGGTTTTAGATTCTGCTTCGAGGAATTTCGTTTCATTCATGTTTATATTGATTGCAGTTCCTCCGGAGCGTAAAATTTTATCGCGGCATCTTTATATTTTATTAATAATTACACAGTGTGTGTATCACGGAAGAATGGACTAATTATGCAGCTACGTTTTATTTATATTCCAAATAACAATAGCTGTGGCGCATGTTTTACATAATCCACAATTGTTTTGTTTGTGAAGGTGAAACTGTATTGCATAATAATAGCCCACGTGATAATGAGGGTATTTTACCTTGTTATGGAATTTGGGAAATCAATCAACTTTGTAACAACAACAAAGAAACCTGTTTATTTTACGTGAAAAGCTGAACAATAATTGCTGGGAAATTATATCGGGTGTTTTTTTAAATTTCACCTCAAAGTAGGCGTTGAAGAGTCGACTGTGAACGCACCACAGCTGATGCGTAATCCGTAATCCATATAGTGCGTTCACAATCGACTCTTCGACGCCTATTAGATTAGATGGAGAAGAGGTCTATAGCAAATTATTATATGGAACAGAGCAGTTATAATAAACATTGGAAGAAATTACAAGTTTGTGCCAAAGGAGTTCTGTTTCTCAGCTGCTCTGACTTTAGCTTAAAAGTATTTAAAACATTTAAAATTATGACGACGGACAGTCAAAATAAGCATTTCATTTTGACAGTCCAGGAGTTTTTAAAATTTATTTCATCTTTTTTGATCCTGCAACAATTTTGATTTTGACCAAACGATGGTTTTGTCAGAAGCAAAAACTGTATCCTTGTATGAAAAGAAGGTAAAACTTCAAGAAACGCTATCTTGACTAATATACTCGTACATGTTCATTTTCCGTTTCATAAGTTTAATTAAACGTCTGTTGAATGAGATTACAATTTCATAAAGAGCGCATTATAAATTAATAACGATCTACCAAAATTACTGATAAAAACATTTAATCTTATTTCTCAAATTTCTTTGTTTCTTAAAAAATTAATTAATTCTTTTGATATTTAAAGAATCTTTTTTATTAATATTTTAAATTAAAAGGTTTTACAGACTTATACGTATTCAATGGAACTGATAATAATCAAATATAAAAAGGTCATGTTGTTGGTTTTCTTGGTGATATTGAAATGACGAAAAGTGCAAAGAACTGTTAAAAATCATTGTGAGATTCAGAACTTTAATATTTTAATTTAAATTAATAGCACCCGTTCAGTTAATATTTCGGAATAAATCATCGCTGTCGTTTAGATTTGATCAGACGCTTAAGTAATAATTAAAAAAATAAAATTTTAATAGCTACTTTCTTATCATTTCACCCTTGAGACATGAATCTACTTAATTAAACGTTAAAGAATAAAGGGAATTCACCAGATGATCTTAATAAAATTGGGCGTACGTTTATTAAAAAAAAAAAAAATCGGCTTTAAAATGTGAAAAATTCCGTCTAATTTATTATTGGACGTCAGTTATTAGAATTGTTAAATTTGGCGAATGAAAACGCAACACAAACAAATTAAAATTTGAATTATGAATGTGAGAGCAATAATTATTTATTGTCGGTCGGGTGGTGTGCGTCCCCGTCGCGCCGCCTTCCCGATTTCCGACAATCGCAACACCACCGACCCCCAATTTTCCGACTTTCCCAACTAGGACCGACCTGTTTCCTCCTCGTCCGGCACCAGGGTCTGACAAGAAACGGAGCAGCAAATCGCCCCAAGAACCAAAACCAAATACATAGTGCACCTCACAGTTTCACCAAGAACCCGCACAAAACCTGTTCTTCCGGGGTGAAAAATCGTCAATCTTATGTCATTTGCGAGTGACGGCGTGAACCGACGCCGCGTTAAAGTGGCACGAAAAAACCACCCCAGCTCGACACCGAAACGTTACTGACGCCAGGCGTTCTGCGAGTTAAGGGAGGAAACCCCTAACCGGAGCGGTCCGGGCAGCGGCGACCGGAGCCGAACGCTGTACGATCTCACCTGGGAACTACTTTAATCATCAATTTTAGTAGAGCGGGTGATGTGTTACTGTAAAACCTTGCAACATCACCGACTCCGACTTAAACAGCCATGAACATACGGAGTGTCGCGCGCTCTCTGATATAATTAATCATTCCGGGCATTGTTTAAAATTACTTTTCCGGGCTTTTAAATTTATTAGTGGGATTTTTAACGAGCCGATAATGAAGAGTCGACACCTGGGCCGTGGGCGGGCAAAATTGATTTTTATTACACATTTCGTTTAGATCGCATTTCTTCCAATTTCAACCTTCCGTTCGTCTATAATCATCAATAAATAATACATTTTTTCGAGACTCCTTAATAACAGACTGGAAAAACGACAGATTTTCCACAATAAAAAAGCAAAGCGTTATTACTTGTACCGATTACTACTTGTTGATTAGATGGTTGATCGTTTTATTCTATACCAAATCATTCAGAATACATCTACAAAGGACAGCTCTGTCATTTATCATTCACGTCGAGTATACAAAAATAGACAATATTTATTTAAATTTTATACCATTGCTAAAAACAGTAATTTAGGCGATTCGAATGATCCACGGCATCAATAGAATCATTTTCTTTCTAAAACAAAACCATTTTATTTACTTCTGTCACTTGTAAGAAAAACATTCTTAATAGATGCATAATTAGAAAAAAAAAGATGCAATATCGTTGAAGTCCGTAATAAGTAACTTCGATTTCATTTAAGAACCCACCGTGTTGGTCTCCATAAAAATAATTATTTTTTTAATAAATAAAGAAAGACCAGAGCAATATCGATAAAATACATATCTAACAAATAAAGTTGTAGTTGTTTTTCATATTATAAGGTTGGTATTTCTGATTCGTCAAATTATTCTTTGTTTAAATTTAAAATGGTCAAGAGAATTGAAATTTAATGAAATAAAAAATTGTAAAATGTAGGAGATCTTACAAAAAGCAGCTCGTATATTTTCTGTAATGTTAAATTCTAAAGACCGTACAGATTAATTTGTTTTGTTCGATTGTTTAGCTTTGTCGTTTGGACGTTTCCTTCATAGATTTTATAAAATTACTCCTTTCTTTAGTTGCTTCATTTCACTTTAAAAGGGGTTAAAATCAAAACATAACCTAAAACTGATTTTGGTACTAAATGCGACGTTGAACGTATGTTCTAGGGAAAAAAATGTATAACCAGAATAGCCAAAACAAATATTTTATTAAACATTTCATTTTCACAGTCCACGAGTTTGAATTTACTATCAAGCAGTATATTAATTAAGGAAAGATGGAGAACTTATTAAGAAAAGGTGTGTTGTGAAAAGCTCTAATTTTAATAAAGTCTCAAAGCTAGTTGTTGATCTTGCAGTATAATAAAATCAACACTGTACAAAAAAATTCGGTTTGTTGTCAAGTAATTTTATTTATGGTAATAATCATCTGTGAATAAATAACATTCTTAATTGTAGCATAATGGTTTAGTCTGGTAGTAACATAGGTATATATTTTTTGAGTAATTGCAGAAACGTGGTGGATGACCAATAGTCAAGCTGGACTAGGGTTTGAGGGTTGCCATTGCTTCACATAATTATCAATTTGCTTGTTATTACTCGGTAGCAGTACCCGTAAAGACGAAGTTCAGTCTGAATGCCGGTTAACTGCGGGTCAGTGGTAGGAATGGAGCATTATTAATAAATATTATGAATCAATAATTAATTTTAAACTAAACGTAATATGCCTTAGGCGAAATTGTTAATAACAGATCGAATGTTCTTTTAATCGGATTAAAGAAAATCGTTTGTGCTAATCTACCAACTGATTTGTTGGTCACGAACGATTTGTTAAAGTATGCGGTACTGTCTCATAAATAATAAATACTGCTCAGTTTTTCCTTCCCTCTGTGGAAAAATCTCATAAAAAGCTTCGTCCGGACAATCCGTCAACTTGATCCATTCTTCTGGTAAAAAACTGTAAAAAATCGAATTCTTCATCGGGAATCTTAATGAGATTAGCCGTAGCAACGTGCTTCGCAATAAAGGGGGTATTGTTTAATAATCTAAAGATAATTGAAGCAAAAACTGAATTAAGTGAAACTTTCGTAAAAGTCTGGAAATATTCCAGATGAAATCGTTTTAATTATTCGAGTAGCTCCGAGATTCTCACGAAAGTTAAAAGATTGAAATAAAAGCGCGTTCTCCACCGGATTTAGAGTGTTGGTGTTGTGCCAAACGAACAAAGCTAACATCTGTTCGCTTGCAGCTCGCCAAAAAGGCGTTCTACACTTGATCGGGCGTATTTCTTGCCTGCCGATGTTGATAATCTTACGTACAACACAAGTCGTCTTATTTTATCGGTGCATCGGGGAACTGATGACGTCGGCAACCACAAGATCCGGTGCGCTCTCGAAAACCTTGTTCTTTACGACATAAATTTTTCACTTGGTGCATTACACATAATTTATGTCGCATCATTTACATGCATTATCCTGTCTTCTATAAATTCCACTAAATCCGACTGCATTGAAACAGAATTTCCAACAATATTAAATTAACTACAAAGTGTATCTTGCTGATGCACACATAAGCGCACCGTATTATTGTATTTGTATACCATTATTATTATTAATGTTCATTATGCAGTTACGTCATATTGTGACGAAGAGAAAATTTCACTTTTTAATCGACAACACATTTCTTGGTTTGTTTGGATGTTGTGCTTCGCTTCGACTTTGGTCAAAATTAATTCAAGGGTCCGAAAGAGACCGTGCCCCTTTCATTCTTCTGCGAATCTAGCGATAAAAAAATAACAGAAACAATATTTATCTTTCCGGTAAGACAAACAAGCCTTCTCGCAAAGACATATTTCCCAGAAGAATAGCTCGAGAGGTCCGGAATCGATTAATTTTCTTTCGGGATAACTGTTAGGCAAACACGAATTGAAACTTGGCGTCGTTTAATTGGAGAGACGATCAACAAGTTGTCAGTCGTCAAATAAGTATTCGCATAACGGCTGACCCTCTAGTGGAATATGGGGCGTCCGTGCATAATGAAGGTCTGAATGTTGAATTAATACATTTATTGGCGGCCCAGTCTATATTCTGTTACGATTCGACCATTTGTCTCCGCTGGCTTGAAAAGAACTAAATAAAATTCATTTGTCAAAGTCGAGGCGCGCTGCTGCTGTTGCCGCATTTTTCAGATGGATAAGGCAGTGGGTGATTATGAAATCGGAGGGTTTTTATCGATGTTGTCGCAGAGAGAACAATTTGTCACTATTGGTGGGGTTTTAATTGCTGGTTTACTATTATTAAATTTAATTTCATATTCAGTCGAACGTGGTGGTAATTAATTTTAGACACGTACCGTAAGCGAATAATTATTTCGCTTTATATAATTGCTGTCCAGAACAATTATAATATTTGTAATGGACATGACTTGAAATTATCTATACAAAAAGTTGGCATTTTATGTATGCACAATACGGTAAATAAATTCTAAAAGTTAAACGTGTTTTTTATCGACTACTTCCTTCACCTGTCAAATTTTAATTTTTAAACAGTCACGAATTAAAAGATCACCAAGCAACGCCCTCTTCCCTTTTCCTATTTTGTTAAGTATTGACAACACGAGAATTAACAGCATTAATTTGTTTTTTGTTCGACACTGTCAGAATTTGAGAATTTTCTCCTATGTGAACGGATTTTGATAAATGTCACTACTTGTCAAAACGAAACCTCAAGCTAATTTTAAAGATTTTAAGCGATTTGCAGCCTTTAAGAGGCTCGTCGAACAAAAAAACGTTGTATTCAACTCGTTCGTGTGTCAATTGGGGTTTTTTGGCACGAGTGGGCCAGTTTAAAACGCGAGTGAAACGAAAATTGAATAACATTTTTCGTGTTCGTTTAGGCGAAGCCTTAAAAAACATTAATTTATTGTAAATTTTGAGGTTAATTTTGACAGATGTCAAATTAGGTATATAACCGGGAAAGTTTATACAGGGTGTTTCTGAAATAAATACATTAATTTTAACTGGTAATAGAACTCATCAAAAGGAACAACTTTTCTCTCTGCCATTTTGGCGAAAAACGTTGCGTAGTGGCTTAAAAAAATTGGAAAGATTTTCCTAAAACCGTTCATATCTCCAAAACTAAGCTACCTAAAAACCTGAAACAGATTCTTACGAAGTGGATTTTTTGCTATACGGGTAGATTTCTTTGAATTTCGATTTCTGCGTTAAAACATGTTTTCTGGGTGAAAATGGACGTTTTTTTCATATTAGCGCTGATCTCAATTAGCCATTGCAGTATTTAGTGGCGTAGAGTTATTTTAGTGAAAAATCTCTCCAATTTTTTTTTTTGAATTAAACATCGTTTTTCGGCAAAATGGTAGATAGAAAAGTTGTTCCTTTTGACGAGTTCTATTACCAGTTAAAATTAATGTACTTATTTCTGTTACACGTTGTATATTAAATACTAAATACTAAATTTTAGTTATATGTATATCACTTTCCCGGTTATACAGGTGTCCCAAAAAAAAAGACGAGTCCATAGCTCCCTTGTTTATCGGAGGATTTTAATTATCTGTACACCAAATTAAATGATTGTAAATAGGCTACAAAACGGCCTACCAAATTCACGTATAGCTCCAAGGGCTTCAAGACTAAAGTGTCAAAATATTTTTTTTCAAATGGGAATACATATTTTTTTATAGTAATTCTGATAGAGATTTTTATTTTGAAAACAACAATGTATCACAAGTATAACTTCACATAAAAAAATAGCACTAACTTTTGAAACAAATGACGAACACCAAGCAAGAAGCTATCAAAATGCGTTGCATTACAATGTAATAACCAAATTATGTTAGCTGGAAAAATAAATGACAACTAATAACATGTGGGATTGCGCAGATATGCGGCCAATGATTAGCGCAAAATGCAGTATAGACGATAGTAGAGATTTTTGCAATTTTTTTTTGTGTTTTTGGTATGTAAGTGTATACTGGTGATACATTGTTGTTTTCAGAATAAAAATCTCTATTACAATTAAAAAAAAAATATGTGTTGCCATTAAAAAAATTTTTTTTTGGCAGTTTAGCTGTGAATCATTTTGAAATTAGCAGTAGAAAAACCATTAACACGAAATAAAATTTACACCATGTAAATCCCTAGGGTTCATTGATAAAAAATTCAAAAATCACACGCTTTCTATTTTATTTTTTACGTAACTTTCATAATTCAAGTAAAATATGCAAAAATCTTTGTTTTACCTGGCATGGAGAATTTTTCCGTATTTTGCAAGTAAAAAACTTTAAACGTTTTCTGGTGATAATAATAAAAATTGCTTATCTGGAAATTACAATCGACTAAATAACATGTTATGTTTCGTAAATCTGGTTGTGGTAAAACAAATAAACGAGGTAATAAACGTTTAAATTTGGTCGTATTTTTCCAGTGACGCACACACAATTTTGATGCTTTCACTTTTGTATTTTAACTCCGTGCGGAATGTTTTGTTGCAAATATTATGTACAGGTAATTCATTCCGTTCCACCAACGAAAAAAAAATTGTTAACAGCTTCTGTAAAGTCACATTGTTTTAGCTAATATTCTATTCGGTACAGGTTGTTAACGTTATATTTGTTACGTACATATTTAGCAAGATCGATATTGATCGAATAGAGCGTTTGAGTTATTTGTTCTCCCTTTATTTCTGTTTTTCAATCTGCCCAACAAAAAACTGTTTTAGACTCTATTACGGTTTGAAAACGCCATGACAAGTTCCAATTCCTAAGCATTATGCAAAACAATCGCCGATTTTGTTTGAATGCATGTAGGTAGACCTGCTTTTGGCATTTAATCAATCCTGTTCAGATATTGTAGATAAAAATGTTTTCTTTCCCCCATCCACTGTGTACTATTTTCCCGCAACGCTTCGGTTCAAAAATTGGCCTAATTGATGTTGCGAACTAGTTCACAAACAAACAACAACAAACTTAATGGACAATCTATCAGCACCGCTGAAATTCAAATCGGATTTGAAAAATCTTCAGAGTGGGGGAATCCGCGGATGAATAGAATTACCAGACAATAGTTAATTATCCATCTAATCAGATTAGAAAAGGAATTCTTTACGCTTCACTTGCCAACTTGGCCGGAGTAAGAAAACTAATTTACAAACTCGTTGCTAATTTGATTTAAATTAAGTTAAGCGAAATGCGATTTCTATAAATGGCCGCGACTGCAAGATAAATCAGCGATTTTAGCCGACACACCGATAATTGCGCCATTTATGTGTATTTGTTATACCGAGTGATGGCGTTAAACGATAATTTAGCAAATTTAACCGCAACAGTGCTGCGTCGGTATTGCGAGTTTGCGGCGGACGAACCGAATTGATGACGAAAAAGGCCGCAAACAAATTGCGACGTTTGGACAATAATTCCGCACAACGCACGTTTTTTCTCCGCCGCCCGCTAATAATTAGTTAAAAGATTTAACAATAGGGATTTAAAGAGTGTCACGGGGAAGGCGAACAAAGACGAGCACGGAGCTTCCTTATTTTTCATAAATTATTAACGAACGAGATTCGGAAGTTTAAGGTTTAAAGATTTACAAGCTGGAATTCGCAGTTAATTTATTCGTCCGCTAAATGAGCCGTCAGTTTAATTTTACGAAAAGAATGTCGCACCACGTACTTTCGATATATACCGAGTGTTCGCTGCGCGTCGCTTTATCCGTTGTCGTTTTGGAAATTCGCAAATTCTCGTTGTGTTAGCGCCATCAATTATCCACCAGAATCCTCGGCGGCTGAAAGTTAGTTAACGGGGTCCCCCGTGTTAAAAGTTGTAGCTCAAATACAAATATGCTTCTGATAACAGAGTCGGGCACGAACAGGCACATTGTTATCTCGTAATTATTTTGGAAACAAAGTTAAGTCACAAATACATGCACACAATGGCCACCTACAGGGCTCCATACCTATAGAAACGCCATCCTAATCGGATTGGGGGAGAATTTAAGGATAAAGGCCCAGCATCCCACCATCAAAGATCCAGAACTGATAGATATCGACCGAATATGGGTCTTTGTGTGTGGAGACGGCGGATCGGACAGTGGCGCACGTCACGATCATCTCCCTCAGGAAAAACTAATTACGAAATCAATTAATTTGAAGGGAACGTTTTCGCGATGAACTTTTGTTGTCTGAAACATTTAAAAGGCCTTTGATTCGACTAATCAAATATTTAATTAATTTAAAATGTATTCAATAAAGTGTAAACGAAATTCCACATCAAACATGTTCTCGAGAATAAAGTAAATGAATGCGCCGTTCCGTTACTCAACTTAGGAACGATATCCGTAGTTCGGCGCTTAAACAACATCCAGAACATTTTATTTTTCTCGTTTACGTAAAGGTCTAATTTTAAATGTTTGATATTTCAAAGGATCTAATTAAGATACACGAGCGTTGCAGTGTTCACTGTACAAATTGCCAGCAGCCATTACGGCTCTACGAGTATTTACTTTGAATTATTATTAGTTGCGGCAAAAATAGGTTTGCGGGATTTATTTTTATAGCACTGAAACGGCGATAGTCTTTTCTAGCCTGTAAATTTCACACCTAATCTGCCTAACGTGTACGTGTACAAATCTTATAACACACGGTGTGCCACGAAACAAAAGCAATTTTTTCAACTGTACGTCACTTGTCAATTTTAAATTTTCATTGTACGTTGTGTTGTGACCTGACTGACCACAGTGCAGAGCTATAGGAGTAACTTTATATATACAGGATATTTCACGAGTGATAATGAGCCTGACGTAATTTAAAATGCAACCCACGCTATATTTCCGAAAAAATCTGGCTACGGAAATTAAAATGACCGGCTTTTTTTGAAAATGTATTGTGGGTTGCATTTTAAATTACGTCAGGCTCATTATCACTCGTGAAATACCCTGTATAGTTTTATATAATATAATGTAAACGATAAAGATACGACAAATATTGTAAGTTTACAGATGAATGTGGGATTTAATACGTAATTCTCAATTATAATTATAGCTTCAACAATTCATCTATATTGGAAAAATTTGTGTAGGAAAATGTGAAGAGGAAAATGGACAAATTATCTTAATACAGGGTATTGGTATTGCTATGAAAACTTCTGTTGTGTTCAATATCATCGTCAAGAAAATAAAACTTAAACATCCAAACCTAACCTCACAAATTTTGCCAGAGTGTATCTCTAGAAGCGGACGTATTTGCAGTTTCTATGGAAAAATACAGATTTTTGATGTTTATTTAAAAACAGCATTGGATTTAAATAATGTTAATTATTTATGCCTTGCTCCTTATTTCTCCAAGTCATCCATAATGATATATTTTTTATAGAATAGGTACATATTACTTAAAATCAGTAACGAGCATCATAGAAGTTTTCACTTTTGTCGTACGGCACACACTATTTTTTTTTTGGCTATTAAACGTTCGGTTACCGAAAAAAGATTGTTATTGTCGTTGTGGTTCAAATTCATAAATATGGTTTTGGTTCTGAAGAGGATACAAATGTTAAGCAGTGAGCTCTATTTCGCGAAAACATATGAATATTCAAGCCGATTCAAGATTTCCTAATTAAATAACAAATCCTTGCGCCATTCTATTCCACGTCCTCTTTTGTCGTGTACAATAACCGCACAGGTCCGCATTGACTTTATTTAGCGCTGCTTCCAGCCCCTTTTCCTATGGGAGGCGCGCTTTGACGAAATGCTTAACGAGATGATCTATGACTTATTGCTAACAAAGTTTCGGAGCTTTTGTGTTGTTCATTGTTCCTGTTGGAATAATTCCGGTGAAGAGAGCTCGTTAATTAATTACATCACGAAATGACACGGCGTCTTGTAAATAAATTAGCAAGGAAAACCGATTTTACAAAGCAAAAAGGAAAAATGTCGAACACACCGCCCGTCTCAGGTAGAAAACTAATTAAAATTCTCGCCAGCGTGTGAGTATAGGATGAACGGGACGTACTAAAATTGTAAATTTGGTTCACCTAAGTAAACAAACAAAGAAGATGTTATGAACAGACGGGCGCGCCTCGGAGGCAGGTCGGGGGCGAAGGAATATTTCATTTCTACTCGATAACCTCCTCGCAAGAATTAATAGTCAACTGCGATAAGTTTAAACCGGACGTAATGAAGCGAACCTGGGTACATTTCAGCAACAATTATTTTTACAAGAGCCGTTGTATCATACTTGTGGTCAGTTCGATTCTAGAAAAAACGCAACCAGCAATACGCGTCGACGAATGGTTCACATTAACATTAAACTGCGCCCGGTGAGCTCCACCCAATCCTGTCGCTTCCTCCCTTAATGAAGTCGATTTGTCACCATTCTTTGGGTTCGGTTTCGTTAGGTGTGTGCGTGCCGAAGCCCGGATTCACCCCCGGACCGTACGTCCGTACATGTGAAGGTGGTTGTTTAAACAATGCTAATGGAAATGTAATTCGACCAGATATTTACACATGCTTAAGTCACCCCCGGCAGCCTTTGGATATTTACCTTTTAGCATGTGTGCAAGGGCGGCCCAATTGACGGTTCATTTTACATCCCCCGGCGATTTTTACAAGGGAAAACGTGCGAAAGACGCGAATTAAATAGTTAATTACGGTGGATGTGCGTGTTGAAGGGCATATGCCGTCATCAAAATGTGCTCATAATGAGTCAGAGAATGAGTAAGTTGGCAATTTATGGTTTTGGGGCTGCTAGATAGTCACGGTCATTAACTTCCGCAAAATGCACGGTTCGCTGCCTCGACACTGTATAAACTTATATCAACTGGGAACACGTGTAATTTCCGGTGCAGTAATTGTTACGTTGTTCAAAAAATTCAACATTTTTTACATATTTCGGAACTTGACGACCACTCTGATTTACCACACAGTCACTCGCAACGATAACAAAATCGTTAACGAATAGGAAAAATTATCATCAACATAGATAATTTAATTTAAAGTCAGAACCAGCAAAATTCTAGTTAGTTCTAAAAAAAACTGTTTTTTGCAAAGCACATATATGTACATATAAGCGCCGCGAAGTCGTCAATTTTTTATTACACATTTTTCGTTTAACAAGTAGAAAAAAATAGAAATAGGGTTTGCTATGATTTTAGGGCGTCAATGGTGGTAACAAAGTAGCATATCGGATATGTAGATATACAGAGTTATTCACGAGAGGGGTATTTCTGAATTTCTTTTTGCCGCAACCCATTATACACATTGCAACAATATCTTGATTTCAAATTTTGAAAATAATAATATTAATAATTGAATCCACGACGGCTCTTAGTCCTGTCGCTTTGACGTTAAAGCAAAAAATCTTTGTCAATTCGAAAAATTTGTTTTTACAATAGCGACGAAAAAACTGATATGCTCCTCATTTCGAACACCAATCTGACATTTTTGACAAATATATCCAACTTACTTTGATTTCTAATAATTTAATAGTAGTTTATTTAACGAGTTCGTGTGTAAATTGGCCTTTTTTTGGCATGAGTGCACGAGTGCCAAAAAAGGCCAATTTACACAAGAACGAGTTGAATACAACATTTTTTTGTTCTACGAGCCCCTTAAAGGCTCTAAATCACTTAAAATCTTTAAAATTAGCTTGACGTTTCGTTTTGACAAGTTGTCAAATTTAACAAAATCCGTTCACACAGGAGAAAATTCCCAAATTCTGACAGTGTCGAACAAAAAAAGAAATAACACATTGATTTAGTAGTTACTGGCATTGGTATTGTTGGTTGCGGCAAAATAAAAATTCAGAAGTACCCCTCTCGCGAAGAACCCTGTGCGAAACCCCGAATTTACACGTTCATGTTTGATGTAATTTTCAAAATCGACTCTTCACATTTTGTGCAACCGAAAGCATCCAGTATTTCCCTCAGCTGCCCATCTTCACTTTAACTCTCTCCGGATGGCGTAAGTGTGGTCTAAACGGCGTAATAGAATCAAGTTATGATACGATAATCCTATTATGCGCGAGAGATTCGGGGTCGTTTAATACTTTACCGGCTGACCATTCCGCATGACCGGTTTTGATTACCTTCGGTGGTAATTAAGTTCCCTAATTGTGCTTCGGTTAATTGCATCGAGGCCTAAGCTGGGTGTTAGGACTTGTTGTAAACTTAGTACGTGTTTGTTGACTGATAAACAAGAATAATTAATAGTGCGTTATTCAGCCCGGACAGGTTTGCTTTGATCTTTAATACGTAACAAGCTGAAACTAAAATAGTTTGGTAATCAGTTGCAGTCAAAATAAATTACCCTAACTAGGGAATTTAACTTTTAGCCCCGAGAGCTTAATCACAAAACATAAATTAAAGGTTCGCACGTTCCATTCGAAAAGCTTGAGTGGTCCCTTGTCAGCAGATTTGCCTCGTCACAGTGATTTATAATTTTCGGTTTTGTTAGTGATCGAAAGGCCATTCTAATGGCGCCGGTTGAGCCAACCGCAATTAAGACGGCTTAAGCGCTATCAGGTTATCGTTAAGAACAAGACAACGTAACATTACGAGAAAATTCGCACTCTCTGCGAATTTAGCGCCAGGTGGTGGACAACGCAAACGACGTTTTAACACGATTACTCTTTGATGATCTCGTCGCAACAAGAGGACTTTTTTTTCAAATTACTCCAACTCTTTTTTTTTTCATGACCACTTGATTTTCTAATAGTGTCGTGACTTTAAACTGTTGATGATTTTGATCGTTATGCAACTACCGAGCGATTCAGACCTTTATTGTGAAGTATTTGTTTCCCGGCGCATCAAACAAAGTCAAATCCAATTTAATCAGCGCCTGAAATTTAGCGACTGAATAAACAGAATTTTCAGCAATTCGTATGAATAAATTACCGGGAAATAAATAAACATCTCGAGCAAAACCATCCGATCACTGTGCACCACCATATAAATTGGTTTATTAAAACGTATTGATTGGTGGTGCGGCTGCTTAAATCAGATAGCAAATTTTCGGTAAAAGCCGCAACTGCGTAGAAATGTTAATTAAAGAAATTCATTAATAAATCCATACAAATGTGCATGCACGACACAGTCGTGCTTCCAATTTTTAAACGTGAACAACCACCGACACGTCATATTTTATGGCCTCTGAAATACGTGATATAATTATGCACACAGAGAACAGTTTATTTCAAATAAATAAAATTAATTATTCATCAATAAATGATTTCTTTACCGGCGGCGAATTAAACTTTTATTTATAGGAACTAAACCATTTAATTGCATTACGTTTGCTATTGACCACAAACGCTTAATTACAAATTTGGAGTTTTGCTTATTTGGAGTCACTTAAATTTGTTTGTGAGAATTAAAACATTGCGAACAAATTTCGATAGTTTTATTAGCCTCCAGTTGGCTTTACTGCGCACAACAAATGTATATTTTAATTTTCTTACCTTCTTTATTTATAAGAAGTTACAATTTATTTCTAGAAACTGCAAGTTTATTAGCATGTACTCTAGCTTTACAGTTGCAGCAAAATGTGTGGATAGAACGTTCTATAGTTGTTTATTTCAGAGTATCAAAATAGTCTTCTGAAAAATTAATTATCGGCTGTTAGTTGTGAAGGATTTATTAATGGCAAATTTATTGTTTATTCCTGAAATTTACATATTTTATCTATAGGTGGTATGTAGGTACATATTTGGAAATTAAAAAAATATATTTTGCAAATATTTTTTTATTTAAGAAATACTTACGAACTGGTTTATGTATACATGGTAACATTGCAGTTCTAACTAAACTACTTAACTAACTATTCTAACTAGACTACTTAACTAAATTACGAACGGAAAAGCTTATAAAATTGCCGAAAAACCTTTACTGAATAATTTTTGCAATCATATGTGTTCCATCAATTCCTATATGAATGGATCGAGGAATAATTAAATGTTGTGGATTAAGTTTTATAATTCTTTTTCTATTTTGTTTAGTTGAAATCTCGATTTCAAATGCTGCCATGTGACTGTTAAAACCCACAGTGACACAACTGTCATAAACAATGTAAACGCTACCGCTCCAGTCTGTGACAACATTTCGAATTACACCAAAAATTGGTTCACTTACGTCATTTGTTTTATCGTGAAAAGCATAACCGATCTTATAGAATATTCCATTAATTTTAGCCCAACTAACTACATACAAGTCACTGATGCAGTCTGTAGGAAATGCATCGTTTAAGTTATAATTCTGTAAAGTACCAAGGAATTTGCCAGTTTCAAACGAATTTTCGATTCCCTTATTACTCAAAAGTCTATATGCCAATCGCAATTGTAACTTTAGTGATAACGTATATGGCAAATTTATTCTAGAGTTAACAATGTGGGCATTAACTTTCGACAATTTATGCATAGCCTCATAACGAATGGACGATAGATGTTTTAGAGGACCAACACATAGCATAGTTGAAGGATAGTGAACTAAAAAATGATACTTGGGTTTCAAGCCTTCTTGGAATAATTCTTGATAAAGACTGTTATGCTCGGCAATTAAACATTTTAAAAGGCTCAAATTAGAAGTTGTAATTGCAGGACTCGTAATTATGTCGACTATATCATATAACAACAAATATAGCCTCCAATGTTCGTCTCCTTCTGGTATTTTGTCACCTATTATTATTCCAAAGTAAGTTACAAGAGCAGCCATTTCTGAAGCCGACATTATTAAACAACCCTTAGTTAGATGATGGTCAGAAATGGCTGGTATAGGATTGCCTATGTCAACATTGCTGTTATATTGGAAGTATTTCAATCGGTGATTTAAGCAATTTAGTGAGATATATTTTTTTGATATAAGTTGTTTTATAATTTTCGCCATATCATATCTACAAATACCCTCATAAATGTCATGCATTAAGTCAAATGTGATATTTTCAACATTGTGATAGTTTTTTAAACTGTTAAAAATACAGGAACCTTGAACCCCAAATTCTTTGTTAACGACGTCAAGCTTATAATTTTGTTGATTCCTCAAAGTGGAATAATTTTCAAAAATGGCCACCTGAGTTTCAGCTTTGCTGCTTCAACATTTACGACAAAAATAATGGCTGCTAAAAGATTCAGTAAATCCGAGCAAAGAGTTAAGTCCCAGATTATCTCCTAATACAGCAAATAAACAAAAGTAAACTCGCAAATTACCTTCTGGAAGTTGTAAAGTAACACCATTCGATTCTAGAAACTGTAATTCCTCAAGTAATGAATTAAATGCCTTTCTATTTCCAAACATTGACCTATCAGAGCTGTACATTAATTGACAAAGAAAAATATTATTTAACGTTGAAGAAAAAGAAGGTGGAATGCCAGCAATTGTATAGTATAAGGCACCTATTTTATGTATACCAGCTTTAGAACCTAAAGGATTATTCGATTCAAAATCGTCATAGTACAGTAAAATCGGCAAAACAATTTTTTCACCAAAAGTGTGTTGTAGATTTTTCCACAAGCTCCCACAAAAAATGCTAGACAATTCCTGATCCTTATTTGATTCACTGACAATAAATGATTGAATGACGGTAAAAACGCCAGGAAGTTCCAAAAATTTTTTTAAGCATTTTCGCATAGGAATTACTTGCGCCTCACATTTTCTTGAGCTCATGATAATTGTATTTTCCGGATTTCTACGACTGTCCGGCATTTCACCAATAACAACAGACTTTGGCTGTATTAGGTATTTTTCAGATTCCATGTATTTAAAACGTTTATATTCTGTTTTAAAGTTTTCAAATACACTGAAGTTAAATATCGGCTGTATTATTCCATGAAGGTTGGAATCCAAGGCTTTTGTTAACTCAATCTTAATATAGTTTAGTATGTCATCAATTAATTCAGAACTATGCGAGATTATCTCCTGGACAAGATTTCTTGTTATGGAGGGATTACAATATAAGGATCCAATAAATTTTAAGAGACATCGAGTCAGATCTGTGTCTGTAAGTTGAACTGGTATATCTTTAGTGTTTATTTCATCAAAATCAGAAATGGCAGCATTATCATCTTTGTCATTTTGAGATACATTACTTCGATTACTTAAGTCACTGTCCACGCAAACGTTCCTTGTCTTAATATGGTTTGAGGCTACAACCAAATGATTACTGCTGTTCATATGTTTCTTCAAACTGAATACATTGGAAAATTTACGTAAACAATATTGATAACCACATAAATAATTTTGCTGCAAAGGATGTTGTACTTTCAGATGAAAAATAAAAATATTGCATTTCAAAAAGGTTTTTCGACATAAAGTGCAACGTAACATTGTGATCCTATACTGATTTTTGATTTTTAATTTGATTGTGGAGTTGGAAGATCTGGGGCAGTTTTTTATCACTTTTTAAATGAATATCGTAAATGATCCACTGGATAAGAAACCATATATGTTCAGCCTCCAACGGATATTGTAAGTCAAAAACTATAAAAGACTTGAAACATACGTCAACGGCTTTCAGCAGAGTTGGCACTGTATATAAAGTGTCATGGATGTAGAGATGAACAGTCTGGATGTCGTAAAATGTTGGGCCGACGATGATGATGTATGGTTGGACGGTCATCCCAAAGCTGGCCATTTTAGTCCTTTTCGCCTCAATGGCATCGTGAATGTTACTTGGAGCCTGCAATTGCTATTACTAATATACTTGTTTCAATATAAACAGAATGATATACCTTAACGTGAAGAATGAAACCCTCCTGAGATTCTGCCACCGTAGGTTTCCAATAAGTTTTTCCTCCTTTCTTTACCACTTTGCTAGCATTGTTCGAAACTGTTTCGAACAACACTAAAAACTTAATGACATCTTCGGAATCTACAGAAATCATATCGCACTTTATTTATATAGAACGCGCCAAGATAATTATGAATTACCCTTTTTAAGCTTTCCGCCATTCAGCAATTCAAACAGTATGCCGTTGGTCGGCTTCTTGTTTTTTGATACTTCTAACACGCTTTCAAATGTTGATGGCCAATGTTCGAAAAGCATGCAAACTTTGTCTTTATATAGTTCTTCGAAATCACTTTCTATCTGAAAAAAACAAGGGAACCTAATTATGAAAACGTGTGCAGGGGTGCCCCATAATTATTCGTTTAAAAAATTTCAACGTTAGGTTTTGTTGCGCAAACTTGTGAAATAATGGGTTCCCTACCAGTTATTTTATAATTTAAAGCATTACCAGTAAATATCCCGTGGATAATTTTAAAATAGGCCAGTCGTCATAAATCGATGATATCGTAATGGGGTCGTTATTGGAGTTAGGAGAAGAAAACTTTTTTCTTAGTTGGAATGATTTTTTCCAGTGCGCTAAAACACTTTCAAATGGCTCGCAATTGTTTTTGAGCCAATCTGCGCTTCTCATTACATCATCCAAATCTACAATGTAATTCGTTTTATAAATATACCTAGATAATGTTACCCCATTTCCACTCATTATGGTATAAGCCCCTTCCCCACGCGGAAATGGGGGTACCTAATATGCATAGGTCTACATACCAACATGAGATTCATCTCCACTTCCTCCATTATCGTCTTCAGAGGTATCCTTTTTGGATAGCATTTTGCATTTTCTTAAAAATTGTAACATGTTTCGATTTTTGTCTACCAGTTTACCTCTTGCTATGCCAGCTGTATTGGTTTTGGAGTACCTTTTAGGAACTGGAGCAGAGAAGTACACTTCTTTGCATTCTTTTGGAAATAAATCCACTATCGCATTGGCGACTTGTGACAATATGTCATTCGTGAGGCGGACGCTGGTGGAGAAAAATAATCATTGTAACACACCCACTGTTTACCACTTACGTAATTATAAGTACTAACTTTATATCGATATCAAAAAAGTTACAGATGACTATGTTCGTTAAATACCCTTGGCACTTAGGACTCAACCCTCTGTCATTGTATGACGCCATTATGGCTTGGCCAGTAACAGTTTTAGCAAGTAATTTCTTTAGGTCAAAATCCACCATGCACTGATGGAAAGTATTATCTCCAAGCTTCATTTTTTTAGGGAGAGGTTGATCTGATTGTTCATGTTCATTATTACTTTCTAGTATTAATATCTCAGCATTCAATATTGTGTTCGGGAGAGGTTGATTTGTTGCCGATTGAACATTTTCGGTATCGTTGTCAAATTCTATTTCAGCGTTCAATCTGTCATTGACATACTCGTAACTGTTTGCAGATAAATTTGATGTTGATGGTATGGTGATGGTGGAAACTTCTGAATCTGTAATGTCAGGTGTATCCTCTGACGGTCGCTGATAATCGCCCTGTTGAACAGGAACGTATTATTCTATGGTGCACGTGATCATGTGATTCACAAGAAAGATAAACACACAAAAATAGTAAGCATAATAAGTATACTCATTTAAACCAAAAAAATTAAACGAAATAAGCTTACATGTAACGGTTGTGCATTATGTATATTATGATGCCAATGTCTCTTTATTCTTAATCGTTCACCTATTGACGGTACAATTGTCGAAAATAATTCATCATTTCGTGTTAGTTGTTCCAACTCCTCTAGAGTAATTTGGTTTTCTACAATGAACATTTTTTATAATAATAAATTTTTCATTAATAATGCTACGAGGTATCTACATATTTTCACATTTACTTAGTTCCTATATACAGAACATTCACACAGAAAGTGCATAAGGATAGATAAAGAGAGAATGATTAGTTCTTTATATTGAAAGTAACAACTGTGCAAATAGACTCACTAATATACAATAACCATCAAAATTTTATAGAATATTATTGATGAGATAAAGAAGGAGAATTGATTATTCAATCCAGTATTTTTTTAATTCATAAATTTAGAAATTTAGAATGAGGTAATGTGTGTAATTAATACTTATTTATGTATGGTAAGATTACTCAATAATGGACCCAGTTATTTCAAAAAGTTTGCGACAATTAGTGGAAGTAACCAAGTGGATATTTAATTTTTGGCAGAAATTAACTCTAATAAAATAAAATCTCACATGCTTAGCTTGGGGTTAACCATGTTTTAAAAGAGTGTGGAAATTACCCAGTTTAGTGACATTATGGAACAATTAGATATTTTGTTTATTTATTCTTAAAAAATTTCAAAAACTTTTGAACATGCAATGACCATTATAAAAATTGGATAACTTAGTCCTCAGAAATTAATATCAACAATGCGCGCCAAATTACACCCTGAACCTACATTTTTAGATAACTTCTGTGGCGCGAACGCCATAGTGCACAGACTTAGAGCGAGGAACAAAAATATGAAATTCATCTGTAGGAACGGGATGGGTGAGAACTGATAAGTGATAACTCTATCAGGATCAGGTGGTTACAAGCTGCTGCCCATTACTAAAGCTAAAAACGTGAAAATATGATAAAAATACTAAAATCCATTAGCCTTTGTGATTTATTCTATTTTAATTTAGTACTGCCTTAGAAACAATCCTGCTGCAGGGTTCGATATGTAATGTTGCGCAATAATAGGTAAAAGTAGGTACTCACCTGTGAAGACTTGCACCAAATGTTCTAGGTTACACTTTTCAATAAGGAATCTAGCTAGGTCCCAATATTGCTTTTCCATTTTGATTATTTTTACTAAATTCCACAATTCACAAGAACACACACACATTAGACGTTGGCACAGTCGAAATGCCAATATGTTAAATGCATTGTCATCCTTACAAAAATTTACTACAAAAGCACGTTCGTCGATACCCGATATCGGAAGAACGTAATTCTATTCTTATGAATAAAATTTAATAATGGTAACTAAATTGTTCTTTCATTTATATCCTTTTTGATTTGTTTGAAACAAAATCATTCCTCAGCTCATTCCCATAAAAAAATGTTATTAAACGCAAACAAATGTCTTACAGCATTCAAACAAATCTTTTTGATTTTCTTCACACAAGGAAGTATTAGTTGTGTATAATAACGATATTGCAAATAAATGGTTTGGTTGCAGGAAATTGTCGTAATTTTTTCTCATTTCTTCTAAGGAGTAAAGCTGTGTTCCGTGTAAATTTTCTTAATATAGAGTAACAAATGGATGTGTGTGCAACTAAATCATACACCACAAGTAAAAACAGGAATGTTTATTAACGTAAAGCAGAAAATTTTTCTGTGTGTGGGGAGCGTAATTGTTGGAATTTAAAGCGATGCAAATTCTCGGTCTCGTCTGAGGTAGTCTCCTTTCTAAGGGGCTCGTTCATTATTAATTTTCTACTTTGTAAAAAAGTGTTGAAACTCAAAAGCTTAATTAATACATTAATAAACGTACAAAGATGTCGGAATATGTCTTTGAACATTTTAAAAACTTGGCATTGTTAAGAATCTCATCGCCTTCTTTGAAACCGTGCTAATTAAATTTTTCCCCTTGCACCCGATGTGATAATTCACGCCGGAGACGAGAGGATCAACCCCAATTGCACCAGAATAAACCTGTTTCGTCTTTTTACAACTTGACTTTTGCAAAAATCCGGATGTCATGCCGTAAAGATGATATTATTTATATTTTATTCTCACTACTCACTATTACGCTTTTTGGTTTTTATACTTACATTCACCCAAGATCTTGTCGCGTAATTTCGTGCCAGTTCATATAACCTAACCTAGCTTTTACAGTCTGCAATTTTCAAGACCATTCGTTGTTTAAAACATCATTTATTTAATACTTAACTTGATCCTTTAGAATAAACGTAATTTCGAATTGGGAGGGGTACTTGGTGCATAAATTGAAGATGGAGGAGTGGCATTCTTCAGCTGGTTTCATCTGTGATTGCCGTCCGTTGCGCCTCCGCTGTTTTTATTTTCAGTGGCGTGTTTAATGGAAAACGTGAATGTTGAATGGGACGAATCGATAATATTTAAATTGGTTTGGAGCACGGCCATTTTTGCCAACAGCTCATAACGCCGGGAGAATTGGAAGTACGTTAAGTGCATTCATTATTTCTTTAATAAAGCCCACAAAAGAATTTCCTCATTTTTCACAAGAGGTCTTATAAAATTCTTAAATAGAGCGAAATCTACTTCTTTGTAAACAGTGTAGATGCCAAAACGCGCATGCTGTGCCCTAATGAAATTTCCCCTGTTCCGGAGCCCTGAATGTGCTTATGAGATCCTCCTCCGGATCCAAGACGGCTTGGAATGTATCGTTAAAATATCGCCATATCGAATTAAAACGATCGACACAAAAATGGCGGCGACGTCGCCGGGGATTGCACACAAAAAAGAAAACTAGCCGAGGCATGAATAGATTAGACGATGGGAGGAACGCGAGCTCGGGATAATTTATGCTAATTAAATGATAGGGGGGTTTTTAGATAATTTTGTTGCATAAATCAAATAAGATATGGAAGCTACAGGAAGGTGTCTCCTACGTGGTAGTGGAAGCATGCGATGCTTATTAATATTCAAAAGGATCCGGGGCAATATTCGCAGCACTACTCCAATTCAGATTCAATGCTGATCTAAATATACCCACGTTTGACTTTTCGCAGGGATGTGCTAATGCATCACGGATGGGGTTTCAACTCTTTGTTAACCTGCGCCGCTCCAAAATAAGAATCATTTGCATGGACGTTTTTCTTCTCTCACTTAAACTACAGTGTGGAATAAAATGATTTATATCTAGTTACCTTTGGAATTTTTGCACATGTAAATTTTCCTGTACCGCTCTACTTTTTTTTTAAGTGCCGAACTATTAGTTCTGTCAATAAATGTCATCAATCGAATTGACAATTGTTACAATTTACTAAATTGAATTAACAAACGTTGGTGGCCACTTTCAACACTAGCTATGACTTGCTTTTGTTAGCTCCTTTTTAATTTCAATCTCTACTTTGCATTCATATCATCCCTTCGCAGTAAATCACATTTGGAATTTTGGAATATTTTAGGTTAGGCTTTCTTTTTTTTTTTGTAGAGCGGCATTTCGTATTTTTACAAGGGTAATGCAAAGGTAACTGGATGTAAATCATTTTATTCCACACTGTAGTAAGAACTGTTAAAAACAAAAAGAAAAGAAACTGCAGAAATCGTCTTCTATAGCTTACCTTAACTTAGCTTAATCTTATCTTAACACTTAAAAAATATTGAAAACTTTCTAGAAATTTAATTGTGTCGAAGATTTATACAAAAACTCGATGATCTTTAATTTAAATTACGAAAACTGCGAATCTGCGTATTGCGAATAAAATGGAGCCGCATGAGTTAATACGATGTAACATGCAATTTTAAAAGAACATATTGTAGAAGTGCGCGCGCGCGTGTAATCTAATTTAATTTAAATGTTTGCTACTAGTAGCTAAATGTACTTTCCCCCTTCTCGGCATGTCCTTTGCACTTAGCCAAATTAATTGTTGTGAATAATTGAATTTGAGAAAGCAAGATCGAACGTGTGAGTTGCGAATGATTTTGCGAAAGTAGCGTTAACTCTCCCTGGCAATTTTCTTATGGTATTTCGTTGTGCGTCTCCGCCCAGGTTTCCGTTTCTGCGTCTCGTATCGGTATCGCCTCCTCCCGAGGAGTCGCCGTTTGATGTTGGAAGTTTACGATCGTACATTTGAAAAATTGCTTTCGTTCTGTGCAGATTTGCAGGGACGTAATTGATAAACATATTGGAAATATCCGAGGCAGAAAGTTTATTTTTCCCCCGAATTCATTGCCGTTGCTGAATAAATACCTGAGATTTTCAATAAAACTGCTTTTATACACACGTATAAACAGAACAAGTTGAAATGGACAAATAAAAATATGGAAGCAAACAACTTGGGCACAAACAAATCCTGGATGCATCTCTCTACCGTAAAACGGAATTCCGAGCCGATGGGCAATTCGCTTCTTGTCAAAATGCACGCAATTTTTTCACCGAATTCAAATCAGACGCTGTTCGAGGGATAGATGGGGTTAGTGGGCTTTTCTTGGGCGAACAATGGGGCTGCCAAGGCGCTGGATTTCTAACAAGTGGACGCTTGTCGGCTTTCAGCACAACAAACAACGCTTCGCATGCCAATCTTGTCCAGACGATGGAGTTTTAGGATAATGTCGCGAACGGTCCCTCCGGGATAACCATCGACGTATTTTTTCATCGTCTAACTAACTTTAAATGCAGATCAAGCACGAAATAGTGTTTTTGTGTTAAATTTCGAGGTTACGTTTTTATGTCAGCGGTCTGTCAAAACTCGATCTAACATTCTAACCTAACAAATAAACTCTAATGCCGAGCAGTTTTAGAGTTGAGTGTTTGTCGAGAATTTTTTTAAAGAAAGCAATGTGTGGGCTGTGCGAACTGCTTCAAACAGACCGTTCTAGATTTGTGATTTTTATCACTTCTATTGTGCGACAGAGAATCTGGAAAGGACAATTTTCGGGGAGGAACTGTGGCGTACAACATGGGCGTTCGTTATCACTCTTCGAGGTGCTTTAAAGATTTTACAAAGTTAAATATTTGAACGCGTTTTAGCAACAAAACGCTGGTAAGAAGAAGATAACCGAGAGAATTTATTCAGAACCTTGACTCTCACCTTTCCTAAAAGACAATATACATTTACATAACAAAGTATTATCTGCTTTTTCCAGACCCTCACTAGAACCACGCCGCTCTACAGTTTGCACGGTTTTGATTAGCATCATTAAAAAGACTCCAAATACTCTCAACTTTTGATTTAATATGGGAGGGTGAATAATCACCGACAAGCACAATTCTTCCAAGGATCCAATCCGTGAAAACGGTGACGCACTATAAATAGTTGTCAAATTGGGAATTCGTCGGCAGTTCGAAGCAACTGTCAAATTCAGACTAATTGCTCCAGTGGACGCGGCCTACCAATTAACCCACCATTGAATTAGTTAAACGGGGGCTATTTTTGATGTATGAGACGTTAGCTCTGGTTTAATGTGTTCCCGTCAGGAGTCGACCTTTGACAATGAGACTAATTTCGAAGAGGCGGAACGACTTTCGTTGATTTCCTAGACATCTTAAGATGTTTCCGGCCAGATTCCCGATCAACAAACTCATTCATCGACGGAAACGATTGACAGAGCCGGGGTGAAAATTAATGATGCATCATTTGGAGTTTCTAAAGACTTTGCCGGTTTACTTTCGAACAATGCGAGCTCGGCAAGACAACGGAGTTTTTGTCGGACGGCAAGTAACAAACTGGGAGTGTTGTTCTATTATTCCGACTAGTGTTTGTCGACAATCAGCTCCGGAGCTGATGATGTGCTTTGGATGTTCCGCAGATATAGACTTGTGATGGGATTAATGCATAAATTGTAAATGTGCAAATGCGATCCGAATCGGGACGGCTTTACAAAATTTATTAACACGTTCGCGTTGTTTTAAGCGTGCTCTTATCGTGTCAAATTCGAGAGTTCACTTCTGGAAAAATTGCATAAACGGCGGACATTTTCTTAATTTGTTCCTAGCATGGCACGCTGTGTAATTCGGCTGCCGTCCATGAGGTAATGGGTGGCCAAATACACCCGAAATTGGATTTGTTGCCGGGCGTTATTGAGTTTACGAGGTCTGAGGTGACAAATCACCCGTGCTAATATAAAATGCTGACCGAATACTCCCACTGGTTATTCTTTCTTGGGAATATTTAAGAAATCGACTGTGTGAAGCCGCGCTGAATACGAAGAATTTTAAAAAGTATTCATTACTGGAATTGAATGCAAAGTACGAGAGGAAACACACAGACGCGAGATTTTACTTAAACTCGTTCCACGACGAATTTTCCAAACATTTTTAATTGGACGATTCGAGGGGAGCGAACCGTGCACCATTTTTATATCTGGAAAGGAAGTCACAGCATCTGTCAAGTGGACAAGTATATCGAGCTTCGCTTTTTTCACTTCTATATATTCCCTTATAGAGTTTTGATTCGTTTTTTAGTGTTCAATCGAATGAAAATCGGCATAAAAGTCTGTGAATGTGGGTGATAAAACATATATCCTGGTTCGTATTCACGCTTTTGTCACTTTTATTATTTTTCCTGTCTCCGAAATTGAGTTTGTTGCTCAATCAAGGCTTGTTTGTTGCCAGATTTTTCGTTTATTATTTTAAACAAATCGGGAAATTTTCCATTTACACGCGTGCAAACAATGGATTAATTGAGGCGAAAGGTCAGACGCTTGGCCACGGCAAAAATGTTTTCGTGATCAATTCGAAGATTTAACACATGAAAGCTGGGCATCCCGGCGCCTCCACCATTTTTGGAACATTAAAATAAAAGTACAGTCCATTTTTTTAAAATCAACTGTCAAAGTGTTGTCAAGTTGGTATGAGCAATTGAAAGTGCATTTCACAATATAGTTTGGCAACGTCGAGCCGTGCAAGGTCATCGGCGCTGTCATTGCGCATAACTGTCATTTGCGTTTGCGTTGAAAAATTAACGCACAAAATTTGAAAAGATGCCTTCGTAGTGCACAGAGAGTGAAAAAATAGACCTAATTCGGTACTGCGAAGAGTTGAAAGGTGACAACCCTGAATTGAGTAAAAAGGCAATTTGTGAGAAAGTTTCAAACATATTCATTGTATCGTATTAAATACCTATTTTCTAAATTTTCATTTATTTCCGTAAATACTTTTCTAAAATAGATACGTTGGACGTCTGCAATCATATGTGATGGCTTTAAAACGACAAAATGTATTCAACCCTGAAAAAAATAATGTTTTTTTCATTGTTTAAACTGCAACTGTGTTTCATTACAAAAAATCGTTGTGTTCCAAAGTCCACTACAATGTACCTAAACGAAAGTACATGCTCTAGAAAATACTCTTTAAATACAAGTATATACCTACATAAACCTACATTTCATTGAAACCTTTAACATTAACACTGACTACGTTCGACATTTCAATTACGTTAGAGAGACTGACAGTGACAGACATAACCTCAATTTTGACGTGGGGGGAATTGTTACACAGTTGGTCGGAGAGCACAGGTTTTAGGGTAACACAGTCTGGTCTTTTACAAAATTTTGAAAAAAAAAATTGACTATAGACTACGGATTCACATTTCTTGTCTATCGTCATAAAATGTAACGGGCGGCTTGCCACATAAAATAAGCTCAAGGTTTTTTTTACGTGACTTATTTTATATTAATTTCGTCGTTTCCGATTTGACGCACAGCGTGACAACATAGTCACAACTGTCAAATTTTTGTTGGCTGTCACTATTTCCATGTTCTGTAACGAAGATCTCGCGAAACCTGAAAAAAATTTGCAATTTAAAGTGCGACGAAATAAAATGAATTGATTGTCGTGAAAATCGCCGTCGATAATTCGTGGAATAAAGAAAGTTGCTCGTGAGCACGAAGAGGATGATGAGTGTACGAAGAAAGAGGAAGAAATTCGGTGACAGTTGATTGGCACTACAAATCGCGCAAAATACGACATCGGAACCGTTCTCGCGTTTATGGTTTCTGCAATGGTCCGGAGCAGCAATAAGTCCCAATTATTATGGGCCGTATAGCTTCCGCTGGGTAATAATTCCGCATATCCATCAATTCCGTTATTCATACAGAGCTGGGGAGAATTACTGGGGTGGAATAATATAATTGCAGTAATATTCGCTACTCGCTGAAGTAGACAAATGAATACAGGTTTAGGTTCGCAATTATTCGGTATCAAAGACCAATTCATCTTTCCCAGACCAGCCCGCAGCTCAGAAAACTCGAACTGCTGACTGAGCGGTCTCAACTAATGAAAACAACTTGCTGTGTGCGGATGTTACCGACGTTTCCAGCTTTAATCAACAAACTTACGCCGAAACTGATGCAATATAATTCGGTTAGGTCAAAATAGTAGGTACCATCATTCTCGAATGATCCATCAACTCGCTGGACTTCTTCACCATCTCAACACGCGTCTTGATTTTTGATCGCTCTCTGATCTCGAAATGTTGTGAATTATTCAGATGTCATCCTTTCGTGACCGGACAAGGTCTCTTTGTCTCGTCCCGATACCAACAGCTAATGTTATAATTGAAACCCCTCCCGCCCCTAAGATATGGATGTGTCTGGAAGCATCTGGAAAGCAGTCTAGCGACTATCCGATATTTAATGCGGCGGTTCTAATGCGATTATCGCAGCTTTTCCGCCGGTCCACGTGACTGATGTAATAATCCTTAATGATATAAACCTCCAATTTTAATGTCAGACGACAAGCGGGCGCACTAATCTTTTCAAAGCTCGTCTGTGTCCTCGAAATGTTGCCTCTCTACACTGTTACACGCCAGAGAGAGGATCATCGTTCAAATATTTACTGAGACTTAGCCCGAGATTTCCTTATCTTACTTCTAATTTCAGATTAAACACCACCCTCTCGTATAATTAATTTTCTTCCGATATTCAGCTAGATATGCACGGATGAATGTGCCTCGATGGAAAGAACGAGAAACTCAAATTTACCTACGGCAAGGCGAGCAGGCCATTTACACAGATTAAAATATCTCAAACGGAGATCAGACTTTGTGTGCACCTGAACTTAGTTACGCCATTGCTGAACGAGCGTAAGCTTAGAGAGACAACTGCATAATTTTATGATTTGTGTATCACAAGTTTTTCAATTGGGACACTTTTGTCAAATTGCAGTTTGGAAAGTGTTTAATTTAGCCGGGCGGTGGTGGAAATTTTAAAGCCATGTGTCTTGAATCGTAATCCCAAATAATCCAAAGCGAGACAAAACGCAACCCTTTAATCAAGACGAAGCCTGCGTCAACATGTTGAACAAGAATAAGCCGAATTTCGCCGGAAACAGTGGGAAGACATTATTAAAAGCGCTCGAAAAGATGCAAATTTTCCAATTTGTTCTCGGATTATTTATGTCGTCGGCCATTTCGTTTTATGAACAATCATAGACAATGCAGCACGGAGATAAACCGAATATACAGTGGGGATTAAGATCCCTATCGTAGTCAGTCAAGTAGGTCGAATACAATGCAACTGATAACTCGTGACAATAATGGCCCCGTTTCGCTACTCTGATTATAATAACTGGGCGAGACTCCCTGATATATTGGAGTTATTGCTTATCATATCTTAATGGAATGCGCGAGATTGAACACGAACGTTGTTTGAGTCGCGTCTATCTCTTGATGGACGTTTTGGCGGATGTCGAATGCATCGCGACCGACCGTATTTAAAAGTGCACCTCGTTCCACCCCAAAGCGACCCGAGCTCCATGCCGATTAAATCCGGTTTTGGAGGGTGATCTGGAAATGCTACCTGATTGTGTAGGTTACCCAACTTAGTTTAACTCGACTTGGTCTAAATATACACATTATAAGTTACAAAGTTGGCAAAGGCACTGTTACGGTTGAGATACTTTGACACCCCCGGATTTGCGAAGCATAACATTATACGGCCACATCCTCGGACACTTGTTTAGGGCTAGATGAACGGTCCTATCGGTTTTTTTCTTGTATGTTTGGAAAAAACCACTCTGTATATCGACGGAGCCGTAAAATGCCTAATTCATTCGCCGCTTCCTATAGTATCGTGTCATATACTGCGGCCTCGTTTATAAAAGTGTGTGAAAAATGCAGGATCACGTATTTCGGGATTTAAATGCCGCTGTAAAAACCTTGGTGGTTTGTACTTTATTATTTATTTTATGGGGACTGTTTAGGTGGCGAGTTGCTGATGTTGTTCTCAGTTGCAATAACTGCACACTAAACGTTAATTGTTGCGATAAGATCGGTGCAAAAACATCCCGTTCCACACGGGAAAAAGAGAGTTTTGTATTGTTGCAAAATGTTCATATCTTCAAGAAGCTGTACAATCAAATGTGAAAACAGTTTATTTGGTAACTGCAGAAAATCCAATAAAATAATAAAGTCGAAAGCTAGCTGCACAAATTCGTACAGACTTGTAGTTGCAGCTTAACTTTTAATGAGGCAATCTTGGAAAATCTAGGAGACGTTCCACGTGAGAGTGAGCAATCTTCGATGCAACTCGAAGGAAACGTACGTTATTTATTAAAATGGTACTAAACAAAGGTGAAGGGGAAAAAAGTGATTGTGTGCGATAAAGTCGATTATCTTAAGACAGTGTGAAAAACCGTTCCCTGAACCGAAACATTTTGTTCCAACTCTGGTCCCATTCATTTTATTTTAACAAGAAAATTAAATAAGGCTTAAAATTTAACCGGAATCTCCGTCGGCCACATCCGGAGAGTCTTCGAGTCGAGAAAAATGTGTAAAAAAAATTAGATATTCCGCGGAATCAGTGGCGTCAGTTCAAGCCACTCGAACGGAATTTTCGTCGCATTATTAGATCGGTTTTGTGAGGCACAAAACTCCGGTGTTTGCCTTGGAGAACAATACATCATTGTATCGATTCGAGGCCAAGGGAAAACAAGGTAGTTCGGAAATAAAGGGTTTGCGTTTTAAGCAAATCCACCGCTGACGTTTTAGGTGGGAATTTCCGGTGTGGCGTCGGTCCAACAGATTAAGCCCGGAATGCTCCGGCCGCGTTTTTATTGCACAAGTTTTCAGGACGCGACTTGGTCAGCTCCGAGATAAGATAAGACGCTTCACTTCCGAAGATTTATTTATTTATTGACTCGGTCGGAATTGTTTGTGCGGCGGCGGCGTCTCTAAAAATCACGTCTTCAACTCGACTTTTATAATAGTTTGAAGGCAGGTAATTTCAGTTTCGGTGTGAAATTTCAGAGGTTGTAAATATGAGTTATCTCCAGGAGGGTCCAAAAGCGTTACTTATTTTCCTTTATGCAATGCCCCTGCAAAGTGAACGCCATCTTATACGGCCGACGCATTATAACCATCAGTCTTACTTGTGAGCGCTACTTTTATGTTTCCGGCGCACTTTCAGACTACCGAAATGTTCAGTCGCATATCTTCAGTGGCCTCGTCGTCTTATTGTGTCATTCGTTTCAGGAATGATTTATCGTTCGCAATTTCCATATTTATGCAGTTAAAATTCGCACAAAAGAGGACAAAAAAACTTAATTGTGGAGAGGTGAGCTTGCCACCGGAATCGTCACAAATTAGACACGTCAGCGGTTAAGCTGCGCTTTCGGGAATAAGATGCCGGAAGGGGTTCTTTTTTAACATCAGACCGACTGCACACTCACTAGTTTTGTATTACTCAACCGTCACGGCACACCACCTAAATTCTGACAATTCTTTTCAAAATTCAAGGTGATCAAGAAGGACTGTTTCAGTTAGTAATACTGAATTTTATTTTTAAATGGTACAGTCGATGGACAAATAAAACTAAGACAAAAATGACAATCACATAAGTCAAAATTTACAAATTTCCATCGTTTAATTACGGCTTTATCACAAATAGGTTAACTTTGATATGACATATTATATAGACACTGACAAATATATTGACAATTCAATGGTCTGATTTACATAGATTAAATGTTAATTGGCCCAGTTTTATTTGTCCACCGACCGTACATTTGGAGTAACTTCCGGCTGTTGACAGCTTGACATGAACAGCCGCATCATTGACAAGTAACATTTGACATTACAAATTAAAGCGCTGGATATTTCAAACTAGCGGACCCGGCAATGCTTCGCCTTCGCTGTTGCTAAATTTAGTTATGTATAAATGAAATATATAAATATAAATGCAGTTAGATAACACATCATTTATTCAATTGAAATCACATGATTTTATTTGTATGATGATTATTTTCTGTTTGTTTTATTGCTGTCTTGTTTTTGATATTGTTTGTTTTCTTCTTCTTCAGCTAAAAGGTGTGGTTGTTAAGTTATTCGAATAAAATAAATAGAAATGAATTAAAGTCCATTCAAAAATCAAAAAACCACCACCTGTTGCTTTAGGTTGGTAAAATTTAAAAAACCGTAGGTAGATTTTTTCATACTATGTTGGTAACTATAAATTATGACATTTATTTGATTCAAAATAAAATTCAATTGCTTTGAATTCCGTTCATATTGTTTTATGAGCAGCACGTTTCATTTATTTATTGATTCTTATTATTTTTACTTAAAAATGCCCAGAAAAACAAGACATTTAATAAACACTTAACCTAAAAATTACAATTCTCACCAAATTTTACAGTAAACAGCGTTGCCGATAGTAATTATCGAGGAAACTGCGACATTGGTGGTTTTTTGATTTTTGAATGGACTTAACATACGGTTTCATCTTCAAAAAAACAAATTTGTTGAACACACTTGATATTTTTCTGCGAACAGAAATTGTTTTTGTTTATGCTCCAATAAAGAAATAAAGTTTTTGTGAAATAAATAAGCTTGCGTGAAAGATAAATGTGGGTGCAGATAAGAATATGAGTGGAGGAAAGTCTCGTGTGTCCTAATGTTTGGCATCGGTTAGCCATAATCTGTCCCTCTATTCCACCACTAAATCTCGCTCCCCGCACACACACACGCACACATATTCGATCGGCAATCACATTGTGCTACCTACTGCGTAATCCTGAGCACGTGCCCCTTTTCCATGCCATTTGGTGGCTGTGGCAGCGTCGGAATTACCATGCGAACAGCATCACGCTACATGTCATTTGAATATATCAATTAGGAATCCGCCCCCGTCGCCCCCTTAATTCACTTATGCCTTACACATGTCTCGACGGCACACGAGACCGTCTCATCTTGAAACCTACCCTTCACGAAATGGATTTCAATAATCCTACAAATTACTAAAAGCGTTCGCACAGACATCGACAGTTGGCACTTTGATACGGCCCCTTTCTCCGATTCGAATTATTGTTTACTTCGGATTCTGATGCGGGGGATATGTCTTGGGAAAATTTCCCCAGCCGAATGGTGAATAGAGAGGAATTAGCGTGACTCGGGGGAGATATTAAGTTAATTCTCAGATGTGTGATCGGGTGGGCCGGGCTTAAAATGAGGAAAATTTCGTGTAAATTGTGTTACGTCCTGACGAGATCGATTAAAATTGGAAACAAGCCGTTCACCGATTCATGTTTATTATTGGGAACGAACGTTTCTGTTGACGTATAATTGAAATGTCAGATGCATACAGGTTTGAAAGCAAGAACGGCATATCTCTAGCGTTTGACTGACGGGATAGTGAAATGCACTTCCGGTTGGTTTGTGGAACATTCTCGGAGAAAATTGCTGCACTTCCGTGAATTATGCACTTTTCACTTTGAATACGGACACAAAAGACGCACGAATATTTCAACTGTTCAACTGTACCCGAGGGGCAGTAATTATCTGCGATCGCATCTCTCAATATTTCAACATAGTTTACGTCCTGTTGAAAATATTTTAAAAACTAAACTTGTGAAATTCGGTGACCACGGTGCATTAATAAATTTAAATTTATTTTTTCAATAAGCTCCTCACCCAAGTAGAAAACTTTTACGGTGGCCATATTTTTATAAAATTAATTTATGGTTTGCTTTTACGTCACAAGTTTATGATGCAAGTCTGAATAAAACGCTGGCAAATTTTCACACAAAATTCGTTTTTGTTTGGATTTATTTAGTATCTAAAATTAGTAATGCTGTGGTATTCGGAAGCATACAGTGTTTCAGCGATAATACAAATAATGCTGCAAATAATTTATTACTTTTTGTGGGCATTTCAAAATCCTCTTTAATAATGGGATATTTAAAATTTTTCAATTTTATCGATGGAAAATAACGAGAGCCAAATGTAGAAAATGAAAACAACGAAGCCTACGACAAATCCATACCGCGTATTTAATGATGAGGCCATTGTGGTCACAGAACAAATACGGAAAATTCAAATAGGGCGAAACACGTTTCCCGTACGGGGTGTTCGCGACAAATTCATTCGAGCAATTGTAATGGAAATCATCGTTGCAAATTGCGTTATAAAGATTGGTTGGCAATAATTCCCCGATCTGAACTCGCACATATAGAAACGGAGACAAAATGGAAAATAGAAACGTTATCGAAATAACGCAGTGATGTGCTCGACGGTAATTTCGCCTTTGTTATTAAATTATCTGGCAACTTTTCCTTAGCGACTTCGCTTTATCTGCGTTTTCTGCTTGACTTGAACCGCCGGAGCGTCCTCGGCATCCAGGTGAATCTGTCGAAATACGATTATAATGGAGCCATCGACTCGTTCGTCGTTAAAAGTCGAATTTTGAACTGTCTTCGGCGCTGCTGGGATTTAGACGTCCGTTACGAGGAAACATTGTCTTGACTGTTGGAAGTAGTAAACAGACAAACATTTCTTGTTTGTGCTCTTCTTACAATATTTACATAAAAAAATAGCGAAAACTAATCTTAGCAGAAAATCCTTGCTAATTTTTTCTCTGTTTTCTGCACAACATTTTTTAATTTAATACCTAAATCTATTTTCTACTTTTAATTCAGCTCAGATAGTTGTATTCTTTCCATGACTCTCTTTTAATATTTCTTTAATTTTTTAATTTTAAATTTTACCATTGCGTACTGTTTTCTTTCAACTGCTCCACACTTTCCTTTTCAATTTTGATTTTCTCTTCTTTGACACATTTCTTTGTTTATCGGTGCGAACGCTGCGATAATTACTCGACAAGAAGAAGAAAATAGATTGTCCAAATTGAATAAGACCGCCGTGTGTTCTAATCACGAAAAAATTATCTCGCTCAACAAAGCGTGCGAGTTTTATGATTGCAAAACTTCACCTGGCAATCTCGAAAATTGAAGACAAACAAGGAGACGGGGGCGTTTTTTACCACGCAGACACATAATGATAAGTTTAGAAAGCCTGTTAAAGAACAGCAAGACTTCACATGAGATTTAATTTTCAACAACATTGTGATGGAAACACGAGATGAATTCAGGTGATGGGACATTAACTAAGTTTACGACCGGTGCAATCATAAAAGGTGTAAATTTTAAACCTTGTAAAAAGTCGTGTCTCGCGTTATACAGAGACGTACTTAGTGTCAGGTGTGAAGTCGGTTTTTACAACGCAGGTGTACATGTTAAACACATTGTAATAATTTAAGCGAAATTTACTGCGCAATCGGATTTAATACCTATTAACATGCTTAGCGATGTTATGACTATCATATGTCCGTTTGACATCTAAGGTTGTAATGATTCATAACATCCGTGGTAATAAAAAAATTCAAACAATTTTGAATTCATTAATTATTATTATTATAGAAAAACCCTTAGCCAGTAAAAACCCTTTACCATGCTAGTAATGTTAAATACTATAACATATCCAGGCTCGTTCTGATATTCTAACGGACCTAGCAAGCTGACACGTTAAAAAATTAGAATTGAATTGATTATTTGGAAAGTAACAAAGTTAAAGCTTGAACGTTCTCGTTACCTTTTGTGCTCGTTCGCGGTAAAAAAGCCACTGTTCGAATTTAATTTCGTTTAAAAATGTTTCTTCAACCGTAGATTAAGCTATTTTGTACAGTAAAATGTTTTTAGCATTTATTGTGGTCGAAATTGTCCTTAAGCGATATTTAAAAATTTAATATTTTAGTTGCAGCACCAAATTCGAACTGATCCCAGAAGAAACCTTAATATATATTGTACATTTTAAAATAAAACGAATTTTCCGCAAAACGTGAAGCAGTATAAAAGTGGAATTTAAAATTTTACTAAATCAACAATTTGTTTTGAATAAACATTTTAAAATGTCATATGTTCACTGCAGACAAAAAAAACTAATTAGTTCTACATATTATTACTAAATTTCATCCATCCATCATTTTTCAAAGTTAGAGAATAAAAATGCATATTATTTACTTTGTGAAGAACATATTAATTCAGTAAACGATTATTTATTAATAGAAGTGTCAATATTAATTTAAATTTAATAATTCAGAATTGATTTATTGTTAATTAAATATACAATAACTAGTCTCATCCATATTCATCGTTTAAAAAGCCCCAGTTGTTCGATCGGAAATTTAATATGATCCAATGACATCTAAAAAGCATGTATAGTAACAGAAAGTTAAAACAAACAATTTGTTTGTGTCTGTCCGCAATCACTCATTCATTAAAGCGTTCATACATTTTTTCCTCGATAACTTCCGCAAAAAGCATTGTTTTTTGACTAAAATATTTGTTCTAGTACTCAATTCAATTCGATTCAATCGACTCATTCATCAATTTTTTCATTCACCATAACATCTGCAAGAATATTTTTTTCTGGAAAATATTTTTTATTTTTTCTATAATTGATTAAAAAAACAGGTATTCACGCACACTTACCTAATGCGTGAAGTGGGTCATTTTTTTACATACATTTTTTTTTACACTGTTGTAACAATGAAATTATGGAAACCGTACATAACAGTGTGTGAAATGCGATTTCACGCACATAAGCTTTTCTGTTTTTCACTTCACACACTATTTTCTATTAGTTACCTAGCAACATGGTCACTGCGTTGATACTTCAGATTTCCTTAAAAAGTTGAATTTTAAAATTTAGTTATGAAAGAAATTAAATATAAAAGACCTTTTTGGCCTCCTCAACTCTAAATGACATGTTTACACATTTTGAACAGCTAGGGTATCTTGATTTTTACACACTAATCAAACTATCTGTCATTTTACCGCACGGAGTGTGTAAAATAGCAAGAAGATTTTAAGCTTTCTGGAACCTCCAAAAAAATGTTTAGCGCATCACAAGTAAAGTCAATTTACACTAAGACAAGATACCGCTATCATTAATCCGCTCAGTTTTCAAAAATGAACAGAAATTAATTGTTTTCTTCTAAAGTCTGAGGGCGCTATCTTGTGGTGTAAATCATAAGCGTGCCAGTTATCGGTATAATTGATAACTTTCTGCCATTTCATTAATTAAATGCCAGTCTTTGATAGGTTTTGCAAAATTGTTGGTTACAGCAAATTTCAAATTTGAGAAAACAAGTACTTAATGGGTCGTCGGCCAAAAAGATTAATACTACTAATGCGGTAGGCATTTTACAGTGTGAGGTTTTTAGATTGAAACACGACCGCGCAGCGGGAGTGTTTTAACAAAAACCGAGCCTACCGCATATGTAATGCACAAAAAAAACTCACTTCCCGCACTTAATATAAAAATAACTATTGTTGATAAGTGCAACACCGTTACTATTTTCTTTTTTACAAGCATTTTTTTTTCTTTTTTGATTGAAAGGTATCCATTTAACTATAAAGGTTTTTTTATTGGCGAGAGTTGATAATAATCATCTAAATACGCTTAACTTTTTGCCATTAAATGTTGTTGAAATATTATTTATGAAACGTCATAATTACGTCCCTTTAACGAAGAGGTTTTGTAATAACGGCGTTATTTACACTTTTACTCGTCGTTGTATTTTCTGGAGAGGCAGCAATTAATTAGTTTAAAAGAGGCTTTTGCGTGAGCGAAATTGAGCGTAATGATGTCGAGCGATCTGTCTAACTTTCAGTATATAACACTGTGTAAAATATGAGCAACAAGAGCAGGTTATACGATATGTCTATCGACGATGTCATTATCACCGTGTACCGACAAAAGCCAAAGGGAAGCATCAATCACGTATCATCGTTAGATAAACAAGGCTGCGGGATGTCACATGCAAAAACTAACCACACATCATGACTAACGATGCTATCTTATTACCCCTAACTAACGCCATCCTCCCTCTCCTGCAGACTCTTATTAAAGGCGCTGACACGTTCAAGGCCGACAATGGCAAAGCCACAAACAACCGCTCCTCTTACGACTTCTTTTATAACGAGAACGGTCGACGAAATAAAAGAAAACCGTTATACGTCATCGAAACCCTGCCAGCTGCTGGTACTGCGTTCAGCTGATAATTTCTTCTTTGACTCCTCGCCGAAAAGCTAACTTCTCGCCGTCCTTGTCCGACTCGGATGGACGATTCTGTATACGTCGATCTGGTCGGAATTATTGCGTTTGTACTTTTGTTTGTTGGAGCGACGCGCATGAGCGGCATTGTTTAATCGAATATTTAAATTTCGCTGTTATTGAACTCGTATGGACCAATTTAGATAAAAGAATAAAATGGCGCCCGGACTCGAGTAAATTACCTCAAGAATTGGGAAAGTTTCAAAGTAGTTCTGAGTTATTGTCGAGGTTGAAAAGGTAATAAAAATTATATTTTTTATTCGGCGACGCTGTCAATTCGAACGGTTCTCTCTCCCGGCGCATCCACCAATTTGTTCTTCGTTTTTTCGAAAAAGAAAAGTCTATTATGTATTAGTAAACAGGTCTTAAACTCGAAGAACGCCAGATCGTGCGACCCGAGAGAAATGTTTCTCAGGTGCATCATGAATGTGAATTAATTCGATTAGTGCGTCACGAGTTGTGATGTTGAGTGCACGCAGCAACCGCCGCGTCGTGATTGGCGGCGGAAGCCGTCGCCATGAATTATTCCGCCGTAAGTTATTAAAGAATTTCCATCCTTTTTACGGTAAACAGTTGGGGCTAATGAAGCTTCGCAATTTACTGGTCTCTGTTGGGAAATCTCCCATCTCTGGCAACCTTTTTAAGAGAATTTTCATTAATGGTTTCTTCTCCGTCGTCGGCGATTCATCCGCGCGCCAGACTGAAACAGAGCAAGTCAAGGTGGGCGAGAGCGGGCTAAGTTTATGTCCTTCTCCTGCAGGATATCGGCAAGGAATGCCTCCCATAAAGGGATCTAAGTGGATTTTCAATAGCATATCGGCACGTAATTGCATCGAAACAACATGCCACCATTAATTACCGACTCGTGTATATCGAGCACCACTCTTGGGGCGCTCGAAGCCTTCCGATGCGGAAAATCGCTCGCATGAACACATTTTCGCTGAAAAATTCGACGGATGTTTTTCGATACAGTATAAATTTGTGCAAATTTAATTTGAGAGCACGCTCGGCAAACGTTAATTATGAGAACAAGACTTCTATCGTTGCGTTAATTTAAGTTTTAAATTAAACCTTTATGTAATTTTCAAACGCTCATTTCGTGGAAAAGTGGACGCTCGTTTGGAAGAAATTAACCCGAACAGCAGCTACGAAATGAAAAAAGCAATTACTTTGCCAGTAACAATTTCACAAACTTTACGTATCAAAATGATTGTGGAAGTTTAGCGAAATCTTTCACAACAAAAACACAGATTAAAGTTGAAGACGACAAAACGAACTTTCCGTCACCGAAATTTTAAATTGCGCTCGACTATGAATTAACGCAAAGATTTATTCGGATGTTTCCAAATAAAGTGTTTGTTGCGAGCAATAGAAAAACTAAGACGGGGGAAGCAACAAGTTACAACGGTATAATAACGGCAATAAAAGAAATATATGAAAGGCAGACGCAAAGAAATAGATTGAAAGTGTTAAATAAACTATTCGATCTTTCGATACTGAGTCACCACGATCGTCGGTTTAAATTATCGAAATTTCTGGCCTTGACGATCGATACATTTCTGAAGTGAAGAGCGCTTTTTGTCTAGTCTATCGATTTGCCGGTCGACTGCCGCCGAAAAAAGTGGAAGAAATTTCCCGGGACTCAATTTATATAAAGCATTTTCCGATTGTAAACAATTTGAAAGAAATGGCAATAAATTGCCTTCGATGGCTAATCTACAAAGGAAGTCTCGTATTACAAAACATTTTAGTCATTCGTCGAGTTGAGGGATTTCTTTTGAAAAATCGTCTGTCTGCGAAGAAGGTAGATGCCATCATTGTTTTTATGGCGAATGTTACATTTATCACCCTTTTATAAAGAATTACTCGATGTCGAGAAGACGAGGAAAGTGCATTTGCCAAAACGGTCTTTTAATAAATACTGTCTGCTCGGCCTCATCACGAAATATCTCTTTTTTATTGTGATTAATAAAATGGGTTGATCCGGTCCCCCTGACGCCAAACTCGATGTGACGAGGAGAATTCCGTAATTTTTTAAAGCAAGCCAAATTAATCTCATTATCAAGATAGTCTAGACTCATCGGAATGCAATATAAATTTTTAATATACCTACTTTGTTTTCTGTGATCTCCTTAATAAAAGAATAAAGCTGAAATTAGGTGGAAGAAACACATTCCATCTCAATAGCCCGAGTTTAATCGACTTTTGGAGAAATCACGTCGAACAAGAAAGATTGCAAAAGTACATTTCATTAAGTCCATTATGCATGGAACAGAATGTTGTTCAAATCGAAGATAAATTTTTCAAACTCGACCGGAGAATCCCGTTTCGTCTGTTCATAAGAGATACAGTCGAAGATGATTTTTTGTTGTTAGCAAATCATCGACGGTAGTTTAACAGAAGACGGCCGCGCTTGAGGCGAAATTCCAACACTAAATCCAACAAAGAGAATTTATCTTTGGCCTGAGCTGAAAGCAAATTTCTTACTGAAAACTTGCGAAACATTAAACGTTTTTCTTTAATAAATCGATAACAAATTGTTTCAGCTCGGTACTTCGTTACAAATTACTTGTTGTTTGCTGTGCTCCCTCTAAACTACCCTTAAAGTTTATTTACTCCAAAATTGCAAAATACAATTTTCAAATTTGTACCAACTTTAATCGAATTTAAAACTCGGCTCGTAATAATCATTCATTTATTTTCCATTATGCTTTCTATATTTAAGCTTAAGTAAGTATTTTACATATGTATGTACAGGGTGACTTTGAAGGTTGTGCAGATAGTTGAACATGTGATAGAACCCCACAAAAAGTAACAATTAAGCGAATAATGCCTTACACAAATGTTGATATTTTTCGAGAAAAACGAGCTCAAAATTTTTCAAAAAAAGTTTGAAAACTAGTCCATTTTATGAAAAAATAGGTCAAAAACAATCACAGTAGACTTTTTTGGTTGTCATTTAATACAAAATTAAGTCACTTTGACAAGAACATCAATCTTAACCTCAATTTAAATCACAAATGTCTTTCACCAACCTGGAGAAAATCGATATGGTTTTTGAGCTGTGGCAAAGCCCGTGGACATTCAAAGCTAGCACAGCAAATCTACGGTGAAAGGTTGCTTCAAAGGATACTTTCCAATGGACTAACCTTTGTAAACTTTGTGCAGCATCTTCGCGCTTTCGGGCGTTTCGAAACGAATAAGCGTGATCTTGCCCGCCAACGAGAAGTTGCAAAAGAAGACATTGCTCCTGAAATCGAAGAGCGTCACTTCCAGGAGTCATTTTAATTAACCTCGTAGGTCCCTATTTTTACCTCGCCGTTTGATGTTGCCAGAATTACTCGAGGAAATTTCTATAATAGCAATTCAACGAAAAATGTGATACCTTCATGACTGGTGCACCGCTTCATTAAGTCATTACGTGTAAAACGCCGCTCAGGAAATTCGTGAATTCTGAATCGAGTTTGGTTTTCTTGGACACGTCGTACTGAAGCTTGCATTGCAAGCGATGGCAGACATTTCGAGCAACTTCTTTGATTTTTCATTTCATTCTTTTACTCACAATTATAGTATTTTTACTTTGTTGGTTTAAGCCTTTGTTGTCTTCTGAATCCGTTGCAGGCACAATTTATCATCACTTTACAAATCTCATCAAAGATTCATGATGAAACTCAAAAAACGTAAACGACAAAACTCAAACATAACCTCGAGTGACATAAAAACTTGACTTTTAGAGTGCTCGTACGTCAAAACTGCCCGCCAACTTTGAAATTTTTCAGCGTGTCCCCAACAAAGGGATTCCTTTGATTTTCTTCTAAACCATTAACATTTGTATAAGGCAAGTTGAGTCATTTTGCCTTCTTTTAACACGTACTACCTCAGGTTAAAATATCTGCACAACCTTCAAAGTCAGGATGTATTTTATATTTATTTAACAACTATTCCGGCGCATCCACCAGCTTTGCGCGACTGGAACATTTTTGGATTAATCTTCCAAACTGAACGACCACTCGGAACGTAAACAGGCGAGCTAACTGTGTTTCTTATTGGAGGAGTAGAGCACTTAGTAATATTTAACTTCCAGGTTTGTATTGAGGGAGTATAATACAGTGCCGGAGGCTGCATGATCCGCAACATTGTTATTAGGGGTCAGTAGTTGCTGTTAATTGTTGTGACGGTGAGACTGTGCCACAATTGCGGGGTAATTAGATTCATGAGAGCACAATACATCGGCGTCCAGTGTGATAACCGAATGAGATATGACCGCCCTTGTCCTGGAATACAATCATCACATCGATCATTAACTTTATCCAATTTGATTGTGTCCCTAGAGGTAATGGAGAGATGAAAAATTGATAAATTAGACAGAGTAATTAGTTGGCTTCCACTTGACAAAGTGCAGTTTATTGTGAAATTAAATTAATAACGATAAAACCGCAATTGCCATCCGATTGCGTCTTTTCCGTTGGTTTCTGCTCCGAGATTGCGTAATAATGCATGGAAAAATAAAATATTTTTCTGGAAGAGCGAGGCTTCCCGCTTCCACATTTTTAAATAGAAACTGAAAGGTTTCGCTTAATTATCTGCGCTCGCCCCTAATTTAATTTGCTTAAACATTTCGACCTTTCATCCTGAATTTTTCCTTCACAATTATTACGAAGAGGTGGAAGTGACAGTGTCTGAGCTCCGTACCTAAAGAGGAAATTCGTAGACAATGGCACAATGAAGCTCAGTTTTCCACGACTAGTCGAGCACCAGGACGTTTCCTATATATACACGTTTTTTTTACTAAAAAACGGGGGCGCTTTTAAAGATAATGGAAAGAATTTTCAACGTCTTTTGTGCGTTCCTTTTTATATAACTTTAATTTTTGTCCAACTTCCGTTCCATTATTTTTCCGTTTAACCGGCTAAAAATCGCTGCAAACACTAATTTAAAACGGAGGAGGGGACACAGAAAAGCCAGTTTATTGGAAATTTTTCAGCTAAAAAATGTCTGAACGGATGGACGGTTTGTACACCGTGCAAAAAATTATATCTTATTAATAATTATCTCGATAAAATTTGTTTGATAATAATCTAACAGGAAAAAGAACACAAAAAACTTATTCGATATTCTCATATTGCCCAACAGCAATAATGCTATATGAAATTCTGGGCTGAGTAAGCGTTGGAAAAATTAAACCGTTTAGAACAGTGTAAAGTTTGAATTTCCCGCCGTTTCACACGAATGATATTTATTTATCTTTAATCGGGACATAATTGAACATGTTTGTTTTCAGCAAAGGGTGCCCTTAGATATTTGCTTCGAGAATAGGAATCGTTAAGTTATTCTATTTTTAATGTAAAACATTGCAAAGAAAGGAAAAAAGAAAGATTTTTAGCTCTAAATTTTAGGTTAGCTGTCAACATGCTCCAATTAATCTACCCTTTAAAAAAGCACAACAATTGAGGGTTTCCAACGCCTTCCCAGCCCAGGATTTCGTTTGAACGCGCGATATAGAGCAAACGCAATATTAAAAAAAAAAATACATTTTATGAAATTTTGACATTTTTATCTTTGAATTTTTGGCCGACAAGACTATCCTGCCAAATCAGCTTCTCCGTCGGATTACGCCATATTCTGGTGTTACAGTACAAACACGAATATGATCACAACACCGATGCAGTTGACATCCAGTTCCGACATGATATTCAAAATTTACACGCGTCCATTACACCGTGCAAATTGATTTAATTTTCTCACTAAATCCGTAATCAATACGTCACACGTCCATCATCATCACCATGTTAATGGTCTCTGCAAACACGACTCCAATCAGAATGATCGCAGAAATAATCGTGGCGGCTCCAACGCCTATACGTCAAACTGGCCAACTGTTGCAATCCGATGCACCGGTCACCATTTTGACACAAAACTGGAATAATAACAACAAATGAATAGTTAAACGCAATCAGATTGATTTGTTGCGATCGAGTCGGAACCAGTTTCTTGCCGATGCGAAATTTATAGAGTGGGGACACGCTTATCTGGAAATATTGAAGAATATTTGGAAAGTTGGCTCGATACGATTTACAATACGCCGTCGGTGTAGAATAATCCTATTCATTTTGTAAAGGACGAAACCTGACTCTATTTCGCACTACCCGGTCATTGTATTTTTCTTATCGCGATACGTCTTCTCTGCCTTAGCCCTTGTCACCACCTAACGTAATAAATTTACTGCCTGAATGCCTTCCTCTGCCTGGAAACTCTTTCTGTACACGGGGATCCTTTAGTGAGAATTTACCGAGCTTCCCGTCCCCCCACATCCAACACTTCATCGCCGCCTCTTATTAATCTTTCAGTTATCTGCACAAGATTTCTTCAGCATAATGCTCGGAAATAAGGAATTTTTCATCAGGACCGGGAGCTTCGATTTTAATAATACAAACAATTGATGGGTGTTTATGGAAACTGTTGGGCGTCCATTTCACCCCGGGGTCCTATCGAAAGATAATGATTATTACGCAAGTGCAAAAAGTGGCGTCGTACCTACGCCCACGACGATACTTAATTGCTCTACGCTTTGCAGGATTTTCAGGAAATTTCAGGAATGTAGTTTTAACAGTATTGTGTCGTGTTAACTGGGTCGGTTCGCCTTATGAAAACTTTGTCCGCAGTAAGGTGCATAAGAATTCATAAATTTCGTCTCCGAAGTGGCGTTTTGCCCCTAAACAAATTACACGTCATACTTTCCACCTCACAAAGGGTAATAAATTGAAATAAGTTGCCTCGAATTTATTAGCATAACAATGATTCATCGAACGGTGGTGAAAATGCATTTCGAGAGAATCAATAGCTTCAACCCTTTCCAACGACATAAATAAGTCATTATGCAGATCAGCGTGGTTTCAATTCGGCACTTTCAAATACATTTTCCCACTCTTTAATACAACCAGCTCATTTTCTGGTAATTTATCGAAACGTAAGTTGGTCGCGCCGCCACCAGACATCACAACTGCCCCTGCCTCTGACAGCATCCTCTCACTTTCGGGGGCCGTAAGCGCGTCACGACGCCGAGGCCGTGATGTATCAGCTGCATACATCTCTGTAATGGAACACTTAGGATCGGCGCTACCCGCTGACTCTGCACATGTCTTCTTCTTGTCGAAGAGCGTCAAAAATACGGTCACAATAACGCCACCGGAAAACTCTTTTAACGACCGCCGTTAATTGTCAGGTTTTGTTTTATTGCACGTGTCAGTTTACGGGCGAGATTTTACTAGACGTTGAGCTAGGGCCGTTAACGGTAACGATAAGCGTTAGATATAGTGTGCTCGTGAAAAAATATATAGGCGAGAACTAATGAACCTAACAGAGCGTTATGACGATGGCGGTTCTAACGTCGTACCCATAAAATAAAACATTCCTTCGTTGATCAACTCATAGCTGACGAAGCAAATTTGGATTTTTTTTAAATTCCAACTCGATCCTTCCCGGAATCATTCCTACTACATTTTATCAAATATCATTAATTTAATAAAGAGAAAGGGCCGTATCACGTCACCCTTATTAAATTTAATCATCACTTTAATCACCATAGTGACGAATTCATCTCTTTCTGGCAGGTTATAATTGCATAAATCTATATCGTTTTATATTTACTTTAATCACGACTTTAGTTAACGGCAACTTTAATAACGGTCTCGTGATACAGTGTTCTTTACAACACATATCATAACTGGTTCGAACAACAAGATTAACGCACAAAATACAGGGTGCTTTAAAGAATTAAAAAATTTGATACTCATACGTAAGAACAAGAAATAAGAAAAAAAAAAATCTGACCAATCAGGTAATAAGGGGAATTAGTAGAATGTGAGGTTATAAGTGTAGTATTAGCATCGGGTGTTCATTTAAACTTCTCCTCGAAGTTGGCGTTGAGGAGTCGATTGTGAATGCACCACGGATTACGGATCACGAATCAGCTGTTTAAATCTAACCTCACTTTTTGCGTTGTCTGTGTTTTTACCAAGGAGGTTAAAGTAAGAGGAGGGAAAGCAAGTTTGAAAAAGTGATGCCACCCGCCAAATCGTGCAGAGCCATAAAAGGTTGCTAAACAAGGGTGGTTGGTGGGGATGGTACCAGTGGCGTATAAAAGACGGGGCGCACAGATGCATTTATTGTAATTTGTAACATAAAGTACATGAAAAAAATTAACAAAAATAAAAGAAGTAAATTTATAATTCAGAAAAAACTATAAGTACATGACGGGGCGCACTGGAGCATTTGTTGTAACATAAAAACGCTTAACACCTTGTTGCGGGGGTTAAAGGAACGCCACTGGCGCCAAAGCGATGCGATACCCGGTGGGCCGTTCAAGGACGTTCGCGGTCATAAAAGGTTGCTGGAGAAGGAACGATTGGCATCACTTTCAATGCATTACCAGCATAGGGCGCTTCCCCTCCTCTTACTTTAACCTCCTTGGTTTTTACTCTGCAAGCTGACGAGTGGTGCGTTAACAATCAACTCTTCAACATCTCACTTTCAGGAGAAATTTAAATTAACACCCGATATATATTATACATTAAACATGTACAATGAATTTGGTGAATAATAATGGGTGTGGGTCTGAAACTGATGTGTTGGCGGTGAGTGAACTGTTCGTCTCAACAAGACTTCATTTATAGGTTATGTTGCTAGACCACAACCGATCTATTAATTCCTAGACGCATGCGTGAACGGAATAACGCCTAAAGCCTCAGATAAAAGTTAACCAACTTTCGAAATCTTACATATTACACCTTATTCCTTATTCTGGGTGTACGAACCAGTTATTACTGATCGTTTTGTATTGCTTGAAAACTTTGAGTGAAAAATTGTTATGTCAGTAAAGTCGTTGATTTTATTTATTAAAAAACAATTCCCATGTCGATGACTTTATGTAAATGGATTTTTTAATTGCAATGTATTATAGACGTAGTTACAAAGTAATTGTGCAGCGAACATACATTTTCGCGAGATAACACAATTATACGAGCAAGTATCTTCCAGAACTTTTGAAAACTGCGGGAGGTATTTCGTTAATTTAAACATTCTCCGAACTAATTAAGCAGTTAGTGAGGCCGCCTACGGATTTCGCTGTAGTGCGATGTAAATTTCTGTATGTATGTAATTATTTAATAGCTACATTTACCTGTTGGTAACGAAATAACGCCAAAGAGAGACAGTGAACCGATAAATTTTTGATGATTTAGTAGTACAGTACTTGTTGCTGTTTCGTTAGATTTGTGGTGTCACACTGTATATCGGATATTTGGCCAGGTCACGGCTCGAGGGACGGTCATCCGCATCCTAGCTGCGGATTATTGGGAACACAATGCGTATAAGTCACAAGTAATTGGGATTGACTAGACGGCGAAGATATCGGATACTGACTCTGGAATTGACCTCCATTGTCTCGCCTCCGGCTCGCTTATGTCTCATTAAAGGAAACTCTCCGAAGGAGTTCCTTTTATTTAGGAAGCGTTTATTCCGTTTGCACACTCCGGAAAAAAATCAGGTCCGTGCGAAGTATTTTAAATCAGAAAACGCGGCGCGGAAGGCAACACAATCCGACATAATGTGGGTGTTTTTACATGACTATCCACTTTACCCTGCGCCGTATTATGCAAATAACAAGACATTAATGCAAATATCCCTCCGCAACTACAGGATATTTTTAAGAGATGATACACACAGATAGACCCGGAAAAATCACGATCTCACAGAGAGGGTCTTACAGTCGGTTCTGGTTCAAGGGAATTAAAAAAATTTACTCTGGTAAACAGCACAACACCAAATCATAAAATACAAAGCAATAATAATGCCAAAAAAATCAAACAAATACAGGCTCATTATAAATGATTGTAGTCCAAGTTGACGTAAAACCTGGATGTAAAATTTATGGTTGCCGCTCCATATAAAAAATGATGCGTAAGTGGAATACACACCGTTCACACACAGGAGTTAAATTGGTTGCAAAACAACTTAATACCGGGTGATCAAGAAGGACTGTTTAAGTTGGCAATACAATTAAGAAAATTTTTATTTATAACACTGTAACTGGATATGTTTTGTTGGTTTATTTGACAAATATCTGATATAGGTATAGCATTAACAACGACAAGCCACCAACAACCGGAAGTTATTTCTGTTATATGATTTAAGATACGATTCAGTGTTACCAACTTAAACAGTCCTTATTGATCACCCCGTATTTTTAGGTTCAACTGTTAATTTAAATAAAATTCTCATCACCGCACTTTTCACCAAAAAAATGACACTGACAGTGATAAAAATTGACAGTTCACAGTGAGGCGGCAAAAATTTCATAACATGGGCATGACTTGCTTCGACTACAATCATTTATAATGACCCTGTATAATTACCTTTTAACAACATAAATTCCACATGAAACTTCAATTTCAATTGTAACCGTAAACAGAGTTTTCAATTACAATTACGTAATTGTCGTGGTGTATTGTTGGTTGCATACTTCACAGTAATATTTACAAGTTCAAATTGGACAGAAACGCATGAATAAGAAATACGTTTGATTTGAACCGTTCATTAGTCAGAACAAACTTCAAAAGTGTCGAGTGTGGAAAGAACAGATCTGCCGAGGACAAAAACTCTTATTTGCTTCAGTCTTGGCTCATACGTTACAGTGACCAACTGTTGCGAGCGATCGCCTCCATTTTGCTTCCGTTGACTGTTTTACCATTGTCGTGTGCGGTTTTCGGGCCGATTACCTCTAATTTTATCGACACATTCGTTTTTATCCGCGATTTTTCGTCGGAGGAAAGGTCCTCCGCCCGGTGGCCGATGATGCATGCGAATCGCCATCATTCAACGTTAGCGTTCAAAAGAGTCGTACAGATGGAAATGTCATCGGGGAAATTTGTCTTTCCAACACATTTCTTCCAGTTGCACCACCCCATATTTTTCTTTGTGTTTTATCTAAGCGAAAAACGGACGTTTCTGATTGCATTCGTACGGCGTCTAGCCTAGACCTCGCCTACAGTTTCAATTGAAAACATGTTTAGGGTTCTCGGGTTGACAGGCGTTGCGGTGACGCATTCTTGCGCTGCTTTCGCCTTTATCATATTTTTTTCGGACGTTGTTGTTTCAAATGCGAATCATTATCGACAAATCGATGGGTTTTCCGTCGACGAGGAGGCAAACGAGGAAATGGTGGTGTTCGACGTTGACATCGGCCCGTCGGCAATTAATCGGGTGGATGTGATGGAAAACTAGTCGGAAAGAATTTTTTGTGGCTGTTCGAAGACGTGTGTGGTGTTTAGTCATTTGTTATGACGGTAGACACAATGAGATAATGAAGCCTTGCGACAGGGAGGGCCGTATTAATCCATCGTGTAAGCAGCATTCGAGCAGAGAGGAGCCGGTTCTACTCTGGAACAATGGAATTATGTGAACTGACGTAACGCAGGAATATAAAGGACGAGTAATTTGGCGAAGCTCGTTATCATTGAATCTCTTTGAACCGGAGCAGATCCTTTGTATCCATACGTCTCCTCCGTCATGTATGACTGGAAGTTGTGATGAACAGCCCCTGGAAACAATCTGATAAGAGCTTAATCGTTTGTTTTCTCCTCAGCGCGACGAGGATAATTCATAATTAGCACCCCTTAATCAATGCTCTGAATTAAAAGTGGCATTGAGCGGCGTTCCCACGTTCATTTGCTATTCATTCTTGAGCACTTTGCTTCATTTGTTTGTCTCATGCCTTATTCACGATATCTATAACTAGGTGTTGATAAATTATGGAGGGGCAAATGGAAGTTCGCATCCATTAAGCTCCCGGGTTGCTACCTCTCATAATTCTAATTGCTTCTTTTAGATACGGCGGCTGCATTCGGCTGCAGGCGGGACCCTTCTTCAGCCCTTTCATAATTTAAAACGACTTGAAAGCCCTTCGACGCACAAAAGATCAAAACAGATCAAAAATACGAAGCGATGCTCCCTTAATTAATTATAATCTTCGATAACTTGAAACACCACCCGACGAATTTTGTTCCGTCATCATTACACATTTCGTTTTTTTCACCGGCGCGAACAAATCAACAAAATGAAAAAATAAAACTCGTCATATTTTTACTTGGTTTTTTGCTTTGTGTAATTTTCAAAAGACAATTTGTGTCAAATTTTTCTTCGAACTGAAACAAAAAAAAAAGAGTGTGTGCTTAAGGCCGCACGACAGAAGTGAAAACTTCTATAAAAAATATGTCATTATGGATGGTAGTACTTGGAGGAATAAGGAGCAAGACATAAATAATTAATATTATTTAAATCCAATGCTGTTTTTAAATAAACATCAAAAATCTGTATTTTTCAATAGAAACTGCAAATACGTCCACGTTTAGAGGTACACTCTGGCAAAATTTGTGAGGTTAGGTTTGGATGTTTAAGTTTTATTTTCTTGACGATGATATTGAACACAACACAAGTTTTCATAGCAATACTCTGTATTATGATAATTTGTCCATTTTCCTCTTCACATTTTGCTACACAAATTTTTCCAATAGATGAATTGTTGAAGCCATATAATTGAGAATTACGTATTAAATCCTACGAGTACATTCATCTGTAAACTTACAATATTTGTCGTGTCTTTATCATTTATATTATATAAAACTATACAGGGTATTTCACGAGTGATAATGAGCCTGACGGAATAATAAATTCAACCCACAATACATTTTCAAAAAAAGCCGGACATTTTAATGTCAGTAGCCAGCTTTTTTTGGAAATATAGTGTGGGTTGCATTTTATCATTTTAAATTACGTCAGGCTCATTATCACTCGTGAAATATCCTGTATATATATAGAGTTGCTCCTGCAGCTCTGCACTGAGGTCAGTCAAGTCAGAACACAACGTACAATGAAAATTTGAAATTGACAAGTGACGCACAGTTGATTGTTTTCCGCTCGCTCCGCTAAAAAACTCGACTCTCTTAATTTTAGCTTGCCGAACGATTTTTGCTGAGCTGCAACGATTTCCCGATTTTAGCTTGTGCTGCGAACGATTTTACCGTGTCGCATGAAACTAATTCACTGCCCGGGAATAAAATGTATGTGGCGCGCCTAAAGAAGTTTTCACTTCAAAAAATCAAAAACTATGATCTGTCAGTAGTGATTTGAATTAAATGAAAAACCTGATAACATTTACAATGGCTGAATTTTGGGCACATATTTGCGATTCGATTCGTACTGAAAATAACGTGAGAAATAAATTTTTGGACGAGGACATTTTCCAATCAATAGGCAGTGCACAGTTTACTCAGCCTTGCATTGATGCATGATATTGAACACAACACAAGTTTTCATAGCAATACTCTGTATTATGATAATTTGCCCATTTTCCTCTTCACATTTTGCTACACAAATTTTTCCAATAGATGAATTGTTGAAGCCATATAATTGAAAATTACGTATTAAATCCTACATTCATCTAGAAACTTACAATATTTGTCATGTCTTTATCATTTATATTATATAAAACTATACAGGGTATTTCACGAATGATAATGCGCCTGACGGAATAATAAATATTCAACCCACAATACATTTTGAAAAAAAGCCGGACATTTTAATGACAGTAGCCAGCTTTTTTCGGAAATATAGTGTGGGTTGCATTTTAAATTACGTCAGGCGTATTATCACTCGTGAAATATCCTGTATATATATACAGGGTGATTTACGAGGAATAATGAGCCCGGCGGAATAGAAAATGCAACCCGCAATTCATCAGGAGAAAACCCGGACATTTACCGCTTCGATGTCCGGCTTTTTGTTGCAATGTATTGTGGGTTGCATTTGCTATTCCGCCGGGCTCATTATTCCTCGTAAATCACCCTGTATATATATACAGTTACTCCTGCAGCTCTGCACTGAGGTCAGTCAGGTCACAACACAACGTACAATGAAAATGTAAAATTGACAAGTGACGCACAGTTGCTTGTTGATTTTAGCTTGCCGTGTCGTGCTGCGAACGATTTTCGCTGAGCTGCGAACGATTTTCCGATTTTAGCTTGTGCTGTGAACGATTTTACCGTGTCGCATGAAACTAATTCACTGCCCGGGAATAAAATGCATGTGGCGCGCGTAAAGAAGTTTTCACCTCAAAAATTTACCTACCGATCGCACCGTGTTTTGTGTTTTTGGAGCAGACATATCGGATAAAAGAAATAAAATTGTTTTTGAGACGTGCAAGAACTGGTTCATTAGTGCAGCGCCGGTTCGACATTTCTTATTCTTGGTGGTGTTTTTGATGAGGATTGCGAGTAATCAGCTTAGGCGAAGGTATACGGAGTGCGGTTCTTAATACGGGCGCCATCATGCGATTGGTGTTGAGGTGACATACATATGGATAGCTTTTCAAGCAGCTTGCTCTCCTGTGTCAACACTGTCGCTTTGCCCTAAAAACGCTTTTTCAGGGGCCACGTCTCCTCATACAAACTACGCAAATACCGCCACCCCTCGCGCTACCGGCGCTTAAAAGAGTTTTAATGCACGTTTTCAAAGTAAATTTATTTAACCCAATTTGCATACGCGCCCTGACGTCATGCACACCGCCGGACCCTCCGGAATTAATCGCCGACGGGAGTTTTCCCATTGATGAAAATGAATTTTTTTCGTCGGTTCGGTCCGATCATTTGAAATCCAGTTGCGAACCTGCAAGAAAAATATTTTCCCAAACATCAAGTCCAAAATAGAAAGCATCGGTTGTTGGTCGGTGAGTCGTCGTCAATTTTTGATGCTGACAGACCAACGGTGAGTTAAGTTAATTCGGCAGGATTTCGACTAGGAAGAACTACTCGCCCTTCGCGTTTAGACCGGCCATCTTGGAACAAAGAACCTCACTTAAACTTTCATTAAACTCGAAATCAATGTAAATTACATTCAGTGGTCAGCAGGCTTTTAGTGCGGTAAAGATAATCGAGTGGCGTGCTCCACTATTGATTCCCGCCATTCCGCCGAGATAAAAAGGGTCAACCCGGCAAGAAGATGCCCTTTATTGGCCTCTCGCGGTGCCAGATACGCATCGAGAATGTCACCGTGGGGGAATTTTGCATTACGCCCGACCGGAAATTCATCTTAATATGACCACGCCGGGGTATCGCAGACAATAACGCCGTCGCCGCCGACGATGACGGTGACGGCGCTTCGGAGGCGGTCGTAAATTACGTTTCGCGCGCTTCGCAGGCTTAAAAATGGCGTCGCCTAATTGCTAGACTTGACAGCTCCGATAAGAGAGACGGCCTTGTCTTTGGGGTTAATTGGTTGATAATTAAAAGTAAATCGGTGCGATGTTGATAAGGCTTAATTGGGTGCAAAATGCGCAAACGCTGCCCGAGATACATTTATTCTCGGATGATTCGCAGACCGGCAAACTGATTTCCCACAGGATCTATGAGGGTATTAGACAAATAAATACCGCTAACTTCGCTGACGAGCTCTTTTTATACAGGCGATGTTTGCGAAAATTCGTTCGAGGGTTGTCTTTGTTTCAGGGCACGTCTTCTCGAAGGTTAAACAATATCCAAACGGGGCAAACGGAAGTTGTCGCCAATTATTTGAAAGCAAGGCTCGAACCGAGGCGCAGACCGCAAAATAAAAATAAAAACAATTTAATTAACAATGGTAGCCGCCGCTAAATTAAAATTCAAAATGATGGTTGAATTAAAGGCAAATTTATTTTTAATTCACATTGACATTAATTTAATAAACATTTATAAAATATATATCGTGTGGAAATGGTGGATGCGCCGGCAAAATAAACATGCTGATGCGGATTGACTAAGTGTAAATAAAAATATTTAAGTTGGTCTTTTAATGTGATTGGATTTTTTCAGCATTTCAACTTTTAAAACGACCATTTTTTTCTAATTACCACGCTGTACCTAACTTGTTTAAAAAATTCAGTGAAGAGGTTTTACAAAAGTCAATTTAAATTTAATTAATTTATAAACGGTGTGCACACGTAAATTCGTAATTTTACTCGCAGAAACTCCTCGGTTAAGGAGAGCCAGTGTCAAAGCGACGACTAAATTTTAAATTGTTTTTATTACCGTTTCATTAATGTTGAAATTCCAAAATTAATTAATTAATAGAAATTGGAAAATATCAAGTCAATATAAGATTTTGTTCTAGAATCGTAAAAGGCAAGAAATTGTGACATTAATAAGGCTCGCAAATCTCATTTAAATTAGCACTGAAGTAAAAGAAAGTTGAAATGTAAAAGTCGAGGGGTAGACATTTTTCAGAGGCAAATTCTCTAATTTGCGTTCGAATATAATTTAGGAGTCCCAAGTCTTTGAGTGGACCTATGGTTTTTTGTATTGTTCAATTTAGAAAGTATGTTGGCAGAGTTGGTATAAAAATTTTGCTATCGGATTAGGTCTAGATTTCATCTTACAAGTGTAGGAGTTAGCCTTGCGACAGTTTTGATCACTTCATATTCATTAGCACGCCCCTTAAAATTAATAAATTTAACGATAGAATTTAGTATAGATTTAATTTCTTTTGGTAAATTTAAGTGAACCATTAAAAAAATTTAAAATCAGAAACCAAAAACATAGTTGTAGGAAATTAGCAGTCAACTTTGAATAAACTTGATACGCTTTTTTGCTGTTGAAACCAAAATTCTGTACATTCTCTAAGAAGATTACGCCGAAACCTTCTCCGAAGCCCCACTAACAATAAGCAGTTCTGATCCTCCGCAGCGCTAATGAACCCCATTTAACCCCGTCCGGTTTTTGCGTCCGGATTTTTTCAAAAACAACCACCGACACTCCGATAATCGTTCCATTATTCGCTCCGAATTCACCGTCTCAAAGAAGTAATTAAGAAGCCGTGGCGAAACGAGAAATTTTGTCGTTAGTAGCGGCAAAATCTCTATTAAACAGTCCGGCCGGTAATTAATGACTTTGCGATTTTCGAAATCAATGGACCGGAAATCGAGGAAGTTAATTTAATTCAAATAAATAAATTGCGCCGTGTTTGTGTGGACTCGGCAGAATATCAGTTTGAGAAACGAGTGAAAACGGAATAGCATCCGACCGACGGTATAATTAGCCCGTTTTAATTGCACAGTCGGCAACTTCGGTATCTCGACGCAGGAGTGCACAAAAAACACGTCATAAAATGCTCCGGAGAATTTCGGAAACTCAAATAACTGATGATGCATTCGTTTCCGCACCTAGCTGTCTCACCTGCACCTTCGTTGGCTGCGCCGGATTATTTATTTTTATTAAAAAAAAGAAACGGCGAAAAGTTAAATTACGGATTCGATAAGCTGACGATGCAGAGTGGTTTGCCGCGACAAAGCAAATAATTATCGAAAATTGTTGCAAATTGAGTCAATACAAATTGTCAACGTATCTGGTGGCAATATTTGTTATGAATAAGAGAAAAGGTGACTGGGATGATTTACTATTGAACCAAATTTATCACCAAAAGTTATTTGATTTTCGTCGTTTTTGTTAGATGGCAGACGCCGTATATGCACCGAGGTAAAATCAATCGCGTGCCTCGCTCATTTTACGTTTTTTGTCCGTTTTACGTGTCCGTGAAGCTAAATAAGCGTCCCGGTGAGTATTTTATCGGTTTATTTCGCGTCGCATGACTTCATCTAGTAATAGGAAGGTGATCGATTACAAAAAGTGCAACGGACGGCGAATATTAGGGTCGTATTTTATAGGTTGACATGCATCAACGTCGGCTAAGGAGACACCCGCGGCGAACGTGCCGGATTTTTACAAAGCTGATCACACAGTATATGAGAGATTCAGTTCTGGACATTGTCGGGATTAGGAGGCTTGATTTACGGCCAACATTCTGTATGACAGCGACGCGAATATCCCCACCTAAAGGACAATAATTTCAGGCGAATCGCAGGGGCTCGTAATTAATTTTATCGGTGGTGCGGCTACATACGAGAGTGGAAAACTTTTTATTTATTATTTTACAATCATTTCCTTGTCACCTGTTTCATTATTTATGACGATGTGTAGGTGCGTGATTGAAACGCAAAAATCTATCTAGCTTTTGGAAATGTCCGTGTGCTTTAAGAAAAATTAAAAATTGCCTTAACACCGTATCAAAAGAACAAAACTCGACAACCTTGCCACATGGTTGATGTGTAATCACTGCAAAAAAACGCATCACAAGAGTTGGTAAAAACGGATGTCTGTCCTCGTCCATTTTTGCCGATTCTACAGGGATGCAATTTGGCGGTACAACATTATTTTTGATTCAAGGGTGAAGTGTTCGAGAAATTTCCATTTGAATTCGGGTTTGAATCGTTTGTTATCTGAATTTAACAAAAACACGTAAACATACAGGGTTATTCACGAGAAGGGTACTTCTGAATTTTTATTTTGCCGCAACCAACAATACCAATGACAGTAACTACTAAATCAAGTGTGTTATTTCTTTTAAATTAGAAATCAAAGTAAGTTGGATAGATTTGTGAGAAATGTCAGATTGGCAGATAACCTATATTTAATGAAAATTCAACAATTAAATTAACAAATTAAGTTAATGTAAAAGGTGTTCGAAGTGTCTACCATCGGCTTCTAAACATCCGCAGCGGTGACAGAATTCTTTCCACACTCCATAAATAGGGAGCGCGTCAGTCTTGGTCGTTATTGTAAAAACAAATTTTTCGAATTGACAAAGATTTTTTGCTTTAACGTCAAAGAGACAGGACTACTAAGAGCCATCGTGGATTCAGTTATAATTACTACAAAATTTGAAGTTTTATGTCCTGAGGCTGGTATAGTCTGTTTTTTAATCAAATAAAGTTAATAACAACTAATTTGAGAGTTTAATAAATGTCTTATAGTACGTACTTTGCGTGGCATTTTTAATAACACGTTCAAATTTTAAATGCGAGTTTGTGTATTTTCAAGGACATTGAAAATGACAGACGTTGACGAGTATAGCCAATAGATATCAGTAAATTCCCCAAATTTAGCAAAATTTTATATTTGCAAACCTAAATCAACAGGTCGTGGTTCTTTGATTAAAAAATAAACTTATAGTTTGGCGGACAAACCAGACAAAGCACATAGAAAAAAAGGAGTTTATAATTGCGTAACTAAGTTGAGATTTTTTTCGTTTGATGGTAAAAAGTTTTATGATATCTAGCAAGGTTGGTAGAACTGACTAATTTGTATAATAGGTTGCCTCGTTGAAAATTGCGGGGCGGGGGGGAAAGTAACTCGTGACGTAAAATCAACCCAGAAATGTTGGGTGTTCGAATAGAACCCAAGGTTTATAAGCTCCGTGGTGTTTATTGGGTGGCTTTTTGGGCTTTATTCTAGCGAAGGAACACCTAATGCATGATCGACAGACTCTGTCGTAAAAGTTTAGTACACTGTGACGTCACGAGTAACTTTTGCGGGGGGAAAAAATTCAGACTATTGCTTTAAATGGCAACGAGGCAACCTTTTATACAAATTAGTCAGTTCTACCAACCTTGATATCTACGGGGTGATCAAGAAGGACTGTTTAAGTTGGTAACACTGAATTGTATTTTAAATCGTATAACAGGAGTAACTTTCGGTTGTTGATGGCTTGTCGTTGTTAATGCTATACCTACATCAGATATTTGTCAAATAAACCAACAAAACATATCCGGTTGCAGTGTTATAAATAACCGAATTAAAAAATTTTCTTAATTCTACTGCCAACTTAAACAGTCCTTCTTGATCACCCGGTACATAGAGAAAATAAAATACTATAGAATGAAAAGTCCCTAATAAATTTTTGGAAAATCGTTTAGCGCACCCTCACCACACCGCAAGAGGGCGCAAATGTTTTAAAAAGTCAAAAATTTAAAATCAAAGTAATCTCAATAATCTAAAAATCAGTCAAAGCAGTGTCAATCTTTATGTCACAATCTTGTAATTCAAAATGAGGCTGTGTCACGTTCACAAATAATGTAGTACCGCTGCTAAGATTGCTAAATTTGTTGTTGAGAGAATCAAGCAAAATTTATATAGAAAACAATCAACAAATTGAAAGAAAAATAATACTTCAAGACCAAGAGATTACACCATTATTTGATACACCTCATCTTATTAAAGGAATTAGAAATTATCGGATAACAAAAGATTTGGTTTGGGAAGTAAACGAAGAAATTTTAAGTGTGAAATTGGACCATATTGTGAAGGTTTATCTTTATGATTCAGCGTGGGGCGAATTAAGATCCCTCCACAAAATTACGGACATGCAGATAAGATCCAAAAGATGTCCTATGCAACTCAAGTTTTGAGTCGTCATAATCATGATTAATTCAACTATCATGCTATTAGTTAACTGTGGTAATTTCTAATAACATTGTTGTTAATAATCTAATATATATTTTAACTAACAGGTAGAACAAACCTAAATGATGAAGACTTGGGAACTGCAAAAACAATAACTTTTTTGACAAACTCTTTGATAATAATCTGGAGGGAGGAACATGTCGTCCACGTTGCGAGAAACCTCTTGCTTGTGGAGTTTACAAAAATCCTGGGCACACAAAATTTTGGCAGGAAGCAGTCCTACACTTACGCATATGTACCTACTTTGGAAAAATTTTTGGATTAAAAAACAGCACTTCCTTCCATAAAAAAAATTGAATGAAAACATTGGAAGGATTTTTGGATGTATACTAAAATTTAGCAGAAAGTGGCAAGTGTGAGTTTTTTAGAGTTGGTAAAAAATGTTAATAAGATTCATAATATTTTCAAAATTATATTCAGTAACATAATTTCGGCCGATAATATTAAAAGCAAAATTTTAACGGTAATTCAAACATAAGTACCTAATGTTAATTTTTCGTTCACTTAAAAATAAAATTGAAGATGAAATTATTGGTAAAATAATTCATTTAACCACATTTACATTAAGGTGTAAAATTTAATTTTAAGTGGTAGGATACGAGAACGGTAACATTTAGGAATAATATTTATAAAAATGAAGCAGAACTGTATCAAAAACGGTTGAAAATAAAATATCGAAAGTATTGCTGGCGTTTTAATTTGTTGTGAAAATTTGCGATGATAAAAAAAATCAAATAAAAGGTAAACTCATCCAGTAGGCTGTGATTTTGCACCCTCACCAGGATAAGAGATGGCGGTAAACGCTTTGTGCCCAAAAAATGTATAGGGAGTTTGCGTTCTATATGTTCTTATTTTGTCTATGGATATCTAGGTACGGTAGCGACATCCAAAATTCGTACAAACGAATTAGGGTGACAAGTGATAAGTGACAAGCAACGGGAGAAAGCTGTGGAAATTGACCAGGGGGTGAAAACGAGTACCGGCACTACCAGCAGTTAGATGTAGGATATTTTCGAAAAAAGTCTACACGTGCATCTGTCTGCATCCGGTCCATTTATACAGGTTAAAACGGCAGTTTGACGTTCGCAACCCCCAACTATTAGTTCGACATATTTTAATTAAAGCCGGGCCGTTCCGGTGGCGGCAACCAGATTTATTCTGAATGCGCACAGCCGTAAAAAGGAAGAAATTAAAGCGAGTTATGGGTGTAGATGTTAATCCGGCAGCCGCGAACACCTGGTTATATGTATTGGGGGGGCGAATTTACCGTAGCCAAGGGGCCACTTTGAATGACGCATGGCGACTAGTCATAGCCGCAAAAGCTCCGACCTCGGAGCCAAGTCGGCAACTCCATTACCTTCAGTTCGTAAGTGCGAATGTGGATGCATATTTCACTCTCGACTAATCTATTTTACTTAATGGTTAACGGTGACGGCCTCGTTACGACGTCGAGCTTTGTCCGAATTAACCACCCTTTTAATTACGAAGCTTTCGATTTTTCAGATGGCGGTTCTTGTATTGTTGTCCGTGGGCGGTCAGTCCGGCGGGGATTAGCGACTAGACAGGTCGACGTGATTAAACTTGCCGCCGACACACGTCAGTTTGTAGGTTAGACGGCGGACGACACAGGACTGTAATTAGGCCTTCACGTCCCCTCACCCCCAAAAGACAAACTATTATTCGAGAAGTTGGCACCGCTGATCGACGGACTCTTACTTAAGTCGTACCGTTTCCACTTCCCACCTCGTGTTGATGTCTTAATGGATATAGAAAGTCGAAATTAGTTTCAGGGGAACTTCAGACTTTTTTAATGGCCCGGATAGGGCCGTAATTCAGTTTCGAACGGAATTACCCAATTACCTGTACCGATTGCAAACCTTTTTCAACAGCGAAAACAGTACTACATATTTTTAAAACACGATTATTAAGAAAATTGTCTTACGAAGAATGCCGAAAGGTCTTAAATATTAAATTGTCTGCAAATTAAAAACGATTCTCAATTTAAGAAATTATCGAATATCGAATTCCGGACTCGGCTCGCTTTAGTGTTCATTTTAAAGCTGTTCTAACTGATGAAGATGCACAACATCCTATTTTAAAGCCGCGCCTTCACAGTTTTCATTTGAATAGTACTAGTGGTGGTAGGGCCAATATCTGCGATAATAAAAGATATTGATTTTTTTTTCACAATTATCTAATGTTCGTTCATCTTGACTTAGCACACTGTCAACTAGTTCGGCAATTTTCCTCGACAAAATGGTGGATACGCTACGAAATGTTTCATTTATAATAATGATATCTCTCCGACTGTTTGAGCTGGATCAAACTATGTTTTATGGGTTCAACTGTGACGAATCGAATGCCAGTAATGCCACAAACTGCATGACTCAAATATCATTTGAAAAAATGAGCTTACTTTCAATGAATATTACGAGTATTATTGACATGCGCCATAGCATTGCCTTTGGTAACTGGAAAGAAATATGTATTAGGTTTTTATACACCTCTCCCACTGACAGTGTTCTAGACACACACGTTTTTGTAATTTTAAATGAATAGACAATGAATTTTTTTCAAATATAAATTTGAAACTCCGATACAACACCTCTACTTTGTTTTAATAAAATGTTTTTTTTTTTATTATAAAGTCAGTCTTTAGCGCGCTTTTACTTTTTTCCCATTATTGCTTTGTAACTGTTGTTCAGCTGAGCGATAAATACTGGACGTGATGCATATTAAAAAATGCAATATCGTGGATGGTCTTTGCGAGGCGTATTTGTTCGTGTATTGCTGCGGTATCGCGGCGAGATCTCTTTTCTGCATAAAAGCTGGCGCAGATATATCAGAAACCAATTAGTTCCAGAATGATAGTTTTTGTGGTTCGGACTCATCCTTGTTATCCATAACAGCGAGTCACGTATTGGCGTTGTGACACGGAAATAACCCATCAATACAAGCTTTCTATCGACTTTTCACGTTCCCAGCTCACGTTTTGGATTGGTTTCTCTTTCGGTTGCCCCCAAAGATTTAATCATTACCCTTAGGTATATTTTTACTTTATAATACAGGGGCATAATCCCGAAGAAGACGTGCACATTATTTAATTGAACTTTTCTTTTACTCCCTGTGGGAGAGATTCCTCGACTTCGTCAGATACTGCACATATATTTATGACTATGAGAGATTGATTCGGGGTTGAAGAAGAGGGATAAATAAATCTTCCCGCGGCATTACGTACACTCGTCGCGGATAAACATGCTAAAAAGAATCATACTAGTAAGTTGCGAATTTTTACGTAATTTATTTGCAAAGACACGAACGAATTTTCAAGAGAGAGATTCATTTTTTGTTTCAGTTTAGGCAAGTGCTGCAACGGTCCCAGGAGAATCAGGCTAATTCGAGAAACGTCACAGAAAAACAAACATATTTGCAATTTCTTTTGAATAAACGCAGAACAACATCTTTGGAATGATTTTTGTGAGATGTAAATTCCGATAGTCCGATTTATTCATTACTTACTGGAAGACCTTCCCGACGCCGACACTGCGCAAATTTATTCTTCTTGTTTAGTTAAATTAGCATAACTTTTCTTCATGGTGAACTTCGCATCCCGAAAAAAAACACTCAACTCACCAAGACCTCTGTGTTTGATGAAGAAGGACGCCTCGATGTAAACCTCGCAGCGAGGAATTTTCGCAAGACACATTATCTCCAACTGTCTTAACGCGTCTCAACTTTACAATAATTGGTCCAATTGAAACAGTTGAACAACAGTGGAGTTCGCTCGCAGGCGTAGACCGGTAAGTTGGGAACGATCAAAAGCACGCCCAGAATTTCACCTGAGGCGGCCCTGGGCCATACAAATCCGGAAAGCTCCGGGTCACGAACAATTGAAACCGCAGAATCCTAGATCGGACACGCGGTCAATCCGACCTCAAGCTGATAATTCAGTGGGGCCCGACTGCATTATTATTTCACCGTTTTATCATGCCAAGGTCTGCCTCTAACAGGTTAAGATTATGGTTTGTTTGTTTGCGTTCCGTCTTTTATTCGAGAGAGAGACCGCCGCCAGTCACGAACACTTGAAGCCGCTGGAATTGTTGTGTTCGGTCAGCAGTGGCCGCTTGTCAACACCATAGGAACGTCATGTTATGCATATTTAAGCGAGGATTGCGAAACCGCAAAGCTGAGATCAAATTGGGGTGAGGGTGGCTTCCGGCCGCCGAGGGCTAATTACTTCCGATCGCTTTAGCTACTCGGCCTCGGGTTTTTTTTTCAGAAATTGAAAACTGTTTTGCACAACCAAAACCAGCTAGTTTGAAAGTGAACTTTTTTATAAACAACATAATAAGCTAATAAGTTTGTCGCGAAAATATTGGTGTAATACTTTCGATATTTTGAAAAATACAAAAATGTAAATATGTACATATTTAAAAAAAACAATTAACTATTTAAGTCGATAATTTTTTATATCGTTATTACCAAGATTACACTAAGCATATTTTTGTTTCTCTTCATGAAAAATAAAAATAAGTGAATCATTTCTAATTCTAATCTAATTCTAATCCTTCGAAATTGTTATTCCATCAGTCTATAAAAAACAAAGTCAAAATATTTTCCAATAATCAAAATAATACAGACTGAAAATGTAACTTTTGAGCCCTTATATCCTGGAAACCTTTTTTAACATTTCTCCTGATCTACTGTGTCATTGCCATCTAGAACACAAAGCCTTAAAGCAGCAATTGTTTTTGATCGCGACGTCACAGTAAAGGCTTCATCGAAAAACGCATTAAACCTCCAGAATTTAATAAAAACAGTAAAATTTTTGGTTAGCACTCTTTTCTTTTAGTAGAACGATGTGTTTAGGCTTTACAATTACTGTCTCGTGGAATAAAATGCCATTAATGACGCGAAAATTGTCATTTAAAACTGAGGTTAAGTTCGTGTATTTATTGTTTTTGCGTAATTTTTACTTTGTGAATCATTTAAATAACACCAAATCACAACAAATGCTTCTTACAACTTAAAGTCTATTCAAAAATCAAAAAACCACCAACGTCGCATTTTCCTCGATAAATACTATCGGCAACGCTGTCTAGTGTAAAATTTGGTGAGACTTGTAATTTTGAGGTTAAGTGTTTATTAAGTGTCTTGTTTTTCTGGGCATGTTTAAGTAAAAATAATAAGAATCAATAAATAAATGAAACGTGCTGCTAATAAAACAATATGAACGAAATTCAAAGCAATTGAATTTTATTTTGAATCAAATAAATGTCATAATTTATAGTTACCAACATAGTACGAAAAAATATCTACCTAGGGTTTTTTAAATTTTACCAACCTAAAGCAACAGGTGGTGGTTTTTTGATTTTTGAATGGACTTTAATTATATGTGTAGCAAATATTTTTTCAACTAAATTGTCCTTACAACGACTTGTAATCACGAAAATGTTGATAGGGTATAAAAATACTTCCCAGGTTTCAACGTCTTGCGACGTTCGATGAACAGTAAATACCCTGGTATCAACTGAAATTATTATATACACTTGCCACCAAGCTTTTCCTTAAGAATGATTAAAACACCGTATTTGATACTTTCTGAAAATGTAAACAAATTTTGACGGTTGGCATTCCTCGTGACGTCACACGCTGTCTGGATTTCTAGATGGCAATGGCTGTGTACTAGTTAACCGCAGCCTACTCTGTAAAAATAAAATTGTAACAATTTTTAGCAATTTCTTTCCTGTACTCTTATGTTTGTACTGTTTCAACGGACTTGTGTTGCGATGTCATCGAGTCTCGAAGAACGAGGGCTCGAGAGAGAACATTCGAAAATTAAAATATTAATTGAATCAATGCGCGTTGATAGGAAAATATGATGAATACGTGATACGATAAGATCGTTGTTTCCTTTCCTCGTTTGCTTTTTCAAAACATATAAAAAGCTTCACGTCACCTAATATTTTTCTTTTGCGAAACGGCTACTCTTTATTAAAAATCCCTTAAAGCCGTTGTATTAAATTGTTGGATGTAATTGGCGTTAAATTTGAACCGTATTTTCTCCGCATAATTTTGCGAATCGCTCGCAAAATGGAGACATATTAATAAACCGTTTTACCTTTTGCCTTAATCTGGAGCCTCGAGAGTTTTGAAGTTTGTAAATGACATTTTACAATATACACTCCATTGTTTTAGGGCACAAACAAGACAAACGTATCTCTTTACATAATATTTTTTAAAGAAGAAACGACTTCTAGATTTGACCTGAGGGCGTAGCTTATCTGAACGTTTAATAAATAAACCTGTACCAAAGCATTGTTAATGATGTTTTTTTTCCCTTCAGAAAACAAAGACTTTAAACGGTATAACCAAGTCATTCGTGAAATACCGTAATTTGAAGTTTATATGTTATAGAACTCTCCTCTCCATTTTCTTAGGGGCTCTTTCATGAACAAGCAACTTTGATCATATCAAATTCAAAGTAAAATTTCAATTTAAAATTGGGAATGAACACTAAAGACGAACAGCGGTTTCATTTCATGGCAAACTTCATAACAATCTTCTTAATGGAAAACGGAAATGTTTCGTAACATGTATCTGTGTTTCGGCGACGCCCTCGAGCTTACCACCTCCAGAAATTAACGTTTTTTCGTTGAAGGGAGTTGGGCGTATTTTTTGGGCAAAACGGGGCGGAACAATTAGATATTTGTGAGGATGGGAGCGGTATGTTCGCCCTCCGGCAAAGGAGGGTTAAGTAAACAGGCTAACTGCTAACTGGGGAAGTTTGAAAGTTATTGAATGGATGTTGGAATGGCCATCCTTGTTAACAGTAACCGTCCGAGCACACACTCAGGATTCCGGAATATTCGTAAATCAAAGCATTCTCTGATTACAATGGTAGATTTAATTGTTATAACCGGAATTCCAGTTTGTACTTGTTTTGATATAATAATACGGAATTTGCTCAGTATGTGGCCGCATTCGGATACTGTTCTGCGATTTGTTTAAATTTAATTACAGTGCAAGGATTCTAGAAATATTACAGCCGAACTTTACAGCTGTATACGAGGTTAAAAGCAATTATTAACGACTGTTCCGGACAGACTTGGATTATGTGTATTTAAATAATAAATCCACTTTAATTGAGATATTGCTTTGAAATCTAGTTTCGAACACAATTCGGCGACTCCCTGGTGGAATAATTAAATTTCATGTTTGCTCGTTTTGTCCTGTGGTATATCGAAAACGATCTGACCGAATAGACAAACGTTTTTACACAAATTAATAATAAAAGCTCGAGCCGACTGATTTTTCGACACGTTTTCAAACGATTTCACGTTTTAACTTCAGAATCGCCGAGGTCGATTATCGTATTATCATAACGAACATTTTCATTAACTTTTCTGTTGTAAATACTCATTTGGCTAATTTTCAATCGGAATATATTACAAACATTAATTTCAACTGCATTTCGCCATTACCTTTAACATGTACAGAGTAACATACAGAGTATTTTCAGGTAACCTGTTTAAATTCATATGCATTATGATAGATAATATTTAGATAATAACAGAGTTGTTGTTACTGCAGTGATTCTTTAGACTGCTAACACGTTTAACAAAATTGTTAAATATAGTGGAACAGCGTAAAATGGTCTACAAAAATTCGCCATCGCAACGAACCGGCTTTTAAAAATACCGCTTCTATTGTTACAGCATCGGAGATCAATAGTGATTAAAGTCGAGTGAAAAAATCCCTATTTTGCTACATTATATTTTGTAATTAATTCATATATCTATTCCAATTTTCAATATGAATCAAGAAGAAGCAGGTAACAAATTTATGGATGATTTTAAATCTGAATCGTCATCATTAAATCTATAAAATACAGTTTTTATACTTCATATGACTCAAATGGTAAAGGTGAAATCGTTATTTTTAATAAAAAAATATTCTGGCGCGTCCACCATTTTTGTAATCAATACCGGGTGAGTGAAGTTTTACCGCCCGCACGGTTAACCCTATTAAAAAATTAGTAAAAATTACGAAACTTTAGGGTTACATTCCCTTGGTATAAGAGTTCAAATGTGTGTAATCAATTTTCCCTTATCACTTAATTCAGAGTCATAAAATTGAAAAAATCGATTTTGAGTAAAAAAATTTTTTTTTCGTACACCCATAATTCAAAATTAATTCAAAGAACACATTTATGAAATTCGCATCAAAAGATAATTATTAGTTTTTGAATTATTGCAAGATTTACAACTGCAGTGTCATAAATAAATATCTCATTGTTGGGAAACATCTGTTGACCACTTTTCTAGTAATTCTTAAGTCCCTAAAGGATACCATAAACAACCTACGTCAACTTCTTCTGTGGAACTGACCGCCCAATTTAATAATAAATCATAGCTAAATTTTGCACTTTAATATCAAATCCCATTTATTTCAAAAACCGGTGATGTTTTCATGATTTCAATGACACCAAATTTTTCCTAAATGTTTGAAAGGACTCTCATTGAAAAATGATGTAAATTAAAACAAAATCTTTACTTGTTTCGTTAAAAATTTTGAAATTTTTACAGACTGTTCTACAGTGATACACAATCATTCCTGAATTGTTTGAGAATTAAATTGATTACAAGTGGGTGTTTTCGCTCGGGCGGTAAAACTTCACTCACCCAGTATATTCCTAGTTTTCTCGATTAATGCTAGAGATAATGTCACGTGTTTTTTCATTAGATTCGTCACCATTAAATCTAAAAAGCTAGTTTTTAGATTTGACAGAACTAGAACGGTAACAGATATCGTTATTTAAGTTAAAAAATATTGTGACACCTCCACCATTTTTTGCAGTCAATGTATCTATTTGCACTTTTTTCTACTAATGTGAGATAGAACCACATGGTTTACCACATTTTGATTAGTCACCTATTTTAAAACACATTTTTCTAATTTGATATGGCTCAAACGGTATCGAAGATATCTGTATTTTTCTTGTAAAAAAAGTTTGGCGCCTCCACCATTTTTGCAATTAATATGTTGTATATTTTCTCGCCTAATGTTAGAGCTAGACTCACGCGATTCCTTGCATTATATTTTTCACAATTTAATCCATAAAATCCAATTTCCATTTAGCTTCAACGGTCACGGAAATATCATTATTTTTAAAGAAAAAATATCTTTTTGAAATTTGCGTCTCTAATAGGTCTATTATTGTATTCAATTTGGAGTCGTTTATGGCTATCTATTAAAGCACTCGTGCTTTAATAGATCTCTAAGAAAATTTTTATCAATATTTCGGTGTATTATAGTCATTTACATCAAAAAAACTTCCAATATTAATGTTCAAACTCTACTTTTTAACATCTGTTGCAGATGTAGTTACATCCGTTACCTTGAATTACCAATTAATACAAAATTCCCTAGAATTTGAAAATTATTTTTTTATTTAAAAATTAAAACAAGGGGGCAAATTCTAAAAAAATAACATAAAAAACTCGTTTTATAAGGGCATTGGCGCACTCGTCCCATAGAAAACTCCCCTACGGCTCGTTTTCTACACTTGGGACTCGTGCGCCAAATCAACCCTTATAAAACTCGTTCTTTAATATACTATTGCACCTTCACCATTTGTCAAACTGTGTATTTTTCTTAACTAATGTAATAAACAGAGTTACGACATTTTTCACACTAGATTCGTTACCGTTAAATCTATTTATGTTTGATATGACTCAAACGATATCGGGGATATCCTTATTTTTAACGGAAAGAAAATATTCTGACGCCTCCACCATTTTTGCGGCCAATATGTATATGTATTTGCAGTTTTCTCACCTGATAACTACAATCATGCGATTTCTTGGACTGGATTTTTCACGACTGAATCTATAAAACGCAGTTATTAAATTTGATTTAGCTTCAACGGTGACAGATATCCTGGTGCCTCCGCCCACCATTAGTGAACTCTTAAAATTTCCAATATATGGCGTTCGAATATATTTGTAAATCACGTTATTGTGTACGTTTTCCAATGAAGGTGAAAGATTCCTTACATCTACATATTATATTCAGACTTGGATTCTTTAAAAAATGAAACAATACAGGGTATTTCACGAGTGATAATGAGCCCAGCGGAATAGAAAATACAACCCACAATACATCAGGAGGAAAAACCGGATATTTATCGCCTCCGTGTCCAGGTTTACGTTCCAATGTATTGTGGGTTGCATTTTCTATTCCGCCGGGCTCATTATCACTCGTGAAATAGCCTGTATAGTGTAGGTTTTACTACTGCAGATTCCCAAATGTTAACACAAATCAAACCCCAAAATCAAAGCAATATTTCAAACTGCACTTACAATCGGATCGACGACTCGATCTTGAGTTGATAATAATTTTTCGAATAAAACTCAAACGAACTTTGTAATAATTTAAGAAATTAGCAAATCTGTTTTGAACAGTATCACGTCTGTTGTCTCCACTACGTACATCCGTCAAGGACTCGGATGATTTATTCTTCTGGTTCCGGTGTCAGCAATTCCGCCTTGCTTCGTCAAATACGCAACCACCGCCAGATTTATCAACGTGAAGTTGTTTATCGCGTTATACAACCGACTTCTGGGACAGCCGTGAGGCCGGATAACATAATTCCCGACTTATTTACTCGCAAACACGCCGAAATTTATTACGAACTGCCAAAGAAAACTGTCTCAATTTATCGAACTGCTGTCGACCTCGAACTAATATGTTAATGGTAAGGAAACGCTGATCGCGAACTATGTTTTATGTGTTTTCGTTGAATTATGGATCGCAGGTAGCTGTTATTGATTACTTTGTTTACAAGTCGAAGGCGCCAGCAAACTCTTTGATTTCGGGTGAGAATCTTCTCTCCGGTTGGTACTTTTTCTGATGTGAACTGATCACAGTTTCGGATAATTGGCACGATAAATCATCACATTATTAATGTCGATCACGTTCGGGAAATTTTGCATAAGGGTAAAATTCAAATGCGCAAGCTATTTTACGTGTGAGTAAACACATGAATATTTATCTCCCAAATCAAGCCTTAAACAATACCAAAAACGGCACAAATAAGCGATAAATAATGTGCAATTAAATTTTGCCGAGAGTCGAAAGGGGCGGTGGCGCGGGCGGACGAGGAAGACACATCAATCTGAAGAGAACTACCTCACGTCGTCGGATGATTCATTAGGGGATCCATTATATTCCGTGTCAATTTCCTGGTTTATTAAAATTGATATTTTTCCTTGTTGTTTTCTTTCGTGCCGTCTTAATTCGTCATCCGGGGTGACCTTTAAGTTTTCCGGAGAGCGTCTTCGTTCCTCAACCCCACGCGTTGACGGGCGCCACAACAACAAATTAAGCAACGTAGATGCACGAAAACCGTCGATATTTGTACTTTGTTTTTGATGTTTGTCATCCAGATCGAGTACGTCGTGCAGAGATCGCGTGTACTACAGTGAAGCAGGAGGATAAATGAGAAAAAAAAATGTGTTTTTTGGGCGAGATTCCCACTCCCGTAAAGAAGCTTCTCGAGTTGAGGTCGCGTTATCAACTCGGAATTTAACAGAACTCTTTTGGTCGAAATAAATGTGGAATATTGGGCGTGGGCGTATCTCTGTCGTCTCAAACAAACACGCCGCAACGGAGCCCCGAGTAAATATCGGTAACCGAGTGGATTTCTTGTACAGTATATATGATGGAGCCGAGGTCCCGTCTAACTTGGAAAGTTTTATAAGAAAAAGACCTGCTAGCTCAACACAGTTCAAAACAAATCGTTGAAAAGTTTTGCACAAACAAAACCGTTGAATCGAAAATATCCACTACCAATCTATGAAAGTATTATAGTCCCCCATAAAAACCTTTCTGAACTTTTTGAATAATACGATTATTGCCGACGTTTACTTCTCCCGTCGTCCTCCCGTCTCTCTAAAAACACGGTTTACGTTTCATAAAACCGGCCATTAAAGCCTCGGTCGTTAACACAACGTATTTAAAAGTCCACACTTGTCGGATTCATCTATCTTATCTGTGAAAGTTTCCCTCTTTCGCTGAAAATAAGAGAGAAGATTACACTCGGGGGGTATCGCTGATGATCCGACTCAGACTAATACGACTTTTTGTTTTATTGTTTTTCGTTTTCTCAATAAACTGTCTCCTTAGCCTTGATGAACCCATTAGCTAGACTCCGTGGCCGCCATATTAACGAAACCGGCGGCCAATCTTATCTGGAACCCTAATTCCCTCCGAGTCGAACGCCCTTCGAAACCCTGACTTGCCGTCATTTTTGACAATTCCATTCGACGACGCAACACGGACCGAAAGGATAACCACCGAACTCGCATGATAATATTGACCCGAAAACAATTATGACAGATGGGACTGCATACACGTACCCTTATATAAATAACAAAATTAACAGGTCCGTCGCCAGATATTTACCCCCGAGGTAACCCGGTCTGTCAAAAAAACCAGACTATTATGTTAAATTCAATTCCAGAATTGTCGACGATAATTGAATTTAATTAGCAACACTACAAGGTACAATAAAATTCAAATTAAATTCAGGTTTGGAGCTCACAAAAGAGGGTCGTTACATTTTAATTTCATAAAGCGCGGTAATACCTGCGTGGTTTATGTTTCTACCTGGGGAATGTTCCATGCGTGTTATTTATGTTGGCAGCGCGTTCGCAAACGTCCGGTTTGATTCAAACACTGGAACAATAGATCAATCGCCGGATGGTTTTATTATTATTTTATCTCGCAGGTATTGCTGGATTTATGACGTCAACTTGAATATTTATCGCTTCTGGACCCTTTGTGGCTTAATAATTGCGGACGTACTTGGGGTTACGCATTTTTTGACGCTCCCACAACAAATTTGTTAACTGATTCTGAATAAAAATGTTCGCTTTAAAATTCAACGAGCAGACTTGTCCCATTTCTGACCAAATATATATTTTTTTTATTTTGTGAGTGGACATGAACAGATTTCAACTTGATAAACTTTTTTTGGGAACCTGACAATGTGCTAACAATTTTCATTCATTAACCTATAGGTTGGTAGCCATGCACGGAAACGTCATGTTACTCATGTTAGCAGTTAGCAGTTTTAGGTTAGTTTTGTAAGCGCACGGTGTCGTTATGAGGCTTCAGCATTTCTCGTTTCCATTCGTTGAAAGACCAAGGAACGGATGTTTTTTTGCGGGGCGGCGCATCGAGCAGCTGTTTGTGTTACGTGTGATTTTCCAAAGTCATAATTGGTGAATTAGCCGCACGCGTCGCCGCGCCGGTCGGATAAGCTCGTCAAAGAAGATCCGCCGTCGGAGTAGATTCCATAAGTATCAGGCCACTAATTCCAAACACAGCACTTCGCCAGAAGTTGGGCCCGGGCCAAAGCCCGGCCAGCAGACCGGGATGATTCATGACCGTACATAAGCGCACATAATCACAGCCGTTAAGCGAGTCGGAAATGTTCTGCAGGTCCACCTCCGGAGAACGCACACCCAGGTAGACCGCCAGTTCGACGGCGGTGCTAATTATCTGGATGGAGGCGAAAAACTCAAACAAAACTAGTAATTAGCATCGCAAGCGAATAGTTGGGTCGTTTGCGGAGAGAGCGAGTGGAAAGTTGGACGGGGTTTGTGCAACGTTATGATTTCGGGTCCGTTCGAGAGGCGGAAAATCTCCGATTTTCCAAACATCGCCGGGAATTTGCTCGAAAACGAACTAAGATTAAAACAATACAAAAGAAAATTCGTATTTACATACAAAGCAGGACTTGGAAAGCAGCGATCGTGCAAAGTGAATTTACTGAGGCGGTTGATGGCTGTTCCTTTACATGCCCTGCTTTTCAATGGCTCTCGTCTCTCCTTCGACTTTACTGTTTACTGCGTTTCATTTCATTAACTTGTGTGCACCCTTGCGCCGGGGAAATTACGCTTATTTTGAGCGCCGACACGAAATAATGCTCTCGGAGGAGTCGCTGCGGTTAACTTACTTTTCAAAGGGTGCTTTTGACGCAATTGTGGCCAAAGAACGCACCTCCAGCGACATCCAATCTCGGATCCTTTGTGGGGGCTCTCTGCGAAAGCCGCGCGACGTGCGAACAGCTTCGCGCTAATTCACTTTTTTAAACGTAACAACGTCGATAAACAAACGACGAAACTGAACCTCGAACGGCACGATTCCGCAGATGGCCCATAAAAGTCGACTCCATCCTCGCCCATAACTTCACAAATAGATATTATGTAAAGTAAGTCAGAGATGCCAAATGGTTATGGGTGCATAACGCTCTGTTTGATTTATGACCAGAGCGATACCAGACCAATACGGCATCAGGGAAGTTCCGCTTCCGGCCGAAGACCTGACTAGTTCTCGCCGACCCGACGTCAGCCAGGATCGCTAATTAATTGCTTAGCCGTGATTTAAGGCGACTCACAAATTGCGTATAAATAAAAAATTAACGACGATAAGCGGACGGTGTGCTGGAGGACGAAAGCCTCGCGAAGCTCCAACAAAAGCTCCCGACTATTAGTTCCGAGGACGCGTTCCACGTAAACAGGATGTGAGAGCGGCGTTATAAGAAAGAAGTAAAGTGTTGAATGGCGATATGCTCCGTGGCAGTCATTGTTAAAAGCCGTTGTTGTCATTTAGCTAAGTGCCGTGTTCTCCTCTGGATAAACAAACAAGTCCACCATTGTAGCACGAGAAAATTACTGAAGAAATGTTAGGACGAGATAAAAGGACGCGGGATCTGACGGGTGCAGTTTTTAGCTTTTTTTACAGGCTTCCGGTTTACTTCCGCCTGCTCTACTTACATTGTTCTTGCCGCAGTTAAGACAAGAAGCGAAAATTGCGACGGTTAATGCCGACTTTTTGCAACATCGGCACGATTCTTGTCAGAGATGGGGTTTGTTTTATCGTAGCGATAATAATACTCGTATTATCTCGAACAGAAACGGACTTTGTATTCCGATCATCAAAATTAATCAACGATCGCTGGTCTTCGATTCGACTCGAAAAATCATCAAGACGGAACCGTAACGCTTCCGGTGTAGGTAGAGGGCGCACCGCGAGCGACCCTCCGCGCCATCTGTTGCCTTTTTTCCCCGAAACAATTATTTCCGGTGATTGAAGGGAGCGAATTCGCCTCTACCCGGTGCCAATATTTTACATCGGCCCCGAAATCAATGACGCATTGCTTTATGAGTCCGTTTTTTACCAACCACCTTGAATGAGAATGGCATAATTTCGTCGATCGGTCGTTCCGCATTGCGTTCAGTTATGGCGGAAATATGGTAATCTCGGCCGTATTAAAGCGTAGTGTGGGGCCCGTTCCGAGATAAATCTTTGCCAACGCGACTGTTTCAAGTGTAAATGGCACGGGACCCGTGTCTCGAAGACACGCTTAAGACGACTAATGCCGTTATTAACGCGCTCGGATACGTTTATTATGGATTACGGCAGTCGAGGAGCCATTGTTTAGGAATTGGCGCTCTTTCGACGTGTACTTTTCACATGTCATTTGCGACAACGGAACTCTCCTAACGTCTCTGAGATAACGTTAATCTCGCTTGTCGACTTATGCTCCCGGAGGGCCGGAGCCGGCACGTGGAACGACGCTCTCTTCAGAGATGGCGCCAGCCTCAAATCTCTGCTCCTCCAAAAAATCGCACTTTCTTCTTCTTGACGTTGCACCTGTGGAAACGGCGAAATTTTACGTCGATCTCGAATCCCGGGTTCCGATTAGTCCACTTCTTTTATAACCCATCTCTAAAACCGATAGCTCTCCAGATAAAAGACGGCAGCGCCTAATGCCGGCTTTATAGGTGGCAGATCCGAATGACAGAACGCACTTTACTAGATTGCATCAATGCGTGGCGCAACCGCAAAACTCTATAAACTTCACTCTAACCCCTTTTAAACAATGAATCGAGTTTTATATGGAACGTGTCGCATCAGCCGGAAAGTCCGGTAATTTATCTGTTTACCGAAAAGGTATCGAAGACTCACCCGTCATGCATAAATCTCCCCGGTGCCCTCAGTGTTGGCCCCCACTTGGACGGCTTTTGCATTCGTTAACGCAACCTCTCTAAAAATTAGCCTAATCTTGTTTAAATACGAGTCGGACGTAATTTCGGGGCTGGGTACAGGTACATCTCGCATTGAATTTCAGATTCATGGAAATCGGGACGCTGTTGTTTTTCGATAGTGTTCCGGATTTAATTAATTCGGAACGGGTGCGAATTTTTAAATTGACAAGGTATCAAAAGGGGCGAAAACAACGAAATAAGCACCAGCCAATCACCGGAGTGGTGTGCGATAGGGGCTCATCACGTTGTTTGCTTCCGGTGCGGTAAACAACACATCGCAGTGCAGAGGTGGAGACGTCTGGTCGGGCTCCCACGCGATTTCCTCGACGACAAACACACCCCCGGAGACCACCTGGCCACCCCACACATGATTCATAAGCCGATTCGGCGGCGGAACACGGCGCTAATACGTGTTGGGGCCCGCATCGGCGCTGTTACGGACCTGATAAGATAAACCGAGTGATATACGGAGTGTTATTGCATCGTTACCGCGGACAAATTCATTCTCGATTGAAACACCGCCGGAGATAATGTCTGACTTTTTAGCGACATTTTCAAACTCGGTATCTACCTCCACAAAGATTGTTTGTCTGATCTCCAACTTGATCTTGCTTTCTAAACTAATTTTTATCAGCGCGAAATCGTTCAAAAATCAAAAACTATCAGAACGATATCATAAAGTAGGGAAATAGTTATTTTCATATGAGTAGCCCTGTCAGATTACTTTTCAGGAATGAGGCCGAAATTTGAAGCACGAGGCGGTAGCCGAGTGTTGCAAAACAGGCCGAATACCTGACAGCGCACGAATATTGAATAACATTTTTCGTGTTCGACAGATGTCAAGTTTGATATATAACCGGGAAAGTTTATATATTTAGTTATATACTACTTTTTCAGTTATATATCCCAGGAAACGAGCACGAAAAACTACTTTCAATTCAGATCGTTTCCATTCAAATCTTCCTTTCCAAATTCTGATCTCGACTATCCAAGCCACCAAAAAAAGCGACCAAAAACATTTCTTTAAATAGTATTGGTTTGAATTTGAAGAGACAGATTCCAAAAATTTATTTTTTTTTTAATTTAGTCTTCGACGAGTGGTGAAAAATGGTGGATGCGCCCACCTCATATTATTACACCTTTTTGTAGTTATAAAACGTGGATTTTGTCCAACTGGCCATCAGCAACGACCGCCTCGAGCTGGCGAAATGCGATTTCATCCGAACGGATTATAATCAGATTTTCGTGTTTCGCAGGCGTGCGATCTTAAATCGCCAAGCTGGCGAAACAGGCGGCAAAGAACAAGATAAATTACATTAAGAGTGAAAGACATAAATAGTAAAATCATTGCATAAACTCGCTCCGGTTGGCTAATACGATTTCAGAAATGAATTGAAATGATGAACTAACTGGATTATTTCACAGTTCTCGATGCATGAGGAAGGAGGAATGTAATAATCAACGTTGGCTGTTGGCGGCGTTTTCCTTCATTGAACTGTTCGTTTTGCGGGGGCGGTGCGGTTCCGCTTCCTATTAAATATGGCAGACTCATTACGTTCTCGCACTAATTGCTCATCTCGAAATGAATTTTTTCGCACGCAACAAGACGTTCCTTCACGAGATGAATGTGATGAGCCGCATAAAATCGGTCAACATTTACGTCTATTTTATTTGAGGGTGCTAACGCCGGAAATTCGTCGATAAAACAATGCAATATAAGAACAATAAAACGGGATGAGGAGCGGAGGAATATTTTTATGGCGCGTTTCGTTTTAGGTAAAAAATCCCGAATAAGTAAAAGAAGTAGGTGTTAACTTTTTAGTGGATGTGAGAATTCCACGTGAGCCATTAACATTGAGGAGTTTTATTAGGTCGGCCGTCTACGGTTTCATTTATGACTCTGTTGACAAAAATTGCTATATTTCTCCGCATTATGATACCGATGTTTCGCTCATCCTAGTTGGGAAGTTTCCGAAATACACTTTTATTGCTCTTCCGACTTTTTATTGTTGAAGTATGGTGATTTAGGAGCTCCATTTTCGAGGTAGACGACTTATTCACTCCACCATTGTCCCTATTATGACTACTATTAGGTATCATATGTTATTGGCAACGTTGTTATTGTTATTTTGCACACCTAATAGCGAATTTTACAAAAAAAAAACTCGAACTGTTGCTTGAACGTTCCTGCTGACTGTCGTGGCAATGATATGACGATTTCACCATTTTAATTTTTTATTTTTGTTAAGAGAGACAGCCGAGTGAAGCAGTCAGTAGAGCAGCAAGCATTTCTGTAGAACAGAAAAAGTACGGTAATATAAACGTTGTAACTTTTAGTAGACAGTAAAAATTTGTTTACCCTCACTCCATATAAGTAAAACTGGAGGATAAAGTTTTATATAAAAGCAATGAATAAAGATAGAGACAAGATCTTGAGGGGCAGTTTTCTCACATCATTGATGCAAAAATAAAAGAGGGTATTTTTGTCAGACCTTAAATTCGAAAAACGCAATCTTCAATACCAAATTTAGTCGAGACTGAAAGAATGACGTTATAAAACGTAACCTCCAATTTCCTCGGGAATCAGAAGATGCAAAACTACAAGGAACTGAAAAAAAAAATTCCCCATATCAAACATTGGTATACTCTGATAGGTTGCACGTTTTTTGACAGAAGACAGACACAAAAACAAGTGTGGCGGGAATTAATCTGCAAGGTTACAACGGTTTTCTACATAACGTGAAACAATTGAGATGGAGAGTTTAGTACTTTTCACTGCGTTATGTTTTGGAACTAGAATTTAAAAACGTGCAATCTATCAGCGTACGGAGTATACATCACAAACTTTAAAAATTACTCAGGATTCGTTACGAAGGATGTCAAAACGCAAATACCATCAAGATTTATATTGATCATTCGTGATGTTTGTTTTATTATAATTTTATTACTGATTTACTTTTTTTATCGCCTATAATAAAACCCTATTTGCCCAATTTGCCACGATTTGCGAAGAAATTCTATAATTCAACGATTTATGATTGATAGGTAATAATACAGGGTGTTAGGTAAATGTCCTGCCAACTTTAACCGCGAGCTACTGGCGTCATGTAGAACTCGGAAAAAATATTTTAAAAATTCTATGTCAAAAAATAAATTGGATATTTAATTTTTGAGCTACAATTTTTTTTAACTGATATACAGGGTGTATTTTAAAAATATACAGAAATTTTACCTAGAGGTTGTGGGACAACGTAGACGACTAAAAGCAGTTAAAAAAAATTACCTCAAAAATTAAATGTCAATTTATTTTTTGACAGAATTTTTTAAATATTTGTTCCAAGTTCTACATGAAGGCAGTAGCTCGCGGTTTAAGTTTGGCAGGACATTTACCTAACACCCTGTATATCGAACAAAAAATGGAATCGAAAGTGTCTAAGTTTACAAGAAGAAGTTAGTTGTTGGAATATATTTTTTGTTCTTTCTACAAATAATAAAATAAAGACAATTTGTTGTATTCCTACAACATGTACAATTTCCTTACATTCTTTAATAGCAATCTAAATGTTACAAACTTGTTTTTCTGTATCTAAACCTCTAAATTTGAATAACATAAGTTACTAACATGAATGAAAATCACAAAAAAAAAAACAGAAATTAATACAACTAACAATCTTTGAAGTAACAACATTTCGGCAATTTGACTTCATAAGATCTCATAACATAAACTAAATATGTAATAAAAAGGAAACACACATCCTATTTGTTTAATTTATGATTTCAAAAGTAATACACTGCGGTCAGCTGTAGCGTTGCAAATGAGCTCAAGGAAAATTGTTACAACTATTCGCAAACTGGTTTTAAAATGCCGTACAATGCAATGACAAAAATAGGTTACGTAAACATTAAACGAACACTTCAATCTAGCGTTAAATATCCAAAGATACGTGAAGAAAAAATCAGGCATCTATATCTTACACGGCAAGAAAATATTTGAAAATTAAAGATGTCAACAATACTTACTTTTGCTTTACAAAACACAACAGCACCTTTGACAAGCGTCTGTCAAAGGGATAGGCAACGCGAAACATTGCCAAGCAGATCCGCAAAAGAAAAATGCTTGATTATCACCGTGGATATTTGAAGTGCTCCTAAAGATCTTCGATTTATTTACAGTCCCCAGTCCCCCCAGTCTACTCTGCCACAAAAACAATTAACGAAGTTAATCTGTGTTTGATAAAAAAAATCTATTTTTGTGTAGTTACTTTAGAGAGAAAAACAGAACAGACGATAAGAAAGCGAACGGATAATTACGTTTAAAATTATTTTTCACAACTTATAGCAACACCGGAGCTTGTCACGACGCCAGCGGCTTAATTAAACACAATCAGGCTTTAAAAAGCAATAAGAATAATGCAAGAACAACTCGGCAAAGTTCATTTCCAATTCAAATAGACAAAAGTTGGGAGCGATTCCACTTTTTAACAAAACACGCAAACACCGATCCATTTCCTCGATTTCTTTTATAGTCCCATCGTCCAAAACTTTCTTAATCTGCTCCAGTCTAGGCACACGTAATTAAATAGTTTCATAAATAAAACCATAGCGGTGTGGCCGTTAACTTTGTTTTTTGCGTTTTCGAAATTCTCCAGTAAAAGTAAAAACCGAGAAAAAATGGGTAAAGAGAGAATACGACAAATCGATTGTCTTGCCTGAGGTCCGGTGACCAAAATTGCACTTGAGTCACGTCCAAATCCAAAATAGGGATCGGAGAATTTTAATTAATAAACAAATAAAATTGGAGAACGCAAAAAACGTTGTAGCTATATGTGTGCTTGAACACTCTGTATATTCGACCTCCTGTATGCAATCCTGGGTGCAAACAAGCCCTTTGTCTTAGCTTGTCGGGCCACCACAACCGTGTGTGCATTATGAGGCAGGGTACACAGGGATGATTTGAACACAGATCAATTAGTCGAAGCTGCCACGAAAACATTTGTTCAGCCAGAACCGTACATCAGATAATAACAACGGCGCCCCCGAAACATTAATTTTAATTAGGGTTTTCTCCGCGATCATCGCCTATCCGCAACTATTAATAACGGAAAAAAAAGGAGAGAACAGTACAACGCGAACATAATCAATCTTGAATTAAAAATTGAACAGATGAAAAAAAGCAAACTTTATAATCTTTTTCGCAAGAAGTGAAAAGAATTTTTTATTACGGGATTAAAAGGGAAAATGGAGGGAAATTACGGCTCGTAAAATGCATGTTTGTGAATTTCTCGTAATAAAAACGAAACGAGAGAGGTTCGGTGATCGTTGGTGATTGACCTGCACATAAATAAAGTCGGTGTCGTGTTCATATTTCTTTTTTTATTTCAAACGAGATTATTTCTTTTATGTACTTTTTGTTAATATTCTGCCGTGACACGTGTTTGTACTCGGATGATTCATCGAAGTTTTCGAGTCGTCCAAGTCGATTCAAATCGTATTTCTTAAAATATTAAATTGAAAAGTAACTTTTCAAACTCGAAAAATAAATGTGAAATTTTACCATTTCATGTTTTTTTAATTAAATGGAAGAACAGAGAGTGGGAAGAGGTTGTTTCAGCTTTGTCCGAAAACACTTTTTTAGGCATTAAATAATGTAAAAAATTCTGCAACAAAACTCACTCGAGATTTCTTTTATAAACAAATCATTGTTTGAATTTTTGTGGAGATTCAGGTTTTACACTGTAAAATTTGAGATTTGCGGGGCCTTCGCAAAAGAATAAAGTAAAACTCTCATCTAATAGAGGTGGCGCATCGGCGAGGTAGAGCGGTTCAAATATTTACAGAGTGTGACCGCGCCTGTTAAACCACTTAAACTCTTCGCAAACCGACCATCGAATAATTCATATTCAAATTTATTTAATACACTTATCGTCGAGCAAATATCTGGAAGGAACCGCCTCGTCCTTCGCATTATTCACGATGTTTAGTTTCAATTTTTAATTCGTCGTCGGAGCGCTCCGAGCAGAAGCTCCCCTAATTCGTGATATTGGGAAATCGGTTTTATTTTGTTCCGATTGTCTGAAAAATGACGCAGCTTACCTGCCGTCATTTCAATAAAATCGGGCGCGGATGAAGTGACGCGAATTCCGATAAAAATAATAAAGTTAATCAGTTCCACTCGACGTCGAGCAGACAAGAATGGAAAGTGGAGTGGAGAAGGGAAAGGACATCGCCTCTCATCGTTGCGAGATACACTTTGCAGACTTAAATCTTGTTTGAAGATCATTATCCGGCTTCTGTTAAAAATCAACGACGATTGCTAACGGGGAGAATTGCACTGTCTCGGAAGACTCCTGAAATTGGCGGTTCGACTCTCTTCCTGCTGCGGAAAAATTTCGATCGAACTGATCATTTTTCCGACCGTCATTAAAAATATTCTCCGCATAAAATCTGTTTTAAATAGACGCTAAAACAATAAACACATTTAACGCCAATAACTACCGTTGTGCAATAAAAAAAAAACTATTTTCCAGTTTTTTACAACTGTAAACTTTTTGTATTTTTTTTAAATGACGCTACCGCTGTCGAGAATATTTAATAACCTACGTTGCTACTCTATTCGAGAATTTTTGTAATTCATGAGCCAACAATGTTACACATTTGGCCACATTTTTGGCATTTGTTTTTATTTTTTGTTAATGAATTCAATGTGAGTGTACAATGATCGTAAGTGTTTCCCAAGTGTCATTGCCTGGCTCTGAATCTTTGAATTTTATGAAATTAATTATCTCGAAGATTGTTCAGTCTTAAAAGGATACTCGACAAGCTGTTACGACTAATTTAAAGATAGTTGTCGAAGGAATTATAACAATTATTTCCAGCAGTTTCTTTACTTCCTTAAGGGCATCTTCTAGATTGTTACTAATTTAAAAAGTAAACAAAGATGTGCCCGCAATAATTAATTGATTTAAATTCATCTCTCACGTAGATTGTACGTAGTATTGAACGAAAAAAACAATTTTTTTGAAAGAAAGGTTTAAAAAAATCAACTAAAGTGTTAACGTTCATTTTAGTTCAACGTTAAGTAATGTAACAATCTAACGCACTCTAATCAATTGCAAAATACGTAACATTACTATCACCGATTGTAACATTAAGGAATAGGAGTTTAGATAACGATGATGTTTAGTTTTCAATGCTGGATCTTGAATTGAAACTGGAAATGCAATTTTTAAAACTGGGAAATTCGTAGAAGACGTTAAGACAGCCATTTCCGAACACCTTTTGTTGTTTTCGATCTCCCTCTTTCCAATCTACTCCATTTCCGCTCTCTCTCATTCACTTGATGCATTTCAAAGCTATTTGTTTAAATTATGTATTAATACAGGGTTATTCACGAGTAATAATGGGCCTTACAAACATTTAAATGCAACCACTTATACATTTTCATCGTCATTTATATTTATTTAAAAAAATTTAAAACGTAGTAGGTTTTAGTTTTCTTTTAATTTGACATGAAGTTGACATCTAAATTAATGTAATTTTTTAGGTTATTTTTATTTAAACAGAAATACTAAAATTATAGTATTGCCGTTATAACTTTTTATCTGCTCCGCCCACTAAAATTGACCAATCAGAATCAAAGCCAGATTCAATCTGTACAACTTTTCATCACATTTGCCACGTAAAAAAGTTTAGGTTAGAATTTTGCTGTCAAGTCCATAATTATTGTTTTAGGTTCTCAAAAATAAAATGTCATTAAGACAATTCGAATGTCAGAAATTTTTACTGTGTAAATCAGATCGTCTTAACAACCTATTTGATTGGTAACTAAGAAAATGAAATGGGCGGGGCAGATAAAATGTTACGTTGTCCTTAGTATAGTTGGCTCCATCCTGGTTCCTAGGGGCGTTTTTCGATGATAATTGGCTGCACTTTTATTGTCAAAATTATCATTATCTGCGTTTAAATAAAATTGCTCATTAACAAAATGTTTTTAGAGTGTAAATAAAATAATATAAATATTATGTTAACTATTTAAATTTGCTTGAATTACCTTCACAAATTTTGTGAAAACCAGGTTGCCAACTCAAACCTAACTCTCTAACAACTCCCCTAGGAACCACGATCGAGCCTACTTTCTCTTATATACCACTCTAAGAAATACATTTTAGGTTTGATAGATGTCATTTAACGACAACTGAAACAAAGTTGGTAGAACTGAGTTATTTTGTATAGTACCTTGCATCGTTGAAAATTGGGGGGCGGGGGGGAAAAGTAACTCGTGAGGTGAAATCAAACCAGAAATTTGGAGTGTTCGAATAGATCCCAAGGTTTATAAGCTCCGTGGGGTTTGTTGGGTGGTTTTTTGGGTTTTATTCTAGTGAGGGAAAACCTAATACGTGATCGACAGACTGTGGTAAAAGCTTAGTGCATTATGACGTCACGCGTAACTTTTGCGGGGGAAAAAATTCGAACTATTGTTTTAGATGGCAACGCGGCAACCTATATATTATACAAATTAGTCAGTTCTACCAACCTTGAACTGAAAATTGTCTTACTAAAAGCAGTCTTGGATTCATTAAAAAATAAAAAGATCAATTGGTATCTAGTCGTTTGACAAATATATTTATTTGGTTGCGTCGATACGTTGTTAGGCCCACTATTACTCGTGAATACCCCTGTATATAATTATTGCTCCAACAAAAAAATAATGCAAGTGTAAAATAATAAATTTTTGATAAAACAATAATTTATTTTTAAATATGTAGGAGTATTAGTTTTTGTAAATGAATATGACAAGAATATTTTTTATGTTCGATTGTATTATAATTCATGATTTATGATATCATTTAGTGTCCACAAACTATCTGTTTATGGACTAGTCCATAAAGATAGTAAAACGGCCGCTTGTCAATTTTGGGTATTACTTCAAAATAAACGTCAAAATTTTCCTAATTTTATTTAAATCAGGAATGAATAGAATTAATAGAAAACTTTGCAGTCAAGATTCTTTAGCTTTTGCCGTAATTTCACTTACTTTGCTCATTATTACAACTAGAAATAAAGACGATTTCAGTTCGTATTTCAAACACAAACACTGTTCGTTTTCAAATAAATAGTAATAAATAATTTCGTAACCACAGAAACAAAAACAGAACACTTCGAAATTATCGTAATTTTTAGAATCTATTAATTTTGTATCTAAAAGAAACTTAACTTCACAATCGAACATAAAGCTTTGTATGTAATTCGTACATAATTAGGCTTTGTGAACTTGCCCTATTTATTAGCCTCGCTCGCAAGCTCGCTCTGCCATAAACTATAGGGCTCGTCCACAAAGACCTATATTATGTACTTATTACATAAATAGCTATTATTGAAGTACGTATATATTTTATATTTGATGGATTCTAAATATGTACTGTCGCGAGCAATAAATTTTGGTCGTCACTGTCATTTCAAAATTTGGTTAGATTGTCACAAATTTAAAAAATTTCCCTGCCTGATTATGCCCATGTCAACAAAAAAAAAACAAGAAAAAAATGACAATTAATGTCATACAACATGATGATAGGTTATGATCACGACCTTCTAAATAGTCGAGACGCTTGACGCTTGACTCTCTCCGGCCTGTTCATTTGCCAGTTTTCGGCGTTCGCCGTTTGGCGCTACTTTGCCGGCGCCGAAATTGGCGCGAAACGTTAAATGTCAAAAAGATGACATGTAAAATGCTATTTGGAGACGTGTAAGGAGTATAAAAAGACAAAAACATTTAATGAATTGGCTTCAGAAAGTTTAAATATTTGCCCAGGTAGGGATTTCAAAAATCTTTTAATCAGTAATAGACTTGCAATAATTTAAAATGTATTTTAAAAATATTCTTCACTAACATAATGTTGTAGGCAAGCCTTTCCAATAGTGCTGCTAATGTACCGATCCCGACTGAAACATTCTCTGTCACCGCAAACACTCCTTTGCCTGCTTAAATCTTCATATTCTTTTCCTTCATCTACTTCCAATGTTGTGGGTATTATAGCAAGTACTGAATTCCGTGAAATAATTAAATTCATACTCACATCTCCATAAATTTCGTTGTATTTAAGAATATGTATATTAGGAACGATTATCTATGCAATTAATATGCTTAACTAACCGAAAATTTCGATTAAAATGCCTTTATCCGACAAAGTGACAACACAATGACAGAAAGCCAAGTTTCAAATCGCGTGGTTCCGAACTCAAATCCCCCGTTCACTAGCGCCAAACGGCTTACAAGTGCATAATGGTATTTTGCTCAAATGAACAGGCCGGAGAGAGCGTTTGCGTCTCGACTATTTAGAAGGTCGTGGTTATGATATTTACGAGTGTTTTACAATGACCATTTTCGATTGCGTCAAAGAATTACCTTGACGACCAAAATTTATTGCTCGCGACTGTACTGTCAAATAAAAACTCGTTTTGTACTTATGTATGTACTATTGCGGGCAAAAAAAGTGGGACATCAACGTCATTGTCTTGACTTTTAATGTGAAATAACCCTTATCTGATTCTAACCCTACTTTAAATTGATTGACGTTATCATTAAGTATTGTAGGTTGTAGGAAATGGTTGTAAGTAAGCACGTAGTGAATATTTATTTAATGCAAAGTCCCAATCAAAATCTACCTTTATCAAAAGAAGTGAGCATTTGGAAAAGGAAAATAGGAGTATAAAATAAATTTTTAAACTGTCAGCTGGAATAGTGTCAAAAAAAAAATGACAATAAAGCTTGAACTACATCGAATTTACAAAACTGACAGAAATTTGATGTCCCACTTTTTTTGCCCGCAATAGTACGTGGCGTTTCTGTTGGAGCTGCCATATATAATTGATTTCATATAAATGTTCATCAAGTGAGCTGTGCATTTGTAAAAGCACCTTTAATTTAGTTACATTACAAAAGTCACATTTATGAAGGTCATGTCTAATAAATCTTTACTTGGTAAAAATGCAAAGACAAAAACAAATAAGATTCCTTTAATTTAATCAGTAAAAAGACGTAACATTGCTTTTGAAATCAGCAATGTTAAAATGGGCAAAAACTAAAAAATTAATCAAATCGGGTTCGCGCAGAGCAAGCAACTTTGAAAGTTAAAGTCACTAGCTTTAGCTTTACTACCAACTAAAAATCAGATTTTCATGGCTTGCTTAGATGCACATTTATATGAAATTGAGTATACAATACTCGTTTTGTTAAGTTTTGGTACGCATTAGATTAACAAGAATATTAAGTAATATTAAAAAAAAAAAATTTTTTCCAGTAAACCGTAATTTGTACATCGATAAGAAGGTAGGTAACAGTAAAGATTTCTGTCATCTACGTATTCATTCGATGTTACGACAAAGTTGGGTGCGATTGTGGGAACGTTTCTTTTCTCCGGTTGGCTGTTTACAAACCACGTGCTACAAATCGGTACACAGAACCAAAATTCGTGTGGATTACGCCAACGCTTTCTTCCTTCACTTGAGTGTAAAGTAATAATTAATTTTAATCGGTCGGTTTCAGTCGTTAATGATTTTCCATATGTATTATCTACTTCTTGAAATAGGAACAAATTCCGTGCTGTTTTGTGTCAATGGTGCACGCTGTTGGACAAATAAATCATTCTTAAAAACAGTCAAAGAAGATTCTCAAAATGTTTGACAGCGTTCGCGGCACATGCCTTTGCACCGTCCGGCTTCAGCAATTTAAAAGCCGACTGTCGCTGTCGCCTTCCTTGTCTGAATCGGAAGTGCGTCCCAAATAAAAGAAACACGGTCGCAGGAGTTGTGTATTTAATTAGGGCTGGCGAGTGTCCCATATATCCGTGTAATTGGGCGCACAGGTCCAACAAACGACCGCCTAATTTTACACAAAGCCTCTCAAACGGCGCCATTCCAGCTAATACACTGACATCACAGATTTACTCAAGAACTAACAACATTTGCCCGAATTTCCCGCACGCGTTTTTACTAAACAAACGTCCAGGACCGGCTCGGCCCTTCTATGAATTTGGTGATGGAAATATTTGCTTAGTTGTTGTAAATAAGTGATTTTCGGTTGCGAATTCGAGACTTGTTTGGTCTTCTGCTACAGTGCATTCGAATACATGTGCATCGAGGTTACACACTTAATACGCGTGTTTGTTTTAAATTTCGAGAATAAACACCATCCAATTTGAAACATGCCCCAACTAGTTCTCCACGATTACATTTCCTGTGTACATAGATGCGTTTTCTTTGGGAGATATATGTTGGAGATTTATATTACGATACAGAAACAACAAGGCACAAATAACTTAATAAAAATTCAACGAAACTTATCAATCACGACAATATACGCAGATGGAGTCAAAAAAATCTGAAATGTGCCGACTGTGCTACGAAGAAAGCACTTTCAGAAAATTCAGACTGAACAACTTTCATTTTCACGATTTTTTTGCGAAAACAAATTTAAACGCATTTTATCTAGGATCGTGTAAAAAGTAGGCACTTTTTGCACTAAAAATCGTTGTCAAAGTTGACGTGTTTAGTGAAACTGACGGAATCGTGCCATAAAACGTGCACGCTTTTATGGCACAGAACTGTCAGAATACAACAATACAATTTGTTGGAAATATTGTTTAGAAGTAGGTTGCTAAACGACGTGGTTCTCAAACGACTTTGGTTATTCATAAAATATGGAATCAATGATAATTATTTTATACAAATTTATGTTGAAACCGGTGCAGTGATCTCACGATCGTAGATAAAATGTTGTAAGAGATACGTGTAAAAAGTTCCTTTGTTGCACTCACATCCTTTAAAATACTCCCTCGTACCTCGGTCGTATTTTAAACCCGTTCGTACAATAAAGGATAACTTTTTACACTTATATCTTAAATAACTATTAAAGATCTTTTATTTAAAAGCTATTTACGTAATGTTTTATTGAATCAAAGATGACGCTGTTGTTTGCAAACACAAAAACGACTCCCGAGATTGGGGAGAGTGGGTCAAAGCGAGCCATTTGCCACCATCTCAGACTACTGCGATCTCATTCTGACTAGTTCATATAACTGTCAGCAGAAAGCGACATCGCTTCATCATGGTCAACTGTGATGAATGATACGGTCAGCAAGGAGGCGCCACCGTCGCGTCGGTCACAGCTGACTTGCACATTTTCATTTCGCATAATAAACACATCTGATAATCATTCCGGAAATACGACTTTCCCGGAAAACTGTTGTTTTTCCTTTGAAAAATGTGACTTCGACGATGACCGCACCTTTCAAAACAAACTCTCGGCGTCGGTTTCCATTAAGCCGAAACGATCTGAAAACTCGCCCCCGAAACAAAGAAGAACGTCACGCGGCAGACGTAAATTATGGCTTATTTATCTGAATACGTGCCTGGAAGTACGCGCATTGGAAGTCCATAAAATCCAGAGTACAACTTTTAATGCTCCTTTCAGGTCTTTGAAGACACAGCACGGGGAATCCCCATAAAATTCATCGGTTATACTGGGAATATACGAGGCTGGAGTAATATAAAATAATCATTTTATTGCTTTATTAACTCGCCGATTCCCTGGGAACCCTCTAACAGATCGAAACCGTTTTTTATTCAACTCAATATCGCCGGTCGCACTTTTAACTTTCAAAATTAAACTCTTCGAGCGGACAACTTGGCCGATGCAAAAAAGTTCATTTTTACGAAGTTCGGAGAGCCGTCAATGACTCCAATCCTTCCTCACACTAACAGAATAATCAGTTTGTTCATTTTATTTGAGAGAAATAAATCCGCTCCAGACAATTTGTGTATTTTTAACGGGAAAACGTTGCGGAAGGAATGTACAATATCTTTTCTCATAATCAACTTTTTTCGGACCAACTTCACTTGCATTCTTTATTACTGTCTTTCCTGTAATAGTTCACCGCAATATTTCCTGTTGTGTTACCATCAATCCCACGTGCAGTATTTCCATTTGCACTGTTTTAAGCTTCCTTTCCTCTTAGCGACGTACTCTTTTTGTGTCTTCTTGCTCAACATTCCTCTCCCCGTATCTCTTCTGTTTAAGTATTCACCGGGGAACAGAAGCTTAGAGTCAGGAAACTGACCCAAATATATATAGTTGTGAGGTTTTAAATTGTGATATGGTTGGAGATTACAATCTACTACAAACCACAAAAAAAGATCTTTGAATCTTCAACTTTTTGAAAAGAACCAAATCGAAGAAAAACATTTTAAACTGTCATCTGGACAACTTGTTTTACCTGGAAATTGTAATTAATCTTTACTTTCGAAAGCGTTTTTGTCATAAGAGTGAGTTAGCAATTTTTATTAAAACGATTGTTGTTTCAACTGTCCTGGCGCCTCCACCATTTTTGACAACCGAATTCCCACGTTACAGAGCTTCGGTATGAATATTGTTAAGAAAGAAACAAAAAAGATATCTATAAACAGCGAGGAGTTGCTGTAGCGGCCTGTTTTGGAGCAAATGTGGCGAGTCCTGTCGATCCCAGAGGGCGCAAAATTAACCCTCTCCCCGAATCGATCCCATATCATACACCCCAAGTGCACAATTAGATACTTGGTAGGCCAGATCGCTAGGAAATAAATCACACGTTCACTCATGGCACAGATAATAAACAGATAAATAAATAAATATGTCTGGAGAGGTTGTCGAATATGCCCGATTTCTGGCAACAAAAAATATGATTTATCGGTGGAGGAATAGCAGGCAGATACTCAGGCCTCATTCCGCCCCGAAATATCGTGTTGTCATTAGCAAGATTGATGTTTTCTGGTATTATTCCCGATCGGATCGAATTTCTCCAGTCGTCCACATGCAAAGCCCGAGGCTAATTCGGCGTGAAAAGGGGCGGTCCCGTGTAAAACTGCATCAAGTCGATGTTTATCTTGTTTATGGGTCGTGTTTCCTGCTCGTTAGGGCCGAGAGTCCCGCATTCCCTGCGTCTTGTTTGACCAACAGACGAGCACCACAAAACATCCTCTCGAGTTCCAGGTGAATCTCCGGAAGTGGTTAATCCATTATGTATGTTGCTGAAAGCATCGGGATTTTGTATGGAAATCATTCCGTAACTTATGAATAGGCGGATAGGGCGCAAGTTTACTTACTTCTTGCTGCCGCATTAAAGATGGATGGCTGAATCGGGCGGATTCGCCGAGAAGCCACCTATCGCCTGTCCGCCCACCTTAATAGTTTATTGAAACTCGAAGACGTTGGGGTCAGATTTTATGTAAAGGGGGAATTTATGGAAACGCCCGGAATATGTCCGATTTTACGGTTTTCTATTTTGCCCTCGCCAAATGTTCAATTCTTACCAACCAACAACCTTAAGCCATCACAATCCATCTCCATAGCAAACCCCGACGTTATTGCCATAGATATCAGAAAAAAAAACTTTGTAAATGACAAAATTGTGACTGTTTGTAAAGCCACTCAAAAAACCCGATGAGTAAAACACAAAAACCGTCATTACCAGTAAAGGAGAAGTTCGTTCTCATAAAAAATACTGCGTCTGGTCTTGTTCTCGATGCTACTGGAAAGGTAGTCATGGCACAGCAACCGACAGGATTTCCGCAACAAATATGGATACTGGAACACATAGAGCATGGAAAATTTTTCATAATTAACAAAACAAAAGAGTGAGAAAATCTTTACACGGTCTCGTAATAACACGATCTGACAAACTCCTTAATCCTCTCAGGTTCGTTCTAGATATCCAAAAAGGCGGGAAAAAAGTTACGAACCTTGTCATCTGTGAGAAACAAGCCGACAACGTGAACCAGCAGTGGTATATAAATTCAGATGGGACTATAGTGAACGCCAACGAGGATGGACTAGCGGTGGACATAGGAAAAGGCAACGAAGTAATAGCATATCAAAAGAACGGAAATGAGAATCAAAAGTTTCATTTTCAAGATGTTTAACGTATCCAGATGGAATTAAGTAAATTACAAAGTTAAGAGAAAAATTCATTTGTTGTAAACGCTCTGGCATTGGTGGTGTCTTTCCAACGAAATCACGCTTACGTAATACGAATTGCGTGCCGTCTCAGGAACGCGATTAATATTCATTGTTCCCAGCAAAATGAACTTAAATAAATTATCTGGCACACGTTCTGCTGAAACGAAACGCCGCGCCGGACAAATCTAAAACAATACAAAAACTAAAACTACTCGAAGATGACGTACACAAAAAACAAGGCCAGTGGGAAAATAAAATCGAGAAGCAAATCGGCGTTGTCAAACTCGATGGAAGTACCAATAAAATAGGTAACTTAGCCTAGCTGTTTGTACCATATTAAAAATTGAAGCTTTAAGCCGCTCCCGAAGCGCTAAAAAGAGAAAAATCTCACAAACACCAAACGAAACAAATCGACACCGACGTTACGGTCATAGAATGGCGCAAAAAAATTCTGGACTCTACAGCACCGTGTATTTTATACAAGAAAAAAAAAATCAGTGATGAAATTGGACAATTGATTAGGAAAATCAAGAGGTTTCTTGTGGAAAGATGAACCGGTGCTTGAGCAACAACTGGAGATGTCAATGACACAATTGTGAAAATTATTTAAAAAGACATTTATTTTGTTTAATGTCTGTACTGAAAATACATATTTTTTTCTTAATTTGAAGTCGCGTTTTTCCAATTCGTGTGATCCTGTAATGCAATAAAGACAGACAAGTTAACAATTCACGAGTGTAACAGAGATCGATCACGATGATAGATGACAACGCTAAAAAATATTTATAAATCCTGTAAATAAACAATAAAGATGTAATTTTATCTTCAATTCTTCTGCATTAAACACGTCTCGAGAGTCAAGACTCGAATGGTATTTCAAAAATATTGATTTGAAAGAGACAACTTAACCTCAAATTTTTCTTGCAAATCATTTCCGGATATTTTAAAATATTCATCAGAAATGAACTAATTCGGGCATAATTCACAAATGTGAATCTCCATTACTTTGATTAGTACCTACCTACCTAATATAAATAGAATTATAGATACAACACGCGATCATGGGTTATCACCTCAAGAGGGAAAGCTCGAGATAATTTCATAACGTTATATTCGCGCATCTCGCACCTCAAGACAACTTGTAAATTTTTTATACCTACTCGAAGAAGGCCCCTCTTGCACAATGCCGAACCCGCAATTTGAAGGTTAGAACAGCTGATCGCACGCTCCTCCAGTATTATATTATTTATTTACAATCTCATAATGTTTTTATCCCTTTTCCGAAAAAAACCAACAGAAAGCCCCAAAAAAGAAGTGAAAGAGGTGAGCCAAGACGACGAGTTGAAGTACACAGTTTACGGTGAGCTTTGTGGTGTTTTTTTACAAATTTAAAAATCGAGCGTTTTTTAGATTTAATTCGCACGATTAAAGATCCAGAGAAGCCAAACACTCTGGAAGAACTTAACGTGGTCTATGAAGAAGGTGTTGAGGTGATTTGGTATATTTTTTCATGATAAATTATTAAAACTCATCATTTTGAGGTTAAGGAGCGCACTACAGGAGAAGTCAACGTTGTAAGGGTCGAATTTAATCCGACCGTGCCCCACTGTTCTCTGGCAACGTTAATAGGGCTCTGTATTAGGATAAAGTTGGAAAGGTGCATCCCATACAGAATTAAATTAGATATATACATCAAAGCAGGTGCTCACACTACCGAGCATGAAAGTGTGTCATTTAAAATTATGTTGTTATAAAATGTAACAAATATGTTTGTAGTTAATAAGCAAATCAACGATAAAGAGAGGATAGCAGCTGCAATGGAAAATCCTAATTTGAAAGAAATGGTAGAAAACTGTATTACAGAAGAAGACTGAATCCACTTTGAAATCTTTATTATGTAACTGTTTATATATGAATAAATAATCATAATTAGCGTTTTAACTATATAAAATATAACCATAGATAACCAAAAATTAGTGATTTAATTTATTTTAAAAATAAACAAAATACATCTATATTTTATTCAATTCATTGGAATTTCCACAAAATTGTAATTTTTTTTACCATAGAACTCATTTCTTATCATACTCCATTTTGTTTGCATAATACAGCAAATAACTTTGGAAAAAAATTGTTTCAATAGTACATTTTATTGAAGAAGACTCGAATTGATATGTTCGCATTTTCTTTGTCAACACTTTTAATTTACAACACAAATTTTAATTTGTTAATAAAATAAACAAGAGTCATCTATTTTGTTTGATTCTACGGAATTCATAAAATGTCACCACCAGTCACGTGACTTGACAGATGCAAATGTGAAAACAAAACACGGGATGACAGTGTTCGTTCAGTTGTGCCAAGTTTGTGATGATCGCAGTCGCAGAAATCTGTCCGAGTTGTTGGTTACTCTCACACTGCGCCAAGAGAATTCGTGAATCGCACTCTGCGAAAAGTTTAGTTCAAAATAGCATTTCGCAAAGTATGTGTTGAAAGGGAAACCATGCAAGAGCCCCGCGAGAACTTGAAGAATCGTGTTTACTATGCCGCCAAAGACGGCATGTCCATAGCCCTGTACGCTCTTTTAGTCAGTGGCGACAAGCAAGAAGTGGAGGATATCCTCAACGAGGTAAGCGACGTTTTTGTGCACGCTTTCAAAGGCCATTGCCACACGGTATTAACTGGCATGGAAACTGGATAAATTTAACTCGACTTTTTCCGTTGTAGAAATTCGTAGAAGATGATGGGCAAGAATGCACCCCACTTATCGTGGCCGCACGACAGGGCCACGACAAGGTGATGCGCATGATGTTGACCAAGTTTAAACCGGACCTGGAAAAGGAAGGAACTGTGAAGTTTGATGGATATGTCATCGAAGGAGCTAGTGCCCTGTGGTGTGCTGCATGTGCAGGTACTCCAACAGATCGATTACCAAAGCCTAGAAAACCAATTCAAAATAATTTTAATTTCGCCTCACATAACCTCAAAATTCATGACACTTTGATCTCCAGTTTGCAAAAAAAGCTAAAACGACGCTCGTTTTTTGATTCAAAAACGTTTTGTGACTTTGTGTGAGTGCGTAGTTGGTAAAATTTGTTGCCAGATCACTACGTATTTTGTTTATAAAACCGTTAATCATTTCAAGGTTCGTAAGAATTTTTCTTACTTTGCAAACACGTCGACTATTAAGTGAGACGCAGTTGAAAAGTTAATACATGAGTAAATTGGTGAACGTTTCAATTGAATGAACTTATTTAGGTCACCTTAATGTAGTGAAAACTTTGGTAAAAGCGGGTGCGGACGTGAACCACCCGACCAAATCCAACTCTACCCCCCTGCGAGCGGCGTGTTTCGACGGCCGTTTGGACATTGTCAAGTACCTGACATATCACCGTGCGGATATTAACATTGCAAACAAATACAACAACACGTGTCTTATGATAGCCGCATATAAAGGACATTTAGACGTCGTGAGTGGCACCTATTCTCAGAATTTCCCCGAAAATTGTCAAGTATCGTTTTCAGGTTAGTTTCCTCCTAGAAAATGGTGCTAATCCCAACGAGAAGGCCTTATGCGGGGCCACCGCTTTACATTTTGCCGCCGAATGCGGTCATTTACCTGTGGTCAAAGAATTGTTGAAATACGACGCGATATTTTCGACCAACGATTCGGGAATGACCCCCATCAAGGCCGCAGCCGAGAGAACTAGGGCCGAAGTGGTAGAATATCTGGTCGAACGGCCGGAAATTACCAAAGAGGAGCAAATCGAGGCGCTGGAATTGCTTGGAGCGTCGTACGCCAACGATAAAGAAAATTACGATATCGTGATGGCACACAAGTACCTTCACAGGTCCATGAAGTTAAGGTGAGTTTGACACAAAGAAAATTCCTCGAAATGAAGTCCATTTCGTAAACATATACGCGCGCGGCTATTTTCGGAGAGCAAGGTGAATGTTGGCATTTTAAAGAAATCGAACGTTTTGCGTGTAATGGAATGCTAAAAATAGGATTTTTTGTATGACTATTTATAGTTTTCCGCGAGGTATAGTTGGCAGTGACATCAGTGGCGTAACACGCACGTGGGCAGAGGGTTGTGCTCTGGACGGAAAATTTTTGATGATTGTTCAAAATGAACCCGGAAATGCCCGAAAATAAATTTTTGGGAGTGACAGTCATCACGTTATGACGAACTCGTCTTCTTTTTCGGAAAATCTCAAACTACAATTTAACGTATGTAGTTTACTATTTCACTTTTTTTTCTGATAAATACAAATTTATCTGAGCGTTGGGACTCTTGGTCTTTGGAACGGTAATGAATTTTTTCTCATTTCCAAATCGTTATGTAAGAAATAAATTCTCGCAACAGTCAAACACGTGTTTTACTACAACGTTTTCCTTTAAATACAAATCTCATCACCTTAGCTGTGGGTTTCTGCCTAAATTGGCACTATTATAAAAGTAATTGTGATTGCAAAATTTTCTGAAGTCAGTATTTAGTCTAATCTAGGTATCAAAAAAATGCAAAACTTACCGTTAAGTGTTTTTCTTGTTGTCTTCAGTAACCATTCTTTGAATTAAACTTAACCTTTTTGTTCAAGTAGATATTTTTTAAAGGGTTTTTATTCTCATTCGGTAACATTTTTATGAACGGATAAATTCCAAACAAACCAGAATTAAAAAACATCAATTATCAAGTTATTAGAAAGTGACTGCTATACTGCAAATTCGCAGGCAATAAATAAGCGTCACTAATCGCAAAAAGAGTGATAGATTGCACGTTTTTTGACAGAAGACAGACACAGAAACTGGTTTGGCGGGAATTAATCTGCAGGGATACAACGGTTTTCTACATAACGTGAAACAATTGAGATGGAGAGTTTAGTATTTTTCACTGCTTTATGTTTTGGAACTAGAATTTAAAAACGTGCAATCTATCACCGTACGGAGTATAACTGTGTTTAAACTTCACAATTAGAATTAATCTTCTATTTGTTATTAATAGTTTAAAAAATAGCAGTACCCAAATCCTGAAATTTTGTGCAATTGAGGCAAAAAATACTTCTTTAAAATATTACTGTCAACATTCTACCGAAGATCGATACCTAAACTCTGCGTCACTGGGATCCGAATCAAATTTCGAAATTACCACGTGACAAAGGTACACACTCCACGTGTGTACTTCTATTAAAATATCTTGTGCAACACGTTCGACCTAACTGTAATACATATATTGACACTTTGCCAAATTTATAAGAATCAGATTTAAAATAGATCGATAAAGCATAAACCTGTTTTAATCACTCGTCGTGCATGTAGGTACAGCGAGCCGGGTAAACCCATCAAGAAAAAGCTAATAAGTCCAATCCCAGCTTACGAACACTGGGTAGAATCTCAAACCGTCTTCGAACTGGAATCGATCGAGAACAACCACAATTCCATCCACATGGAAGCTCTGACGATCAGGGAGCGGATATTGGGGGCCCAAAATCCCGAAGTGCCCCATCCTGTGATATACAGGGGCGCGGTGTTCGCGGACAACGCCCGCTTCGAACGATGTCTGGAATTATGGCTGCACGCTCTCAGATTGAGACAAAAGAATCACATTTCTGTCGTGAAAGACTTGCTCAGGTTCGCTCAAGTGTTCTCGCAGATGTTGCACGTGAACGTAAAAGTTACGTACGATCACGTGGTGCAAGTTTTGTCCGCGGCTATTACGGAGTTGGAGAGGAACCAGTACAAGTTGACCAAACCTGGACCAAAGGATGATCCCGAAACTGTGATGGTAAAATTGAGGGCGCCGTTGACGACAATTGTTGTAACGTAGAATTTCAGGAAGAGTTGGAAAGTAACTTAACGACGACGTTGTACCTGTTGACGATACTTACTAAGCTCGTCAAAGATTGTACCGACGAAGAACGTTTCAACGTGAACAGAATGGTGTTCACCTTGAATCAGATGCAGGTTACGCTTAGGGACGGCCAGACTCTGTTACACCTGGCGTGTAATTCTGAAACGCCAGTGGACGACTTCCACACAAATGATATTTGCAAGTAAGTCGGAAGAGTCATCGTCGACAGGCGTCACATTTTTATTTGCAGATTTCCTTGCGCCGAAACGACTCGTTTATTGATTAATTGTGGGGCGGACGTGAACGCGATGGATTACGAAAGAAACACTCCACTACACGTGATAGTCAATTACCACAAACCGATTTCCGACTTCTTGACGTTACATTCGATCATCACGGATCTGACAGAAGCAGGAGCGCATCTGGATTGCGTCAACAAGAGAGGAGAAACGCCTTTAGATTCATCGGCCACAGGTAGTAAGTGTTATTAACAATAACACTTTTATATTGTTCAAATTATGAAATCGAGATACTACTGATTGTACGTTGTTTTTGTTTATCAGGTGTCGCCGAGATTATTTTAAAGACTCAGATGAAACTTAGTTTAAAATGTATGGCTGCCAATGCTGTCAAGCATCACAAGCTCACCTATCAAGGACAAGTTCCTCAAGCTCTCGAATCGTTCATAGAGTTGCACGGTCCAGGCATCGTTAAGAAAGCCTAGTCAATTTTTGTAATTTATAGGTGTAAATAGCGTGCTTTGTCAATTTGTTCCTTTGCTGATTGTTTTCGTAGCTAAAAAGTTTAGATTTGTATGTTTTTCGATATTTAAGCAAATGAACAAATTGTTGCCATTTGCCAATAATTGGTGTTATTTTTTGAGACTGCTAAATAGGATTTTTTTATCAAATGTTTCATTGTAAAATATTTATTGGTGGGGAGTCGAGTTCCGACTGCGTTTTTGTTATTTTTGTATTGAAAAAGAGCTACATGTTTTTGTTTAGATTGTGCTTGGAACCTAACCTTGTGATGTCTTACATGATTTACAAATTACCGTTTTCTACTGGAGGTTTTACATAAGTAATTGTTTACGATATTGTAGATAAAATCAGGATGGTGCATACTATTAAATAAGCAGAGATGTGAAAAAACGTTTATATTTTACAATTATTTTCTATTTTTAAATAAAGCAAAGTGTGATATTTATATTTTTTTATTGGTGCTATGAAAGACGGTTGCTTCTGTGAATAATATTTTCCACTACCTATAATAACTACCGGGTGATCAAAAAGGACTGTTTAAGTTGGCAGTACAATTAAGAAAATTTTCTAATTCAGTTATTTATAACACTGCAACCGGATATGTTTTGTTGCTTATTTGACAAATATCTGATGTAGGTATAGCATTAACAACGACAAGCCATCAACAACCGAAAGTTACTCCTGTTATACGATTTAAAATACAATTCAGTGTTACCAACTTAAACAGTCATTCTTGATCACCCCGTATATTTTTCGAGTTAAACATGAATACATTTCAGTGGGGAAACTTTAAATACATGGAATAAGAATACAACATATATGCCACTAATGGCAGTAAAATCCATATTCATAACGTACAACAATACGTGTCCATAGCAAAATAAGCTTCTAAAAATAATGAATCTTGAAGGCAACATCAGTGCAACATTCTTTAAAGTCGAATTTTAGGCAAATCGGTCAAATGGACTTACACTCAAGTCACCGTTTAGGGGAAAATCTTTTTTAGGTTGGTGCTACTAAGTTGGCACAATTAAATACATGAAAATTCGAACACTTGACTTTTCATCGAATTTTAACAATTGCGGTTTTGGAAATTTAAAAAAGTTACAAAATTCACGTACTCCAACGTCTCCGACCATCAAAAGAACGGTCCGCAACGAACGTAAGTATAATTCCGAAACGAGTGTAATTCTATTTGACATAAAACTTAATTACAAAATAATATCCATTCTTTCCCAATTCAGGTTTATAATGACAGATCCCATTTACTTAACATTGACCAAGGACGCTTAAGTCATATATTACTGGTACTGCAGGTGGAACTGCTGGTTGGGGCCCCCATGTCGATCATAGGCGATTAGTATGTTTCCAGGAAAACAATTGCCATCACACACATCCATGGCTAAATCAGCAGCAGCACTAACAATGGTACGATCTGTATTGTTGATGTACCATTGCTGGTTTACACCTCCATGTCTCTCATACGTTATCAAATTAGCCCCGCAATCGGGACCTCCTTCTATATCCATCACCGCTCTACATACAGACGTGTCAAAATCAGGCGATTGCAAAATTGCAAAAAATCCACTTACCCATTGCCTCTGTTTCTAATTATGAATTTCTCCCCTCCGAGAGGTTCCAAAATCCATAACTGACCAGGGGATCCGTTATAATGTTGGAGTTTTATTTCGTATTCTGTACCGTCGACACACAGTCCAGAACTCGTGCTTCTAATTATCGCGCATTGACCCGAGGGCTGCATGCCCGGATAAGAGAGTGCGCTCGGTTGATACGGAGGGGCCCCCGGTTCATATGGTGGGGCTCCAGGTTGATAGGGCGGAGGTGGTTGGAAACCGTAACTCATTTTCTCTACTGATCAACGTAGTAGAAACACGAAAACCTAGTTGTTTTGTGGTTATAATTACTCACCGTCGAAATGGCAACCTTGAAGGTTATATAATTTTGCGTTTTTTCTGCAAACACTTGCTGTCTTGCCACGCTACCAGCTGTGGAGTGCGGACGCAATTGGGATTTGCGTTTCGTTAAAGTGCAAGGTCACTTAAATTAAGGCACAGTTTTAGGGAAAAACTAGGAAACTTGGTGTGTTGAGCGACGGGTGCCGATGGGTATAACACGTGACTTCGTGACTAACGACCTCTCTTTATGATGGAATTGGTACTAAATAATGGTATTAATGGGTGTCTCGAACAGGGATAACAAGAAAGGTGGAACAAAATAACGCCGATAGTACTCATTACTTATTAATGGCACCTCAGACATACCAATAACCAGCGGCGTAGCGTACAGGATGTAGAAAGAAAAAATGTTAATGTGGGAAAACTATACCGATACCTAATACCTAGGTATAGATAATCAGAATCAGAATGAGATTGATTCTCCTTTAAACTCTTCATTTAAACGTTGAGAGGTACTTCCGCAGATTGCAACGTAATTCAGAGGGTTCGACAATTTGAATAAATTTTATAAAAACAGAAACAATTATTTTATTTTAACAACTAACTTCTACTATCCCTAATTAACTGTGTGCCCCGTGCCGTCGTCATCTTTTATCCGATCCGGTCCTGTTCCACTGGTTGCACTACTAATTGTTCAGGGGACAATTTCGAGAGCTCTCACTCTCTGATGAAGTGATGAGTTATTGTATTTACTTCGAGACTCCGTTCGCTACCCAGGAGTAAATTCGGGATAGTTCGAAGGGCGTGTCGACTACTTCCCATCCATCGCAATATTTTGCAACTTTTGTTATATTGAAGTGTAAACAGAAATAAATTCTTCATGTGATCCAGCACTTACCATTTTTGCGATTACACATTTAAAAATTGTCCAAAAATTCTGAAACTCGATAGGCACAATCTACAATTAATATTCTATAATTGAGCATGATCAACTTTTTTCAATTGAATGTGTGTGATGGAGCTAACTTTATAGCGATTTAATATCAAATTGGTCCAAATATTGAAAGTTTTTTTTTCTCTACTAGTTACAGAACTCCTCACCTTTTTGACTAATCCACTACTGACTTTGAATTTATAATTTCGTAATAGTGAAAATTGCGATCAAATATCAAGTTAAAGAAAGCTGGAATCCAAGACCGTTTATGGTAGAGCTGAATAGGACACCTCGTAATGTGATGTCCCCCTAAAAAATCTTTTTGACGCAGGGCTGTCGGCTCCCCCGAAACCATTTTTCAGTGAAATTCCAGTGTATTATAGAAACGATTCGCAGCAACTTTTCATCTGTAAAGCATTTTTCTTTAAATGAAAAATGGATATTTTAGAAAACTGAATATTGAATAATTTCAACTTCATTACGTAATTTATTTGAGAATCGCCCTCAAATGTCACATGATTTATATTGACAAATCACAACTCCGAATTGTTTGAATAGCAACCAATCACAATTTAATTAAGCGGAAATTTTCCCTAGGGAAAATTTCCGATATAATTGCCCTAGGGAAAAATTTTTTCGGGCGATTCTCTTCCGAATATACCTCGGGACAGATATATATCGCCAGAAATTTTTTCTTGCAGTCCAACACTCGTGTTTGTCGCTCAAAATTACCCTCGGGCTGAAGCCCTCATGTAATTTTCTTGCTACAAACACTCGTGTGTGAGGACTGCTCGAAAAAATTTCCGGCAATATATCTGTCCCTTGGTATATTATATATGAAAATTTCTTCAGAATGTTTGCCGAAATTGCTAGGCGTAAAATAGTCGAGTTCGGCTCTGACAGGGTAAGTACCTGCAGTTTGGCGATGGGGTGTTGTAAATCTTACTTCTGGTTTGGTTTGTCATTAGGGAGTTATTGTAACTACGGCATAAGTTCCTGTCAGTTGGGCTGCACCTTCATTAATTGCAAATAATCGGCAATGTGATGCGTTTTAATTTTTTTTATTTTCAGATTTCTGTTTTCTGTATTAGTTCGAACCTATTTAGATTTTACTTTATTGCCTCCTGACGCGAAACCCAATTGATAATAAATAAAATAATGGGACAGGCTTATAGCTCCATATGTGTGTCTCTTTCTAGCCCAGCGTAAATTTTTTTCGATAATTAGAAACCGCGTAATCGCAAAAATGGTAAGTGTTGGACCACTCTGTATTTTTTTGTAGCATACATTATATTTCTTGGAACCAAATATGTTACAATACATTATTATTACAAATTATTTATATTCAAGCTGAAAAACTTGATTGTGTATTCCATGTTTGGGAAAGGCGATAATATTATTCCCTTCAGTGTATTTTCCCCCGTATATGTCAACAGCCAAAGTCTTCTCTGGACATACAATGGTCCCATCGGAGTTGAAGTGCCATTGTTGGTTTGTCTCTCCATGTCTTTTAAAAGTTATCAGTTTAGCTTCCGATTTAGTTCCGCCTTCTATGTCGAGCACCTTACTGATAATTCGAATTTTTTTATTAAAATTTTATCCCTAAAATTATTTAAACACACTCACCCATTATCTCTGTTGATAATAATAAATCTTCCGTAATCGATACATTCCAACTTCCACAATTGGGATAATTTTCCGGTATATTTCTGCAGTTTCACGTTGTACTCAGATGCGTCCAAAACTAAGCCAGATTTTGGATTCTTAATAATGACCAATTTATTATGGTTGTTGGAATGTGAGCAACAACTCATCGTCGTTATATTTTCTTGAAACTCGACAAATACAGAAACTGTGAAGCTGCAGCATTCTGTCTGAACTTATATACCTCATTTTATCTGACAATTACTGCTGTAAAGTCAACCACGATAATATTTCCGGAATTCGATAAGTCTAGGAATTGTAATAAAATAGTCATTTTTGATTCTAGATTGGGAAAAAATCAGAGAATGCAGAAGAATTTCGCAATCGAGTATCACACAACGTTTTTTCGAAAACTGCACAGTTCCACATTAGCGGAAACTCAAAGAAACTTTTGTCTACAATATTATCTTGATGTTTTGTTAAATCTGGTATGCTCTGACCAATTATTATTACAGCAGCTGTCAAACAAACGTTATAATTCTAATTTTGTAAGGTTTGTTGCAATTTTGTGAGAATTACTGGTGTTTAACAAAAGAAAGAAGAAAAAACAGAAAGTGATGAAAATGATCTGTCTGTGGATGTATTAGAAGCGGCACGAAGTGAAGTTTATAGTCTTCTAGACAATATGAATCTGCCTCTAGCTATATCTATCAATTTCAAGAATTGTACTAAGTACATATTACAATAAAAGTTTACAATAAAAAATTGCTCAAAATAAATAATATTGCATAATAAAGATTTCCTAAAATTGCGACCTCTTCTTTAATTAAAAAGTTGTTCAACGTAAAAGTCTTTTGTGTTCTAGATTGTAAAAGACTTTTTTTGTACGGCACTGTCAGAATTTAAGAATTTTCCCCCGTGTGAACGGATTTTGATAAATGTCACAACTTGTCAAAACGAAACGTCAAGCTAATTTTAAAGATTTGAAGGGATTTGGAGCCTTTAAGGGGCTCGTCGAACAAAAAAACGTTGTATTCAACTAGTTCTTGTGTAAATTGGGCCCAATTTACACACAACTCGTTAAATAAACTACTATTACATCCAGTGAACAAAAAACAGTTACTTTGACAACCTATTTAGGTCATGTAAATGTCAACATTTTTTATCAGTTGTGGAAAAAGTCAATTTTGTTGATCTTGATCGTTTAGTTTTTGAAGAAATTGCTTTTTCCACAATAATTTATGTATCTGTGATATGTATTACATATTTAGCTAACGAGTTCGTGTGTAAATTGGGCTCTTTATCTTTATGGCATGAGTGGGCCAGTTTAAAACGCGAGTGAAACGAGCTAGAACGAGGCTAGAAGTGTTATGGAGTACTGAAAAATACTTTAAAAAATGCAATATCTGCTGCTATAGTGACTCCTGAAATGCTTGAGCGCGTTCACGGCAATACCTCGCGTTTACCTGAAAGAAATTTCGAACTTGATGTACAGTGGGTCCTCTATTTACAAATTTATATTTTGGTCAAACGGGTCAAACAAACCGAGAGACGCAGGTACCTTGAATTAGTCACAGACGCTCAGTAGAGGGTAGAGGATTACGATCCTGTCCTGTTCCGTACCTACTAGTACGACTTCGTCTCGTGCTCTTATTTGCTAATAATTGGTCTTCTGACCTCATTTATGGATGTTTTCGTTCATTAGCAAAAAAATTTCCGATACAAAATTTTGCACTTGGGATATAATATGTGATTATTTCATTCATCATCATTTTCGACCAATCGTAAGGCTTTATTTTTTGAATTACAGCGATAATTTTTCGATAATTTTTTATTGTCCTTCAAATGTTTTTTTTTTTTTAATTTTTAAGACAACGGCGAATACTAGTGTCACATTTTTTATTTTTATATCAAATGTCAACATGAGTCGTCAACTTCTGACGAGCAACTTGCAACCATTTTAAAAAATGACATTCGTGGTTGCTAATCAACTTTCGTATTACAACTCGATCATTTCGAAGCACTCAAGTGAATATTTTTCGACTTTTGCACTTTTCAATGTCAGATTTGATTTGTATAAATAAAACAGTCTCTGATACTGTTATAACTAACCTACCGGACTCAAATGGATAATGTAATCGAACATCTACCGGACAGTATAAAATAAAATATTTTAAATCGTGAATTTTGACATGAAATAAAGGAAAAAATTGTGCTTACTTCATGATGTATTATTACTGGAAATTATTATTGCACGTAAAAAAAAAGGATAGAGATTTGCATAATATTAAAATGGGTGATATGCCGATGTAATTTGTACCCTTGTATAGTCCCCTTTCCGTAAGGTGTTAGCTCACGTAACATGTAGGGTTGGTTGTCTACAACGTGAAATTTTAACGTTGAGAAATGACTTCATTTTTTTCGTTTTTTTCAACTAATATTCAAGTAGGAAACACCACTTTTCGTCTGCGTCACATTCATAACAATATCTAGTGAATGACGTGAGATATTTTCGATATCTCTTTTCATTTTGCCTACACAGCTTCCAAGCAGAGCATTTTATTTGTGGTTTTTTAACAAATTCGTCAAAACAAAATTATATTTTTCTCTTCATAGTTCACTAATAGAAATGTTCATAATTTATGTAGTAAAGAGAGAAAACGTTCATCTCGTACTGTTTTCTCAAAAAACGTGATCGAAAATCCACTTTTTCGGCCGTTTCAAACTCAGGTAAACGCGAGCCTTAAAAGAGCCAACGCAACTTTAATTTAGACGCAAATGGGAAAAATTTTGAACATTTAACAGGTGGCTATTAAAATTTTCACTTGGAGTTGGCTTTGAACGAGTTTTTATTTTTTCTGTTACTTTAGACACACGCATGAACGAACGACAAATGTCAGGCAGTATACTCAATTTCATATAAATGTGCATCTAAGCAAGCCATGAAAATCTGATTTTCTGTTGGTAGTAAAGCTAAAGCTAGTGACTTTGACTTTCAAAGTTGCTTGCTCTGCGCGAACTCGATTTGACTAATTTTTTAGTTTTTATCCATTTTAACATTGCTGATTTCAAAAGCAATGTTACGTCTTTTTACTGATCAAATTAAAGTAATTCTTATTTGTTTTTGTCTTTGTATTTTTACCAAGTAAAGATTTATTGGACATGACCTTCATAAATGTGACTTTTGTAATGTTACTAAATTAAAGGTGCTTTTACAAATGCACAGCTCACTTGATGAACATTTATATGAAATCAATTATACAATCAAGGTACAATTGAAACATAACCTATAAATTTTGCGCGACATCAGCATAACATGAAACGCCAAATTAAGAGAAAAACATTTATTGAAATGTCAAACTTGTCAGTGTCTAAGGTGCAACGGAAAACAAAGAATGATCCATAGCCAAACCTAAGTGAAAATTTAATAGTCACCCGTTATTTTTTTAAAATCTGTTATTGTTGAAGTGTTTGATTGTTGTGTTACCTATCAAACTCATCAAAATGATTGCCTAGGTATTCAATAATACAATGATATTACGTATTTCTAGGTAGACCGTAGAGGTAATTCTCAGGTTACAGCGTTGCCTTTATTATATTTTAAAATTGCGTAGGTATAATTGAATTTTTTTCATAAACAATTGTCAAAACTTTGTCATGTTGGTATGAGCGAAACTGTGATTTTCATGATCATTCGATTACTTACACTGAGTGTCAACATTTTTTTAATGTAACTGAGCCTGCGCCCTGACAAGCGAGAGTTTATTTCAAATTCGAAAAAGATTTCTGCTAATTTCTCATTAAATTTGTTTTGAAAATGAATTCGCGGAAAAAAGGTACGGAAAGTGAAATGAACATAATCTCAACTATGATTTGGTGTCAAATTGTTATACAGCTGGTCCATATGCGCACATTTTAGGGTGGTACGGAGTGGTTTTTTACCTAATTTTGACATTGACACTTGCTTATAAAAAAAAAATCACTATATATTTCCTAAATAGAGGGGCAGAATTTTTGAAAAATATTACTCTTCAACGCTAACTTTGAGGATAAATTTAAATGAACACCCGATATTTTACGCGACTGGCACAAATTTACAATATTACAGTCAAATTTATGGCAGCATGATTGTTATTATGAATTTTATTAATTTATATTTGATAATAAATTAATAAAACAATTCTTTTATTAACAAAAATATTGACAGCAAAATGTTTGCTTTAAACATAAAATACATAGGTATACGGGTATGTACCTATTTATGTACTTCAGTTATTTTTAGATATACTCGTAAGTACTTAACGTAATTACGTATCAAGACAACGATAAATAAAACATTAATTTATTATTTGTTTAAGCGTGAAACTGGGAATTCCATTTTTTACGAAATTCTTATCAAAAAATCAATAATTATACCTTCATGTTATCATTGTTACTCTTAAACTATAAAACACACCTTACAAATAAAATATTTCATTTCTTAGAAATTCGCTGAGTTATATGATCAAGAAGGATTGTTTGAGTTGGTAATATAATTATGAACATTTTTTATTCGGCTATTTGCAGCACTGCAACCAGATAGGTATGTTTTGTTGGTTTATTTGACACATATCTGTCGTAACATTAGTAGCGACAAAATGGTAGGTTATGAGAGTAAAAATTAACGGTAAAAAGAAATTAAGCTTGAAATGCAGAGTAATTATTATAAAACAATTAAATAAAGGAAAGGCCCGAAGTGTCCCCCCCATTTGGCTCTAAACATAAATTAACATTTTTTTAGCCTTTCGAGCAGATTTGTCAGCATGTTTAATTTAATTTGAAATGTCAAACGTTACTTGTCAATGATGAGGCTGTCAGTGTCAAACCGTCAACAACCGGAAATTACTCCAGTTGTACCATTTAAAAATTAAATTCAGTATTATCAACTCAAACAGTCCTTGATCACCCCGTATAACCTTGAAATATTATTTCTCACACAGAAATTCTTCCGGTATCTGTTCGGATTCCTCTTTTTAAGGTGTTTCTTTCTAAATCCAAAAAGTTATATTTGTTCGTATAGTTTTCGGAAATTTTCCAAAAACCTCTATTTTGCAATTTGGGTTTTTTAAAAGTGAGCGTAGAGGAGTAATTTTTGGTTGAAATTCAAAAATTTTCGATTTTTCATCATCTAAAATTTCGATTGAGAGATGCTACATTTCGTATTCCTAATTAACCAGTAATCACATTAGACAAAATACAAAATGTTTTCTTGTTTTCTTACTCTTATGAGTTGTTTATCTGAAGATAGAAATCTAAATTTTCATGTAATCTTTATAGATGTTTCAAAGTCTGTTGAAAACAATTGCGCAAAAAGTAATAGTTATTTATCAGTTAATTGTGACGTTAAATATTTTCTTGATCCAGTGCTATGTTTTCTAGGTCCGAAATCAAAAATTTCAACAACAGAACCTGTGCCTGTTAATTATTTCTAAAATAATGAAACGCAAATCAAACATTTTAAAAGAATATGTAGTACAGGGTGTTTCTGAAATACGTGTGTTAATTTTAACCAGTGAAAGAACTCGCCAATTTATGAAACTTTTTGTAAAATTCGTAAAAGTATTCTAAGATTTTTTGCCCCACAATATTTATAAAACGAGTCGTTTTGTGTGATTAACTATAATGTAACCATGAGAATCTAAATTTTGATTTTTTTTTTTTATAACAATGGAACTTTTTAACAAAGCTCTGTTTCTATCACAACAGAAAATTTTCGCCCTTACCCATAGGCGGGTATACACTTTGATGGTTAATTTATTCCAAATTTTAAATCAATTTGTATTGCTTTTTCGTAAAAATGTTATAGAGATAAGTTCCATGATTTGGCGCGTTCTTCCACTGGTTAAAATTAACACACGTATTTCAGAAACACCGTGTATAATAACAAAGTGGTAGTAAAATTTAATAAACAAGTAATAATTAAATGTATACATATCAATCATAAACAATGCACTTCTTCAAGTGGAGTTACATAAGGCAGAGTGCCTAAAATACAATAATAACAAAGTTATCGTATCCCACCTCCACCCGGCGGCACGGCAATTTTGCCGGAGTACATACACTATTACGGATATTACTATCAAGTAATAGTGCAGTGCTTATCAACATAATTATTTGTTATACTTTAGCAAATATGTACAGTCGCGAGCAATAAATTTTGGTCGTCAAGGTCATTCTTTGACGCAATCGAAAATGCTCCATTGTAAAACAGTCGTAAATATCATAACCTATCATCATGTTGGATGACATTAACTGTCATTTTTTTCTCAATTTTTTGACACTTTGTTGACGTGGGCATAATCAGGCAGGGAAATTTTTTAAATTTGTGACAATCTAACCAAATTTTGAAATGACATTGACGACCAAAATTTATTGCTCGCAACAGTACCTTCGATATATTTTCGCATGTTATGTATGCACCTATCTAGCTTTGTACATGCTACATACACTGTCATCACTGTGTTTCTTGTGTACATTTGTCTTTTTATCTAAATATTAGATAAAATTTGTTGTTTATATAGGGTGTATAAGTAAGGGCGAAAATTGTCTGTTGTGATAGAAACGGAGCTTGGTAAAAAAAGTTACATTGTTATAGAAATAAAATGGTAAATAATTTAAAATCAAAATTCTCATGGTTATGAAAAAATTAAGACCAGTTAATTACACAAAACGAGTCGTTTGGTAAAAATTGGCGGGTAAAAAATTGTGGAAATCTTTTGCGAATTTTGCAAAATGTTATAGAGAAAAGTTTCATAAATTGGCGAGTTCTTCCACTGGTTAAAATTAACACACGTATTTCAGATACACCTGTATTTACTTGGGAATTTTTAATTAAACATTCACAATAAAAGTCTTTTTATTGCATTAAAAAAATACAAAATCAGTTACATATGCTGAAGCAAAAATTGTTGATTGGCCCCTCCATGTTTAGGAAAAGCAATCATCTGTGTCCCGGCCGAAAATTTTTCGTCACAAATATCCACCGCCAGATTTGAAGAAGCACTAACGATGGTATTATCCGAATTAACAAACCATTGCTGGTTCACACCACCGTGTCTTCCATAGGTGATCAACTTGTTACCTTTGCCGGCTCCTCCTTGTATATCTAGAACTTTCCTGTATGACGTATTAGTTACATATTGTTTTTTTATATGTGAACTGGAAAACTTACCCATTGGCTTTGTTCGTAATTATAAATTTGCCGGGAGCGACGATGTCTAGTTTCCACAGTTGTGCCGGAAAACCCGTAAAATGTTGGAGTTTTACTTCATACTGGCTGGCGTCTAGGACAAGCCCAGATTTTTGATTTCTTATGACGGCGTATTTGTCGTGCTGGTGGCAGTAGCTCATCTTGACTTGTATTAAATAACTACATATATCAAACTACAACTAAATTTATACAAGACCAACATTCAGATAAACGTTATCAGTAACATATTGCAGATATGTAGTTCATTTTCTTTGTGTGTCAAAAATATGTATAATATGATCGTTTACAATAAATATTTATTGTCTACATAATTAGTTAATTTATTCTGAAATTGTTAAGAAATATATTTTTGAATGTGGGCTCAAAAAATTATCTAATCCCTGTCAGGCAACCAGTAATACACGGAGAATATTTGAGAAGCATAGTAACTTTAAACTTGCAGAAATGTCAAAACGCTTAATACAAACGTCGATAATAACAAAGCGGTAATTATTTGATTTTGTTTATAGTAAATAATCTATGTTTTTTTCACAAAGACTGTCATCAAATGTCATGACGTGCTTATCAAAATGGCGGAAAGAGACAACCCATTTGGTTTCGGTAGTTCCGTAAAACGATTTGCCACCCTCGGTCTTCATCCCGAACTGGTCACCGTAAACCAAAGTAACCCTCTAGGTCCCGGTCACTACAACCCCCGACGTCCAGAATGCTCCTACAAAAGCAAAGCGTCAAGGTACTGTCCCCGGTTTCGGAAATTTCATTTCACATTTTCGCTTCCAGCTGGAAAGTAAAATTGGACAGCGAGGAGTTTTCCAAATTTTTAGGCTTCAGAAATCCGCAATTGTTGTGTGACCGCTGGTTCGAACGATCTCTTGGAGGCCCAGGAAATTACGACCTTATCGACTATAAGACCACGTCGGGAACGTCCCGTTTGAAAAATGTGGGATTCGGTACAGGGAAGCGGTTCCACACGGCGATTAAAGACGAGACACTACCACCCGGTATACATTTTTGAGAAAAGTGTCGATGTCGTCACGTAAAAATTCTAGGTGCCCACACGATAAGAACCCCGAAAACTAAATTTAACAAGACTCCCACTTTTGAATGGGACGGTTTCGCGCCCAGATTTAAAACCACCGAACCTCCATACCGGAAAGCTCCAAACCGGTATAACTTACCCCATTACTGTATCACCGACAAAGTGGTGTCAAAACGCGGTCCCTATGATACTTTCACTGGGCCCCGCAACGAAACCACCATAAAAAATCATTTCGCTCCGGCCCTGTTTAAACCACCAGATGCCTTTTATACAGTTCCTAGCGCCATGGATCATCTGTTACACCATCCCAGCAAAAATCGGTGACTTGACATTTTTACAAGCCCTGACAATTTATTTCGATTAATAGTTGTGGTAAATTTTTCCTAGACGAGAGATTTCCTGAAGGGATGTCCATAAAAGTGACCAAAAATGGATTCGCAATGTACGAAAGAGATCCAGAGCATCCGAGTCCAGCTGCATACGATGTTTCTATGGGGTATGACTAGTGAAAATGTCGGTTTTGCTAACAAACAGTTTTAGGATTAAACAGGAGAAAGAAACTTTGCATCCTTTCAACAGTTCAAACATAAACGCTCGCCCTCCACCGAATTGGAAAATTCATCCAGGACCGGACCGCTACAAAGTGAAACATCCCACTTGCCATAAAAAAGGAGCGAAGGGGTCTTGGATGTTTTTGTCGACGGCCGACAGAAACTTGGTCAAAGTGGAGAGTTACAGCAATTTTATTTATTAGACCAGGATCAAACATTTCGAAATAAACTCTTCAAATTCAATCAAGTCAGTCATTCTGCACCTCACCGACAAACGATCTACTAGAGTAGTTATCTAATTGGTAACAATCCGCTCGCTCCAAGTTCTCGCTAAACACCTGTCGCGATATTGATCTCGTCTAACGTTTTCATCGAGAAAAACTTGCTTTTCTCCATTTAACCTTGACTCGCAACGACAAGAACAGAAGGAAATGAAAACGGCACCTGCGAGAAAGCGTATTCTTGCTCTGTTCCTCCGGTCACGTTTCGCCTTATTGTTCCAATAGTAACACTTTACTGCTTCCTCTTGCGAGAGTCATCTCTTAATTGTTAATTACGCAACGAACGTAATTGCCGACGATACTCATGAACAGTGTCCAACGCGGAACACGATCGTCGCCACGTGGTCTTCGGAAATTCGGTCCAGAAGATGCAGATCCATTTAAATCTGACAATTAACTTTCTCATAATTGCACCTGCATGCAAAAGAGATTGAGGAAAGTTTGATGTGATTGTTGATGGTAATATTTCGTGCGTTTAAAATAGCTTTTTGTCAACGGACATTACCTCGGCTCGGATCAAGACATAATCCGGAGTTTTCAACGAAAGCTATTGCATTAATTATTCGCCAAAGCTATTGCATTAATTATTCGTCATTCAAGAATTTAAGGCGTCCATACAGATGAGAGTCACGTCTCGATTGTGAGATGCTCAAATGACGACAAAAATAATCAAAGAAATATGTCCAGGTAGAGAGACACTCTGCCACTCCCGTGCGCCATGTTTCGGTAATTTTCAAAGACGTGTCGTCATCCAGGATGAAAAAGAAAGTGTCGACAATGGCTGCTGGAAAATTGGGCGTTTCTCTTTGTCACTGCGAAACGAAAGGCAATATTTGGGCACCGATTAATAGATACTGAATCGCGAATGCGCCTTTTGGGCTAATTCTTAATGAGTATTGTCTGCGAGACTGACATTTGTTCGAGGAAGTCTAACACTTCCGTTTCCTTGGGGGAATCAGGACTTCTTGCATCATTGAAAACCGCAGGCGAAAAATTGTCACCATCTTGAAGAGTAGAAAAAGACAAAGTCAAGAAAAGTAAGAGGAAAACTGAGAATTTTCCTCCGGACTAACCGGACACACTGTCTCAAATCTCAACTCACAAATTACGATTATATAAACTGCCAATTTGTAACAGTGTAGAGGCGCAATCGCAGAATTTTTACTACTTACGTGGGTTATGTGCGACCACAATAATTATTTTTACGTGAGTACCCACTTTATTAGGAATTTGTTACGAAACTCGAGGGCTCCCGGATCTGTGACGCAAGGCAGAATGGTACACAGGGCCGAAAAATCGCCGCCGATAATTAAGTACCCAGGTTAATTGCCTTCGAAATGTCAAAAACAATTTAAAATTATGTAACGGTAATAACACACGTCAAGTGTGGTATTTAACCCATTGTAAAATATTATGTGTTGTTGGAGCTCGTCTTCATAAGGGATAAACGACACTAAAACCGTATGACGTAATATTTTTATATAGTTTTTGTTGTTATTTTTTTTACGGTGATCTAATTTGCAACTTTCACGTAGCTGCGACAGCAATTTATTTTAGCGAGATGAGGTCATAATATTTTCTTAATCAGACTATTTCCGTGTTGCACTGAAAAAAATTGAATTGCTAATAATTATTAACCCACTTATTTACGAGTATGCCATTCATGCGATTCTAGACAAGGGTTTTCGCAGGTGGAAGTTTTCACTTTCTAAAAGATGGAGGCGATTAGAAAAACCCAAATGAAATATAGACTGGTAGACGTGCAAATAAGGAACACCATTTGGTCACCGTTATTATTATTAATGCTGAAGTAATGTCCATATCAATTATGTCGAACTGTCGAAAATGCGTTAAAAATGTGACTTATGACCAGTAGGGGAGAGCAGGCGAAGTTGGTCGAGTCCGAGCAAGCAGTGACATAACATTGTCACGTGGTGTCATTTGACCTTGATTTTGACAGTTACGATATTGTCTGTCTTGTTCTTTTTCGTTGTTTTTTGTGAGTCTTTGTTTATATTTTTTGCGGTTTATGTGATGTATCGCGAACGGCAAACCGGTTCGGATGGTATTTTGGGAAAAGCTCAGACAAATTTTCCCGTTGACGTTTATTTAATTGTCGGCCAACCTCCGAATGCATTACCAGTTGTTTATGTACGAGATCAAGACTGGGTCAGCAGATAATAGCCGATTTGACATTTTGACTGCTGGGCATTCGAACATTTGATTGATATACAAGTTTTTGCAACTGGTTTCATAACGCGCTGTGTGATGAATACCCGTTAAATGCCTCTGATTTATCGTATTTTGCACAATTGTTAGCTCCGAATCGATCAAAAGTCCCAATACGATGCGGATTGTGCAAATCCGACACTGGATCCCGAAGACGTTGTGCAACGGAATTCTAGTCCGAACGAGTGCTGACCTAGGCCAACTAATTAGCGGCCGCTCGACCACGCCGATTCAATTGAACCGAATCGGGCGGAATTGGCGTGAAAAAACACCGAAACGGGAATTCGTGGCGAAATGCGATTGCAAAACGGAATTCGTAGGCCGTGAGTCAATACGAATGCGAAAAAGAACCATCATAACATGGATTTCCAATATTTGTTGGAAAGTTCATGGTTTGGGGCTGGTTCCAGAGTGTGTGGTACCGCTCACCGACGATTCGTTTATCGCTTTTTAATTATTGTAAATTTGAACGGATCACGTGCGAACGCATTAGCTAAGGTGTGGAAACGAGTCCACATTCTTCACGCTGGATTCGGTGGTGTGGTGGTTGAACGGCGGCCAATCAGCTTCAAGACAAGAGAAGGATATTTATTGTGGAAAAAAATTGTAAAAAAAGTATCGCGCGTTCAAATGAAATCCTGGGCTGAGTAGGCGTTGGAAAAATTAAAGCGTTTAGAACAGTGTAATGTTTGAATTTCCCGCCGTTTGACAAGAATGACATTTGTTTATGTTTAATCGGGACATCATTGAACATGTTCGTTTTCAGCCCTCAGATATTTGCTTCGAGAATAGGAATCGTTAAGTTATTCTATTTTTAATGTAAAACATTGCAAAGAAAGAAAAAAAAAAGATTTTTTGGCTCAAAATTTTAGGTTAGCTGTCAACATGCTCCAATTAATCTGCGCTTTAAAAAAGCACAACAACGCCTTCCCAGTCCAGGATTTCATTCATTTTTCACTTCGATTCACACCTTAAAGAATCAGTTTTATATCAAATGAATAATAACGACGACACATTTACTGGTTTATTCGTGTAGATGATAAACACGCTAACGACACACTTTTCCAGCTCCAATTCCCAAACAAATTGCAAAAGGTTAGTTGAAATTATATAAATAAATAAAATTAAAAGCAGCACCTTATTTTATTCCACATACGTGTATTAGATAATACACCAATTAGCAATTTTTTGCTACTTTTTCACTTACAAAAACGAAATCGCCAGCAGCTGCGAGCATGACCCAGAAGTAAAGGAATGTCTGAAAAACACTGCCACATTAATTTAATTTCCCAACAACCGGCAACGTACGATTTTCGGCAGCAATGTCAATGATGCTGACTTGATTTCTTACGGGGTCGCAAATTCTTCGAAAAGTGTTCGTTTTAAAAGAAGAACACCGGACCCAAAAATCATCGTTTATATAAGACAGTTAATTGATGTGAAAGAGCTCCTGGCGGCTGCTATGTTGCAAAATCTTACAAAATTACAGTAATTAAAACAAAAATTCAGAAGAGCGTTCCGCACTACAAAAAAAATCTTCACAATTATGTAAAGTGGCAAATTTTCGGTGGAAGAAAATGGCGTAATTCGGTCGCATTAGGGACATAGTCGAAGAAAAATGGATGCGCTGCCATTGTCCCGATTTCCTAACAACACATGCCGATGATGTCGGGCTCGCAGACACGAACAATGCGGTTTCATCACGCCAAATTGCCTTAAAAATCAGTTTCAATGTGACACACAATTAATCCGAACGTCAAGAAGAGCGTCATCTGGGACGTTGTGAAATGAGAGATGCGAAAATCGCAACAGTAATTTTCCAGATCCAAACCTCTCAAGATCGACACAAAGTGCGAGTAAGACCGGGAGTTGATTGGGTGAAAGTATGGGCTTGTATGGGTGTATTACCATACATATTGAGCAATTCGGTTACCGTTTTTACGTCCGCAATTATGAACATCGACCCTTTTTCTTCACTTCATCAGTTTCGTTTAATTAATTATCAAGAAACCAAACGAGCTTGGAGCTAAAAAATTTGCAAAGAATATGCAACAAGATCAAGAATAATGAACGTGCGTCAAAATTTTTCTAGGTGTTGAACTGCACTATTTTGCATCCTTGCACAGCTAATGCGTGTTTATGCGCTGTTATTGTCGTTGTTTGTTGAAATCGTGCAGTAAAACACCTAAATCGCCTGGTGGAGCCTTCACCACGCAGAAGACTCGGAGGAAGCTTGATCCGAGTGTCGACCGTAGTGTCTTCATTAATGTGCATCGTGACCGCATCAGTGTGACATGCGGGAATTTCGCAACGTTCTCGCAGGCAATAATAGGCTACCTGCAGTGACACGTGCCCTTGTACCCGTTGGCCGGTCTATGGATAATACCACCTGATGCGGGTGGACGTTTCGTAACACGAAGAGAAAAAATACTCTCTAAAAACGATGTAATTTGAGCCGTTTACGACGTCGTTATGCAAACGACGAGGGGCTCTAACCTAGATCTCCGCCAAAAGACGCCGCTATTACCTTGCGACTAACGATTCTACTCGTGCACGTCCATATTTAGTCTCATTTGCTTCGTATTGTTGTTACATTTTTTAATACTTTTAACAAATTGAAGCCGGGTGGGTGCACAAACGCTCGTGATTTAAACACAATGACCATTTGACACTTGATTAATCGAATCCTCTTAATCCGTTGACTACTCTCCGGCCTTCTCTGTTGTAGTTTTTTTTCAAATCGTGAAGAATGTGGCCCAGATTTGGGTGCGTGGGAGTTTATTGTTACTCGAAAACGGCAAGGTTTCAGAAAAAAAAAACAAATAAATAATTCAATTTACCTACAAATAAATGTTTTATTTTTTCATTTGGCAAACACAAATTCAAGAAAATGTATGGGTCCAAGAACGCTTATGTCTAGTTTATTCTAAAAACATACACTAGGTACATCAAAAATTTGCAATAAATTAGCAAACGATGTCCACAGCTAAATCTTACTATACACTAAATTTAGAATAAACTAAATTCTAAAAAAATTTAGTTACTATCGCGCATTTAAATGAAATCCTGGGCTGAGTAGGCGTTAGAAAAATTAAACCGTTTAGACCAGTGTAAAGTTTGAATTTCCCGACGTTTGACACGAATGACATTTGTTTATGTTTAATCGGGATACAATTGAACATGTTTGTTTTCAGCAAAGGGTGCCCTTAGATATTTGCTTCGAATAGGAATCGTTACGTTATTCTATTTTTAATGTAAAACATTGCAAAGAAAGAAAAAAAGGAAAATTTTTTCGGCTCTAAATTTTAGGTTAGCTGTCAACATACTCCAATTATTCTACGCTTTAAAAAAGCCAACAATTCAGGGTTTCTAGCGCCTTCCCAGCCCAGGATTTCATTTGAACGCGCGATACAATCTATTATGAACCTAGGCTATAGTATGTATTATCTAAGAAATTATTGAAACAGAAATTCCTGTTTTGTTTTAAAATATGTCAACTGTTCTTGTATTTTGTTTTGGCTTTTTCTTTCGTCGTGCCTATTTAATGAATAATGAAACTTTGCTGACCATTCTTCGTCCTTCTTCTCGCTGAATTTTTTTCTTGGTCGTGAAGAATGTGACCGAGATTCGACCGGTGTAGGAGTTTATTGTTGCTTGAGCGTAACAAGGTCCAGGGACGGATTTAGTTTCTGTAATTATCCGAAAAAAGATCTCCAAAAACTGACAATTAACATGATTAGCCCACCGATTGTCCTGTCCTCATTGGCATGTCCTTATCCGCGGATGCGTCGACCGTTTAAAAATTACGTTGACGTTCTCGACGAGTCCTCAAGGTTTATTGAGCAATCGTAAACGGAATTATTTATTATTTGGCCGAATCTCGATCAAAATTTACGGCGCGTCTATCCTGTCTGTCTTCCCAGAATGAACCTTTTTCTTCTTCTTCTTCATCGCACGATCGAAAGGAAATTCTGACTTGGTTGTTTTCTTCGCAGTTCGACAAGATAATTTAGTTAAATCTCGAGTGGTAGCTTTTATAAATAAAACATTAGGAGCCAATGTCGTGACAAATTAGAAATTCAACGAACGATTTTGCATAATTTACTACTCGATGGTCTCACGCTGTCGGAGAGTACAACAGTTGCCAAATTTCTCCATGAAAACAAAAAAAAAATAAACAGAAGTGTGATTTTTTGCTATGCTGCGTCCCACACGGCTCCTCTTCGGGCCCGTTGCTGCCCCGCGAAAGTGCAAATCCAGCCGAAGAATAGACTCAGCGATGTGTAAAATGTCGCTTATGCGACCGTCGAAGAAAAAACTGTTCATTACGAGTACGACTTACACAATCGTTCCGGTCTAAAAAGTAACAAAGTCGGTCGTATTTATTGTCAATGTTAATCACTTTCGATAATTCGATTAGGAGCGACAATCCTGTGGAATTCAGACGCGGAGATGGACAAAGCCTCGCCGACCTTTCCCGATTGGGCAAGAAAAATGACGGATCTATTATTAGGGGTTCTAACGACCGGCCTTGCTTTGCGCAATGTTTATCAGGTGAAGTCGTCCTCAGGTGATAATCAGACCGTATCTAACGGCAGACATCTGAAGGTATGACCACTAATTGGATCCAGCGTCGTGCAGAGGACCAGCACCCGTCGAGAGTCTTGTTTTTTTGGTCTGGAGTTCGACGCCGCTGGTTCGCAACCATAAGTTGTAGCCACTGAAGCTTGAAGACATTTGAGAGGGGCAAAACGCAAGGATAACACCGTCAGGATAATCATTTGCGCTTTTCTTTAACTGTCGACGTAAAAGGAAATGGACGATTTATGGTTTATTTACGCTAAATACAAGTTATAAATCAGAGGATCTTCGCTCGGTTTCCACCGATTAAAAAAGAGACGATTGGTCAATTCGACATTGGTGGACGCGTGGCGACCTCAAACGGGGGACTCGTGACCTGCACTAATGACCCATCAAGACTCGACGCCTTAATGGTTCTGTTTTGTGCAATCACGCACCTGGCGCCAGTGGAAAAATTTTACACAAATCTGGACACGCAGCAACGTCGTTCTCGCAAATATGGACCATCTCAAGGTGCTGCTGTGGGACCTGTGTTCTCCAGCGTTGTATTTTCCGACTCTGGTGGCGCCCCGGTGCAGCGTTTCTCTCTTCGCATGGAAACAAAAACTGGATTTTAGCATTATTTTGCAATAAATACGAAATAAAACCAGTACTCCGACATTGAATCGAAACCGGGCGATTCCTAACATATTTTCTCCTGATAAATCGCACCACGAATCGGTTATATATGATGCAACAGCTCACTGAATGACCTTAGTGGATCGTTAAATCCATCATAAAACTGGTAGAAATCGCAGTCGGACGTTTTTCAGACATCTCACAAACATCGTCACAATTTTTTCTTTTCTGAAAACTCACACGTGCCTAAGAGTTCGTTGTTTATCAATTTGAATTCATATCGAAACAATTCAGCTTTTCTTTCGTGAGAGATTTTATTGTGAGGTTACTACCTGTGCAATAGAAAATAAAATTTCTTCTGGTTGTAAACAATTTTTGGGGTTCCGCGAAATAAAACTCGGCTTCTTTTTACACAAGCTTTATTTTGCGCATCCGTTACTTGGGCTAATTTTGCAAAAGAATTCACGTGACTTCCCCAGCCAAGAACCACACCTCGAATGCCCTTTTCCCGCTCTTCTCTCTCTCCTTCCTCTCCTCCCCCCAACGGCTTCGTCAGCCGTTGGATCTTCCGAGAACTTAATCTGGAGTAGACTGGTTACCAGGGCAAATTCCCGACAACACGGCCATTCCTGACCCTGAGAGTGTCCTCACTCGGAGGATTCCCGGTCTGAGGGCTGAAACTCGAAAGAGCGTATAAGTCACAGTCCGAGACAAGATACAATGATTGGGAAATTTCGTTATTAAACGCCAATTCACCGCGGATGCCTTCCCTACCGGGACTCTAGCCGTACTCGCTTTTATACCTAACCTAAAAGATAAAACACACAACTACCAATGGAATGAAACAATTAATACACATACATAACGATACCGCTTAACTCTAAGTACAAATTCCTAAATTATGGCGGATAGCTGCAGACTATCCCCGCGTGTACTGCCCTTGCCACCCTGGTCCGTCACCTCAAGCAACGTACCCAGGCCCAGCAGCCACCCTACTCTACCTCTGCCGGGGAGGGAACACTCACTCCCCGATCCGATTCGTCCACCAGCTATGCGAAGACGACCCAGGGCCGGAGATTGTCCACGGCAGCCACTCCGCGATATCGAAATTTGGTGCGTCTCGCGCCTGGAATGTCCTCAACGCGATATCGCTCGTTCGGCAGCACCTCCGTTATCCTGAAGGGACCACGCCATTTTGGTAGCAGCTTCTTACTTTGACCGGTCGCCGGATGACTGACGATCTTTGTCATTACTAGATCGCCCTCGCTGTAAGATCTTGATAGTGCTCGTTTGGAATCGAATTGTAGTTTCTGTGCTGCTTGGTAACTGGTCGTCTTTTCAGCGATCGCCTCTCGGACTTTTGTCACATCCACCACGGGGTCAACTCCTGGTTCTAACATTCTATTCGCCGACACTCGAATTCCCATCAAGGCTTCACTAGGGGTCACCCCAATTGCTCGATTGATGGTTCCATTCATTCCTAATTGAATATTATCAATGTTTTCGTCCCACTGATCATCGTCAACATCCGCCCCCATGGTAGCTAATGCGCTTAAAAGGGTGCGATTATATCGTTCCACTTGCCCATTGGCCCGCGGCACTGATGGGGCGTTTACGTAGTGGTGGATTTTTCTTTTCCGGCAGAAATTCGTAAATACCTTGCCAACAAACGATTTTGCGCCGTCGCTGATAATCCTATGAGGGGCGCCGAAATTTTTCGTGAGGTCCTTTAGGGCCCTCACCACGTGCTTAGCCCGCGTGGTTTTCACCGGGTAGAGCAAGACGAACTTGGTGAATGCATCTACGGCGACTAGGACTTCAGTGTTACCCTGCCTCGATTTTACGAATGGACCCACGTGGTCGATATGAACTGTATGGAAGGGAACTGCGATTTTGGGGATCGGATGAAGGGAACCTTGGGGTTTGCCGGCCGGCGTCTTGAAATATATACAATTCAAGCAATTATCAATGTATTTCTTTATAAATCGGCGCATGCGCGGAAACCAGTACTGGCGTGAAATCAATTCATAGGTTTTATCAAACGCGAAGTGGCCTGCATCATCGTGCGCCATCCGTAATATTTGAAATTTTGCCGCTTTGGGCACTACCCAGCGGAGTCCGTAATTGGTTATTTTGCAAACCTTTCCCCCTTTCAACGCGTAATCTCTAAAGATATTTTTATTATCTTCCCATTCACCAGATTCCAAAATTTCTCTAACTCGATGCAATTCCTTATCGCCCTGCTGCGCCGCCAGGAGCCAATCCTCTTCTGAAATTGTCACCACGTGGACCGCTGGTTCGGGGGTCGGAGGATTGCGGCTCAGGGCGTCCACGTGGCGCATTTGCTGATTGCCCCGATGAATAATGGTAAAGTTGTATTCGTTTAGCTCAAGAACCCATCTACCCACGCGAGGATTCACTTCGCTTTTGGAAAATGTTGCCCGCACTGCCGCGCAGTCCGTTATAATAGTGAAAGGGCGACCTAGCAGATATTGTCGAAAGCGCTTCACGGAACTGACTATAGCTAACGTTTCCAGCTCGAACGAATGGTACTTATGTTCGTTAAGGGTCGTGTGTCGGCTAAAATATGCTACAACATTTTCCCGGTTGTCCCTGACTTGTACCAGAATACCGGCAATCCCTATCGCGCTTGCATCCGTATAAAGTCGCGTTTCTAGATTTTGATCGTATAATGCTAATATTGGCTTTAGGGTCGTTGGTACCAACGTTTACTTTCCTGTGTTCCTCGACACTTTGACTAGCGCGACTTAGTTCCCGGAAAAGCAAGGAATCACCCTGTTTTTTGTAATAAATTTCGGGAAGTTCCGTGAAATTTTGCCCGACGAGGATCTCGACACCCATGACACATTTGTCAACAATGTACAAGTCTATTTCTTTGGCGATATCATCAATAGAAATAAGCGCAGTGACCTTGTACTCCACCGGTATAGTTGAGTCATGTAACGTCTTCAAACTGACGGGAACGCCGACTCTGACAGGCTCCAGACCCAATTTGTCTACTAAGGCTTTTGTTATCAAGGAGACTGAACTGCCAAGGTCAAGGAAGCATATTTCCGTGCACCCAGACAATTCAATAGGTTTAAAAAAATTTATTGTTCGGCTTATCTCCGATGTAATTAACATTATATTCAATAGCGCGTTGTCGTTGATTTCGTGAGGACGTCTCACCTCCCGTTTGCGTGCAGTCTTTGCGCTTATGCCCTGGCCGACCGCATTGAAAACAAGTTAGGCGCTGCGGCCTTTGTGAATCTGTTTTTCCGCGAAACGTGGGTCGTAACTGCGGCGCATCGGTTCGATTTGATTGCGTTTCTTTCTTATCTAGCGTTTTGAAATGCATCGCCAATACGTTTGGGTCCGTGATTCCCGACGCTTCTATTGCGAACTTTAGATGTTCATCTTGAATCGCGCCTATGATTAAACTAACTTGGTCCTCACCATTCATGGGAATTTTTAAACGATTAATAAGGGCCATTTTTTGAAAACAATATTCATATAGTGTTTCAAACTGATCTGGCTCACAGGCCATCATTTCACGCATTGCATCGAACAAATTTCGTTTGATTTTGAACGTCGCCAAAAGCTTTCCGCGCCACTGGTCCCAACTAAATACTCTACTGGGTAGGCCTCGATACCAAACTTCAGCCGGACCTGATAATTTATTTAGAGCTAAATGACTGGTGGTGCGATCGTCCCAGTCGTATATTGCTTTGAACTCGTCGACTGCATCGAGCCACTCTTCAATGTTGTGGTGGCGCGGGTCGAACGGCTCGATCACATTTTGTACCAGAGAAGTACTCACCTTTGGGACACGACTCGATTCACTACGTACCAGCAGTCTATCGATACCTTCCACGATGGCGCCGCTAAGTCGTGACAATGAGCTGTCTGCTCCTCTGGAACGACTCCGGGTCCGGGAGCGGACATCCCGCTCCGAAGAGTCGGATCTGGAACGTCTGTGTCGGTGTCTTTTCAGTTTTAGTCGTCCTGACCGATGTCTCGAAGATCTGGGTTCCTCCATTCTCTTGAACCCCCAAAGGGCGCCTCCAGCCCCGTTGGCTTGGTTGTCGCCCCCTAGCACACAACCCCACCAGTAGGCACTATCACTGTTTTGCACTACGTTTTTCAGATCCCACTCCTGATGTAAACAATTTTTGGGGTTCCGCGAAATAAAACTCGGCTTCTTTTTACACAAGCTTTATTTTGCGCATCCGTTACTTGGGCTAATTTTGCAAAAGAATTCACGTGACTTCCCCAGCCAAGAACCACACCTCGAATGCCCTTTTCCCGCTCTTCTCTCTCTCCTTCCTCTCCTCCCCCCAACGGCTTCGTCAGCCGTTGGATCTTCCGAGAACTTAATCTGGAGTAGACTGGTTACCAGGGCAAATTCCCGACAACATGGTTTTTTGCCAACCTGTTCCCCGCTGAGAATTTGTGATAATTTTGATTCATGAATTTTCGAAAAATTCCGACGTACAGTTTTGCCGCCACGGTTTCGCAATTCGACCTGAATGGCTGACAGGACAAGGTTGGCAGCTTGCAGTGACCACAGGTCAACAGGTCAACTCCGGAATGCCTCTCATTTTTACAACGAAACGGTCGTTCTATTTATGATAATCCGCGTCAAATAAGAATCAAACGTTCCGAATCTGATTTATCGCCACTAAATATCGGTTTCCTGCACGGGACGTTTCAACACTTTTCAAAATTCGTATTATCTGGTGATTTATGGGCGATTCACGGTCGTCACCGGCCTTTCATGCAATCAAATTCGCAATCGGACCAGGACAAGTTGCGGATGCCCCAGTAATTGGCATCTCTTGCAACGCGATATGGTAATATGGGATAGGCGTTACAGTTTTTGCATTGTTGCAAACATCCTTTGTCGGATAGCTTTCTACGGTTTCGATAAAAAAGAAATTTGAAGCGGGTACAACTTTAACACTTTAACTTTAACAAATCATATTTTTCTGTGATCTCTTGTTTTTTGTGGCGAGATCCGGGTCTACACCGTTGTATGTTAACAACCTTCAGAAATGAGCTAAAAATAATTCCAAGAGTGAACCACTGATCTTTAATTATGAGAAACGACTATTTTGGGATGTTGTCTCGAATTTTGACAAACATTTTTGATAGAGAAATGGTGATAGTGGTGTTATACTACGACGTTGTATAACTCGAATGGGACATCTGATCGAAAAATGCTTTTAACAGTGCAATAAATTTCGCTTCTCAAGAATAATCAGAAATATTTTATTATCAATTTGGCCTTGACTGAATTTATGCCAGATTTGCAAAATTTCTCGATTATTTATCGACGAGTCAAGGTGTCTCGGAGCGTTTTTCAGAAAAACATGATGTGCAGGAGCACCAAGAATATATTGATGAGAATATTTAAAGAAATTGATTATTTTCCGCAGTCTGAAATGAAAGTGTGTTGAAAAAATGAATCACGAAAACAGAAATTGATAAATTTTATCGGTTGTGAAGCATCCGCGTCGTCTAATCATAAATAAACATAAAATATCATCAAAATCAATTCAGCGACAAACCCAGAAGTTAAATAACGTCCCATAACTGTCGATCGCTTGCACAATTTACCAATTTACGATCAAACAACTTGCATTCGAGATAAAGCACCTCGATACACAGACCCGAATAATTCTAGAACGGATTAAGCTAATAACAATCTGACACGAAATCTCACTTCCTCGTCGCGAATTATTTTGCAAGAATCAGACCTAAAAGCCGATTTTTAGAACAACTTTTACCCAACAAGTGGCGCTTGGCCAGATCGTGGCCAATCTCGTTGGATTGTTGTGCTTTTCGGGGTTCAAGGGTCGCGCCTTGGCACGTCTCGCGTGCGGCTCTCCCCAATTAAAACAACATAACTCGTCGGTGTAGGGATTCAGCCTTGAGGACTCGGGATCAGATAATGGGTGCACGCAGAATCGTGATGCTGAAATATGGGTTAGATCTGATTTTCATCTAAATTTCAGTTCACGACCTAATCTAGGTAAATAATGGCATCAACGTTGCTGGATTAATTAATTATGCTAATTATGACAAAAATCAAGCAAATTTTATGACATATGCTCCTCGCGGAATACGATACGAATTCATAGAAGCTTTGTGCATTTTCCACAAGTTATCCGTGAACTGGCGTACCTATTAAAAGTAATCCAAATAATAAATAACACGAGTTGCGAAACGTGGAAAAAATTCACGAAAACAATGATTGCAAAACCGGCCTTGCTATTTTGGTTCATATTTTGCGAATTTGGTCCGATAATGAATTAATTATCGAGAAATCGGTACGACCTTCGAGGGGAAAATCTTGCCGGCTTCCTTTTATCGAAAATGTTACTGTCCCGATCTTAAAATATGAAAACGAAATAAATAAGATAAAAATTTGATACAAGGTTTGAACCTCCACCACTGTGACGTAATGGTGATTTTTTATTTATAGCGTTCAACCTTTTGCTGTTGTGAAATAGTAATGGGTGTTTCAAATGTTCTGCTCTATTTGTGATCACGATGTATTTTTTAACATACTGAAGTGATGTCAAATTTTGGAGACGATCGATAATTTTGCCATAAAAAATGATATCGATCTGAAATTGAAGCAAACACGTTTGCGATGCACAAAACAGCCTGACAAGTCAGATTCTGATTAGAAGAGATTTGTGTGTCAGTTTTCCCATTGGTCGTAGTTAATTTAATGAATCTGTGAATTAATCCTTTATGATTTCGAGTTGTTTGTTGTTTCCCACCTTGGTTTGGGAAGGCGAGATCTGTCGAAACCGCATAAAAATTACATTGTGATGTTAAGCAACTCTTAATGTACGTAAATGCCAATCAAAACACAATAAAAAATTGAAACTTTATTAACGGAATCCGATCGGACGCGATACCACCAGCTCGTAATTAATTTAATTGCACGGTGCGTGCCCCCAGTAATAACTTAACACCTAACTCGATCACAACAAAGAGATTCGTGCCTTATCTCGTGATTTACCTTCGCTGTGCCTTTATCCAGCAGGCCGAAGAAATAGTTTTTCGTTGGAAAAACCTTGACTTTTCTGAAATACGCACCATCATCAAGGTCAGTGATGAGTGTAGGTGCCACTTTCAATAATTTGTAGAAATTAAGTCATTGTCGCGTAATTTATTCACCGGTGAACAATTAATTGCAGGAATTTTGTGTCGGAGGCAACAAACGGTCGACGATGATGGCGATCCGAGGGGTTCAGGAAACATTACGAAACCAATTTCACAACGACCTTGTGAAATATTTGTGAAATTTTTTCAATCCGTAACGTCACTGAAAAAAATCCCGGGAAAAATTTCTCGCAATTAATTCGTCAATTAATTGCAGATTTGTAATCCGTCGTAAATTATTCTCAATTGTGATTGGTGGGGGGAACATTTGCGTAAATGTATGCAGATAGGCTTGCGATAATAATGAATAAATAGCAGAATCAAAATCGGAACGTATTATTGGGTCAAAACGAACATGTGTGAATAATATGGCAGGTCATAAAGTATAATTGCTCGTAATTTCTATTTAATTTATACGCACTTGATATATTTTAATATCTCGGTTGTGTCATTTTGTTTATTGGCGGTTTTTATGATTGTGTTCGCGATGCTGAAAACTGAAAACTTTATGGAACCTGTAGTACTATATGGCTTAAGTAATGTAATAAAAAGTCGCCGAGACAAGAAGGTGATGAACATTTGGAAACACGAGCTGACTTAAGTACTGACTAATTAAAGAAAGTGAGTAAATTATCAGGTTTGAAGAGAAAGATATAACTACATAAATAACGAGCGTTCAAAAAATGTTGTGGTCAAGCAAGCTGCAGTTTTCTCTCTCTTTTACAAAGCAGTCCCCAGTCCGTCTTTCTAGGTTGTGCGTTTTAACATTTCCTTCAAATACATAACCTCACTTTGATGATAAGTTAAATAATTAATACAAAGTAAAAACCCTAAGAATCAAAAAGCTCTCGTTGACTAACTAGTAAAGCAACTTTTTTTTTTAATAAAGAGACGCACCAATGCTTGTTCGCCGAGTAGACGATGTTTGACGTCTGTGTCTGACAGCTGATCAACAAAACAAAAGCAAGCACTAGATCACTTGATCATACAATTTTCTTTTAAGTTTGTCTCAGTTTTTATTTCTTGATTTCGTGATGGATCACTTTATAATCGCCAATAATCAAACATCAATTACCATCATCATCAGTACCTACATTTTGGACCGAATTTATTCTCTTGAAAGTTAACATTTTCATCAGTAAATGTCATTTTTATAGGTTGTTCGATTGAACTTTTAAAAACGCACACATTACATGACTGTATTGACAGATGTGACCTAATTTTATTCTGACAGTCAAAGTCCGTACGAATCAATCTAAGACTCGACTTTTGTTTTTTTTTTTTTGACTATAGCTGGACCACCAAATTTTTTTGATCTCGAGAGTCTCATATCGGTTTACTTATTTTCACCTGTATCTGTTTTCTATCTGATCACTTATTTAAGTCTTTGTCAACAGTTAAATCCCAGTTTTAAACGGCAAAGGTGACATTAGTCTTTGTTTTAACGAGAAGAAGAGTACTTTCATAATTTTCGTTGATAAATAACTTAAAAAGCTCCAAACTTACATAACGTGGCACTTCATTATACTCGAGCGCCTCGTACGGTGGGTTAATTGGATAATTAAACAGTTAGAGCGCATTGTTAAACCAACAGATAATCAACCTGTTAAATATTTGAATGAGCCAACGAGCACTTAAGCGGTCCAGTTGAATCGCAAGCACACTTGATTTACTAACATTTGATGATTTCAGTCGATCGTCCTTCTGAAAAGAATCGAAACAACAACAACCGCCGCGTTTCGACAATAATTAATTATTACTTCATTATAAACAAAAGTGAAATGTCATAAACCTGGCCGATACCCATATGTCGTGCTGTTTCCTAACCGTTCAATCATTAAAATTTTGTAATAGACCGTTGCTTGCACCTCGACGGCCGCCCCGCAAAAGAAGCGCTCATCTGCGCATTTTTATTGGAATTCCTGAGTGACGCAACCTACCGACCCCAACCTGCTTGTGGCGCCCGAATGCCTTACAAGGACGCCGTTTACTAGATCGACGCCCACCTCGCAGGAAAACTGTGACAAAACAAAACCATAATGACGGTGCGGATGGTGGATGCGCCGAGGCCGAAACGTCATCCGCTTCGATCGAGCGTGACACCGTCGAGCGTTCCGTTTTTATCATCGCGCGTGTTGCTTCACGTTTAATTGCACGCCGCCATGTTCGTCCGTTTCTCAATCTATTATTATCGCCGAGGCAGTAGAACAATCCGTGCCCTTTGGTCATACCGCTGATGGACGTACTCCTCGGACCCATCAATTATTTTCGGGTGGGCGAAAGTGGGGTTGGAGCTGATTTATTGCGATACGAAAATGTTTGTTTGTGGAATTGTTATTTCAAGGTTGGTTGCTACGTCGCCACCGCTGAAGGAGTCGGTGATCGATCAGGGGCTTTGCGAGCGCAACAGTTTGCCGTAAATGAACCGAAGAAATCGCAAATCGCACGCTCGGGATGGAATTTCGGCGAAATTAAAAAAAAGACCGCCAAATCAGCAAATAAGTCCAATAGAATTTTTTTAACATTTTTGTGACGTTATGGTAATCTCTTCTACACCGTAGTGCACCATTTTTGCCATTTTTTGTGACACCCTGTATAAAATCCTCTGTGATGTTTCTCTTCTTTCATTCTCTTTGTTGATTAAATTAATTTAAATAATAAATATCCCTATGTAGTAATTGAAGACGGTACATGTTGGCACTACTGAAACGACAGTTTAATTGCCAAATTCATACATGTGCATAAAAAAATATATAAACAACGAAAAGAAATAATTTGTTTAAAAAAAATACATAAACAAAAATATTTGATTCAGTCTGATATTAATTAATTTGTTCTAACTTTGTCAGGTGTCAACTGACATTTGACAGCGTTTACCACAATTCTTAATCTAATTGGAAACCGTCAATTGTGCTTTTTTAAAGCGTAGATTAATTGGAACATATTGACAGCTAACCTAAAATTTAGAGACAAAAAATATTTCTTTTTTTCCTTCTTTGCAATGTTTTACATTAAAAATAGAATAACTTAACGATTCCTATTCTTGAAGCAAATATCTTAGGGCACTTTTTGCTGAAAACAAACATGTTCAATTATGTCCCGATTAAAGGCAAACAAATGTCATTGGTGTCAAATGGCGGGAAGTTCAAACTTTACACTGTTCTAAACGGTTCAATTTTTCCAACGCCTACTCAGCCCAGGATTTCATTTGAACGTGCGATATAACTTTTTTGGAAACATTTGTTTTATCAAGTCTTTCCGATTACATAAAATCCAATAGATCTACATTTCTGTCACAAATCACGTTACTACATTAAAAATTCCAGAAATACTTGTCTGAACTGATCGAGACACTTTCGGTGACATAAATAACATAAGAGAAGTCATCAATCACAGAAACCGAAAACACTCTAAAATGCTTTCGTTGCCATTAAATCGAAAGGAAAATGAATTTCCTCGTGTCCATTAGAAAAAACTTTCAAAAAGGCCCATTAATTTGTCTTTTCTAATCGTTTAATGGCGCAGGTACAGCGACATAAAAAAGTATTGTCTTGTAACGCAACTCCAAACGATCTATTGTTTGTTATGCAAATCTGGCGAAAAATTCTAACAGGTTGAAAAAGTATCGATCCACTTTGTATCGACGGAAGACAATGACATCCATTGTGTGCCGTCTGATCCTGTTTCAGAGCCATAACGAGGCATCAGCCCCACGCCCAACAATGCATTCCTGCAGCCCCGTCGATGACACACTCTTCGCATTCCACCGCTTTGTCCAGGATTACCAAACGCTTGAACTCTGATAAAAGCATCGGCGAGCCCCACTCTCCGGAGACTCCGCGCGCTAGGCCACTGACCACTCGGAGACTCCGGGTCCCACTTTCAGTTTCGTTGGCGGGTTCACGTCGGCCGGCCGCTGCATGCGCGAAATCTTCGCCGACGACCGAATTATGTGCTGAACCAGTGACAGTTCTCCAACGGAAACCAGGAAGCTGTTAAGGGTAAATAGCTGTAGAGGCACCGCCGGGAATTCCCTCCCACGATCATTTAACTTGCAAATCTCGGTTGATCGACTCACGATACAAGTCCAACCTGATTTTTATATAACTCGAACCGTGTCACGTAAAAAAATACAAAAACAAACAAGAAATTCGTCGAAATTGTTTTCATTGATGCCGAAAAGATTCGGCGAAGAGAAGAGTTTACCTAAATTTTTTCTCTGGTCGCTGAGAACATTTCTGGACTCGTTTGCATTTATTTGTACGGGGTGGCCTTATTTCAAATTGTTTTGTTACATAATTAGAGAGGTAAACGGGTTTGCGATTAAATCGAATTGTTTGCTGTTGATGGTGCCATTAATGATTTTTTGGTACTGCTGGAATTATATAAGTGACCTGGATTTCGTGTTGCACTTTGTATATAATATTTAATTGTCTGTTTTAGCGTGGTCTCGATAGAATAATCTTCGTTTTTATCGACTTCCGTTCAGTTTTCATAAGAAAGTTTGTACATTTCCTTCCAAATCTCGTTATCATTGTCGGCGTCTATTTTTACCGAGAGAAATTATGAAAAAGTCTGCATTAAAAGGAACTGGACGAAAAAACGAAATAAAACAATTATTTTTTGGTAAGGTTTTATTGTCCAAAGTAATTATTTCATTTGGAAAATAATTGTGTCAATTTTAAAGAGTGATTGTCAAAAAATTGTGTACGTTCACAATTTTATTGCAGATAAATGTATTATTTGTTTCATTAATTATTTTTAAATGGGAACCGGTCATTAGCGTTATAATAGTGACAGTGTTGCGGTGCTTCCACACAAAGAAAAATAGCAACAAATATTGTGATGAGTTCATTAATAATAATTTTTACATCATCGTGTGTTGAATTAATTGCATATTTCTACTATCAAATCATGTTTTTAAACCTTATAATATTCTTGTCAAATATCACGCTGGCCCGGTATTTTATTGACCTAATTTTTCTCATTTCATTAATTTAATTTTCTACATTCGTACTTTTTCGTTTAAATGAATCGACAAAAATTAACACTTGTCTCGACGAGAAATTAAAACGACTGCAAAATTTTTAACAAGAAATTAAACAATATTTGCTTTTCATGCTGCAATAATGTTTGTTCGACAATAAAAATTATAAGGACAGTTATTTGCTTAAATATTTACTCTGTGTTGACTGTCACACCAATATTGTATCGGCTTTCTGCAAACTGCTCGTAACTAATAGTTTTTGATTTCATTTTGTAAAACCCGTGAAAAACGATTTGCAACTCATTAATGTTAAAGCAGATATGTCTTAAGTAGGTATGACTAATTGCATATTAATTAAGTCAGTTGGTCATCCAGGAAACAACTTTTCTAAACGTACTTTCGTCCACCGATATAACTAGACGTTGCACCATTTTGTTAAACCACAAATTATGGTCAGTTCTTTTACTAACATTTTAAAGTAGGTATTTAAATTACAACAGAATACTTTTATTTTCTAATTCTGCAAAATATTCCAAGAGTTATTTAATTTTTTCTTATATAAACATCTTTAATCTTTAACTGTTTAAACATCTTCAAAACAACATCTTCCGCTTAGATTGAGTACACATGTTCGGGTCTTCAGAATTCAGTATTAACTGTTGTTATTACATAAACATACACCACACACTTGCAGACTCCATAAAGTTTTTATTACCTCTTCTTATAACTCAAAGTAAGAGAAATAAAAAGCACCCGGGGTTAAGTCCGGGCAAAACTTGGGTCACCCATGTCAGGGCCGCAAGTTATTCCTCCCAGATCCAACATATGTTCCATCAACGGTACTCTCTTTGTCACAATCACGTCCTCCGAACAATAACAGAATATCCAATGAGATTTTAATTTTTTTTCCCGACCAGAGTCGGTAATCGCTCGTGTAAAATCTTGTTATATTGTTATAATCGCTGTTTTCTAAGCAGCATCAGTATTTCTCTCACAAACCTCCTTTTGATTAATTTCTCTGATTTAAATATAATAAAACAATAGGACAGATAATGGGCAAACACGACATGGGTAGTCGTACTTCATTTCAGTTTTCCTATTGTCTTTAATTACTTCAGCTCTTCATCATCATACGCCTGTCCAGTCATAATGGATGATTTAGCATGGATTTATCACAATGATGGAACAAAAAATTAATAAAAAATGCAAATTGCATCATTTTTGGTAGTCATGAAAGTGCACGGAATGAATGTCAATTGGCAAAGTCAACGACTCGATAATGGTGATTGTTATTGTTATTAAAAACGAAATCTTGAGGTAATAATGTGGTAATTAGGGTTTTTCTGCCGAAAAACGCAACAGACTTAATGGGAGTTAACACAATTAGCATGTGTGGAAATAATTCAATTATGTGCAGTAAAAAATGCAATCAACTAAGTTTCATGTCGTTAGCATTTTTGATTATTTTTCCAACAAGTCGTAATATCGTGGCATAATTTGTAAAATTCCTGACGACTTTTACTTTTAGATACTGTTGTTTTTTTAAATTGTAGACAACAGACAGGAATGTTAACAAAATAGGAACCGGCAAAGAGAAATTCAATAAATATCCAAAGTTAAACAAAGTTCCTTTGAAAAACTTGCTCTTGACCTAGAATTTTTTCAAGATTAGTTATTACATAAAGTCCATTCAAAAATCAAAAAACCACCAACGTAGCATTTTCCTCGGTGATTATTATCGGCAACGCTGTCTAGTGTAAAATTTGGTGAGAATTGTAATTTTGAGGTTAAGTGTTTATTAAGTGTCAAATTCCTCAATAATAAAACAATTTGAACGAGATTCAAAGCAATTGAATTTTACTTAGAATCAAATAAATGTCATAATTTATAGTTACCAACATAGTATCAAAAAATAACTACCTTTTTGCTTTTTTGTAGCATTTTTGTTAGAAAAAAATTAGTTTCAATTTCAAAAATGACAAATTCAGCACAACAAATTAAAAAACTGTTCGAGATAGGTGCACAAGAAACAATGGTATGATTGTACAAAACGGATGTTGCATGGTGGCCAAGTGGTAAAGTGAAGAAACATTCATTCACAATTCATTCCGGAGAACTGCATCTTCGCAACAGAAAAGCAGCTAGATTTGTGTAATTAAGTGCAATTTAACGTGTGATGAAAACAAGTTGTAAGTTTAAAGGGGCTTTCGCAAGTTATGATCGCAGAAACGACAAGATATTACAATGGTTTCCACTTAACTATATCAGATTATTACGGTCCGTTGCAACACAGATTCGCTGAAAAATGCGCTAATTTGATAATTACGACGTGTAGCGTCGTTCGAACAATAACCGTTAACGCAACCGTAGTAAATGTCGCGGGCGATTTGAAAATGTCAGCGACATGTCGCGCTCTCACGCGACATCTCTCACGTGTGGGAACCGGTGTGTTGCAGCTGTCACATCTCGCGGTGTCATGCTGGGAAGGTAAAACCGCCACCATCAGAGATGTTAAGATGGCTTGGACCGCGCAAGGCCCCGACGCCCAACGACGGCCAAGCAGATCCGATCCCGAGCATTCTGCAAGACGAAGACGTCACCGACGACCCCCTCGCTGCTCTCGATACCCACCGACGAGGACAAAAGCAGATCTACTCAGTCAGCAGGTCAGTCTTCTTGCCCAGAGTTACCCTCAAGAACACTTGTAACACTGCCACACGCCATGCAGGGCCAGGGTGAGTACGCCCCACGACTCCATATTCGCCGCCCCGATGGCCCTCAGGTTTGTAATTTTGTGTGTCATCGACAGGGTGAACCCGCTTTTTCGCGACGTCCCCCAAAAGCCGCAACGCCAACAGAGCCCTCACCCGGGGGAGAAATCCAGCTCGTCCGGCTACGGCAGCAGCCTCGACCCTTACTACACCGAGCCCAAGCTCCGCGATGACGCCGTCACCATCCTCGACCAGAACCCCGCGTTCGTCAAATCCATCAAAACGACCGCAAAAGTCAAAAACAACAGATCTCTTCCGTCGTCGGGATCGTCCGGCGCCGGCACCTTGACCACCATCCACGAGGGTCGCGTCGACCTTCCCGTTCCCAAACCCATCTGGCCCGACAACAAACCCCACGACTCCCTGGTCGACGACGCCCTCCTTCTCTACACGAGTCTCAACCACCAGCACCTCGACTCTCCCAGCCTCGACGGACGACTGGAACTCTCCGTCAGAGAGGTCCTGGTGGAGCTGCTGAACGGCATCAACGCCACGATGGACGGCAGTACGGGCTTGACTCCTGAAGAGATGCTCAAGAGCGTCAACGAGAAAATAGCGGCGAGCGTGGAAGCGTTGAGGATGAACACCGAAGACGAGATGAAGAAGCTGTGCGTCAACCTGAGCAATTGCAGGAAGATCAATTCGGTGTTGAGGGCTTTCAGTAATTCGCCAGAGAGGACTGTTTCAAGTGAAGCCGACGAGTTTTATCAGATCGTCTCCGGGTCGTCTAGTAGTGGCTTTAGTGATACGAATGCGCTTCCGGTTTTCATCCACGAAGATTTGGGGAGTGTGCCGAACGGGGTGAGGAACGCGATGATTTACGGGACTCTGTACAGGGGGAAGAACGGAGTGGTCAAGAAAGACGGTCCTCCCAAGAAGAACTCGCTGAGGGATGTCAACGACAACAAACCGAGTGTGTGGGAGCAGTATTACGGGGTTAAAGCGGTGCAAGAAGGAGAAATCAAGTACGCTGCCAAACCGACGGACGTCCCCCTATTCGTAAGTGGACAATTTTCAAATCAATTTCCTTCGATTTCCACAACACATCCGCTTCGTTCGTTTCTGAATTGTACTTGCCGGCGCGAAATTTAAATTTAACGCTACCCCCGACCGTCTGTTGTTGAGTCACATCAAGACAAATGCCAGTTGCGATGTTGTAATTGCTAACGGATTCATCATTCGGTTCTGATAAAAGTGAAATTGCTTCAGCCAACCCGCTTGATCCCCATCAAAACAATTCGCAGCCCACGTGATTCTTTTGAATCGAAGCCGACTTGCCGTCTCTCTTTGCTAGGTGACATCAGACGCTATTTTCCCGTTTTTCAATGGGAAAGGTCGCGATTTGCATTGACCACGTGACCTATAAACGTCAAACAACCGGATGGATGGCTCTGTCCGTTTCCTATTCCACCGTTCAAGGTCGGCGAATTGTGGGGCGGTGTGATGTGTGCTTCGTTTGGATGTTCCTAAATTGGCCATTAGCAGCGGTTAATGTCAAACGGTGATGAAATATCGCCGTGAAATTATGTGATTTTTATCGGATTTTCATTCAAATTAAATATTAATTAGTCGAATGTGTTTTTCGATATTCTCACATTTGGTGGCTAGATAATTGTCGTTGGGGAATTTTATTGCGATTGTCAGCACTGTTGTAAATCGAGTTCGACGCCGAAATCAAGTTGTCTAGGCTGTCAACGGGACAAGTCACGATCAAAATGTCATCTAAATATCGCTTCTGTTATCTTTTACATTACAGTTTTTAAACAGCCGCCTAACAAATTATACAAGATAATCTTTCGTATTTTTTTCTCACACCTTGGATTTTTTGTTGTTCGCCCCACATTGCGAATAAAACCTGTCGCGCTTTCTTTTCCACGTCCCATTTTTCGAATCTGCCATCTTTCAGGCCAGTTGACATCCACATTATTTTCTCTTAAATATCAACAATCGATAAAATTGAGATATAAAATTTATTTCCAGACCGAAAACATTTTACAAACCACTGATTCGGAAAATAATCTAATATTTGTTCAATTTTGCAGAAATACTTCGTTAATTAACAATATTTTCTGCTTTAATTGCTGCGATTGTTTATTGTTCGGAAACCACCGATTTTATTGCAACTCTCGCAAATATTTCTCATAAAAAGGTTAACTGTCAAATTAAACGCGAATATCCGTAGATGTGTATCCGTTTTTCCAAAAATACGATTATCTTTGAAATTGCAAAGCGCAGCGTTTCGTTTTGATTCAAATCTGATTCGCCATGGCCCACTTAAAGCATGAATTTTTTCACGGTTGAGTGGTCAGAAACGTTTTTCATCGAAAAACACGAAGATTGTCGGAATTTACAAAAACGTGGACGTACACTTTTTAGACCGTTGGATGTCTTTCCGAAAAAAATTAACAACTCTGATTTATCCTTTTGTCCATAATCGTCACAAGTGAATATTTTCGACTTGCTTATTATTGCTTTTTCACGATTTCACTTTGTTTTCTGCACAATTTATTTATTTTCGACCCGTTTCCGTTCTTTTCAATTTTGACAACTGTAAAATGCTCGTGTGAAAACTAATCGATTGGAAATATTTTTTTACTTTCTACTATTGCCAATATTTTCACATTTAGCCGAGTAAATCTCTAGATTCGTCGATAGAACAAGCGACCTACAAGTTCTTGATGCAACAAAGAGAAAATGACAATCTGCTGCCCATCTTTTTCACGAAACTGATGAAACCCTCTGATACCGATGGACTCACAAATCGACGAAAATCTCTCATTTGCGAAATATCAAACCGGAAACGCGTGTCACATGTCACATCCGGAAAAATCTAAATCGAAAAAAAAACGACCACCATAAATCAGGAGTGAACTTTCTCCAAAATTTGGCAGCCGAAGATATAATTTATGCCTCGAGATATGTTTATTGCACCGAATCGAGAGCAATTGGCGAATTCTAACAGGTGTACCGACATTTTGATGGAATATTACACTTATATAATAACCGTCATAAAATATTGCCGCGTCAGTCATAATTGTTGGTTTTGTTAATTTCGCAGGTTTAATCACTTTTATTGGACTAGAAATGAAGGAGAAAACACAACCTTACTTAGGCAGTGATGTCAGCATAGATTTGTGTAACTGTAATATAGCGGGATATCAAAAATTATCTTGGTCAAAGGTGGTCATGGATTGGAAAACGTCCGTCTCAACTTATTTCGTGTGTTTTGTAGGGTCTTGTTCCATACGTACGACAACTTCTTCGGTACGAACGATTGGCCTACCAGCACCTTTTTTATGAGTCGCAGGGCCTGTTTCGCGAAATACACAAACACAATTTTTAAAAATCCAGAGTTTGACATTCAAAAAATTATTGACACAAATGCTCCGATAATTATTTGAAAATCCATGACCATTTTTGACCAACATAATTTTTGAAATCCCGGTACTTTTAAGTCATTTTTCAAAAACAGTCCCAAAAGAGGCTTGAAACTTACATTTTGAATAAATTCAAACAAATGTTTACAACACCCATTGACAGTCGAGAAAAAATGTCGCGCAGTAGTGCCAGTTGTAAAAAAATGCAACTCTAGGGGTCTCAACAGTAGGTATTATTGAAGTAATAAATTACAGAAAAATTAATTTCATGCCTTACGGATACATTTTCAACATTTTTCTTGTTAAGTTGTGTAGACCTGTCTTTATACATATTTCATACAGAGATAGAAATCATAAACAGTATATGGTGACATCTTTTAAACGATTGGCAACATTGATTGAAATTTTGAATTTTCTGTTCACGTGTACCTAATGTCAGTACAAAAACAATGGGCCGTATCACGACACCCATATTAAATTTAATCATGACTAATTACCTTGGTGACGAATTCATCTCTTTCTCGCAGGTTATAACTGCATAAATCTATATCGTTTTATGTTTACTTTAATCACGATTTTAGTTATCGGCAACTTTAATAACGGTGTCGTGATACGGCCTTTATGTTTATTTGGTACTGAATGATTGAATTTATTAATGATTAATAATGACTGACGAATCTGTTTCAGTTTGATACTTGAAATATTATTAAAAGTGACTGACGGATTTGAGAAATTATAAAGTGAGAAATTCATCTGTTGCTTACACAAAGTAAGGTTATGTTTACGTTGTTGATTATTTTTTCCTCCTGGAGTTTCGGTAATGGGTTCGCGTATATCGGATAAACTAACGTGAACTATGACTTTTCACAGTTGCCGTTGTTGAGTGCTCAATGAATGTTTTTTGTAACCGATCAGTCTGCGTGGAAGCAGGAGGAAGTGAGGTGAAAAAGCGAAGAAGCGTATTCTGCGAGGAGCCTATACCAACACGGAACTGCCTCTCCTCGCGGCCACTCATAATTTTACACTCTAATGCACTTCATTGTGCCACTTGTTACATAAGAGCATATGTGGGGCAGGCAACTTCCCCTTTCGACCGGGGTGCACTTGCGCAATTTACAACGTTGACACCGATAGAGCGAGCGGCGCTTCGAGTCATCCGCAACCTTTCCACGAGAACAATGCGCAAGAAGGCGCCAGAGCGCGCCCCTTGGGCCATCTTGCGCCACGTCCAGCGCGGCCTTCAAAGGCCGCCGACCAGTTTTTCGCGAACGACCGATGACGACAGCTTTAGCACAATTCACACCCTCGTCCAAATTGCGCTTATGCAACGCCAAAATTCGGTGAAATTTCGGCCTAAATTCTTTTTTTCCGTCGGCGCTCCGTTGTGCAATTGCGGCTTTAATTCCGCGGTTAATTGGAGGTTATGGGGCGATTTGGATGCGCGGCCGTGTCGGCGATGGTGTAAAAATCGCGACGACGTTTCGGTCGTTTTGTGCATACGTGAGGCTTGTCTCATTTTCACTTTCGATCGTTGGCTGGCCTACTACCCTACATTGTTGGCCAAAGCATCTGAACGAAACGGATTGGAAAGTCGTTCAGCGTTGCAATATCTATCTAGCGTATTAGCGAATTTTTAACTCGGTTCTTGTGCCAACCGCTGGACCCTTTGCCGATGGCCTCGTTCAAACGGCCGTTGAGAAATGTTTGTTTCTTTTGGTCCAGATGAAGTGGGCTGAGATTTGTCCCTTCTCGATTTGCAAAACATTTCTGATCCATCATTTCATTATTCACTTTCTTCGTTCTCGTATTACAGTCGAGTTCCGAGTCGTATCGAACCTACTCCAAAACTTTTTCACCCATCAAATTTCTTTTTATCTCTTCTCGTGAGACAACCGCCATAGAGATATCATCGGTGGTGAAAACAGGGAAACTTCATGAATATTAACGTAGCTTCTTTTAATTTCCATTAGCTCTTGTCGTTCATGGTCCGTCGGTGCTAAACCGCTGAAACCCAGCAAATTAAATTTATATCAGATGATTTGCATATTATTTTTTCCGTCTCATTATGAAATTCCCGATGTTTTCTTATCTTTTTATCAGTTCTTTATTTAATTGTGCGGTCGTCAGATGGGAAAAGAAAGTGGATTGGTGGTCGAAAACTTTGTCGAGCCAGATTGAATGACATTTCAAGACGGATTTGCTTTTCTCTTGGAATCTCGTGAAAAATTTGAGTCATCTCTCAGCGCTTTGAAACGTCGCTGATGGTGATCAACTGATCACGTCAGCGAAACACGTGTCGCCCGAGAAATTGTTTGAACTTTAATAACAATCATAACTTATTTAATTAACAATATGTTACGCAAGCCGAAGAAGAAAGCGAAGGTGATGTCAAAATCTCTTCGATCACTAATCGAAGATTGTTCGGTCCCGGAATCATCCATGATGCACCTAAATTTGTTTCACCTTCCCCTTTTGAAAAAACTGTTTATATTTTGGTGTTAACGCAAACATTATGAAATCGGGCAGTAATTAGCGACGACGGCCTTGCTATCGAATCAACACTTTTATTGTTAATTTCGTCGGTCGGTGGTAAAAAAATAAATTTCGTAATTCGAACCGGTCGAGAGCGAAAAATATTTCAGGTGATAAGATCTTGTAGTACGATGGGTACTGGGTTTGTGCATTAAAATGGAGATGGTAGGTTTTTTTAAAGGTGGGTTTCGAATCTCGGTCATCGGGTCAATTAATTCGCCTTAGGATTTTGTTATTATTTATAAATACAAACTACATCTGGTTTTCGATTATTTCAAGGTTGATAAATAAATAAATTTTTTCGATAAATATTTGGATGGGATGGGGCCGGGGAGGTGTTGTTGGGATGTTTCCTCTTAAGGTTGCACCATTGCCACGATGAGTCACCGCAAACGGTCACATTCTTGTGAAAATTCGACAGAAAACTTCCCTCACGAGCTCAACTTTTTTTCTTTCGATCCGAGTCTGCCGAAGAGCTTTCTTTTTGCGTCGAAGACCGCAGCTCCGAGACCTCATCATTGGGACCCTTTTTCCTCACCGCTGGCACGTGACTCTGGCCTCACAACGCCCATTGTGAAACCCCGAATTAGTTAATGAACAATAAGAAGAAAGTCTCGTTGTGCCAACGTTGACATTACCATTGCGCGAAATATTGTAATTGTACAATTCCAATACTTTCTCCTATCGTCGTTACGTCACCGTGCGGCAAATCGTCACGCATTTCGCATCGACCTCCTCGCGGTCCTCCGATCGCACATCCCGCACCGGCACATCGACTACGGAGCTTTCCCGCTTTCTCTCGATGCCGCAGGATCTGGAATACCTTGGACCTCGAGTGCATTTTTCAATCTTACGCACACTCACGTAAGCAGGTGAAGACCCAAAAATAAAAGAATCACGGCGCGTGGTTTACGCACTCCGATCTGCGGCGGCTACCGTGGGATTTTTCTGTACTTTCACCTTGTTATTATTATCGGAGTTATGCGTCGTGGTTATGGGTAATTCATGCATTGTTGAGTAATAGCGGTGGTGCGGCCGAATTGCCCATTGTATTTGTGTCGCACGAGTGTAGCCGCCGCCGGGGACGGCAGCGGTGACCGTTGGGGCGACCGGTTTGGTGAGAGCGAACAAAAATGGCAAAGAATGACATTTTTTGGCCGGCGCACGAATGGGGAAATAATTAGTGTCGCATAGCTATGTCGTTACATAAAATAAATATAAACAAGACAAATGTCAGAAGTCGTTTTTTGCAGGTGAATTGGCTCACCCCGTTTCTTTTCGGTTTATGCAGAAACCTGTTGCATTTTATTATTATTTTTCTTTCATTTTTATTGGAAACATTTTTTGTGATGCTTTACTTTTCTAAAAATACTCATTAGGTCTTGCTTAATGACTTTTTTCCCAGCACAAACTCTCACGTATCGATTTCTACATCCGAAATTATTAATGGGCTTACGATGATTCTTAATTTAATTCCTTTGTTTAACTACGTCTGTCTGAATTGTCTTTCACTTTTTTCTAAACTAATCATTTAATTAATCGTGCAAATTGGAACACTTTTCTTGCTCCTAATCATCTATGATTAGCATAATTACCAATTTGCCAGGAGCTGATTCCGTAATTAGCTAGCTATTAAAAAAAGTCTATTTTTTTTTAAATCAGCTGTCAGTGTCAAAACTTAGTAAAAGACCAGACTGTGTTACCCTAAAACCTGTACTGTACGTCAAAATTGAGGTTATGTCTGTCAGTCTGTCTAACGTAATTGAAATGTCGAATGTAGTCAGTGTTAAAGATTTCAATGAAATGTAGGTTTATGTAGGTACATACTTGTATTAAAAGGGTATTTTGTAAAGCATGTATGTACTTTCGTTTAGGTACATTGAAGTGGACTTTGGAACACAACGATTTTTTGTAATGAAACACAGTTGCAGTTTAAACAATGAAGAAAACATTAATTTTTTCGGGATTGAATACATTTTGTCGTTTTAAAGCCATCACATATGATTGCAGACGTCCAACGTATCTATTTTAGAAAACTATTTACGGAAATAAATGAGAATTTAGAAAATAGGTATTTAATACGATGCATTGAATGTGTTTGAGGGTTTCTCACAAATCGCCTTTTTACTCAATTCAGGGTTGTCACCTTTCAACTCTTCGCAGTACCGAATCAGGGCCATTTTTTCATTCTGTGCACTACGAAGGCACCTTTTCAAATTTTGTGCGTTAATTTTTCAACGCAAATGACAGTTATGCGCAATGACAGCGCCGATGACCTTGCACGGCTCGACGTTGCCAACCTATATTGTGAATTACACTTTCAATTGCTCATACCAACTTGACAACACTTTGACAGCTGATTTAAAAAAAAAGGACTGTATATTTCGATAACGGATAATGCAGAGTATCACACCCAGGGCCGGCTCCAGACCTCAAAATAAGTGATGCATTTTAAGTGTTATCTTTGAACAATAATATTTGACTTTGAGAGTGAGACAAAAAAACTAAATACCCATCTCTCTTGGCCGATTGAATAATTTTTGTTGTCACTCCTAATTTTACTTTTCCAAATTTCCTTATGTTGTCTTAATTTCTGCAGTCCTTGGTCCGTATAAAAGAATGAAGGAACAAGGGTATACATTTTGCTCCCACCTTAACCCTCGGCTATTTCACGGCGGGTGTTTTTTCGTCTTCAGGCTCCAAGGCCGCTTTGTGCAATCCTCTGTTTGCAAGGAAGTATCGAACGCAAATGGCGCCCTAATAGAATTAAGCATTAAACAAACATTTCACCACTCGTGTTATTTTTCCGCATAGCTGGTCAAAAGTCCGTTAGGTCTCAATTGCATCGGCAAACACGCGTTGTGTAAGGAAGGATTCCGAATTGCGTTGCAACATTTTATTAATTGGGCAACTGCACCGGGTTCAAGAATACTCGACTACTAACATTTACGCCCACCCATTTTTTAAACAAATGTCAACACCTGTCATCGTTTATTGTTTTTCGTTCTTGTTTCGCAGATCTAAATTAGGGTTTGATGTCGCCTCCGTGGGAAATTGGAGAGAAAGTCTTGCAACCGAGTCCACTCTCGCTGCAACTGTTGACCGTGAATCGGCGATTTGACCGTCACAGTTATGAATAGTGCGTTGCGTCGATTATAATTATAAAACTTTTTCTTTCTGTGGGGTGGTCGTCGGAGACGATGTAGGTCGATGATGTGCAACTGTTGAAACCACCAAACTATCAGATTTTCGCTAAATATTTACCACAAATTTCTAACAACTGTCTCTTTTGTATTTTTCTTGTTCACTTTCCCAGGGTTGCTTGATAAGCTCTTGTCTCTTGACATTTCTGCAAATTTCTCCGCCACGCTTCTCCGCACCGACAAGAAATAACCATTCCAGCATTCATTCATTCATCCAATTTTCACGGTCACTATTTTTTCGAGAGCGTGTAAAATTGCCCGACGTACACCTTTTGTCACGGTGTCTCTTCAATTTTCGCTGTGGTTACGGTTACAGTTCTGTCATTTTTACGCCGTTTGATTGGGTTACGCTTGGACGACCTCTAAAGTTTTGCCAATCAGCAGTTTCCGTTTCGAGACTGAGCAACATTTGACACCTGCCAAAAATACATCTAGTCGCATCTTCAAAAAAACTGTTGTTCCGCTCTGATAGCATTTTTGATGGTAATTTAATTGGTAATAGTGACATGCGTTACGTTTGCTTAAAAAGTGAGATTATGAGCGTGATGTTTTGTTGAATTATATGTAACAAGATTACCAAACGTGTTGGAAGTGTGGTTTAAAATTCTGGCGTGAATAATATTCCTTGCATCATAAAACAGTAATTTGCTGTTGTTTTTTTATGCAAAAAAGCCAGAAAACTCTTTCCTAAAGTAGTTAAATTTTGTACGGTCAACAGCACACATTTAGATCTCGAAAAAGACCATTTTCTCTCTTATCATAATTAAGTTCAACGACATCAAAACTGTCGCCAATAATTTCGATACTTTACATCGTGTCTAGACGTTCATTTACCACAAACTCATTTAACTAAATGTCCTCATTCATCATCGTCAAACTTGTGATTTCACCAGTATTTCCTAAGACGCTCGACGATTCTTCCTCGGCAAGATATTCCACCAGACACACCTGTAATTCGACAAAGTACAGTAACGACCTCAAAGGTCGCCACAGTTGCACAACGAAATCACATAATGACATGTAACGAGCTTTCTTCGCAAATATTGACGTTTCTTCGAAAAATCCAGGTTTCTTTGCCAATATTTCAATATTTGTTGACCGCTTTCCTCTTCGGAAGTGTCGGTGGTGGAGTTATGTAAGAGGAGAATTGCATATTTTTTTCATTTGAACGCACGCAAGCACTACATGTTTCAGGTGATGAACTGAAATGTAATTCGACAGTGTAGACAACCAGTAATATCTTCTAATAGTAAAGTGTTTTGTAAATGTACTCTGTCAATTTATTTTGTTTTCTGTTTTAATACTACCTGGGTCCTTTTGCAGCCTGGCGGCCGCCCCGAGGCGGACTTCACTCTGGACGTCCCTCGCTCCGAGCTCCTCTCCAAGCGCATGAAGCAGGACAAAAAGTGGCGGTGCAGATGTCGCCTCCTCACCTCTTTCCTGGGCCTGATCTTCTTCCTGCTGTCCGTGATGGCCGTCAGCCTGATGCTCACCAGAGGGAAGCGGATGTTCGGCTCGATGATGTGACCAACCAACCAAAATTCACCCAATTTGTGATATTCCGAACAAAATTTTATCACATTGTTGCACCTAATCGAAATACTGCCATATGATTGCTCATTTTGCAGGTGCCAAAAGTCTTAGTTACCACGAATCTTGCAGTATTGGTCTGAAAAGGCTATTAGAGTTGTGATAAAAGAGATAGTGTCATTTAGGTTTTTAGAGTGATTTTTTATTTGGCGTCGACATCTGTTGCGCTCTGCCACAGGTGTGAACCGATTTTATTTTGATGAGGAGCAGATTTTAACTTATTGATTCAGGTATTTTTTAGTCTGTAGGATTTGTATTTAATTAGGAAATATGTTGCAAGTCTGAGTGTAAGTTAATGCGTAAATGATTCTTTCGACACGAGTGTGTTGTTATTGTATATATTTAATAAATAAACAAATAAACAAATTTTGACACTGGCAGTTATTTCGTACTCGACAAGGTAGATTTCTTTACAACCATCTGCAATGCTGGATGCCTAACAATCTAAATTACAAATTAAGACAGCTAGCTTATCCGTTATCTTTTAGATATTTTATTAATTTATTAATTATAAACACTAGATATTTATCGTATCCCTAATAGAAATACATATTGACTAAAATCATAAATCACACCAACAAAGAAACAGATTTTGAAGCACTCGACCCTGGTAATTTATGGCAGGGTGTTAAATAATCTCAGAAAAATATCTTTGAAACCTATCGAGCTTCCGGAGCCGACCCCGAGTCGACCCGATGCCGACCCGGAGCCGACCCAGAACCCACCCTGAGTCGACCCGAAGTCCGGCTCCTGGTCGACCTGGGTGGGTTCGGGTCGGCACCAGGGTCGACTCCGGGTCGGTTCCGGGTCGACTCCGGATCGACTCCGGTTCGGCTCCGTCATGAAAGTGACAAAAGTCAAAAGTGGAGATGGTCAGGTGCTGGTTGAGCCGACAAGGACGCTATTTTGACGAGCGCTCGACGTACTATTTTTCCGGCGCGCTACAATAGTATATTTCAAACCAAGGTAAGAAAGTGGTTTCTTGCAGACCGCGGGCAAAGCTTATAAACCGAGTCGTAGACGAGGTTTGTAAGTGCCTAAGGTCTGCAAGGACACTTTCTTAACAAGGTTTGAATACAATTTTTTCCCTACCGGCACAACTTTGTTGAAAAAAGTAAAAAAAGATGGTTATATTCGTGATTAAAACGAAAATTTTGAGAATTGAATAGGAGGCTGTGTTATTTGTTTAATTAACTTGTCATCGCATTTGAAGATTTGAGGTTTGTTCGAAAATTTGATATAAACAGGGTAAAGTAATCTACCTACCTAGCTTATCTGTTTATTTTCCAGATTATATGATTAACCTACCAACTTACTTCATTGAATTGGCTTTCATTTATCAATAACTTATTTCACTTTTGACACTTTTGACATTTGTATTTTGGTACAGTTTTACCATAAACATTTCATGATTAACTTTCTTACCTTAGCGAGAAAGTTGAATTTTCTCACCTCAAATGAGGTATCCACAGCCTACATTTCTAACCGGTAGGGAGAAAAATATTTTTTTCACAACTTTTTCGCCGGTTTAGGTTAGGATATTGAATTGTAATCTATCCGATAGTTTAAAAAATCTTCCAAAAATGGTTTGAATATTTTCTTCGGAACAAAAGTTAACAGGGGGTATAACTTTTACCATGCAATTCTTATGGCAACAGTTTAAAAAAAACTCACGGTACTATACATATTAAACTTGTCATCATATGCAACCAGTTATACACTGTAACGTCGAAGAATTTTGTTCAGTCTTTTTTTAAACACAAAGATTATTATTATTACCTTGGTCAAATGTTTACAACGAGAATAAAATCGTAGAATGTTTCGATATTTTACTGAAATAACCAATAAATATTATCTGGAGCAGGGCGGGCTTCGTTGTTATACAATAAATTCTCCGTTCACTTTTATCGATAAAAATCCAAATACAAAACCGTCATTCCAGTCTAATTTTTACGTTTCGGCTGAACCACAAAGGTGGAATTTTTTCGCAACATCCAACAAACACAGTTTCGTTATTACACTTATTATTAGCTAATTGTACATCTCGAATAATTTTAATTAAATTTTGTGCCGCTAGAAAGCTGCAAAATAATCGAACCATATGCTTCCTTTTCAAATCTGATAGAAATGAATTATCTCGCAACAGGAATTGCAGTCATTAAGATCAACAATATGGCGAATAATATTCGAAGAAATAACTTAGCATTGGTCTGGTATTGTTGTGTTGATCAATGGTTCGCGCACCACCGAGAGATTTCTCGCCGGGAAAAATATTTCTCAAACGCTCTAGATCTAATCGTTTAAGGTTCTGGTATAGAGTTTATGATAATTTAGTTTGGTAATGCTATAGGAAGTCTCGGTTGCATATTTTTTTGATAATTGCAAATTACAACCGCTCCTGTTATCCAACACCTAGGATTTTACTGTAACATTCTTAATTCCTGTGTTACGAAATTTGCAAATTGTCCGCGAAAGAACATACTAAAAGATGCACAATCTAGTTTAATTATTCACGGTGTATGCTTTTTACATTTTTAATTGATTCAGTTACAGCCGGTATTATCTCCTGGCATATTCATTAATAATGATCCCCTACTCGAGCGAGGCGATATAAAAGCTCTTGAAGAGAGTTCTTGCATCAGTGACGAGTAGATCTCACACTGAAGCACATCTTCACCAGTGGGACAAGTAAGTGAGAAGCAATTTGCAATACAATTTTGAAAACATTTTTTCTAGGCGCCAATATGTTCAGATTCATCGTTCTTGCATCTTGCATTGGTGAGTATTCACCCTGGTTTGATTTTCTACTTCTAACTGTCGTCCAACAGCTGCTTTGGCCTCCGGGAAGGTAGTAAAGCAGAAATTGAAGATCGTAGTTGGTGAACCTGAGGCCCAAGCCACCCACCTCGGTGAAGTTAACGTCGGTTTCTCCGATCATGGCCACTCCAAATCTTACGCCTCTGGAGCCGAACTGACCAGCCTGGCCCACACTTCCGCCCTCCAAGCCAAATCAGCGGTCCAAAGTCAGAGCACTGCGGGAAGCCAAGCGGCCTTCGGCGCCAAGAGCAGCCTCGCCCAGGCCGCATTAGGGGTGAGTCGCCTCCAACTCCGTCCCCTTCGTCTGTACCGCTCCTTTTCAGGCCGCCGCCACCGCTCAAGCCGCCCTCGTCGGCAAGCAAGTCATCGTCCAGGGCTTGGAGCATCAGCTCCAGGACGCCGAGCACCAGCTCCAAGCCGAAATCGCCCAATACCAGCAGACGGAACAGGCGGCCCAAGCTGCACAAGAAGCCGCCCAACAATCCCAACAACAAGTTAGCGCTCTCACCGCCGCCCTTGCCGCTTCGCAAGGGGGGGCACAACACGCCGCCAAAGCCGCGGCTGAGGCTGCCGGAGCTGCAGCTGCTCAGCACGCCATGATCCAGGAGGCTAAACAGAGGGTGGCTCATTTGTCCCAAGAGTTGCACAACGCTCTGGCCGGTTTACAGGATACGGAAATCTCGGCTCAGAAGGCCGCTGCTGCGGCTCATGTCGCTCAGAGTAATGCTGCTGCTGCGGCTAATGCGGTCGCCAGCAGTGCTGCTGAGAGTGAGATCGCAGGGCATGATTTTGGCGGCTCTGATGGCGGTTATCATCACTAGAAGGCGAGAAGGATGATCATGTCACTCATCTGTAAATACCATCGTCATGTTCAATTGTTCAATATGGAAGTCTTTGTAGTTTATACGTGATTAATAAAATATATTAAACTTCAATTGGAATTTATTTATTTTTTTCTGTATCAACAAAATCGGAATAACGAGTAAATAGGTACATTGATTCGAATTTGATGTTTTTTAATTTTTGCTCGAAAGTAAAAGAGAGAATTCATAACTCTCTATGGAATATTTTGTTCATTGAAATATTAACTTTCTTCAATTATTATTAAAAGAAAGTTTTTACAAGAAGTAGGAAGTATTGCAACTTTCAACTTTAACCAAACTTCTCATAATTTATCTTTACTTGTGGAGTTTGAAGGAAGGGATGATACTTTGAAGCTAAGGAAGAATTACTGAGTGAAGAATAAACCCCAATACTTTTAATCCAAGTGGCAGCACTGAGGCCATCATTGTGACCAAAAAGAGTAACACGTTTATGCGAGAGTTTTTTTATAAAACTGTTGACTGAATAAGAGGTTATGTAAACGCGAACAATTTTTTGCTTGACTTAGGTACACGTGACAGACAAATGCAACAGAAAAAAAAAACACAAAGAAGTTTATTTGTCCGAAAAGCTTATTTGTAAAGTACGAGTACAGTAAATACTATTTTTTTGTTCGTGTCTAAATTAACGGAAGTTAGCAAAAAGTGCTGACAAAGAGATATTTTAATCATCAGTAAAACTAGAAACCGTTGCACACTTCCGAACCTATTGCAGCAAAGCAAAGTAAAAGATTTAACCGTTTAAAAATCAATAAAAGAATTATTTTTCACGAAAGAATTAATTAAAAGTAGAAATATTTTAACAAAAACATCGCAACACTGCACCAAATTCTCAAATTGTCGGAAGTCTTTGTGGATAAATCAGAATCGGATAATTGCAGCCTGTCTTACACACTGTATAGACATTGCAATTTTACCTTTCTCTAATTTCGCAGTTTGCATTTTTCTAACATTCTGCATTAATGAAACCATAATTAATTTATTATCATAATAATTAATACAATTCAATGAAAACCACTACCAAAACTAATAATATGCTCATCAGACACATCCACTGTATCATTCTTGACCGTGATGTTTTTAAAAGTGTCGATAATTCCGTTCAGTGTTTCGACCTGCTTCTGCGAATCTTCAGCCGCCTTCAGGAAAATCTCAGCGATCTCTTGTAATTGTTCGTATTGTGCCATCTCAGCCTGAAGGACACCTTCCGCTTCTTTCAGCTGCTTCTCTAGAGTCTTTATCGCTAATTTCTTACTGACAAGAGCCGCTTGAGCTGCAGACGCGGCCTGAAAAAAGTCATCAATCACAGATATTGCTCAGCGCATCTTCATACGTTGAGAGCAGATCGAGCTAGTTCGCTTTTAGCGGAGAAAACAGCGTGACTTCCTGCAACTCGTTGATAGAGAGCCAAGTTGTGGGCTTGCAGGGCCGAGCTCTGGGCCAAGCTTGTCAATTTAGCAGCTTCTAGGAAGGGATTTCCACTAGTTCTCAGACCCACAGCTAAAAATAAGAAGTTGTTTGGTGATTTCCACAGGTGGGACTCACCTGTGCACGCTATGGTGAAAAATATGACCCCCGACAACATCTCGATGAGTTTAGTGTTCGCCTGATTTAACCGAGCATTTATGTGGTCGTCCCTCTTAACGAAGGAGGAGCAGCTTTAAAATGAAAGACGAATAGTTAACGCAAAATTTCTTTATGTTGGCGGAACGAGTCGAGCGAACGGACTTGTTATGGTAAGAAGGCGATGGTCACATGAAACTTACACTTATTTGCAGATGGTGTACGGCTGTGAAATTACATTATCTAAGAACAGCAAAGTTGTTTATTAGAAAGTGATGAATCACTTCTTTTTGTTGGATTTTTGTATTGTATGTGCTAGATTTTCATTCCGATCGGTCGTTAAACTCGACCAACCGTGAAAATTGTATCTCAAGAGTAGGTAGTTGTCGGTTGCTCGACAAAAAAGCTCAGCTTAACTGCCTATTAAGTGATGAAGTAACAAAAGTAATCAGAGTAAGAAGAATGAAAAACAAACAACGAAGCTGGTTAGTTGTTACAGCTGTCAGCGTGATGTCTCTCTCTCTTAATTTATGTTCCACAGATTGTTAAATTAGTTGTAAACTAATGTTAAGACATGTGAGATATTAATTATCATCAGTAGAAAAAAAATTAGAATAGATTACTCCGCGGCTACTGTGCTAATAACTTTTTTTAATAATATACTCGGTGTTTTTTAAAAGAAACTTCAATTTACACAATCTGAGAAGTAAAATTATAATTTTATAAAAAAAAATCTGATCTCCGTTATTTTCCTTCCTGTTCTTCTGGATTTTTTAATCTTTCGTATGTTTCTTCATTAAAGCATTCCTCTCAGATTGTTATTTGTAGAGTCTTAGTAATTACTAGGTAGGTATAAAAAAACCGAATTTTTTTTCTATAGTCCTTTTTTTAAAAATCAATTGTCAATGTCAAAATTCCCTCAAAGACCAGGCTGTACCATCCTAAAACCTTTCGTTTCGGGACGCCTCTATCGTAAAATCTCCCTAGATCAGGTTTGAGGTTATGTCAGTAATTTTCAAATGTCAGAAAAGTTTCAGATGTAACCAAATGTTATACCAAAAAACCAGAAATAAAGACGATAATGACACTGAAAAGTGCAACTGAACATATACAGGAAAATGGGAATTTATTTAATGGGTTATATAACCCTATTCATTTTCAGAATCTAATCCCCAATCGTCTTCCGAATATGATTCAGCGGAAGAGGAATGTCCTCAATTGGTAGATTTCCCATCAATTTTTTCCAGTCCTCTCTAATCAGTTCCTCGCAGTGACGAACCCATATATTAAAAGAAAATACCTTTGTATTTTTATTTAAATGTAATTGCGGCTTCAATAGCGCCTTCACATCAAAATGACTGACATACAGTTGACATTTTACGTTGCCAATCTAATAACTATCAAATAACCAGTGGCTTATACCAACATGACAACACTTTGACAATTGATTAAAAAAAGGAATATATAATCTGTTTCAAAATCAAAAATCCACCACCTGTTGAATTATGTTGGCAGAAAAAAAGAAATCCCTTGAAAAAGTTTAATTTTTTTGAGTTGGCTCAACCTCCCGCCAAAATTTGACATTGAACTGTTGAGTTTATTCTCGAAACACAAAATAATTATTATGTACAAAAAGGTTTTGGCTACCATATCATACTTTTTGAGTGAAATAATAAAATGAGAATAAAAAAACACGATGAACTACGACCAAAACGACTGTCCAACAGTTTTCTCTGATAACCCCACTTTTTTCTGACACTTACAGACACACTAAAAACAAAAGTCGGCGACGTTGTCGGATGTATTTTCGAGGTAGAATGCAATGTTGGTGGATTTTTGATTTTGAAACAGATTATACATTGTTTAAAAGTATTTTGTTTCTTTAATTTTTTTTATCTTCTTTTCTCTGATTAAAATGTTTGTATAAAACATAAAATATGTATATTTTTGTCAGTTCTTTTTTTAACTTTTTTTTTAATTTTTACATTTTATTATTGAATGTTTTCGTCACTACTTTACAGCTTTTAATTGTTACACAAATTCTATTTTACATTGCAACAGTCAGCCAAATGAAGAATTTAAAAAATGTACAACTGAAGAAGAACGTTGCTTCGCAATTATAAGATTTGCAATTAAAACCCAAATGTAAAAAATCTTTTTCTTCATTTCCGGTCAATCAAAGGAATATCTTAAAACCAATTACATCACTGAATCCATGGTCTGCTTCCCCTAAACCAGATAATTGCAATAAAAAAACAATTATGAACTCTGAATGTATACGTTTTGTTGTGTATGCAACAACCGCTTGACACTTTTTAACTGTTAAAATTCCTGATATCAACGCGATTTCCATTCTGAAAGGGAGGAAAACACGGAATTGTCTCGTCCGGTGCACTATTTCAATCGAAACGCAATTAAGATGTTAATTAATACAAATTAAGTCAAAGTGACCATCGCTGGCGTTCTCATAGTAATTGAAGTATGTGAATCGGTATAAAAAGGGATTTTACCGTGAGTGAACATCAGTAGCTCCTCAGCCTTCACTTGTAGAAGATCCCTTGCAGTCTCCGTAAGCAAACAGTCTCATCCGCAACACATACTAAATCTTTTTTTTTTTCAGGCAATCATGTCTAGATTTTTTGTTGTTTTCGTCACCTGTCTAGGTAAATTCTCGTTACTTTTTGTTGCCTTATCCATCGTTGAAATCTCCGCAGCGGCCGTCACCGCCAAACAACAAAAATTGAGCGTGGTTGCCGCCGAGCCCCAGGCCCAAGCCACCGACATCTCCGGCGTCGAATTCGAAGGCGACTACTCCGGCCACGGGGGCAAGAAGTACTCCTCGGCCGCCGAGCTGACCAGCCTGGCGCACTCCTCGGCCCTCCAAGCTAAAACCGCCGTCCGCAATCAGCAAGCCGCCGGCATCCAGGCCGCCCTGGGGGCCCAGACCGGCTACGCCCGCGCCGCTTTGGAGGCCGCCTCCGCCGCGCAGGTCGCCCTCGTCGCCAAGCAGGTCATCGTCCAGAACCTCCAGCGCCACATCGAAGACGCCGAACACCAACTCCAAGCCGAACAGGCCCAATACCAGCAGACCCTGCAAGCCGCCAACGCCGCCCAAAACGCCGCCCAACAGAGCCAGGGTCAACTGGGCGCCGCCACCGCCGCTCTCGCTGCCGTCCAGCAATCCGTCACGCAGACCGAGCGCGCCGCTTCTGCCGCGACTACTGCTGCCGCCGCGCAGCACCAGATGATCGAAGAGGCCCAACAGAGGTTGGGACGCTTGCACCAGAGGTTGAACGACGCCTTGAGCGGGCTCCAGGAGACGCACGTGTCGGCACAGAGGGCTGCCGCCGCCGCGCAGTTGGCGCAGAGCAATGCCGCTGCCTCCGCCCAACTCGCAGTGGTTAACAGCGCAAGCAATCAGATTGATGAACATGAGGCGGCCGATTACCACCATTGACAATCTTGTATCATGTTCCACTCATTCTGTAAAAACCTACCCATCTTAGTCGACAATAAATCCAATTAAGATAATTTAGCGTTTTGATTGATCGAACGAGGAAGAATGGTGTGGTGAATGGCGACGGAAATTTATGCAGATTAAGCGAGATTTCGATTCGGATCGTTGAGCTCTGATAATGGATTAAACGATTTTATGGCGTGCGTGCTAATTTAGTATGGTTGAGGAGGTAGCAGACCAGAGTGGTCACGGATGCAGATTTTTGCAGGCTTCGGAAATGTGAAGACTTCCGTTTCTGATAATCTTCTAGACAGTATTAAAAAAATTAAATATTACAAAAAAATATGGATAAGTAACAGAGCAAGCAAATGAATACAAATAATTTATTCGCTTATTTAATACAATATAATTTTGCTAAAATAAAGACGTGTTAAACACGGAAGTCTGTCAGGATATTTCATTAGTCTTCGTCTATCCATCAAGAAATATGTACTTCATGTAAATCTATAAACATTACTAGATGAGTTATTTCTATAACGCAAATATTAACACATTAATTTCTTTTTTCTAACACTAATATCTTATACTGTTTCCATGGTGCATTTGAGCTCACACCTTATGTTTCCCATAAAATACGCTTGTCTCTATAAGACACGTCGTCAATAGCAACGTATCTTATAGAGTCATAAAATACGCTCACACACATCATTCAAGTAACATTTTATTCATCATTTTTACAGTAATTATCACAAAAGTGAAAAGTACAATTATTGAATTGGAATTGCCAGATTAGCTTCGTGCCCTTGTTCATAACATCTTCTTCTTTAACTTCTGCTGTTTCATCCAATGCAAGTGCCCGGCCATCGAAAATGGCAATCTTTACATTTTCTTCAAATGATTCTTGCCGTAGTGTAAATTAACTTTTAATGAAGTTCTACACGCTTACCCCATATCAAGAAAAGCCAAAATGACATCTTCCGTTACCTCCGTGATGCTTTCTTTTATTGTTCCGGCCTTGAAACGAAACATACACCTTTTCGTATGCACTTTTAGACTTCATTGGTAACAAATTGTCCCTTTTTTCTTATTTCTTCTAGAACGTTTTGGCACATTTCAACGATGAAAATTGTTTTTTTCCAAATTTGTTGATATTATTACCATAGTACCCACGGCAACCTCCGCATTTTGTGTATTGTGACGCTCCTCGAATAATTTCTGAATTTATTAAAATTTCTGATAAGATGTTAGTGTTAGAAAAAATCTTGAAGACAACGCGTGTTTTATAGTTTAAAAATCTCGATCTATTAAATCCTCGCTCCCTGCGGTCGCTCTGATTTAAACTACGATCTCGATTTTTAAATCGTCTATAAAACCCTTGTTGTCTTAATAGCTATAAGAAATTTTCATCTACAAAAAGGTGTTTTATTCCGTTTCTTCTGCAGGTTTAAATAAATCGTCAACAACCTTCTTCTCTTATAAAGGAGACAGCCGGCTAGATGTAAAATAAAAAAATATATCCGGTAGAAACTTCCATTTATCTTCAAATTTAGACAAACTTCAAACAAAAAAAAAACACCAAATTCTCGCTTCCAATTAAAAATATTACGTACTAAAGTTTTTCAAAAACGATTTAGTTATCCAGAACTGTTTGTATTTTAATTTTTATTCCAACAAATGTATTCCCGTTTATTCGCTTCGTCGATTCCCCTCTTACTAAATATAGAAGTCTGAAATTCCCAATTATCCATTTTACAACTTCAAAGGAAAGTTCCCACGACTCATCTCTCCCATGTAAAAAAAATGTTATTTACGAACCGAGTGTGAGAAGACATTTTTCGCACATGAGGGCATTATTTGAGGCACAAGCGACGAAGGAGCGAGTGTTTCATTTGCGCGAATCGAGGTTTGTACAGAGATAACGTTATCTCTGGTTTGTAGAATATTTTTTGAAACGAATATTAGCATTATTACCCAATAGTTTCCAATTTAGTTAATAGATGGCGCTTGCCCAAGTGTCAATCTTATGCTTGTTTTACACGGTCAAAGAAATTGACGAATAAATTCACAAATTAATTCATGAAACAATTCATGAATAAGTTGAAAATGTGAAAGTGTTTTACACGATCAAAGTTTTGCACACAATAAACTAGGGACTTTTACACCGCCAATGTGTTGCCAACCTTATCCACTAAACTTGTCGGGGTGACAATGTTATGACAATGCTATATTATTATTTAAATTACCTCACCTTTCAATATCAAAACAAATAAACACTATAATATAAACGATGACAATAATACGCCGGTTGCCGAAACGATACTCTCACATGTGACTTGACAGTTTACACACTAAAGTTGGTACAAATTTATAAACCGCAATGTAACTAGAATTCTCCAAAAAATTCACGAAAAATTAGAGCTGGTTCTATTTTGACAATTTATTCATTAATTTATTGTCGTCAATTTATTCACGACAATTTTGTGTATTACACGCAACAATAAATTCAAGGTCACAAAATTCATCAATTTCTTTGACCGTGTAAAACAAGCATAAGGTCACTAAATCAACACATTAGGTGTTAAAGTAGCGCCATTGCATTCCTAGCGCGAGTTTATTGTGGAACAAAGATAATAAATGTAAATGTCGTAAGTGCGACGAGGAAGACATCAGTTTTAAGGGAATTTAGTTTGGCAAAATGACAACAGTATTTTAACGTCAAAAACATTAGGTTATGCGTATATACCACTTTGAATGCTAACATTTTTAAAATTAATTAGAAATCTTAATAAGATGTACCGAATTGCTAATTGCCTGAACCTAAAAAGAAAACTACAATACAGGGTGATTTACGAGGAATAATGAGCCCGATGGAATAGAAAATGCAACCCACAATACATTGGAACAAAAAGCCGGACATCGAAGCGGTAAATGTCCGGGTTTTTCTCCTGATGAATTGCGGGTTGCATTTTCTATTCAATCGGGCTCATTATTCCTCGTAAATCACCTGTATATCAGTTGAAATATGTATCTTAATTTTTGAAGAGTTGTTTGTTAGAATTGCAAGTTTCATCAGCAATTCTTGAGCGTAGTTACACCATTTTGTGAGCATTAAGGAACGGAAGTCTGTAATTACATAGTTTCACTATTCAAAATAATACAAAAATTGCCCAGTCGCCATTCAACCACAAGAAAAATCCGTTCTAAAACAATACGATTTTTGCGAAAATCAAAATCTGTTTGATGTATATAGACTGTTGTCTTCGCATTATATTCTTGGTCCCTAAAACCCATACGTTAATCATGTTAAGACCATAAAAAAAAACATACCATTCCGAACATTACACAATTTAGAACCACGTTTTATTGAACTTGAATAACTCATAACACAACACCTATTACTGACCATAGTAATTTATCTAAAGAAACGTAATTGAATTCAAACGAAAAATATAACGAGAACAGAGAAAAACCAATTGAAACTATTTTTAAAACAAAGAGAATAACGAGATAACTAGTGAATTGGGACTTGAAAAGCAAGATACAATTATTGACAGTTAGTGACACTTAAAAATTTTCAAACGTGACTTTTATTATTATAAAGTCAAATTATTTTCAGAATGCTCAAAAAGGCCAATGCTTTTTGGATGATTTTGAAGCACTAGTGCGCGAAATTTACGTTCGCGGTTAACTGTTGCGTTTGCGAAATGTCATTTTGAAGTTAGTGGGTTCAAAAAGAGTAATTTGAAAACCAACAGCAAGTGATGTTCCACTATGTGGAGAAAATTGTCATTAATCTTTTTCTTTTTAAGATCTTTTATACTTGCTGACCCTTTTGTTATTTTTTTAATAAATCGTCTCATGTTAAAATTTCTTTTGTTATAATCTGTAATTGCACTAAAAACTACTAAACAACTAAACCAAACTAAAATTAAAGGCACTACAGGATTATTCTAAATGATTGTAGTAAGCGTAAAAACTGAATGTAAAATTTATGGTTGCCGCTACATATAAAAAACATCAAAATGATGTGAATAAGAGTACACACCTTTCACACACAGGAGTTGAATTGGGTGCAAAACAACTCAATATTTTTGGATTTAATCGTTATTAAAAAAAAAACTCTCATCACCGCTCTTTTTACCTAAAAAATGACAGTGACAGCGACAAAAATTGACAGTTCACTGAAAGCGGCAAAAATTTCATAACATGGGCATGGCCTGCTTCGACTGCAATCATTTATAATAATAACCCTCTACATAAATTGTTAAATTAAAAAATTATGTACCTACTGCCTAATTATAATTAGTAACAGCAAATCATGTCGTTGACTCTCGATTGCATAATAAACAGCGATTCTCCCAGGAGAACGATCCCAAAGATTGTTATCGAATCCGTTAGGGATTCCCTGATCTAAGATAACTTTTAGGATGTTAGGACTAAAAAAAAATATGCAATACGTTTCGTTTTATTTGAAGAAGCCTGAAACGAAATCACTGATTGTCAGTTAAATTTGCATTGCAAACGTAGCGAATCAATAATTCAACGAATACTTTTCTATTATCACGAAGATTTTTTTAAAATTGTGATACTTTCATAATTTTGAAGGAATGTGGTGAAGTAATTACCCTCTACATTAGGTCTTAAAGAGCGTTAGTATTTGATTTCTCCTCTAATTGTTAAGCATTAATAGTTTACATAATATTATACGTAAAAGAATCTGTTATAATGATGCCAATTGCCACAGCATAACAGTCTAAATCATCTCAAGCATACAAAATTACTCCACATTATTCTTTTAAATTTCAAAGTCTGTTGGATTCAAATCAGGAATTCTCTATGACTAACACGAGTATGATAAAATCCAAGTCTGCATTTATTCGGCACCCTTGATCTCCTACCGTCTAATTACAAATTCATTAATACGAATTCCCCTACCATTCCTAGAACCAGTATATAAACTCTTCAGCGCATTTGTGGCATCAGTGACGAGCAGACCTTACACTAAAAACACATCCTCACCAAGTGGAACAAGTAAGTTGACGAGAATGGAATGCAGTTTGTGATTTGGATAATTTTTAGGTACCATCATGTTCAGGTTCGTCGTTTTTGCATCTTGCTTTGGTGAGTTTTTGTCAAAACTTCCTAATTTCTTACTAACTCTTTTCTGTCAGTTGCCCTCACATCTGCTGGGGTAGTTAAAGAGAGGATCGCAGAGGCGGAACCCGAAACACAAGCCACTCACATCGGTGAGGTTAGTGTAGGTCTCTCCGCTCATGGTTCCTCTAAGACCTACGCCTCCGGAGCCGAATTGACCAGTCTTGCCCACAGCTCGGCTCTTCAAGCCAAAGCGGCCGTCCAAAACCAGAACACTGCAGGAAATCAAGCAGCTTTCGGCGCCACCAGCGGTCTTGCCCAAGCCGCTCTGGGGGTAAGTTAATTCTTGTACGAAGTACACGAAGGAACAAATTGTTGTTATTTAAGGCTGCCGCCACAGCTCAAGCCGCCCTCGTCGGCAAACAAATCATCGTCCAGGGCCTAGAACACGAGCTCCACGAGGCCGAACATCAACTCCAGGCCGAAATCGCACAATACGAACAAACCGAACATGCCGCTCAAAGCGCTCAAGAAGCCGCCCAACAATCCCAGCAACAAGTTAACGCTCTTACTGCCGCTCTTGCCGCTACGCAAGGTGGAGCCCAACACGCTATCACAGCTGCGACTGAAGCTTCCAAAGCTGCAGCGTCCCAACACGCCATGATCCAACAAGCTAAACAGAGAGTTGCCCATTTGAGGGAGGAGTTGCACAATGCCATCGGTGGGTTGCAGGAGACCGAAGTTAGTGCACAGAAGGCCTCTGCTGCTGCGCACATCGCTCAGAGCAACGCCGCAGCTGCTGCCAACGCTGTAGCTACAAGTGCTGCCCAGAGCGAATTCCAAGGACACGAGTTCGGAGGGGCTGAAGGCGGCTACCACCATTAGAAGGAAAGCACGAGGATCATGTGTCACTCATTCGATTGTCAAGTTGACTGTGAAAATCTTTGTAGAGGTTAAGTGATGAATAAAAGATATCAAAAAGATGTTGGACTTTATTGTTAAACTTCTCCATCTTCTTTTTCCGTACTCAGATATTATCCACTTCGTATTCCTTGATGAATGAGAAGAAAAGAAATAATAAAGCGAAAAGTTATAATAATATCCTTTATTAAATTATAATGAAAAATAGTATAAAAAGTTGTCTCTTAACCCTCATAAAAAACCCCTTAGTGAAATTTCCCGGCCCCGTGGTGTCCCCCTTTGGCACTCTGGGCCACAGCATTAGCCGCTGCCGCAGCATTGGCTTGCGCCACGTGGGCAGCAGCCGCAGCTTTCTGAGCCGCTCCCTCAGTGTCTTGCAGATCAGCAACGGCAGCGTCCAACTGTGAGGTCAAATGACCGATCTTCTGTCTGGCATCCGATACCATGGCATGTTGAGAAGCGGCAGCGCTGGCGGCACCGGCCGCAGACTGAGAGGCGTGAGCGGCAGTGGCTTGCGCAGCCGCCAACGCCGCACTCAAAGTGTTAACCTGTTGCTGAGCCTGCTGACTGGCTTCTTGCGCGGCTTGAGCAGCCTGCTGGGCCTGGTTGTACTGTCCGATCTCGGCTTGGAGCTGCTGCTGAGCCGCCTGCACCTGCTGGTGGAGCTCCTGGACGATGATCTGCTTCCCGACCACTGCAGCTTGGGCGGTGGCGGCGGCTCCCTGAGCGGCTTGCGCCAGAGAATTCTTCACACCGAAAGCGGCTTGGTTTCCGGCGGCGTGCTGGTTCTGGGCGGCCGAGTTGGCTTGAAGGGCGGAGGTGTGGGCCAGGCTGGTCAGTTCTGCTCCGGAGGCGTAGCCGTGCTTGTGTCCGGAGTAGCCAAAACCTCCACTTATACCCCCGAAAGAGTGAGAGCCATCAGCGGCGGAATCATCGTGAGAAGGAAAGCAAGATGCGAGAGCGACTGAAAAATATGAGTCATGTCTGGGCGACGTGCTGGATATCTGGGCAACTTACAAGCGCAAACGGTGACGGCGAAGAAGCGGAACATGATGTTCAAGAGAAGCTGCAATTAAAAGATAATTATTTCGTTATAATTTACACGAAACTGTTGCGGCAAGATTCTGACTTACTGTAGGATTTCGGAGGTACTTGCTTGGTTGAGGTCTGGTTGACACTGTCTACACTCCCACGTCTGTCATTATTTATAGTAAAGACTGGGGTCGGTTTAGACCGTTCTACCAGAAAAAAGACTCAATTATACACCATGAACTTATTGTCACGCTTCAATTTTGATCTTGCAGACAAGCTATACGATAGTGACTATTGTACTTTCTTTTTTTTGTCTTCGCGAGATTAATTGGACGGGTTTTATGGTGTTTTACCATTTTTACAATCATCACGTTCGCTAAAAAGACACATAAGTGTTACTAAATTGCAGTCCCGTTCGTTTAGATCGTGACGCCGTGCACTATCAGTACTTTTCTATATTTTTCTTTAAATTTTTTAACGGTACTTTCTCTCATACTGTTCTTGATTGGATGTGGATCGAGCGATTAATTTATTAATAAAAATTCAATGAGAATAATTGTTGTTCGAGCTGTCTAAATTTTATTAGTTTTTATAAAGTTTCTTGTGGTTTTTTACCAAACCAAATTTACTTACGAAATTGTCGCTTACATTAAATTTTTAACAGTAATTAATTTCGATTTAGTTTTTGCACAATTGCATCTCAATTTTTTAGCTAAATCGTTTAACCGGTTTTTATTTTTACATTTTTACACCTAACATATTTTATAAGCATTTTTAGACAAAAAATAATAAGATAAAGAAATGCAAACGTTCCAAATAAAACTGTTAGAATAACGTCCACCAGGTAATATTCGAACCAAGACATATCAGCCGCGGGGCTCCTCAAATGTTTGGCACCTTTGTGCCTTATAACATATTCAATCCACCACACAGTTTTCTCCAAACCAGTCATGGGTTGATCTCTAAACAGATCTTTCAGTTTTTTCACCCTGTTTTGGTACCTGCAAACTAAACTAGTGCAGATGCAATTCTTCCAGATTATCAAACCTGGCCTCACTTTTTATTTTCTGCCACTTCGGTAATGACTTCCTTGAGAGTTTCTTTGGTCATCGTTACGTGATCGATACTTCTGCCGATTCCCATTTGAACCATTTTCATCACATTTAGAGACTGATCTCCAAAAAATGGCATTCCGACAACAGGAACACAGTTAGAGACCGCCTCCTCCATCGACTGTAATCCGCCTTGTGAAACAAAAGCTTTAACGTTTTTGTGCCCCAAAAGATCCTGTTGAGGAAACCATTTCCGCGTCATCACGTTCTCAGGTTGATCCGGCAAATAATCAGTTTCCCATTTCCACAACACATTGTACGGCAATTCGGAGAGAGCTTCGATGATGAGTTTTCTCGTGGCAACAGACAAATTGGCGCTTTTAACGTTAGATCCTAGACTGAAGTAAATCACACCATGAGGACTCACGTCCAAATATTCTTGAAGATCCTGCGTGGCACACAATGCAGTGAGGGTCTTTCAGACATGACACTCACCTGAGGGAGAGATTTTTTAATAGTGATATGCATCTGTCCCATTTCGATAATGTTTGGGACGTTAGCACGGACCGGGTGTAGAATCGAATTGGTGTTTACCAAAACTAGATCAACATTTCTTTCCAAGTCGCCGAGATAGGGGCAATGATCGCCCCAAAATTTTTTAGCTATTTTATCGTACCGAGGCATCAGGAACCAGTAGTATACAATTCGATACCACAAGTTATGGAGCACACTTGACATTTTTTGGTACAGTCCCATTTGTCCCACAATGTTAGCAAAAATGTCGGGACTTAAGACGGGATGAGTCGGATTTCCTACAGCGTCATGCGTTTGTAATAACACTCCCAAAGAAGAAATAGCTACTATCGGTACTCTGAATTTACACCCGAGACTGTAAACCAAGGGATGCAAAGTCTCGACGATAATCAAATCGAATTCGGTGGTGGCAGATTTGAATAGAATCTCTCCCGCTTTGAAATGTTCAATCGTTACTTCCTCGATGAAATCTAAAAGCCACAAAGTCGATTTTGTTACAGAATTGTCTTTGGCCATCAGTTTAGAAATATCGATCCTTCTTATAATGTCATATGTGGAAGTCAAGTCGATTTCAGTCAGATTGGTAAGGCTTGCGTTCTTCAAAGGGTCAGGCGTAAAGACTGTGACTTGATGACCTCTTAAAGACAATTCTCTCCACACGGACTGGTACACCATTTGGTGACTTATGGATGGTATGGGAAATATTCCCAAAATTTTGGCACATTGAACGTAACAAAAGGAAATTGAGATGAGTAACGAAGTTCGCATCTTGATCGACAGTTGTTTCGCGTATTGCCAGTTATTATGCGGCCTAGTCAAGTCTGTAAGCAATTATCAATTAAGAACGGGTACATAGTGTATTTTGTGTTTAAAGAAAGATTCTTATTACACATTAGGTACATGAAAAATGTTTGAAATAAGAATAAACTTTAAAAAATGTTGAAAGGTGAGCATTACTAGGGGGTGACGGTTAAAGTGCAGAATAAAAAAAGTGGTCAAATCGTTAGGGTTTACATAATTTACAAGAGTTTCGTCTTCACGTGTTAAGTCAATCAATAATTTTTTTAATGAAAATGTCGTTAGCGAATGTTGAATTCAGATAGGCAACCAACAATGCATATTGGCGCATGCGCACTGCCAACCCCCGTCTCGTTAGGGACATAAACGTCAAATTCGTAACCAAACGGCTTCATGTGAGTAGTTTTAGTGGTGTTGCTTTTCAAAGAAAAAGAAATGGTCGTGATGGAGGGTTCGCTCAGCAAATGGACGAACGTGATGAAGGGTTGGCAGTACAGGTGGTTCGTCTTGGATGACAACTCCGGCCTCTTAACGTATTACACCGTGAGTACGCCGCAACCTGTCATTTTTTCCCGAAAACATAACCACGAAAAGCGCTTGGCATTTACGGTGATCGTTTGTAAACAAGCCCGGTGGGTGTAACTTTGGAGGACCAATTTACCGAATTGGTCATCCGTTTGCGGCCATCTCGCCCAATAAAATACACATTAATAAGAACGCGAACAGCTGCGTCACCCAAATTTGCTTCTAGTGTTGATAATTTAATTCGAGTTGGTCTGCGCCCGTTCGAGTGTTCTCCGGGCGATACTCACCACCCCTTGGAGAGGGTGAAACGCGGGGCTACGTGCGGCGGTAATTAAGTCAACTAGGCCGGAAACAGTACTGCGGGAATAAACGACGATTTGGACCTATTTAACGACCCGTTCAAAAAGCGATGCAATCAATCCAGCATTGTCACGGTTGGCTGTCACATGTCACAAATGTCATTCAAAACAACTGACATGTTGTGATAAAATGAACGTATCTTGGTTGTTTTTTCAATGTTTTTTACGTAGACAACGTTTTTGTGATAGTACCTTAGGCATCAATTTTTCTAGGACAGTGGAACTTTTCCAACGATGCCGTTTGCATTTTCTCTTGTTCAAATATGTACAAATGTCACTTTAAATCAAGTCGGCTTGTTTTGAGTTCACCGATATCTAGATTCCGAGATATCTTTTTTTATTGTTGATAGGGAAGATCCACAATGACGCTTCAAACAGTTGTGATAGACCAACACTGTTATCTAATCTCGACGTTACCATCTAGGAATCAAATATATGTATTTCAATTTATGTACAACGAAGTAAGTGCAAAAGGCTACGATAATTTGATGGATAAATAAGATTTACAAAATTAATAATAAGAGTTTTGTGATTTATTTCACAAGTTCATTTTTACAAAATATCGACGTGATCATTTTGTTGTTAAGTGAGAATAATAAACAGGAGATAATGGCGATACGAGCACAGAAATAAACTCAATCACAACAGTCTGTAGAGTCATCAGTTCTTTTTCTTTTTGTCGTCGTAATTCTGCTGGTAGAACTGCCAAAACATGTAAAAGACGAGCAAGACGTTGGGGACGTAGATCAACAAGAACTGTTTGGGCACGTGACAGTCCGGATGCAAAGACTGCAAGGCATGAGCAAGGATGATGCAGAACTGCACCATCTGAAAGGTGGTCAACTTAGGCTTCCAACTGGCCACTCTGCGTTGCCATTCTTCACCCAAACTGGCCAACAGATAGTACGTGTACATAAAAACGTGCACGATGCAGTTGACGAAGATCGGAAACGTCGCCATGCCTCCTCCTATGTATTTGACACCCAGCCAAGCAAGGAACAAGGTGGAACAGTGATGGTAGACGTGCAGATTCGTCACTTGATTGTATTTCTTTCGCAAGATGAAAAGGACGGTTTCGAGGAGTTCGATTCCTTTGAGTAGATAACAGCAGTAACACCAGTTCAGCATGCTGAGAGCTTCTGGATTGTCCGAGTAGTCGACCGGTTGACAACTCCACGAGTACGTCGTTGTCCATCCGGATGTCAGCACCTTGAGAAAATATCGAGATTGTGGAAAGAAGGCGACGAGAGGTGATAACTCACCCCGTACGTGATGACACTACAAGACACGATCTGGAAGATGTTGTAGTAATACAGGACCGACTTTAACGAGTAAGGTTTTCGATTTTTCATGTAGGAGGGTAGTAGGGCGTAAATACTGAACAAGTAGATCCCGATGATGGAGAGTAACGTGGCAGGACTGGAGACACCGATCCAGTCCTTGACCCGAGGATCTAAAAGGGATATTCTTATCTTTAATCGAGGATTATGCGTTAGACTGGCTTACCCTCCATCTCGTTTAAGTAATAGTCGTATTTTCGTATCAAGAAACTGGCCATTTTCACTTCACGGTCAATGAAATATTAAACTTGTTTAACTTTCGGTTTTTATATTTATCACGTTGTTTGTGCCCAGCAAATTGTGCTTTTGTTTGTTAATTTCTTTACCGATACAGTGCTAATGTTCACTGTTAAGCGGCAATGATTATCGTAAAGAAACGACCTTTACGTCAATCTATTTTACATAACCGAATTTATAATTTTCAATTGAAATAAATCGGCTTATTGTACAATGGATGTCAAAGTTGAGGATCAAGTGAATTTAGTGTAATTGTATAAAATAGAAATATTAATGGGAATTAAAAAAAAATATTTTTTAGCTTTAAACGGAAATCGCTTCCAATTGAAAGCGAAAAGAATGTAGAATGAAAGCGAAATCCATTGTTCCATTTTCAATCCAATTTTACAAAATCTTTTTGCATTTTATTTTACTCAAACGTTTGTACTAATAACTTAAATTTCGGTGGGGTCCATTAGAACCACGCAGTAAAGCTGTACTTGTTGCAAATGACAATGGAAATGACACAAAATCTCGACAATTCTACATATTCTCGTGTTCAACAGGTGGAACGTATTCGGACATTCGAGAAAACGAGTATAAAGGAGTACATATTTCCATTATGTAGAAGCGACCGGAACGTTCAAGGGTACACGCGGTCCACGGGTGTTTTCTTTCCAGTCTTATTAATACATCTGTGCGCTGTGCCCTCTTACTGCTTAATGAGTTAAAAATGTTGCTGGAAAAATACTAAACACTTTATGTTATTACAAAAAAAAAGATGAAGAAGTTGTTCAAGTGCCAAAAGATGAAGTATGTTTCTGTCAGTGATCATACATATCAAAAAATTAACAAGTTGGTTTTCTATTTAAGTCGAATGAAACGATTCAAAACATAAATACATTGAAGAGCCAACAAGGTACAGTTGATTGCAAAAAAATCGAGTACATCAGATTTTCTCTAGTTTAATTCATTCTTCTTGTTGTCAGTTTTGATGTTACCCAGACAAGCAAAATGTCAAAACTTTTCATTTCTTACGTCAGACATAATGACATTTCTTGTGTCAGACATAACCTATTTAAAAAATCATGCCATTATGTCATAAAAGCCTGATTTACATGTGAACTCGATTTTCGATTTTTTTGCAGCCGACTGTACATTCGTCAAAAGGCAGTGCAATTTGGTGGTAGTTTTTTTTCTTAGATTAGAAATAATGTGTTTTTAGAACATAAATAAAAGTCGCGGTCGACAATTCGTTGTGTGGAGTTTTGACATCTCGTAGTACTGACGTACTCATCAAGGGCAAGACTTGATAAGATTGTAACATTTTAAACTTTGAATCGTACATATTTTTTCATATTTTAGTTCCATTAAAATTCATGTATTTTTTAATTTTGACTGCGGACAGTGTAAACTGTCAGTTTATCTAAGAAATGTTATCAGTAGAAATTTATATTTGAGATATTTTTTGTGAATATCTACCATATGTCATTCAAATATTGAATAACGGAAATTTTTATTATTAAGGAAACAGTAATTACGCCCACGTCAAATGTCAGTTTGAATGCAAAATCACAGTTGCACTTATTTGAAACAGTTCTTTTTTTTTCAACTTTCCTTAAGTGTACTGCATAACAATTTCAGTAAAAAATGTTTTCTTCACAAAAAAAGAAACAAAATTTTTTATTCGTAAATAATTTTCCACAACTTTGCACATTAACATATCCATTCCAGCCAATAAACCGTGGCACGTAAGCCTCGAAAAACCGTAGCAGTCGTTTCGCATTTAACGACCAATAAATAAAACTATTCATGCCGATCGTCAAAAAATGTCGAGCCATTTCTTAAAATAAAAAGTCAGGTGACCCCGATAAAAATATTTTCCCCCAGTCGAAAGAGAAAATGATGCGAGGCGCCCGCCGAGGGTGCGTCCGTCTGAAAGGAGCCGTCATCGGAATCGACGACGAAGACGACAGCACCTTCACCATCACCGTGGACCACAAGACGTTCCATTTTCAGGCTCGCGACGCCGAAGAACGCGAAAAGTGGGTGCGCGCCCTGGAAGACACCATCTTTAGGCACGGGAATCGCGTAAGTTGCGTAAAACAAGCGATACAGAGGGGTTTACGGGAGACGAATTGCAGACTTTATGGGATAATCATCGGCCTCCACCCACCATCAAAGATTTCGACAACAAAGTGTCAGAGGCGGACGCCTACCTGCAGCTGATGATCGATCAGACTAAAGTAAGTGGCGTTCGTTTTAAACGCTCAGGATCAATAAAACAAGGCTGTTGTAGAATCTCGAGGAGAGGATCAAGACCATGGTCGACAGCGACGAGAAAGCCAAGTGCCAAGTGATCCTGGAGCATGCCAACGTAAGTAGTTGAACGAGTTAACCCAAGAAGGGTTGAAGCGGTGATGCTGAGACATTATCCATCCCTGCTCGTTAATTATCGCACAATTCGATTTTCAGGTGATGCTCGATAATATTAAACATTCAATAGTACTCCTCCAGATAGCTAAGGTATTTTGTTTTATTTTGCGTAAAAATCCAGTGTTGAGTGTGTTTGTTCCAGAACACGGCACACCCCATCAATGGCATCTACCAAATGAGACCGGGCCCTTCACAAAACATATCCCCAACCATAGCAGGTATTTTATTTATTTATTTTTTGTTCCCATTTTGGCAAGAGATGACTTTTATTATGACTGTTCCAGAAGCGAGCGACGTCACAGGAACCGTCGTCCAACAAGGCATAGAGCTGGGTTCAGAATGTGTCGAGAATTCAAGGAGGCACAGTCGAACTATGGGTGAGTGCGTCAACTCTTTAACACCACAATTTAGCGTTAATTGGTAATTGGTGTTTTTACGCGTCGCATAAACGTTTTAATTAATCTAATCGTCAAATTGGGTTAATTCATCGCCTCGAGGTTAGCTGCGTTAGTATTTTTTGATGATTTCGAGTTTTATTAATAATTAAGAAAGGACAATGTCACAGCTTGTCTCGTTCTTCAGAGTATTTTCTTTTGCAGAACTGGTGCACGGTGGTACTCCAACCAGTCTGGTGGTGCCACCCATGTCCTACTCCAGTTCCGAAGGTGAGGAAGACTTCTACGACGCCAACGACTCCCCATTCACACCTGGAAGCCAGCAACCGACACCCACGTGAGTCTAATAAAAAAAATCCATAAACTGGGGGTCTAGTAATGTCGCTGAAAAATCACGAACATATTTTCAAGGTTGTAATAAGCGGAAATTAAAATTGATGGTGGCGTCCCTGCGTCGTGCAGTAAACTTTTAATGGCGTCGACGTGAACCGTCAAAAGGAGGCGATAATGGGGGATGTTTTTAATTATTAAGTTTCCCTTTGACGTCATTCGATCGAGAGAAAAAACGGACAGGGACGATGAGGAAAATCGTGTTAGCCGAGGTTGGGATTTAAATGTAAATCAGGTTTCACGAAGAATTCGGAATTAATTGGGGCGCATGACGGATCGCGGTAATCCTCAGGCTGGGGGGAATAGTGCCGAGGAAGACGGGAAAGGTTCTCCTTTAAGGCGGGAGGTCCATTAGGTAAGCGACGAACCGAGAAACGGGTCCGACTTTATGGAATCTCGAAGAAGGCTTCTTTCTATTAAGCTGGACGTGGTTTAGTTTTCGTGATTGTTTCGGTCTTCCGAAAAAACTCCGTTGAGGATAAATATGTAATCTTATTTGTTCGAGGGTTGATTTCGTGAAGATAAGAATTAATAAAAATCGAGAAAAACTGGTTCGTGGCTCATTTCATATTCGCATTTAAGCGGCAGCGCAACGTTCGTAAAAACCGTCTCTCGCACCTTAATTTCTGCGACATGACAACGAAGACGCGCAATGGCCGATTAAAAATCGCAAAGATGCGATAAGACGGCGGAGCAACTTTATAAAAGAAGGGCGGAGAGTTGCGGAAATTCAACTGCTCATTAATTTCCCCTACCTCGACAGCGATTTTCGCGTGTCTGGAATGAATGAAAGGGACAAAATCGAATTCGTTGCTCGTTTTGATCACGCCAAGGTTTAAGGTCGGGATTTCGCACAGTTGCGTTGGAACAACGTTAAGTGCGTCAAAATAAAATTTGTCCTCGAAGGAAATTTTGTGAGTTGTTCTGGTGCACCCGGAAAATTTTCCTCCTTCGTCCGGATTGTTTTGTCGCATCTTCGGGCGCTGCGTCAAAATGGTGACGGACGGCAAAGCATTTTCGGTTCGAGGTTCTTACGAGATTTTTTCCGATCGAATGCGCAATCGAAATGATCAGTTTTTGGGTTTGAAAAACTCGCCACAGAGTGTCTCCCTCCCGTGTATTATTATTATCATTCCGTTTTTATGCTATTTTTATTTCGATTGGGATTTTTTTGCGGCACGACCTTGGATTAGGCGCGCCGCCGCGGCGCCGACGTGCCACTCCGGTCGCCTCTAACCCCCAAAATCCCTCTCGGCTCGCTTCGTTCGCAATAATCGCCAAACACCACCTCACATGTGATCCACGTATAATCCCCGTGCTGTATTATTCCGTCGACAATAATAACGATGCAGAAATCCGTGCCCTTTAACCGCTGATCGATGCGGCCGTTCTATTGATTTTCGTCCAAGACTGAGGTCGCACAGCGATGTTTGTGGTTTTTCCCTGAACGTACCAAAAATAAACACGACACTCCGGAGCCTTATTATTGTTAAAGATCGCACAACGAAAAAAAAATTTTTTAGCGAGTGTACAACACACCAAGGCGCAACACCAAAAACTATGATTAGGCTTTTGAATAGCAGATTGAATTTCAGACGTAGGAGGTAAAGATGTGTATTTTTTGACGTTTGACACTTTTTTTGGTGACGTTCACAGACAGGTGGGTTATTTGATGAATGTTTGATCTTGCAGTAGTTTGAGATCTTTTGATGAGGAGGCGCAAACGGTGCTACCGATTGGTAATAAACAGCCGGCCTCGCTACCTCCCAACGTCAGGACGCCGTCCGTGAGGCAAGACAGTTTGTTGTCATCGGGGGTTGGCAACCTCGATTACGATGGTGAGATCGCCTCGATGGTTTTATTTTCGTAACTGGTCCCATCCGTAGCCTTGTACGAGGACGACGACGAGTTCGACGTGGAGATCGAGAGCCACGGCTCGGTCATTCGTCACCTCCTCTCGCAGGTGAAGATCGGAATGGACCTCACGAAAGTCGTCCTTCCAACGTTCATCCTCGAGAGGCGCTCTTTGCTGGAAATGTACGCGGACTATTTCGCCCATCCGGACCTCTTCCTCAAGTAAAACTCGTCCCAAATGGTTGTCTTTTACGTCCAACCTCGACGATTTTACAGGATAGCCGATTTGAAGGATCCTAGAGATAGGATGGTTCAGGTGGTCAAGTGGTACCTGTCGTCGTATCACGCCGGTCGGAAGAGTGCGGTGGCCAAGAAACCGTACAATCCCATCTTGGGCGAAATATTCAGGTGCCACTGGGACTTCCCCGAAAGCAAGGAAGAAGAGAGTCCCGTGCCGGAGGGTCCGGTTCCTTGGTGCAACAAGAATCAACTCACGTTCATCGCCGAACAGGTGTCGCACCATCCTCCCAGTGAGTAAAGAGAAACGAAAAGGTTTCCGGTGGAATAAGCGAGTGCAGACGGAAATAAATGACGAAAAAATAATTTTTCAGTTTCGGCGTTTTACGCGGAGCACTACAACAAGCGGATCAGCTTCAACGCCCACGTCTACACCAAGTCCAAGTTCTTGGGGCTGTCCGTGTGCGTCTACAACATTGGGCAGGGTATAGTGTCGGTGTTGGACCACGACGAAGAGTACATAGTCACATTCCCGAACGGTTACGGCCGTTCGATTCTAACAGTTCCTTGGATCGAACTAGGGGGCACAGTCACGATCACGTGCCACAAAACCGGATATTCCAGCAACATAGAGTTTCTGACGAAGCCGTTTTACGGCAACAAGAAGCACAAGGTGAACGCGGAAGTTTTCGGGCCCGACGACAAGAAGCCGTTCTTGTCGATCAGCGGCGAATGGAACGGAGTGATGGAGGCGAAGTGGCCCGACAAGGTAGGACCACCACGCCTCGAATTGTCGATTGTTGTTTTCAGGATCAGTTGCAGGACGCCGAACTGTTCATCGACGTGAACGCGCTGCACACAATCAAGAAACAGGTGAAGCCCATCAGCCAGCAGGAAGCGAACGAGTCGCGACGACTCTGGAAGGAGGTGACCGCAGGCCTCAAATTTAACGACATCGACAAGGCGACGTCGGCGAAGCAAACGCTCGAACAAAAGCAGAGAGACGAAGCGAAGGAGAGGAAAGAAGCCGGACTCGAGTGGCGAACGAAGGTGATGGGGAAACAGATGAAGGGGAGTCGTAAAGTGACGTGAGGGTTTTTTTCAGTTGTTCCTCAAATGTCAAGAGGACGGATGGATGTACATGAAGCCGCTCAAACAGAGGCTACTCCAAACATCGAACACTTGAATACGAAACGCCGGTCTTATGAATGATTACTACTAATGTGCTTTTCCGAACTGTTCTATGAACTTTCTTGTCTGAATAATTATTTTTTCAGGATTATTATAGTGAACTGTGATATATTATCATGAAAAGTGTACGTATTGTAAAATTTTTAGTATTATACAGCTGCCGGACAGCGTTTATTTTCGTGACGAATCAATGTATATAAGTTTAAGTATTCATTTTTTATTTAAATTTGATGTATATATTCGGTTGTATTAAGTTGATTTCGACTTTTGTACGCGAACAATTTTATTTTAGTCGGATCTTTTTTTCTATATTTTATATGTGACTCGCCTGCGAAAGGTAACTGGTAGTACAATCAGATCAAATTTGTATGTGACTTACTTCCAAGTTGAACTCCTTTAAATAAATGATATACACATATCATCCTATGATAATTGCTGGTGTAATTCTCTTATCTCGCCCTTGATGCTGAACGACTGGACTTCGGGCAAGGGTGGCACTCCCTGGCGGCAGCTAGACGAACCGAATCTTGGGCGGTAAACGTGCATGAACATAACCTCACTTCGTCAAATGTTTAATAAAGATGTCCGCGTCACCCACCGTTTCCGCGAGCAAAGATGAGCTTCTCGGCGCCAAGAGCGACACCTCTTTTAAAAATGTGAGTTACCGGAGTTGCTGAACACTTATGGACGGTCGATTTGTAGGACGTAATAAAAGAAGCTCTCAGATCTTACTTCACCAACACCAAGACAAAAATTTCGGATGACGCTGTCGAACTGATGACTGAACTGACGAAGGTTTTAGTTGTCGAGAGTTCAGTCAGGGCGGCCAAACAGGCTTCACTCCAAAACAAAAACGTCGTCACGCTCGACCACATGGAGAGCGTCCTGCCGCAACTAGTAAAGGCAATTTCAAAACGCCCAACGAAAATAATATTAATTTTATTTGTTTCAGATGTTAGACTTTCCATAAATATACTTTTTAGAACAAGTCCATATCATTTGAACAATTAATATCCAGAAAATCATCGTCGTAGCTTTCATATTTCCTCCTGTTGTCAAACGAGTCCATCCCGTTGACCCCATCCATGCCGTCACCGCTGTTCTCGTGACCGTCGGTTTCCGGCGTTGGCGGCGGGTTGATTACGTCCCTTTCGTCAGTCTCTTTTCTTACGCGGTTATTTTCTTTAGCTAGTAATTCGGCCCTGGTTAGTAGATCTGGTAGGAGTTGTTTATTTTTGGAAGCTGCGATTTCATCTTTTAGTTTTTTCAATTTTTTTTTCTGCTTATTCTTTATCATGGTTTTTGTTTTCTCTTTCTCGTCTTGAAAAATTCTGTTTCTTTGCTCAAGGGTGATGTCGTAATCGTGTCTGACCAGAAACAAGAAGACCCCGCCTGGAGTTCGGCGTCGTGTTTGGTTCTAAATTTAGTGTTTTTTGTAAAGTTTAAGTTGGCAACACCTCATTCACTTACCATAACAAGCATGCCGCCTTCCTCCTCGATTCTTTTAGTTTCTTTGAATATAAGAATCGTCTTTTCCACACCCAAAGTACTAATAACGCGTACTAAAACAAAAAATGCCAATATTATATATCTCACGTCGTGCAAAATACCCACAGATCAATTCTTCCTTTTCTTCAAACAGTTTGTTAGCAACGTCTCTCGCAATCTCTTCTGGACTGTCTGATGAAGTAACACTGAGGTCAAGAATTTTTCTTGTACTGCCTTTAACTTTTTCTTCACTTTTAGCTCTTCCCACAGACTTAACATTAGGATTCCTTCTGTCATCTCTTGTTCTCTTGTTGTTTGTCTTGTCAACATGAATAAATGGCGAGTAACTTTCTACATCACGTGACCTATCCTTAATGGTAACATCACAGCTATTTAACGTTTCAGCAAGCACATCTTCCTGAACCCTTGTACTCCATATATCATACTTTTTACGTCTGATTTGTTGAAGTTGTGGCTTCAGTTTAATCTTGGGCTTCTTACTTTTCTTCCTGTTACAATCAGAGTCGCTGTCGGAGTCGCTCGACTGCAATTCGGTTTCGCTCTCGGATTCAGGAGCAACGACGGGAAAACGGGGATTTGGTTGAGTTCCTGAATAGTCAGCGGGTCTTTCCAAGGGTGTGTAAGTGTCGGAATCCTCGGACAACTGCAACATTCACAATGCACACTCTGTTACGCCATAAAAAGTTGCGTACTTCGCCCTCTTCCAACACGATCTCGTCTTGCTCCATTTTAAGCGAATCAAATTTACAAATTCGTTGCGTTAACGAATTAAACTGTCATTTTCGCGAAATTGACGTTATTGACGTGCAGGGCTGCCACATTACGTAAAATTCCCCATTATCTAACCTCCAAAATAATAAAAATAACAGTTCAAAGTTGCGTTTTCCGCTTTGTCACGCCGTAATCGTACTTTGGAACGATGCCAGAAAGTCAGATTGAGTTTGCGGTGCAAATGACATGCAACTCCTGCGTTGAAGCGGTGAGAAAATCTCTCAAAGGAGATCCACACATCAAAACCGTTGATATCGATCTAGAGAAGGGTTCGGTGGTCGTAAGCACGACCCTTCCGACTCTCCGAGTGCAAGAAAAGATCGAAACCACCGGCCGCAAGGTCGTGGTGAAAGGACATGCGGGCAGTTCATCAGGTGTTGCCGTTTTAGATACCGGCAATACAAACATTCAAGGGGTGGTCAGATTCGTCCAAGTGGCGCCGAATTCGTGCGTAATCGATGGTACGATCGATGGGTTGAAACCCGGTGATGTTCACCAGTTGACGATACACGAATGCGGTGACCTTTCCCAAGGTATTTCAATTTTCAACTGTATGATGTGGTAAACCTGTTAATTACTGGGTTTACAGGGTGTGACAGCGTCGGAGATGTTTTTCACCCGACCAACAGCGGCGATTGCCGCCCCTGTGGAGATCTGGGGCCGATTGAAGTGGCAAATGATGGCCGCGCTTCATTCAGAAGAGAAGATCACGTTTTGAAACTGACTGACATAATAGGAAGGTCACTCGTGGTCAATGCAGAAGGGAAAAGGGTGGTTTGCGGGGTGATAGCGAGATCGGCAGGATTGTTCCAGAATCCCAAAACTATATGCGCTTGCGATGGTGTGACGATTTGGGACGAGAAGGTTCCGCCAAAGGCTGTTCTGTAAATTGGTACTAATTGTTAATAAATTTCACCTGTTCAGGTCGTTGTTCTTGATTGCGCACCTTAATCTTAATTATTCCCAAGTTTAACACCTCTACCAGCAGAAAAAACAAATTGCTGGTGGAAGATAACAATACAAACACCAAAAAAACTATAAAAATGGTCACGAAAATACGTGAGCATCAGTCTGAAAATGATTGTGTTGTGTTTTATTGTACTTTGTGAGGCTTGGAGAGGTACCGGTTATGTTACCGAAGCCCTCCACGACCAGATGACCGAATCCGAATTGGCTTATTACTTTCAAACCGACGATAGAAGCGCCGTACCCGAGTATGAAGTGGTGTATTTACCGGAAATGACACTATCTTCAGAAGCTGATACTTTCGACTATACATTCGACGCTTTTGAAAAGTAACTACTTGCCAAGCATTTTATTCCATATCAATGTTAACAATTTTCAGACCGATCAATTTAAAACTGCAAAGGAACGACCGTTTAGCACCGAATTTGAAAACGTACATCACTGAAGACGATTTCCAGACGATTCTTCCAAATTCACCGAAAAGTTGTCATTTCATTCATCGAGACGATTCAGCAATAGCTGCTATAAGTTCTTGCCAACCCAAATCGGTGGTAGGTATTTACTTTCAATTTTCGATCCAAAATCCTTTAAAACTTTTTTTACATAGCAAGGTGTAATACTTCTGGACGATTCGACGCTGGAAATACACCCTTTAACAGAACGACTTCAAACTCTAATGAGAGAACCTCTGCTAGAGAGTGTCGACGACATTTCAACTCCGCACATCGTCAAACGCGCTAATTTTATTTCCCTCGAAGACGACAGTTTTCCGATAGCTGGACACGTCTTGCCTCAACTGAGAGAAGCCGCCAGTCACAGACCTGCAGGAGCTTTGACCGTGGAAATTGCGATGTTTTTCGACGAAGCAGCTTTCAAGATTTTTGCCCCCTTTTTGAGCAACGACGACCATAAACTGCAAGATATGTTATTGGCCTACATGAACGGGGTACTTTGATTTATTAACACAACAAACAAACGCAAGTATTTTACAAAACTCGATAAAAATGCTTGCAGGTACAAGCTCTTTATCACCATCCTAGTCTTGGCTCGAGCATAGAACTGGTACTAGTACGTTTGGACATAATGAAAAATCAACCGTCCAAAATGCCGCATCATAACGGTGAAAGGTCCAGGCTTTTGGATTCTTTTTGCGCCTACCAAAGCAGTCTTAATATCCGAGACGACGAAAATCCTGACCATTGGGACATGGCGGTATACATTTCCGGGTACTAGATTTTACTTCATCACTTTTATTCTGATTTATCAAGTAACTCTAAAACAGTCTAGATTTCTACGCTTACGAAAACGGGAGAAAAAGCGGAGTCACCATGGGCTTAGCCACAGTTGGTGGAGTATGTCTGGACAAGTACAATTGTTTAATAGCCGAGTTAGGCACCACCAATGTTTTCGGTAAGCCCTACCCTAGCGCAGGCTTCACTAGCGTCTACATCTTAGCCCATGAAATTGGCCACAAGTATGTCGACTCTGCATTTACGTTTTTAATTGTTTTAACAACTGCTCTGTAGTCTCGGCATGCACCACGACAGTGTGGGCAACAGTTGTCCTAAAGAAGGCTACGTGATGTCTCCATCCAGGGGCACAAACGGGGAAACCCAGTGGTCGCACTGCAGCGCTGAAGTCGTAGCAAAGCTCGGATGGGCCAAGTGTTTGCAAGACTCTGCCAGGCCTCAGAAAAATCTGGATCATTCACGTTTTCTAGACAGCCCCGGTCAGATATACACCGCTAAGAGGCAATGTGAGATACTGTTGAGAGACAAAGATGCGGTCATGTCGCCCAATCAACAGTTGTCGACGATTTGTTATAACCTCCAGTGCAAAACTCCACACCGGAGCGGGTATTATTTCGCAGGTCCGGCTCTGGACGGCACCAAATGCGGCAACAAAAAGGTGTATTTTGACGTACAAACAACAGTAGATGTTTTTATTTTATTTTATAGTATTGTTACGGAGGTGATTGCGTCAAAAAGTCACCCCCTAAACCGGTCAAAATCGTGCCAGGGGGTTGGGGTCCCTGGAAAGAAACTGCTTGCACCTCGGGTTGCATCGAGAAATCGCGTGGTTTCCAGACGAAGAAGCGACAGTGTAATAATCCCACTCCGGTTAACACGGATCAAGGGTGCGAAGGACAAAGTATCGAATTCGGTATCTGCAGAGACGAAAAAGTATTTCTTTTTGTATTTTTGATTACGTAAATTTAACAACGTGTTTAACAGATTTGCAAAAGCAAGAGAGTAAGTGCTGTGGATTTTGCGTCTCAGAAGTGTGAAGAATTCTCGAAATTGCTTCCAGAGCTGGATCCGAATAGTGGTGGATTGCAGGCTCCACACGAAGAGGGTAATCGTAATACTTAAATACCTAGTATATTGTACAACTACATAGTTATGAAAGTCATACTTTTTTTCATAAATTCGATTAACGAGGACGGAGCTCGAGTTAATCAAGCAAATGAGTGAAAACAAGAGACTTTCATAACGTGTTATACACGACATTTTTTTTGCATATTGTTGTAAGTTGAGAAATTTGGCCTAAAAGGATTTATGCAAAAAAAAACAGAAATGCATAGTACTTTCATTACGATATTTCGTTAAAAAAAGCGCTACTTTCATTACGATTACGTTAAAAAAAGTCGACTTTCATAATCAATATGCAAAAAATAAAATGAAACCACTAGTTTACACCTATGTTTTAGCGCGTGTTTGGATGGGATGCGCCATTTTTTGTCGTAGGGCGGATTCCGGGGGCTATTACACCCCCAGAGTAGAACTGAACGATTTGGGAGTTTCTCCCTATTTTCCTGATGGGACTTGGTGTCACCGCGAGAAAAATCTTAACTACTATTGTCTTCACCATCACTGCCTGCCGGAGGTAATTTCAAATTTAGCTGCAGTTTACCGACAGCCAAACTGTACGACACTCTTTTTCAGAATTTCCAATTCTCAAAAGTTGACGTTCTGGACGGCTTTGGTGAAGACATTCCCTTCTCGCAAAACGCCCGACCTTTGTCGGTAATTCCTCCGGAAATCAAGTCCTACTTCTCTCTGAACCCCGATGGCAAACCCATGAAGACGGTGCTCAAGCCCCACGAAACTAAAAATCCTAGAGACGAAGACTGGGAAACAGACGACTTCATCATAATTCCCGACCTGAAGGAACGCTACAATTAGTCCAACATTTTCATTTCAATAAACCTTTGCACTTAAACTATGTAGAGTTGGTTGCCTATACGTCATCGTCTAGGGTTTTTCTAGAGGTTGTCCCCACTGCTTTTATATTTGAACAAGTTCCACTTGTCAATAACTTATCTGTCAGTTTCTAGTCGTCGTTAGAGGTGTGTGTAGTAAACCGCTGCGTGTTTTTGTGCTATTCGAAAGAAAATATATCGTTGAGATTGAATTAGCTCAGGTAAGTGTGTCGATTTGGCGTGTTGCGTACATTTCGACGATTCTTGTGCGTTGTCACCACCGCGACTGGCGAGACAAGGGGCTGTCAGCTGACCAATCAATAACTAACATAATTTAAACAAATTGCACTGAAATCGCTGCGTTTTGGTTCAATCGACGACACCACCGATCTACGTTTTCAAATGTAACAACACCATTAACCTTTGGATCGTTATCAAAAGCCGGCGAGAGTGCGAGACAAAGGATTGTTAAATGAGTCACTTGACCAGCAGTGGCCGTTAACGATTTTTTATTTTGCAGTGGTGTTCCTATGCAGAATCGATTACTCACTCAGACGGACGGGGTCATCTATTTGTTATTACATATGCGAAAAGTGGGCATCACCACCCAACGGCCTTGTACTTGGTGAAAACCTCCACACGTTTTGAAAAATTGCCAAATTGTCGTTCGGCCTATATTTCAGCCAAATTGTTCGGTCTTGTCACGAGCGCAATGCTATCGAGCTGGGGGACAAAGAATGCGTCAGCAGGGGGCTCGATTTGCACGAGAAACGCGGAAAAACATTGACGGAAGGTTGTTTACCTTTGACGATAAATTAACCATAAATAACACTCCAGTGGTGCCATCGTGTGCCCCCATCTGATGCCAATTATCTTTGTTTTATTTGTAGCGAATCTGAATTTGCGTCATCGATCCGGAGATTGTTTCTTATCGAAACGAGAAAGTCAAAGTCGACGTTTGCAGTAATGCAACACTAATTGTGTTGTTTCCAGATGTTAGGGACTGTTGGGTTAAATGCGTGGAAAGTGCAAAATTAATTGTAATTCTAGCGGTGAACTGGAATGTACAAGATGATCACGCTCGGAGCGGTAGAAAGAGAATTGACCCAGAAGTGAGGAATTAGGAATCCGTTAAATTAACTTGTAAATTGGAAGGCAAATTGCTTAATTTCTTCGTGCGATTTAAGATACCGTGTATTGGATGCAAAAATGAAGCAAATTGATTTATTTTGTTTTGAGGAGTTTCTCTAGATAATGTTTATTAAAAATAGAAAAAGATATGACGGTATTTTGATCAGCTATCTCAAACAAATCTTTGTTGGAATGAATTTAATTTGCAGTTGTTCGATCAGGAGAAATTCCAATTGAAATCCAGTAAGACTTTCTGTCGCAAAAAAGTCATTATTGTTCGAGGGAAGTGTTTATTTGTTTGGTGTACGGCTGTCGATTACATAATTGAGTGTTGTGTAATAAATACAGAGTCTTGAGCAATAAAATAGTAAATTAAGAAATCACCGTACTGACGGAGGTTTAGCGAGGTGGATTTTATTTGTCTCTTCTCGATTTCCCACCGAAAAAAGTGAAAATCCAAACCTGCGAACCTTGAACTTGACCGGACACTCCGACTTTGCCCTCAACGTAACGCGACCTCGTCGAAATCTGCAAAAAGCCGCAGCACACCAAGAATCCATAGAAATACTAGAAAAACGCTCGGTCATCCAAACGATTTGGCTTTTTCCGCGTGCGTGTCGCCGCCACCGCCTCCTTCCTTGTTGCCAAGTCGCCCGCCTCGCACCGTTTCCTCTACTGTTGGCCCTTCCGAAACGTCATTATTGGCAGCGCTCCCTCGAAAAACCAATTCACGTTTCCGGCCGCGGCCGTTCCAAAAAAGTTGCGACCAGGTTTCGGAAACGAAAATCGCAGCTCGTCCAGCAGACGCGATTTTCGGCCAAGGTCGCGTGCGCGACTCTCGGCGGTTAGATAATTCCGGGGGCGGCGAGTGAAGCGTGTCGGTTTGAAAATGCGACGGACCGGATCGGAGGCGGCCTCGATTTTTCTCTCTCTCGCTGGAGTGAAAGTATACCGAATGGTTTTCGTTACGTAATTTTATTAGCAGATTTGTGCATCGGCAGGACGTTATTTTCGTTAGGTGGGAAGGTCAAAGTTGCCGTTACTCACTTGACACGCGCCGAATCCCGAACGGAAGAATAGGTAACACGCGCTTTTCTTTTTATTTTAAACTTGTTGGTTTGTTTTTGCATCGGCGTTATTTGATATCGGAGAGCTTATTGCTTATTATAGATGTTGTACATCATAATATTGAGGACAGTCATCAAGGGGGAATTTGTGTTTTTGAGGTTCGGTGCCAGCACAGATTTTTTACTGTTTTTAGAGCGATTTAATGATGTTGGACGTTTTCCGCATTTTTTTCCTTGAATATGTCAACTGTTTCAAATTGCAAATTCTCGAAAGCGATAATTTGGCAACCAAAAATATTTATTACGTGTCCCAACTGACAGATTGGGCAATACTTGTACGTATAAAGAAACTGTAACTGGCGCACCAGATTCGACTTCACAGAAGAATTGCTTTGATTTCAATTAATATTAATGATAAATGAGGAAACGTCATTGCGAACATATTTTTATTTAGTTTCAAAATACGTACGTTGCACATTATGTAAATTGGATGATAAAAAAACAAATTTTAATAACAAGTAGTTAACAGCAGAAATTGTTGTCAAAACACATGTTGGTGTAATAAATGTTAATGTAAATATTAATGTAAGGGTTTATTTTTAGTTAAAGAAAATAATAAAATATGGTTATTTTCAAAATTATATTTATTATAAATTTAACAAATTTAGTGTACATATTTATAGTTCGCGGTTACATGGTAGTTTTTATCTTATTTGTGCTATCACAAAGTAACGAAAGCTGATTGTGAGGTTTTTTTGATTCTAATCGAACACGACCATATTAGGAGTTTTTTAAACAAATGTTTCCCTAGATAGAATAAAAAGACTAATTATTATCGTCGTTCAACTCAAGCATTTAATTTGCATTAGTTTGTGCATTCATTGCATTAAGTGCGAAAGAGAAAATACTAATTATCATCTCGCAAATTTAATTAATTTATGAATGTCAGATCTTAGGTGGAACTTTCTGTAACGATAAAAAGATGTGCCTGAAAGCATCAACAGCACCTGAGGTATTACTATGTAATACAATTATGATTTGTTCAATTTATTATCCATAGCAATTTAGAGCTTTTTGGATGCTCTAGGTTTTGTACGGAGAAAGTAAAAGAAAACATTTAAAATAAATTGTTTCTGTCAGCTGAATGGTATTTGGATCAGATGCCCGAAACAGGTGGCCGTCATCAACGTAGGCGTAAATATTCGCGGATTGGAAATGACTAACGAAAACTAAAAAGAGCGGGACATTGTATTCAACCCTGACGAACTCCAGACCATGTCAAACGTAAACCGGATTTTCTATTTTTTGCATTGACTATAGAAAAAGAAATTTGGAAGATCATCGTGGTCCGAGGGGTTGTAGCTTTCCATTTGTCACATCCAAGAAAAAGAAATGTGATGATTTATTAATCACGTATTTTTTTCTCATTTTATTACATCAACTGTAATGCTAGTGTCGTTGAAACCTTTACTTAACAAATAAAAATGAAAAACGACGCTCATCGGTGGCCAATGAATGCTGTTTTTATTCTTTCTGAATTATTTTGCGTCCCTCAATTTTTATTTGAATTTACAACGAGGTTGCTTGTATGAAAGTCAGTTAATTAAATACCTAATATGATTTATTACTGTTTCTGAAATGTAGAGAGTTGCCGCTCAGATAATACGAATTTACTTTTGCATTAATGTTAAGCCAAGGGAAAACTGAAATTGTTTGAACATGCTCGTGTATTTTAATGAAGTATAAACAAATACAGTTTCAATAAAAGTGTTTGTTTTTTTTTGTACCTTGACACGTCAATTAACTGGGGAGCGTAAAAGCAAAACTGTTGTACGATCGAGAATTTGTTAAAAATAAATTAAAATCCACGTGGAGTAATATGACACAAATTAAAGTTGTTTTCACAAGCGATATAAATAAAAATAAGCGTTTCAATCCGGCATGTTTGTCGGGTGACAATTGAACGTAAACAAAACAATGTATAGTAGTAGAAATTCGCCAAGGCCACTCGCCCAAAAACAAACGCAACAGACACCCCGATTTTCCCGCACGAGCGCCTCTCCTGGCGCCGACGCGACCTCGCCCAATTCATTTCCCGAAGGAATTTGTTGCATTTGGCAGCAAAGAGCACAACATCCTCAACGTTTGATACGAATCAATCGGGTCAGCCGCGATCGCGCCACATCCAAGTAAGAGGAAAACTGTGACGCAGCGCATCGTACGATAAGGTATCCCCATGCTCCTATTGGGTGCGAAGAATGACACCAGAGAACACGTGTCCCCCCATTGACTATGTTTACGGGAGGTGTGTCCGCGCTTCGCAAAACAAACAGGCTCAAGGACCGAAAACAAAAGCTGCGGCGCGTGGACACACTTAAATTTCGAGAATTACGTATTTTTTGTGACGGATAAAAATAAATTTAATCGAGATGATAAGAGGTGCGCGCGTTAACTACGATCTGCGTAAATCTGACTTTTTAGAATAGGTACTTGATGTTTGTCGAGTTTAAATGCGTCTCGATCGGCACGTGGAGCTTGTTAATGTTGACGATAAAAAAGGCGGTAATTGGCGTTTGCCTCAGGTTTTATTAAGTGGGAATTAAGCAACAGGCTCGACAAGTAAACACCTAATTTGATAAAGATTCAAAGGATGTCGTGGAAGTCATTTTTTTATTACCTATTTCTCATCTGCAATATTTTTTGGCTCGGTTTTGTTGTTTTTGTCAAGTGTCAATAACACGTGGAGTGAGAAATGTCAAGGCGAGAAGTGTTTTCACATTTTCTTTTTTGAAATTGCATCAAGTCGATCGAATTCCAGTGGCGTAGTAGTAGCTTTGCACAAAGGGCGGACCATGTTTAGACATCTCTTCACCCTCAAAATATGTCACGTTTAGTAAAGACAATGACAGTAACGTAAACAACATCACATTTTGTTCAAAATTGAGTAAGAGAAAACATGAATAGTAAAGAAACAACAGAAATATATTTCTAAATTATTTTTCAAATATTTCTGGTCAATTGAGCGATAGTTCCTCACTAGTATTGGAACTAGTTTTCTACTATATACCTAGTATCGTCGAAAGAGGAATCTTAATAAAAAGCCAACGCAACACTGAATTACACAAAATGCGTAAAGTATGAAATGCGTGATTTCTTTGTTGGTTGTTTACATTTTTGTCTGTGTTTGACATATTTCCGTTGTCACAACCAGAGGAACGGAAGTTGACATACATATTTGAGACAGAGGGTGCAGCTGATTCCACACTGACTGTTCTTATCGCAATTTGAAGTAAAATAATAAAGAAGCTTCTGTTTTTTTGTGTAGCGGGCAGAAAAAAAACTTTTACGATCAAGCGATAAATACAAAATCGACGTAACTGCCGTATCGTATCTTTGCGATATGTAGTTATGATAAGAGAAATAAAAATAATACAGCGGCCGAACTATTTTGAAAGCAAAACATTATTCGATCGGTGAAGTTAGGCAACATCGGATGCGGTCAACATTTGGATGGGTGGCCGGCGAAGAAGTTGTGTGTCCCGTTGTAACTTTTCAATTTGAGCTTCGTCATTTCTGATCTGGAATGAACTTGGAAACATTTTACCCACCCTTAGAGTAAATTCAAGAGCGTTGCCACGTGCCGCGTCCACTTCCAAAAGGACGTAAGTCTATTTTTTTAAAATCAGCTGTCAGTGTCAAAACTTTGTAAAAGACCAGACTGTGTTACCCTAAAACCTGTACTTTCCGACCAACTGTATAACAATTCCCCCCACGTTAAATTGAGGTTATGTCTGTCAGTCTGTCTAACGTAAGTGAAATGTCGAACGTAGTCAGTGTTAAAGGTTTCAATGAAATGTAGGTTTTTTCACGATCGGGAGTAGAAATCAACTTTCCGGATGTCAACATCGTGACAGAAGTAGAGCATTTTCTCCCTAGGGAGCAAATATTTGCAAATACTTGCTCCCTAGGGAGTTTTCATTTTTTTGACAGTTGTGACAAAAATCTAATGGGAGTTTTCATTTTTTTTGACTGTTGTGACAAAAATCTAATTGTGTTGTCAAGGCAACTACTAATTCCATTAAATTCATCGAAAGATGACAACACATTTGTCATCATTTTTTTATTCTTAAAATTTGAGATTTTTGTGCTGTTTCTACTCCCTACCGTGAAAAAAATAGTGTATATACTTCTGGAGAGAATGCTCATTTTTCCCTCGGTGCTTTGTAGCCCTCGGGCTTCGCCCTCTGGCTACAAACTGCATCTTAGGAAAAATCATGCATTTCTCTCCCTCAATATATAATATACTATTATGTGGGTACATACTTGTATTTAAAGAGTATTTTGTAGAGCATGTACTTTCGTTGGTACATTGAAGTGGACTTTGGAAAACAACGATTTTTTGTAATGAAACACAGTTGCAGTTGAAACAATGAAGAATACATTAATTTTTTCGGGGTTGAATACATTTTGTCGTTTTAAAGCCATCACATATGATTGCAGACGTCCTATTATCTATTTTAGAAAAGTATTTACGGAAATAAATGAGAATTTAGAAAATAGGTATTTAATACGATACATTGAATATGTTTGAACCTTTCTCACAAATCGCCTTTTTACTCAATTCAGGGTTGTTACGTTTCAACTCTTCGCAGTACCGAATCAAGGCCATTTTTTCAATCTCTGTGTACTACGAAGGCACCTTTTCAAATTTTGTGCGTTAATTTTTCAACGCAAACGCAAATGACAGTTATGCGCAATGACAGCGCCGATGACCTTGCACGGCTCGACGTTGCCAACCTATATTGTGCAATGCACTTTCGATTGCTCATACCAACTTGACAACACTTTGACAGCTGATTTAAAAAAAAGGACTGTAATTGTGTTGTGGTGTCGGTGGATCTTTGATGCGTGAACTAATTATCTAATGAAATACATAATAATAAATTAAATAAAATGTCACATAATGCCTTTATTTTACTCATTTGTAAATGAAGGATAAAATTAATGAGCAGCGACTTGTACTTTGTTCGTTTCGTTAATGTGTTAATCGCGGCTGTTCACTCACGGTAACCAAGCCGATAATGTCGCTAATTTGCACAATTTTTCCATTTTTTCTAAGTCAAGGAAACTACCACACCACGTTCGAAGGAATTTTATCGATTTTGCAATGATTCGCGTTCGTTGTGAATGTCATTCTAGTGACGTCACAAAGGTTTTGTAAACATTGCACCGATATCGGCTCGCAACTTATCCTCACGGTGTTTTAAAAGTGCGAAAATACATAATAAATACGTTTGAAGTTGACGCATTATCCACATTTAACCCCGACCTTGTGAAATCTGAAAATAAACAATAAATAAAATCGTCCCACAAATATTTATTATTAAAAGCAAGCTATCTCTGCTTCAATTATTATCTGCCGGTGCCGAGTCGTTACGTAAAAGCACATGTCGAGATCGTTTTGAGCGTTTTACCGATCACGATGCGACCCAAATGGCGTTCGTTTTTTGTTCTGAATTTGCGGAAGTGTCATTGACAGTTGGCTGTTGAGACGACTTCGTTTACAATGCGACCGATATCAGGAAGCGGTCGCGTTATCGACGAGACAAAAGATTTGTGGATGGGACTTTGTTCGAGCACTTTTACCTCGGGCCGAACGACCGAAGGGCACCTTGCGTGATCGTTTAAACTCTCATTGTTGTTAAATCGATACCGCACAGGGATCCTCGCGATGCACGAGACTTTCTCTCGACCGGGTCGATTACGAAAGAAAGTCGATTGCATCGTCGCGAATGCGTCACGTCATTTTATCTCTTGTGATCGGAACGTTTTTGTTTTAGATTTTGTGACAGCGCAGGACGCGCGCGCCAGGATAACAACAGCTCGTATAAAAATACGACCGTTTTGTTTTCGCGCTCATTGTATTATTCGAAGTTGTCAAGTGTGGTCGAGAGTCGCAAAAATATCAAGATGTATTCTATGAACTACATTGGACGCTTCATCAGCAACTTCAAAGACTTCTACAACGAGATCAACACGGCCACGCTGACCGGAGCCATCGACGTCATCGTGGTCCAGCAGAAGGACGGCACTTACAACTGTTCGCCCTTTCATGTCCGATTCGGCAAGCTGGGGGTGCTCAGGAGCAGAGAGAAGGTGGTGGATATCGAGATCAACGGCGAGCCCCAGGACATCCACATGAAGCTGGGCGAGAGCGGTGAGGCCTTCTTCGTGGAGGAGCTCGAGGACGACGAGAACGAGATCCCCGAACACCTGGCCACCTCGCCGATTCCCGTGTCGCAATTCGAGAACATCTTCACGTCGCAGGGCCGCCGACGCAGCTGCGGCGAGCGTCCCAACTTCGAGAACGAGGTGAACGATTACACAAGGCGGCGCAACACTGCCGACAACGAGAACAAGAAGGACCGCGAGCGGGAGTTCCTCCAGCGCCAATTCGGATTGGGGAACCTCGGAATCGGCGAGAACTCGGCCGAGGAGATGACCCGGTCGGTGCACAGCACCACGAAGGAGAGCGTCGAGGACCTGAGCAGGGACAACGACATCTCGGACACCATCTTCAAGATGGACAGCCTCGATATGGAGCCGATCCGGTCGGAGTGCGCCGCCCCCAAAATCGAAGACGTCAGTCCGGGAAAGGATGATCACAGCGGCGAGAGCAGGAGCAGCAAGAAGAAGCGACGGAAAACCAAAAAGAAAAACGCGCCGAGGAAGTCGTCCAGCGTCAATCAGATCTCGGTCGAGCCGGAGAAGAACGACTCGGTGACGACGGATCCCAGCTCCATCGAGAGCAACTCGTCCGAGCCGGAGCTGAAAGAGTTGCAGAATCAAGACGCGGGGACGAACAACAATCGCAAGATCATCGATCCGGACTTCCATTTCTTCAGCGACACCGAGTTGACGTCGAACGTGGTGGACTCGAGGACGGACTCTCCGATCCAAGTCGAGGCCGTCCAGTCGGACTCGGAATTCGAGGTCAAGAATCGCAAAGGTAGTCGCAGTGTCGGCGAGGTTCCCCGGGTCTTCAAACTGCGTGTTTCAGGGGAGAGCAAGGACAACGGACAGAGTTGGGAATGGGGCGGCTTCCCGATCGTCTCCCAGGCCAGCTCGCCCATCAGCGAACAGGCCAACTCCAAGAGCGACCAGTTCGCCATCAGCAACGTCTTCTCCTTCATGAAGAAGTCGCACGCCAAGAACGACGGCATCTACTTGTCGGAGATCAGCAGCGCCAGCCCCGAAGTCGCAGCACTCTATTTCACCAAGACCAAAAACAAGACAGGTTAGCGATGTTCGCTTCCGTAGCGTAGCGCACGCTTTTTTTCCTTTAGTTACGTATTAAGTGTCAATGTCGTGTAAAAATTTAGATGCCGACATGGATTGTGAATCAGGAAATGGTCCGTCGCTGGCTCAGAGTCCTAACAGCGCGGAGGGTTGCAAATCGATCGATTCCGATTTCGACGAGCACATCAAAGGGTGAGTTCGCTTGTCACGTCACGCCGGTAGTCCTCGAGTTATTCTGTTTTCTTTGTCGGCAGAGGGCGCAACGAAGTGGCCATGTCTCTTTGCGGGTGGGATCCGGAGCCGGAGAGCGGCCGTTTCGAAGAACACATAGTCACCTTCAGCGACTTCTGCAACAATCCGATGCTGCTGGAAGATCCCAACCTGGTGGTGAGCGTCCGGGGGAAGTACTACAACTGGAAGGTCGCCGCCCCCATCATTTCGAGCATCTTGGTATTCAACAGACCCCTGCTCCAGGTGATTTTTCCACGACGCGTGGTCCGAGTGTTGGTGTTAAATGTGTGATTTTACAGTCGTCGATAGACCAGCTGTGCAGCCTCCACATGCCCAGCGCTCACTCTCAGGACAAAGACTCGAAACAAGAGCCGAAGACGTCGTGGTGGCACTGGAGGAGGCCGAAGACGTCCAGGGAGACGACGCCGGCGACGGAAGCCAAAACCGTCGTCGAGGCCAAGGATACCGCCATAGATATGGGCGACGAGCAGATAATCTCGTCAGAAATCTCAGGTAAAAATTATTCGCCGGAGGAAACCGCGACAGGGTAATGATACGTTGTCGGTGTTGGCAGTGGTGCAAAAAATCCCCATGCGTACCGAAACGGAGAGCAAGGAGTGCTCCATCGACATACCCAAGACGTGTCAGCTGCCGGAGAAGTGCAAGAAGACCCTGCGTCTGAGCTCGAAGCAGATCGTAAGCGGTGGTGGTCAGTGCGGAAGAGGGGAGACTAATTTGGGGGTGTTGCAGGCGTTGTTGAACCTCCGCGACGGCATGAACGAGGTGGTGTTCAGCGTGACGACGGCGTACCAAGGCACCACCAGGTGCACCTGCCACCTGTACAAGTGGCGGTCGGACGACAAGATCGTCATCTCGGACATCGACGGTACCATCACGCGGTCCGACGTGCTGGGTCACATCTTGCCCATCGTGGGCAAAGACTGGGCCCAATCCGGCGTGGCCCAGCTCTTCAACAAGATCAAGGACAACGGTTACAAGCTGCTCTATCTGAGCGCTAGGGCGATCGGTCAGGCGAGGATAACGAGGGAGTACCTCAAGTCGATCAAGCAGGGCAACTTGACCATGCCCGACGGCCCGATCCTGCTCAATCCGACGTCGCTGATCACGGCATTCCATCGTGAGGTGATCGAGAAGAAGCCGGAACAGTTCAAGATTTCGTGCATGAGCGACATCAAAGCTCTCTTCCCGCCAGACTCGAATCCGTTCTACGCGGGCTACGGGAACAGGATCAACGTAAGTGCGCCAAAACGACGTATAATCTTGTCAAAAATAAATTACTCCCTATGATCTAGGGATATTCATTACTAGGTTGCCATAAATTTGGTTAGGTTGGAGGCTGTGTAGTTTCTGGTGACAAACAAAAGATATCGTAACCGTAAGGCAGCGAATTCCTTGTAACAGTTGTTTCTCGCTAAGTGATGGATGTTTTTTGTTGCACAATCAATTTTGGTTTCTGGCTGCATATTTAATTGAAGCGTTTTTTCGCGAGTTCGCGTTGATCTATCGGTAAGTCGGTTACTGTAACCACCTCGTTTTTGCGTGCAACGGTATTTGAGGGGAAATGATCATGACGTCATAAATTACGTCATACTAGTAACCTGTGTTAGGGATTTGAGTAACCTTGGTCGCAACGTGGGTAAGTGAAGTTGATTGAGGTTATGCTCTAAGTGAACTGAAGTGAACGATTGTTGTGACGAATTTTGTGGTGTCCTTTGAAAATGTCTGAGAGCATCGAGTTGGTTGAAATTTCCTTAAATAATAAGGGAGAAGATATAATACTTAATGGGGATTTAAACACAGCAAATATTCTTCTGAATGGTACTGTTGTAGGTATTTTAATGTTTGACTTTAAAAAGCATATCTTTCATAGATCCCGCTCAAGCTCAACAATATTTACAAAATATATTAAAAATTCAATCTCAAGATACAGAAGCATCAGTCTCACCTTCATGTTCTACATCTGATTCTTGTTCCACCAGCTTTAGAAACGATAATGATGTATCAGAGAAGTGCAATATATGGTGTTCAAAACGCCCAAATGCAACTGACCAGGAAGCTACACTTCTGTTTCTAAACCTTCGAGACAAATATGCAACAGATTTTGATGATAAAAAACATATAAAAAGTCAGTTGTGGAAAAAAATTGCAAAAGAAATGGCAGATAGCGGCTTCAACGTTGGGGAAGGTAAAGAGGCTGTTGAAAAATTAAGGCAAAAGTTTGCCAACCTGCAAAAACAATATTTAAAACACATTCAACATGTAAAACAAACAGGAGAAGAAAAAAGAGAAGCACCTCCATTTTTCAATGAAATGCACGGCATTTTAGGCCATAAAGATAAATCCAATCCTAAAAATCTTCAAGATACGTTAGAGGTAACAAATGACAATACTGAAGAAAGTGAAAATGAAGAAGTAAACCTTGAGATTGTTGACAAAAATGTTAGGATTAAAAATAGGTTTTCAACGCACAAGACTGTTAGACCAGCTAGTACTAATAACCTAATAAACCTGTTAAAACAACAACATGCTGAAGATAAAGAACAAAGACAGAAACAGTTTTCATCATTTGAAAATATACTACTGAAGCAAACGGAACAAAGAGAACGTTTATTAGACCAATTTGAACGTTTAATAAAACAAAAAAGAAAGAGGACCTCTTCGTCAGATTCAGAGTAAAGTTAAAAGTAAAAGTTTTGTTTGTTTTTTGTTTTTAAGATTTTTAACAGAATAACATTTTCATTTATTATTGTTGAGAGTTTATAATTTGGTTAAATATATTTTTGTCAGTAAAATATTCTATTGATTAGTTTGCCAAATTCATTGCTATATTGTTCCTTTTTTCATTTCCTAGTCGAAATTCTTCTCTGTTATTGTTGACATATTCTTCTTCATTCAACATGTCTTCATATATGTCATACTGCCACTCATCGTTATTTAAATAACAGAAATTATGGAGCACACATGCTACTGTACTGATTTCAATCGCCTTACTGACAGAATATGTATTGATATACTGCAGTCGTGCCCATCTCCCTTTCAAAATGCCAAAAGTATTTTCAATACAAACTCTGTCTCCGCTTAGACAAAAATTATGATGTTTTTTCCTTCTAATCAAATTATTTCTCCGCGAATAAGGAGTGATTAACCAGGATCTTAGTGGAAATGCGCTCTCCTATTAAGTGGTATTCTTCCATTGGGAAATATTTGTGCTTCCCAAATTGTTCTATATGTTGCACCAACGATGAATTTGAAAAAACTCTGGAGTCATGCACAGAACCTGGGTATCCAACAAAAACATAGGTGAAAATTTTATTCGCAGTACAAATACCCATACAGTTGATGGAATGACTTTGGTATCTATTTACGTAACTATCGTGCTGATTAGCAGGTACTTTTATTTTGATGTGTGTGCCATCAACGGCCCCTACAACGTTGGGGTAATTTGTAAAACCATTACAAATAACTTGGTATTCATCTTGTGTTTTGGGCCAAAATATATACTTTCCCTTTAATTGTAACAGTACGTAAAGAAAGGCATTGACTAAGTGCATTACTGTTGAAGGAACTAAATTAAAACGATCAGCAATAGATAACAGAGTATCTTGTTTGGACATGTACCAGAGAAATGCAAGTAAACCTTTTTCTGGCGGAATAACATGATTTCCTCCCCTATACCTCTTCTGTATGAGTCGTGTCTGATCGTTTAAAATTATAATATGTAATAACTTATAAAAGGTTGCTTTCTGCATTCTAAACAATTCAAAAAAATGAGTTTCATTATAAGTATTGAACCATATGTTATAATTCACATGTTGTCTTATATGCGTTTCCCTAATTCTTTTTAGTAATTTTCTTTTCTTAAAAAGAGTTTCATGCATTTTCAAAATGATTATTTCAGTATCGTTCGAAAAAAACGAATCCATTAACACAAAGAATAAGTCCATATTTGTGGCGTCTGCTGTCATATCACTGCACATAGAGTTGGAAATACACAGAACTCATAGAAGTGAAAAACTGAATAACTGGAAATTGTTAAACTTTTTAATTAATATTTTATAACAAATAACTTAGGGGAATAACACTATAAAATAACCGCTGCGTTTTCGCGTAAACTGTGTTACTCAAAAAGTGAGTAAAAGTGGGGGGAAACCGTTTCTAACCGAATACTGTTACACGGTTATTCGCGAAAAAACGCTTTTGGATTTAATCTGTCAATTCATAATAGTAACCAACCTTAAGCATTCAAAATTACTTTTGAAAATTCTAGTTGCACAACATGAAAAACGTAATTTCCCTAAAAGATCGAATTCTAGGGAGTAATTTATTTTTGACACGAGAGCAGAGAGAAGTTGTCTCTGACGAGAGTAACAGAATTGTTGGATAAACGTGCGCGTTTCAGGACGTGTGGGCCTACAGAGCGGTCAACATTCCCATCGTCAGGATATTCACGATCAACCCCCAAGGACAACTCAAACACGAACTGACCCGGACCTTCCAATCGACGTGAGTATCTCGATTTTTATTTGGTACTAAAAACGGGTCGCTTCTATTTTTTAGTTTAGTTTTAGTAGTATGGCGTATTTAAGTTGGTGTTTTGTTAATTTTTTACAGTTACACGGGCCAGTCGCTGGTCGTCAATGACGTATTTCCTCCTCTATTACATAAGCTCAAAGACAATGACAGTAGTAGTGACGAAATCGAGTCAGACTTGAGCGATTAGTAGACGGTCACATTTGTATTTTATCGGACAATTTCGCCTCTCTCACATCTCACGCCATTGTACTAACAGTGAATAACGCTTCGTCCATCATCTCGATCACCTCATGGGGTTTACGCGGACGAACGATAAAATACAAATCGCGCTAAAGTATTTTTGTAATGTTATTGTCTGCACGTCGGCTTCGATTGTGGCGGCACAATGGTAAGCTCAAAAGAGAATATCTGTGTGTGTGTGTGTGCGTGCGCTTTGCAAAAGTTGTGTCGTGCCTCCACCGTAGGATACGTTCTCATGTCTAATTCTCTCTTGCAGATACGCAAACATGACGGACTACGTCGATCAGCTGTTTCCTCCTCTGATCGAGGCGGCCAACGAATATTCGCAGTTCGTGTACTGGCGCGATCCCCTTCCCCTAGTCGAAGAACTACCGGAAGTCGTCTAATCGCAACCCTCTCTGCATTTATCGGTTCAGTATTTATCGTCGTCTGCTTTCGATGTTCTCATTACCGGACGCAGCTTTTAGAGGAAATCAACTAGATGTCACTGTTGTAAATTATAATAATAACGATATTGTGATATACTGATTACCAATTTATTATAAGTTAGGCTTAATACTCCACGTGTTATACCATTTGCTTATTGTTCGTTTAGTACTGAAGAAACGTGATTCACACCTGCGATAATGTGATATTTTAATTTTTAAGGGACACATTTTTCTGTTGTTTTTTTTTAAGTTATTGCAATAAATTTCTACATGTGTATATTTTTAATTTGTTCACCACTGTTGGTATATAATTAGATATTTTAAAGCATAAATAAATCGATTAATTAAGCGATGTTGATGTAAGCAATGCGACACCTCTCTCGTAGAAACTGTGCGGATCCTGCCCCGGTGCTATGTTCAAGTCGACGGTGTAGAGCAATTCGGTTCTGGTGGAATTCAGGTAGATCGGCAAGGATAGCTTGCTCGTTGCGACCTTCTCGTCACCCGACACCCTGATCCAGCGCAGCAGGGTGATCGGCAGCTCCATCATGATGCTGGAAGTCAAGAGCAACTGATTGTTGCGGCACTGGGCCCCTTGTAACTTGATCCCTGCAACAAAGACACGTCATCATTTCGTTCGTTTTGCTCGAGACCGAACCGTACCTGTTACTGCGAAACAATCGTGAGGTACCGACGCTTGATCGTTGGAATCCGTAATGGTGACCTCCAGGTAGAGTTCTTCCAGAGACCAGCTGTTGGCCTGGGCCACGCATTGTCTGGTGGCCGTGATGTAAGCTTCGGGGTTCAACAGGCCGCCCAACCACACGGGAAAACTCTGAAAGACGGCGACAATTCGTACGGTTTCCTGCTGCTCGCTTTTAACTTACTTGTAGTTCCTTGGCGCCGGCCGTCGACACCAGTTTCGACACTTGCTGCAGTTGCTTGACCCTCTGGCTGAAGTCGGTGATCCACTGGATGACGGTGCAACCTCTGGGGACGGTGTACCGGCGCCAGTTCCCGGGTAAAATACCCCGAACTAGCTCCCCGAGCATGCTTCGGTGGTAATTGGTCTGCTTCTTTTCTCCTTGGCAGATGAGCACCACGTCTTTGAGGTCGTGGATGACGTCTTGCAGCAGCTTCGCTCCCGAGTTCACCTCTCTCTCGAAGTACCTGTAGAGCGGATCTTTGATGTTCTCGACCGTACGTTTCAAGATTTGCAGCGAAGTCGGCAACAATTGCAACCAAGTGATCGCCGAGTTGTGCAACGTCTTCATCCAGGAGGGTCTGCCGTCGATTTGCGCGGGATCCGTCGGCGAGTTCTCGTCGACGGTGGAGTAGGCCAGTTCGTCGTCGTCTTCGAGCTGTTGCATCTTCAGCAGCTTGCTGACCAGATCCGTCCCTCTGGTGGTCAGCAGCACCTTCTCCGCGTTGTTCGGCAAGCCCAACCACGCCGGCGTTTGTCTGTCGGCCAGACTCTCGATCCACTTCAGGAAATGGTCCCTCCTGGTGCCGTCGGGCATCGTGATGTGCCTGTTTCCGTTGGGACCGTTATCGATGTTGGCCACCAGAGCGAAATCGCTCTCGAAGCTCTTCGGCGTGAACAACTTGGTCAAGAACGAGTGCAAGAGTCTCTGGTCGAAGTCGTTGTCGATCTTGCCCCCGTAGATTGACTGGGACAGCAAGGTGACGAGAGCGTCCCACGGGACCTTTTCCGGGGGTAAATTTGTTCTCCCCATCGCCGTCGTCTCGATCCAGGTGTCCAAGGTGTCGCAGGCGACCCTCAGATCCGACTCGTTGAACTCGTAGTACTTGGCCCAGCCGAGGGGGGCGTACCGCAACCTCTCTTGGACTATCGCGTGGAACCACGCCAGCAAGAAGTACAACCTGGCCCTCTCGTTGGGCGGCTTCATCATCCTGCTCGCCGGGACGGTGCTGAAGGTCCGCAACAGGTTCGCTCTGATGCCCGGCGGCGGCTCGAACACGAATATTCGCCCGGCCCTGAGCAGGTTGACCGGCAGCTTCGGATTGATCTCCATCGTCAGGAAGAGCCTGAAATTGGCGTGCGGCTGCAACGAGTGCAGCTTCTTCTCCAGCTGCACCAGCCACTGCGGCGCCAGGTGCACGTTCTTCAACATGACCCACCTTCCGGTCTTGCACGCCATGTTGATCGCTCGATCCGCTTGGTTGAATCCTTCCGCCGAACCGATCGCTATGCTCGAGATCTGCTTGTTGAGCTCCGCGGCGAGGTCGTCCACGCGACTCGACGCGTCGAAACCGGGAACCGAGCACAGCAAGGCGGGCACGTTCGAGCGGATCTCCTTTTCGACGCACTCGGCCAGATCCAGCTCTTTCTCGGCGTTCGGCATGAAGTTGTCGCCCAAGACCGCCGCCACGAAGAGTTGGGCGGCGGCGATGACGCGGTCCGGCCGGAACACCTGGATCACCAGCAGCTGGTACATGGACGTGCCGATCGGACTCAGCTGGCGCTCTTCCAGCCACAGTCTGGGCACGCACTGTTCGGGCGAGCTCTGCTGGAGCCACGCGCCGAACTCCGGCATCTCCTCGATCTTCTCGGAGAGCTTCTTGAAGGCGGGGAGTCGCGTCGACAGTCTCATCATCGCTTCTTGCTGCTCGCTGTTGAGGCCGTCGATCGACAGACTGGTCGACCTGTTGAAGACGCCCTCTTTGCCGCGCAAGAAGAAGCTGAACTCTTGATCTAGATTCGGTTCGCTGGGGACTCCCTTCAGGTGGATACGACAGAGGAGTATGGCGAAGGTGAGTCGGTCGTTGTGCAACATTCCGCGGGCGACTCGCTCGTAGCACACCGAGAAGAGATCGGTGGTGATGATGTTGAGTCGGGCCTGGTAGTCGGAGATGTTGTCCAGGTGAGGGTTGCTCATCAGGACGCTGCTGAACATGTCCAAGAACATCTGGAGGGAGTACTGGTACAAGAAGTGGACCTGGTTCAAGCTGTCCATGGTGAAGTAAGTGTTGCTGCAGGCCTGCGACAACGGCAAGTACTGCTGCGACACGGTCTCTATCTCCGAGATCACCTTGTCGGTCTCTTCCACCTTCTGGCCGATCTCGGCGGCTTCCTGTTTCAGCGTTTCGAGAGTCGTGATCACGCTGTCGTCGTCCAAAATCTTGCCTTTGGCGTCGTTCAACGCCTGAAGCAGAGACTTCTCCAACTGTCTCAGTCTCAGGTGGAACTCCCCTTGCAATTTCAGCAAGTCGGATCGCTTGGCGTCGATGTCGGGTCTCTCAGCTTTGAGCACCTGGTTCAGGCACTGACTCTGGAGCGAGCTTCGGGTCACCGTGAAATTAACAAAAGTGACCCTGGAACATATGTCCGGAGGAAATTCGACGGTCGGGTCGCGAGTCGACAAGAAAATCACGAACGACGGCGACAAATCGATGTCTTGGTCGCCCAGAGTAATGAGGACGCGTCCTCCGGTTCGTCTCAGTTCTCGATTGAGCACCGGATTCAAGATCGGGTCGTAGTTCTCGACGTCTTGGACCAGGAGCGGATTGCCGAATCGCAGAGCCGACTCCAGATTCTTCCTGAACGAATCATCCAAGAAACTGGTCTTGGTGATCTTCTTGTCTTTGAATTCGTTCATGATGTACTCGGTGGCCTGTCCCGAGGGGTCGATGATCAGGGGGTACCGGTTGAACCTCTTCAGCATGATCGCGTTCTCCGTGCACAGATCGTCCGACGGTAAAGCGTTGGCTTGCCACCTCAGACGCTCGTCTGGATTCGACAAGTACTCGGTTCTGGCGATGTCGGGTCTGTACTGTATCGCGGCCAGCGTCAGATGTTGGCACCAGGTGCTGAACAGATTCTGTCTGTAGTGCTGGTCGAAGTAACCGCCGTAAGCTATGAAAGCGGCCGACAAGAGCACGTCTCCGATTATGGTCGACATCTGAGACCTGAACGTCTCGCTCGTGGCCTCCCAGCGCTCCCTCTCGATCACCAAAGACTTCAACAGCGCGATGGAGCGGTCCACCTTGGCTTGAACGTTCTCCAGGTCGGTCTTGATCGCCTGAGCTTGCGCGATCAGCTGCGCGTACTCCTCTTTGTACGAGGCGATGCTTTGCTCCAGCTGGCTGATCAGATTCTTCACTTCGTCGCCTCGTTTCTGGTTGGTCTCGGCCTGTTTCTCCAACGAGTTGAGTTCCTCGCGCAGAGGTTCCACCTTTTTCAGCATGTCGGCGTAGAGGATCTGAGCCATGGCCCACTTGACCAAAGGACCGCACGCGTTACTGGCGTGGTTGACCTTTTCGAAATTGTAATCGGGATTGTTGAGGTAACGAGTCTTCATTTTTTCGCGGACGTCGTCACTAAAACACATTCGATGAGGGTGTGGAAAAGCGCAAGGTGTCTGAGGTGGGTGGACATGCTAGCGTTTACGTCTAGGGATGGGGGGCGAGGCCAGTTCAAAGAACACTCAAAACCGTACGAACCAATCGAAGAAGCGATTCTGTTGTGCGGTGGTTGTCTGAAATGGCCTCGGTCTCGTATGAAGCACATGCATACCTAATGTCCTCCGTATTGAAATTGTTGACTACTGTATTGATGAAGTTATCACGCATGATGACCGCTCGAATAGACTTCCAGTCGCTTGCGTTTTCACCGAGCAACAAGCAAATGGATTCTAGGGCCAATTTTACCACCGCAGGGGGATTCGCCATGGTACGGATTTCGACCAACTGTTGTTTTTTGATAGACTTTACGGCTGTGCAGAATAGAAAATAATAAGATGCAGGATGGAATAAAAACGAAAACGTCAAAAAAGCTACAACTACGGACGGGAAACGTAAAGTGAAGCCAAATCGCAGGCAAGTACGAGGTCGCACATCTATAATCTGTTTAAAAATCAAAAATCCGCCAATACTGCATTCTACCTCGAAAATACAACCGACAACGTCGCCAACTTTTGTTTTTAGTGTGTTTGCAAGTGTCAGAAATAAGTAGGGTTATGAAAGAAAACTGTTGACATTTGTTTAGGTCGTAATTCATCGTGTTTTTTTATTCTCATTTTATTATATCACTCAAAAGTTATGATACGGTAGCTACCACCTTTTTGTACATGATAATTATTTTGTGTGACGTAAATTGACTCAACAGTTCAATGTCAAATTCTGGGCCAACCCAAAAAATGAAACTTATTCTAGGGATTTCTTTTTTTCTGCCAACATAATTCAACAGGTGGTAGATTTTTGATTTTGAAACAGATATACATAATAATATCAAGATGGCTTCGACCAGCCTTACGTCAAATTATCACTGCTGAAGTTAACAATGGTCGCTATGAAGTTCTCTCTCATAATTACAGATCTTATGGAACGCCATTCGTTCGCGTTCTCGTGCAGGAGCAAACACACCGATTCCAGCGCCATCTTTACGCTGTTTGGTGGATTCGCCATCGAACGCACCTCGACCAGGTGCTGCTTCTTTATAGACTTAACGGCTGACAATAATCAAGTGACCTGTAATAATCGACGCTCGAGGCGACAAAAAAAACCGTCATTACCGTTCTGGGCGTCTATCACGGCGGGTTCCACCTGGGCCAGGTCGGCCATCACTTCTTGCCGCTTCTGCTCGATGTGGATGGTCTGCTCGCTCAGCTGCAGCTGGATCTCTTGGCTCTGCACCTTCTTCTTCTCGGCTTCCTGCTGGTCCTTCACCATCTGGCGCAGCTTGGCGTTGGCGGCTTCGTTTTTCGCTTGGAGTTCCTGGAAAAGACGCATCGTCATTTTCGTCACCGCTTCCCCTCACCGTGCGCGCCCACCTGCGACTTGACCGCCAGACTCTTTTGCATCTCTTCGACTTGCTCGACGGTTTCGGCGATCTTGCTCAGACCGACGTTGAGGTGGAGCTGCTGCTCCTCCAGGTCGGACCGCTTCTCCTTGTACAACTTGACGAAGTGGTGGATGAAATCTAGGTAGTGTCTCGGGGTGATGGCCATGGTGCGGCTTCCGCGCTTGGCGAGACGGGCGTTGGCTTTGTGCAGCGTCTGGTGGACGTAGACGCAAGCGTTGATCACCGCCTCTCGGTGGATCGGAGTCGCCGATATGAGATTGCAAGCGGCCGGGAAGAAATCGGGAGCCTTCCAAGTCGGCTTGTCCAGGTCGACCCGGTTCGTGAACTCTTTGCCCACCTGGAAGAGGGCGCCGTCCGACCAATCGCCGAACCAGTTCAGGACGCACCTGTTGAACAGGGCCGGAGAAGTGGCCGCGCGATCCTTCAACCCGTCCGTCGAGGGGTTCATCGTGAACACGACGTGCAGGTTGCGCATGACTTGCTGGGTGAACCATTTGTACAGCTCGTCGCTGGAGTCCAACATCAGACCTTCTCTCTGGGCTCCTTCTTTGCACTGGGTCATCAGGGTGGTGTACTCGTCACCCTCGAACAAACCGGGGACTTCGCCGTTGGCCAACAGCGTGTTCATCCGCTCCAAGAAGCTCGAATCCAACATGTTCGACTCGTCCAGGATGAACGCGATCTTCTCGTCCTTGCATCCGCTGCGTCTCAACACGGACCGCAAATCTTCGTCGAAATCTTCGGCGGTGTATTTGTTGTGGACTTTGATCTGGAAGATGGACAGTCCGTTCATCCACGCGACGAAACGTGACAGGGTCGTCTTTCCGGCGCCGGACACGCCGATCAACAAGAGATGACCTTGAGGCTGCCGGAAAATCCTGTCGATTCTCAAGACGTGATCGAGGACCTCGTCGAACAGCACCAGAGGCACGTCCAGCTCCTCCTCGTAGAAGACTTTGAGTCTCGCCTTGACGTATTCGCGCAACTGTTCGCGATCCACCGGGACGTAGTCTTTGGACAACCAGTTGCTGTACAAAATCGGCCTCTCCAGAGCCTTCTCGCAGTTGGCCGAAGGGAAATGCTTCAACGCGACGGCGTCGATGTTCTCGTTGGTCCAGCGACGCTCCGAATCCTCGACCAATCGGTCTTGGAACAGTCGGAGCGCCTCGTGGGCCCAGAGCCTCACCAACCCCTCGACGTTGAGGTGGTCCAGAGGTCGGATCGCCTCGCAGATGCCTCTCACCCATCGCGTCATCTCGCGAGGAGAATACACGTAATGGGGCTGCATGTCTTGGGTGAATTTATCTTGCGAGGTCAAGTAGAACTCCACCATTGCGTTGGTCAGAGGCTCGGCGTAACCGCGCAAACCCAGCGTCAGCCTCAACATGGCTCTGGTGAACGTGCCGTAGATCTGCTTCAGCGAAGTTTCGCCGGGATAGTCGACGTAGATGACCGGAACGTGTCTCAAGAATCGATGGGAGAGCGGTTTTCGTCCCGGATCGGTGGGCGGGTTGCAAGCTCCGACGAACTGGATCCGCTCCAGAGCGACCCAAGTCTGATCCGAGGCTCTGTAGAAACCTCGCTGCTCGACGATTTGACGCAAGAACATGATGACCCTCTGAGTGCCGTACATGTCCATGTCCGGCAAGTTGATTTCGTCGCAGAACAAGACCAACCATTTGCCCAACTAGGAGAAAACGATCAGAACAAATATCGCTCAATCGTTCGACTTACCTGGACAGGTGCCAGTATCACGCCGTTGGGAGTCTTACGGTACTCGCAGTAATGATCGAAAGTCTTCAGCAGGAGCTCGGGAGTCGTCGCCGAAGAGAAATTCAAACCGACGACTTCCATGTCGGGGAGGGCTCTTAAAGCCGAGAAGAGCGTCATGGTCTTGCCGGAACCGGGCGGTCCGCACAGCACTGCAAACAAGATGTCTCGTCACAGCTGGTCCTTCGAGCCGGACTCTTCGACTTACCGATCGGTTTGTGCTCGGCCAACCAAGTGTAGAGGAGAGACTCGTGCCGCACCGTGTCCAAAGTGGGGACCACGATGTCGGGCGACGCCACTTTGTGCGTCTCGACTTCGATTTGCGGTACTTTGTTGGACCACGGCGACCATTCGCCCTCGATGTTGACCTCGTAGTCGATTATCGGCATGCTGCTGGACGGCGGGAGCGGAATCGTCGTCACCGATCGGATGAAATCTCCAAGATCCGAACGCACTTTCAGCTTGGCGTCGCCGGCGAAGCTCCACAACAGCGAATAGACCAGACACTTGGGGATGTACTTTTCGAGCTGTTCGTTCGTCAGAGGGAAGTCCGAGTGGGAGTGATTGTACTGGAGGACGTTCCTCACGCACTGGTTCAACATGGAAAAGAGCGAACTCAGCGCGCGCAGCCTGGTGAAGTCCATGATGTGTTCTTGTTCCATCGCGTATTCCAGACAGCGAACCACGAGACCGTCCGGTGCGAGATGCGACTGAAGAATGCTGGCGACGTCGACTTGAACTTGCAACGTCGGCGACAACAAATCTTCTTTGTTCTCGTTCTTCTTCCCGAAGCTGTCGTCCTCTCCCTCTTCCAACGGGATGCTCTTCAGTCTCAACATGTAATTCTCGAAGATCATCTCCGTCGAGAGCACGTCCTCGGAGAACCACACCATACCGCAACGCGAGACGGTGGCGAGAGTCGCGTATTTCAAATCTTGCACCTCGAACATGACCCTGACGTTCGGTGGAAGCGACAAGCGCTCGCCGTTGGGCAACGTCAACAATTTATTATCGTCGAGAACCGAATTCAAATTCTCCACCCACTCGGGATCCACGTCGCCGTCGAAAATGATCCACTGGCGTTTGTTTATCTCGCCTCTGACGTTGTCGATGATCTTTCTGAGTATATGAGTGAAGAGACCGTCAGTCCACTCGCGAGTGTTCGGATCCAACACTCCGTACAGAGCTTCTTTGCTGATCGCTTTGGGGTCGATCACGTGGGCCACACCTTCCACTCCTTCGAATCTCTCCAACGCTTTCAGCAGTACTCTCCAAGCGGTACTCTTACCGGAACCGCTGGGTCCCACCATCATGAGACCGTGGTTCAAATTGGAAATCTGGTACAGTTGGAGGACCTAACAGAGAAATCATGAATAAGTGACGAATGTGGTGCTGATTACGAGTAAAAGTTAGTTGACTGTGTGTGTGTACCTTCTCGACCCAAGTCTCTCCGACAAAAGCTCTCTGTGCAGCATGGAATGAAGTGCACAATCATTTCAACAGTAGAATCAAACGAGACTTACCTTTTCCATCCAGGCAGAACCCTGTTCGTCGCCTTCGCCACATACCAGGAACTCCTCTTGACAAACTTTGCGAATTTCGTCTTTCAAACCTAAACAAAAATTCATTACGACCAGCTGGGCATAAAATGCAACGTGGTACCTTTCATCTCCGCTCTAGTGTACTGCACATTGGGGAAGACGTCGTTCAGGAGACTCGACAACAACGGAATGTCTTCGGCTACCAGTTTGGGCACCATCGTCTCGCAAACAGACTGAATCAAAATCCCTTGTTCCGGGAGATTCTCGGCGATGCTCGCCTCATCGATATTTGTCTCTCCTCGTTGTTTCATTCCTTCCTTGATCCTTTGAATCCTGTCGCGTTTCACGTTACCGGCAGAGACGAGGACCGACTTGAGGGCGCGCAAACCGAAATCGTAATGCGACTGGTTCGACAGTTGCTCGTCGCACAATCTGCAACCCAAGAGCGAGTCAGTTTCTTTTCAGATGTTTTTCCAAACGGCACTCACTTGAAGAACGGTACTATCTTGCAGGCGAGCTTCTCTGCGGTACGAAAACCTTGAGAGAAGAGCATAACTTCCGCGATCAATTGTCTGTCGGGTGTGGTCATCGCCAACGACCTGAACAACTTCTTCAAGTTGTCCGGCAAGTTGGAACGTCCCGCGTAGCCCGGATTCATCGTGATGAAGATCGCCATGTCGGGTGACACCCTCACTTGTTTGCCCACCAATTCGACGGTGATACCTGCGACAAGTTTTGAAATTCGAGCGCGCAACAAAAATCGAACGTCTCACTTCCGATCGATCCATAATCTCCCGCTTCCTTCTCCCTCAAAGACTTCAGAGCTTCTTGTATCGTTTGCACTTGTTGGGACACCGCCGACAACATCCTCTCCTCTAATCTGTTGAACTCGTCGAAACAACCCCACGCACCCACTTGACACAAGCCGACGAAAATGCGTCCCATCGCTTGGAAATCGAAAGTTTCGTCGCAATTGAAAACGAGAACGAAGCGTCCCAATTGGTTGCCCAAAGCTTTGACCGACTCGGTCTTACCGGTACCGGCAGGTCCTGTCAACAAATGATATTGCAATACGATGGCGTCAAATCACGCTCGAGTCGACTTACCGAACGGAGAACCTCCGAGTTTGGCCTCCAGAGCTTGAGTCATCGTCAAATAGCATCGATCCGTGAGCGGCGTCTGTACTAATCTATCCTGAACTCCCAGGTACTCGAATCCGTAGTAAAACTTGGCGTTGGCCATGTGTATCGTCAGCTGTTTCAAAACCTCGGTCTGTCTGGGGTCGAAGTAGTACCGCATCTCGCACAACCACTCGAACGCTTTGTTGCTCGACACTCCGTTGGCGATCAACCTTCTCGTCACCGTCCTCTTGTGGACGAACTCGTTGATCAAGTGTTCGAGTTTCTTGCGACGCAACAACGGTTGCTCTTGCAGTACCGAATCGGCGAGGACGTTGAGCGTGTTCTCGACTTGCTGCAACACTTTCTCCAAAGGTCCCTTTTGCGCTTCTCCGTTCATCTTGACGAGCGCCGCTTCTACATCTTCGCTCCACAAGATCTGCGCCGCGAGCACCACTATCTGCGCTTGGTACTTGTCCACCCATTGCATGTAGTTTTTGGAATCGATCTCGTCCTTGAACTGCTTGCTGTCTTGCACGGCTTGAGCCAGGCTCGAGGCCAGAGTCACCCTCATTTCCTTCTCGACGAGGGTGAGCCACTCGTTGATCTTCGGGTGTTCGACCGTAGAGACCGGACTGCAAAAGACGACTTCTTCGCCTTCTCTCGAGGCGATGCCGGTGATCACGGTGTTGTCCTCGTTCAAGATGATGGACGCGACACCGGCGAACATTTTTTTGAAGTGTTTCTGCAACCTGGCGATGTTCTTACTGTTGCCGATGATCTCCAGGAGATCTTCGTCGCCGACGAAGTAAAATCGAGGGAAGGAAGTGCGTTCGCGTTCCAAGTACTCGCCGAGAGCTTTCTGGATTTTGCCGAGCAAGTCGGCCAGACGCTCGAGGGCGCGTTGCACGCCCGGGATGTTCAGCACGTCCATCACCATCGGCGACTTGCTGACTTTCTTCATCAGGCCCAGAAATTCGGAGCTTATGCTTTGGAATCTCGAGGTTTCCACCGGGAGCAGAGTTTTGATGTCGGCGCTTCCCGAGAAGATTCCTTCCAAGTAGACCCAACGTCTCTGGACGTCGATCCACACGTCGAACAGAGCGTTGATCCTGTTCAACTTCTCTTCCCAAGTCAGCGCTTCTTCTTCGAAGACCTTGTAGTAAGGCGACAGTTTCATCGCCGCCACCGAATTGATGTGTTCCTTCACTTTATTAAACAAATCGTCCCAGCCTCTGATCAGTTTGCATTTGTTCTGATAGTTGATCAAATCTAGTTCGTAGGTCTGCCACGATTCGCGCACTTGTTTCAAGAATTCTTCCAGCGCCATCTCTCCTTGAGCGATCAAAATGATGTCTTTGACGATCGACTCGTTCTTTTGCAAGTTGACATCCCAGACCTGACCCAACGTCAGATCGGACAAGACCCAGTTGACTCTCAACTGTTTCATCAGTTGTTTCCAGTGGCGCTCTTTCAGAGCGTCCGATTTCAGTTCGATAATCAACATGTTCACTTTGGTGTAATTGTGCAACGTTTTCCTGACGTACTCGTACGAAGCGTACTGACGCAACCTCGCCGGAAGTTCCTTCAACTGTGCAGTCATGGCGTCCAACTGTTGACGCAACTTTCTAGGCTGCACCGACAACCATGGCTTCTCTCTGGTCTCGTCGATCTGCGTCCAAATCCTGGACAACTCCGACCACACTCCTCGCAAATCTTGCAACTCTTCGTAGACGACCTGCATTTTATCTTCGCTAGTGCTGACACCTCCAGGTTCTTGCAGTTCCAAAGCTTCCTTCGCTTTGGCGACGTTATCCCTCTCTTCTTTCAATCGGGCGAATTTACTCTCGAACAGTTGCAACTGGGTGAGGGCATCGTCGGGTTTGAGATGACCTTCGACCGGCTTGCTTCTCTCCCAATCGTTCAAGAAGTCGTTGGTGCGACTCTCCACGGCCTTGTCTTCCGACACGATCTTCTGCTGGAGACTGGCCACCTGGGTCTGGATCGACGAGTCTTTTCTCTTGATGATCTCGTTGAAAGCGCCCCATTCGCCTTCGAGATTCTCCACGTGCAACCAAGTCGTGGGGAATTGGAAACGCTGTCTCTCCAGTATTCTCTGCCCCTCGCGGTAGATCTCCACCTGCTTTTCCCACGCTTTCATGTTCCTCTTCAGCTGCTGGACGTAAGTGATGAAGCAGACGGCGTCCGAAGTGCTCGCGGCCTCGATGCTTTGCAACTCCAAGTCCGACCGACTCTTGGAGACGCTCGAGTGGAACGTCACCATCTCGTTGCCCAACAAACTGCCGAATTTGCCGAGGGTTTCTTTGTGCCAAGAGTCGTACTTGAGAGAGACTTTGCTTTGGACTTTGGCGAAATCGATGACCACGGGACCGAATTCTCGACGAGTGTCGGAAGTGTCGAAAGTTGTCCTCGTCTTCTTGATGTCATTGAGACACTCCATCCACTTGCTGATGTCATCGCCGAGCTTTCCGTACAAATTGTCGGCTTGCAAGTCCCACAACGATTGATAAGTCAACCATTCGTTGACGTAATTCTGTATTTCTTTTATCTTGGACGCTATCGCGCTGTACGCATTTTCCAAAGGTCCCGAGTTGTTTGGAAGTTTAGTCAAAATATTTCTGTAAGTCTCCGTGACCGGCTTATCCACTCCGACTTGATAACGACTGCTCTGCAACCGCTGTTGGGACATCACGATTGCCTCCCAAGCGAACAACTGTTGCATAATCTGGAACCTCGCTTCCTCTATGCTCGGATACAAGTACATCGTCTGATTGGTGATCCTCACTTCGTGCACCACCACTTGGATGTGAGGATCGCCCCCGGGTTTGTGCGTCGGCTGAGCTGGAGCATCCGTGTCCATGCTGTGATCGATTTCTTTCTTCTGGCCGTTGAGAGCGTCAGTCCAAGCTTCGATTCCCGCCTGCAGACGCCTGGCCAAGTTCTTCTCGACCTCTTCGTCGAGTCTGTTCACCCAAATGTGCAGATTCGAGTACTGCTTGAGCGACAGATCGTCTACGGCGTGTTGGATCTTGGACAAAATGTCGGCGAAGGTGTTCGCCGAGTAGGGACACGTCTCCAGAGACCTCACGTCGACTTCTAGTTGTTCGCCGACAATGACCAGTTCTTCGACGCGCTCTTGGAAACTTACCACCGTGTCGGAGAGGCGCTGGACGTAGGGGTCCAGTTTGTAGCTTTCCCACACCAGTTGGATGCCTTCGGCGATGAGCTGTTGAACTTCTTTGCGCATGCCGGCCACCAACGGGATGATGCTAGCTTTGTCCTCGATCTAAACAAGAAAAATGTTGGATCTTGACACGAGGAGAACGATCTAGTCTAGGACACCGTAACATGCAAGAATTACGTAAAAGGGACACTTCATCGGATAAGAATTATATGCCATTCACGATGTTTTGGCATAAGGGGAGGCCATGGAAAAAGTGCATTTAAGTTGGCAGTAAAGATGTCTGTTGAATTAGGTTATGTTTTTCTAAGTTTGAGGTTATAAACTGCGTCATTGTCTAGTGCATTGTTGTCAGTTTTACTAGTTTGCAATATAACAATACTCACACATTTTTAATCCAATTTAACAAAACAGGAAACTGACTTGAACAAACTACAGAATAGTAGGGACCGGGACCGAAAGACGAAGTGGCTCCTGTTAATTTATGCACCACTTAGATAACCCACCTATACAGTGTCTTAACGAACCAGTTAGTAACTTCTCAATGAATTTTTCATTTTAACCAAAACATTCCTAGAACTAGATGGTATAAAATCTTGTACCTACTTATTAAGCCTTACTTTATTCGAATCTTTCTGCAAAATATTTACACACCCATCGTCTATGACAAAAAAGAACAAAACTATTCAACTTCCATAATTTCATTAGAAAATTCTGAATCATCATTACCTGCTTTAAAATCCCAATCAAATTCCGAGTCAGATTCTCCTAATGAAATTATTAAAGGAAAAACGTTTTCAAATGAAAGATTTCACATTAATTTTGCCCAATCTTCCGAAATAAGTTCTTCACAATATCTACAAAAATATTGGCAAATTTCAGGAGTACATTTCAAAATAGACTCAAGCCATAAATTCACAACTCTGTCGCGAAGTTAAAATAGGTCTTACAAAACCCCTGTGCCATTTCAATTGGGTCGTTGTTTCTTCCTTCACTATCCGTGTTACATTTTTTTCTTGTACTCACCTACGATTCAATTTATACACAAAAAAAACTTGACTTCATTGTAACTTACTGAAAATATGTTCTGCAGTCTAATACAAACACCATCAGTACGTCTTAAAGTCGCTTAATTATGATTACGGTAAATTCGGCAACATGTTACGTTCATTTTGATAGGTCTGCATGTCAGGCACTTTAGTGACAGCAGAGATGACAGAAATCAAACATGTATCCAACGTTAAAAAATGAAATCATAGCCTCCCCTTATGCCAAAACATCGTGAATGGTATATAGCTAATCGGCAAAAAGTGTGCACGACAGGTGCACAATATTATGTCATGCGCTTCAGCTAGAGACCTAACCATAGACCATAAACACATAACATGCGGTAACTGATAAGCTGGACGCTACCTTGGTACCGCTTTGACCACTAATCCGGTTTGACAGCTACGTAATAAAATACGGATTTCTGTATTTGTCACCTAAAGACTCTCGAGGATTTGCAAGATAGTGCACCTTCTCTTGTGGCTATTCTATCGTCACTTACCTTTTCGAGAGTCATCTCGTAGGTGCGCACGCTCTCTATAAGAGATATGGCGAACGGATAGAGTTGATTCGCTTGGTGAGCTTTGTTGACGATGGCCAGGGGTACCCTGAAGCCTAGACATTTCAAATTTCGCACTTCTTTGGCCAAAGTGATGATTTCCGGCAGGAAATTGACTCTCAACTTTAAGACGTTGCCACGACCGCTCCTCGAACGCACCGCTTCGATCGTAAAAATTCTCCCGGTCACTCCGAGATTGCGTTGTTGCACGTTCCGAGCCCAATCATCGAAAATTTCTTGGGTGTTGAGCTTCACGCGGAAGCTGTCGCCGTCGGCTTTGAGTTTCTGGCCCTCGATGTGGTTTTCCCAACCCTTACCTTCAATGCAACGATCAAGAAGGGAATTGAAAGAATTCCACTACTGTACCTAGAACGTCCTCGACTCGTCGAAGATAGGTGGTCAATTGATGGTCGATCTGCCTAGCCCAGATTATTGAACCTGCCACCGGAGGCAAGTCGCGGACTTTGCTGATACGTGCGCTGTTACTTTGCGGATATTGAACCTGTTCAAATGTAATAATTGTCAACTCGATTCGTAATTCTGTCCGTTACTTACTTTAAACTTCTCATGTAGAGCTTCGATGTCATCTTTGACTCTCTGTATCAAGTGCGTTTGGTACTCTCTTATAGCCCCTCTGATATGAGGCCTCACGAACAGAGCGTTGAACCGTGAGAAAATCCTGAACATCTCGTTCGCGTTCTTCGCAGTGCCCAACTGATCTCTCAGATGAGCAGTTATCCTAGTTTCTACTCTGTCGATGCGCTCCTCGTACCGCTGGACGGCGGCATCCCAAGCGTCTTGACCCTCTTTGGAGATGTCGAGACAATCCACTTCTTTCACATTCTCGTAGGCTAGATTGACCTCCTATAAACCCCTCTTTAGAAAGGTAAAAACGAAGGAAGGAAAGCGAACCTCGATGGCGTTGGCGTCGGCCGCATCCAGTGACAACGTCGGTTTTGACTGCTCCAGGTCTTCACCCTCCACAGGAGCCGCTGCGTCTCGCACGGATGGTCTCAAGACGCGCACGATTACGGTGCGAAGTTGCTCGTGCTGCCGGCGGAACTTACGCATGTGTTCCATCCGGCTTTGGAGTTTCTTGTGCTGGGCCGAGATGCGCCACACCATCTTCATTTGTTCGTCTCGTTTCTTCTTGATGATGTCTCTGTGAAGGAAAAAACGTGCAGGCGTTGAAGTACATACATAATTTTTATTTTAGATAAGTCGAAAAAAAAGGCCTACTAGTGAACCTTGAAAAACTGGGGACATAATGAAACCTTAATTTTGAAATGTATCAGTTTTGCACAAAGTAAAAAGAGATTTCGCTTTCGGTGCTTTTTTTCTATTTTTTTACATCAGAACATTATTTTACCTAAGAAGGGCTTGCAGTTTCTCATATTCGTCTTCCCAGATGGTGAAGACGTCAAAGCACTGCGTCATCACCTTCTCAAACTCATCGAACGGAATATGCATCAACCTCCTGGTTCCTAAGACTTTCAACAGTTGAGCCCCCAAGTCACGTGATATGGCCTCGACGAGACGCAAGCAACGTTGAATTGGATATTTTGTGGAACGGATCTTGCGAAGATGCGCGAAAATCAGTTGAACAGCGGCCCTGATCCGTTCTAATTCAGTTGCCGAGAGCAAATCGTTTATGGGGAAGTCCTAACAAAAAAACCATTAGCATTGTCACATACTGTACATTTCGACGCAACGCGACGTCAGATTTGTCATTCACTGTACCTTCATGAGGGGGTTGTAATCGTTGACTGTGGCGATGGCTTGCTTCAACCCTGTGTCCGTGTCAAACGACACTGTCGCGTGGAACCTCTTCCCATGCTTGAGAATGTCCAAAGTCAGGGCCACCTCCATGCTTTCCCTTTTTTCCTGGATGCGATGCAACGCCCGCTCCAGATTCAACCAAAAGCTGATCTCTTGCAAAGCAGTGCCTGACGAGGGGTCCCGGTCGAGTTTCGTGACCTTCTGGATCTCTTTAATCCAGCGATTGACGCCGTGTTGCAGTTGGTTCAAGAAATTGGAGTCCTCCACTTTATCGCTGAAATCCGCGACCTTGGGTTTGCGCCCCTCGTCAGCGCACTGCTTGATCAAACTGGCCACGTAGGGGTGCACCTGAAGGGTGATCTCGGGAATGTCGATGTTTTGTTGGAGATGGAGCAGCCCCATTTCCAACTCGGCTATGGTTTTTTCGACAGAGGGCGCCATCTTGTCGCCATCGCGATCCGCTCGTCCAGACTCTTTGACGTACGATTTGAAAAAAGGGGCCACCGTTTTGCTTATGTACGAGTGGAGGATTTCGTACGGGGAGCCATCGCTGAAGTTCATGAGGCGCACCTGAGCCCTGATGCTCTTGTCGGCCTCGATGACGGCCCCCCTTTTGATGCACACCAAACTCGACATCTTCGAGTTTGAGTAGTGCACCTCGTTGCTGACGTAGAAGGTGACAGGCTCCTTCTCTTCCTCGCCCTCGGGAGGCTGGTCGCTGTCGTCATCTGCACAGGGGTCAAGGTCGACTGACTCATACCGACAACTCACCTTTGGACGGGTTCCTTTGGATGTAAAGGGTTGAGACTTGCGAATCGCTCAGAAACTTTCTGATGGCTTCTTGGTTGCCCTTGTCGTCGAGAGCCGCACGCAAGTTGGTCAACTCCCACTGGTTGTCTTCGGGCAAAAGAACTGTCGCCGCCTTCGTGATAAAATTTGTGAACGCGTTAAAATCGACTATCGCCACATTTTGGGGCTCGGGAGTGGACTCACTCCCTTCCAAAGAGTCCCCCATGGGGCTTAAAACGAACGAATACGATAAAACACCTGATTAACGGACACACCACAGATACAAGTGACGTCAGCTGCCGGTGACAGATGACGAATGATTAGCGAATGCTGGAGGGAGGGAGGGAGGCAATTGGAGTGAGGGAAAATCTCTCGATGGTGAACAAGAAAACGAAAGAAAAAAAGCAAGCGCAGAAGCAAGACCGAAACCAGTTTCGGCTTTTTTGATAACCTTGCATCAGTGCTTGCACTGTAGTAGTTCATTTGTTCATATTGTAGGCCATTTGAACAGTAGGTCCAATGCCGATAATTAAATAAACTGTTAAAAAAATTGTTTTTTGCATATCGTAATGAAAGTAGCACTCTTTTACACGCAAAATCGTAATGAAAGTAGTATTTTTTATACGAAAAATTGTAGTGAAAGTAGTACTTTTTTGCATCATTTCATTCCATCTCCTTGGAGATGATTGTCAAAGCATACCTACCAATTTTTTTTTGGTAATTTTTCATAAATCCTTTTAGACCAAATTTCTCAACTTTTTTCGATATGCGAAAAAATAGTGTGTACAACACGTTATGAAAGTCTCTACCAGGTATAATATTTATTTCATTAAAATATAAAATACACGATAACAGCTAACGGAGTTTCATTTTTCTTTTCTACAAATGGGTCATTTGTAAATTCTCGGAGTGTTTTCCATTGGCTTTGCTTGACTGATCTTCTACCTTACTCGCTTTGTTTTTATAATACATCCACCTAAAATAATGAAAACGTTTAAAAACAAAATTAATAATTACAAATGACACTGCTTACATTATGATGAACAAAGAAAGTGCATACAAAATAGCTCCAAAGTAGAAGTAAGCAGCAGGTAATGTGTCCAAAGTGTTCAAATAGATCACTTTATTGTAAACAGGGGCAGCTAGTGCGGGCCCTATGGCTTCACATATCCCGAACAAAGATTGAGCCTTTCCTAAATCGTCAGGCGAAACAATTTTTGTGGCCAAAGATCTAATGGCAATTGTAGAAATTCCGGTGATTATGCTAACAGCGGTAGCTAGAAAGATACACAAGGAATTGAGTAATCACAACGAATCCTAATAAAATTACCGACGTATAAAATAGTGACGGTCTTGGCCAGTCCAAAAATGACATTCGCTACGATTTTGTCGAGGAACGTGACAGCCAAAATCATGAAGTCTCCCATTTCAAGAAATTTTGTAAACAGGGGAATCCCAATCAGGGTACCTGCCAACACAAACGATCAAATGTTGCCAAGTTGGTAGCATTGTACTTGCCTACTAGATGTACTACAGTGTTAATCGTGAGGAAAAGACTATACTCGACAGGACCCCAACCGAAAAATCCTTGTGCGTACAAGTAAAAAACGCCGCCCTCGCCTGAAATCACGTTTTTAGATGGGGTAAAATAGCACAGAGGAGCCAACCTGTCACCACCAAACTATAAATAATCTGGATGAACAACACTGCCAGAAGAAAAACACGCATGTTACCGCTTCCCTTGAACAAGAGGTTGAAAGTTTCCACTGCGTGTTTAGGGTCGAAAGCGTCCGATATGAAAGACTTCTTCGAGGCAACTTCAGGCGTCTTCGGTTCTTTTATCCAGAAGATGCCGTAAAGAACTGCGAAGAGATAACAACAAGCGGCGAGAGACAGAACTCCGATGTATCCGATGCTGGTGAAAAGAATCCCGCTGACGGCTTGTCCAACGGGGGTGCAAATGTTCAAGACGATCTGCACCACTCCCACTCTGAGGGTGCGCATCTCTTCGCTACTGACGTCGGCGATGTATGCGAAAACGGCCATTATTAGCATGGTGGGGCCGCCGAAGAAAGAGGGAACGACGGTCTGGGCGATGCCTTGGGACGCCAGCGGCCACTCTTTCATAAAGACCACGCACAAAATGCAACCCACGACGGCGAAGAATTCCCCGAAGATCGGAATCAAAAGGAAGGGTTTTCGCAACTTATGTCTGTCACTGTAAGAGCCGAGGAAGAGGACCAGGATGAGGGGCACGACGCTCTGTAGCGGCACTTGCCACGAGTGCATGTTCCCGATTAAAGTCTGGATCTCGTCGTTCTCGGCCGTGTAATTGTGGTCGACCTCCGTCAGAATGATGTCACACACCGCATCTTCGAGCTTCAGATCGGACCTGCATCCCTTTTCGAACTCCAGATAGTTTAGAGCGGGGCCACAGACCACCGAAGCCATGAGGTATGCCGCGATCAGCGGCTCCACGGTGATCACTTCTTTGACATACAACAGCCGCTCCTTTCCCGTCATCGTTTTAAAAGTTTTAACTTCCGGTCTGAGGTCCGCCATGGATTCCGTCACTAATTCCGCCGACGAGACGGTCGTCGAGTTCTTGGTCGAATCCATACTTTCATCGATCACTTATTCACTGCGCTGCTACCGTTAATTCTTGAGATTTTTTACCGTCATGGTGTTTTGATGATTGCGCGTATCATTACTGAATCGAGAGGATTTACAACGAGAGAACCTGTTTGATGGGAGCAAGTTGGTGGCCTTTGCGTGGTTTTTAAGATGTTGCGGCGTAGGAGAAAAACGACAAAAAAGAGGTAACCGTCAGGCGTTTGATGAGGCTGCATGTTGAATGTCATCAACGATTCCAATTTTATCGTAATCATCGTCTGATACTTTGAACTTCACGATCGCTAACGGAATTTGGCGCATTTTCAGAAAAACATCCGTCTCTGACGGTCCTCATTATTCAATCTCTAAGGTCAACTCGGAACACCGTAATTAATAAAATCTTGCCTCATTCATGGAGAATAACAAACATAATAGCGATAATCGTGTATTGTTCGCAATTCGGCCGCTTTAATTTTTGTTTTTTTCCACGTTTTTTGTTCAACAATCCGTTAAATGTATTCCAAAACCGGGATTTCTACCAAAACATCAAAAAACAACGTTAAATTTGACTTTTTTCTAACAAAGATTTTCCCAAAAACATCATTTTTTTAGAAAAATGAATCGATTTTCAAGTTTCAGTCGTTGAAGTTTGTTGAGTTTGAAAAACAGTCCATTATTGAGGTCTTTTTAAAAACACAAAAATTGGGAAAGTGACTTGTTTTTAAGCCCATTTTATCTATTAAAAGATCGATTTTTTATGGAAAATACCCTATTTTTTATGGCCTTTTTAAAAATGTGAGCTAGAACTTTATGCTAAAAATAAAGAAAACTACCCTGTTTTGTAAAGATTCTTTTAAAAATGTGGGTTAGTCGTAACAACTGAATCTGTGGTTTTTGTTGAAAAAAATGCATAGAAAACAGGCTGCAGTTATTGAAGACCTTTACTAGTCAATTACTATTTGTATTTATATGAAACTTCCAATTTGCATTTAAAAAGTAATATGATGGAATAAAAATGATAAAATCACGAAGATAAAATACACCAGATACGCCAGATACCAGAATACATTTGAACTACTGACATTTATCAGATCAATAAATTTCCTGTACACAAAAAAAAACAAAAAATAATTATCATTATTGCGATCCACGTTATCACTTTCAGATTGTAAAATTACTTTTTGTACTAGAAAAATAAAATAATTCCACAAGATTTGTTAATTTTTTTCCATTTTCCCTTAGTACATGTTTTGACAAAAGCGACGGTAGTTTAGAAGTGAGGTTATGTGAGTTTGTTTTTGCCGAGATGTAACGTGCGAAATTCAGAGATCTACACTTGTGCAACAACTACTGTGTCCACCATGGAAGATTTCACGTGTCCACGATGCAAGACATCGAAATTCCAAAATCCATCGCTCAAGATGATGGTAAACGTTTGCGGCCACGGGTTGTGTGAGAGCTGCGTGGACCTGCTCTTCCTCAAAGGTACCCCCATTTCCCGGTCCGTTTGAATAACTCCATGACGTCAACTTTGCAGGTTCCGGGAGCTGTCCCGAATGCCGCATCCCGCTACGCCGCAACAACTTCCGCGTGCAGCTCTTCGAAGACCCTAGCGTCGAGAAAGAAGTGGACATACGGAAGCGAGTCTTGCGCGATTACAACAAGAAAGAAGACGACTTCAACTCCCTGGCAGAATACAACGATTACTTGGAAGAAGTGGAGACGATCGTTTACAATTTAAGCAACAACATAGATATAGTCAACACCAACAAAAGGATTGAACAGTACAAACGAGACAATCGCGATCAAATCATGAAGAGCAAGGGAAAGCTCGGACGGGAAGAGTACGAACTGGAGGAGCTGCTGGAGTTCGAGAAGCAACAGCAAGAGCTGCGCAAACAGGAGATGTTGATCCAGGAGAGCGAGAGTAAGAAGAAGAAGATCAGGGAGAAGGAGGCGTTGATTGACGAGTTGATGTTTTCGAGCGACAACGCCAAAAATATTGTCGAGACTTTCGTACAGCAAGTCAAGGAGGCGAAAGAGGAGGAAGCGAAAGTGGTTCCGACTAAGAAGACGCAGTTTTCTTCGGGCATCCAGTTCGGGAGGCAGTCACAGACGTCGTTTTTGCCCGTTCCGGTAGAAGACGGACCGTTGTATAGTTACAAACCGCTGACCGTTCAAACCGACGGTCCTAAGCTGCCCACAGACGAAGACGTTTTGACCCGGGGATACACCAACCACGTGAGAACGGAGAACGAGCAAGAGAGAGCCGGCGGGTTTAAGTCTAACATCGCTTGCATGAGGGCGCTGCAAGACGCGTTTTCCGGACTATACCACACCAGAAAAACAGTTCATTGACTGATTGTTTCGTTGAGTCGCAAATAAAACTTTTTTTGTACATTAAAACATTTATTCATTTGTTAAAATAGAACACACAATTCTAAATTCAAAAGTAAAGTGATAAAGTGTGCCCTCGATAATAGCACCGTTGATTACATCTAATTGTACTTGCAATATGGTTAAGAAGCGAACAAAAAAGGAAGACTGTGGCTTGATAAACTTGAAACGAAAAAATGTGTTTTGTGTATAAATTTCGAAAAATATTACGAGTCAAGGCTATTAATTCCTAAATAAATATCATTAGTAACACCGCATATTAGATGTAATTGACACTCTTGGTTAATTCAAATCTTCCGTACACAGCTTAAATGGCAGTGTCCTCTCGGGAATTATAAAATCTTTTAAATATCGTCGATTTCGTGTGATGCACATCGTACAATAAAATTATTTCAATTTAGATCGAAATAATTTCATAGAGAAATCTCAAAAATGAACAACATTAGGCAATTCAATCTCATTTGTATCAACGTAATCAACCAACTAGTCTAGCTACTCGTAGTCTAGAAAAATATAATTTATATATAAAAATAAAATTGGTGTTTCTTCACTCTCTACATTGTAAAAAGAAACTTATTTACAAGAAAAAAAATTGCGCGAGTCACTGCGAGAATGTCACCAGTAACTTCCTTCATATGAATAGGTAATAAGTCAGCCCCTTTTATGGTTACATGAATTATATACAGTATTTATATAGATCTTGGGAAATACGGGGTTTCCGAACAAACGGAGGTCTGTCCAGTTTTAACGATTCGGTTTTTTTTCCATTACGGACAAAAAATTATCGTATTTTTGTACATACGTAACACAATAAATTCGTTATTAATTAAAATGAAGAAAAAAGGTAGTAAAATCCACTGAAAGCGGTTGAATATATGTATTTGAAAGTGTACACGAGAGGCGACCTCTGCCTGTCCGGGGAAACCCCGCAGCAAAGTAAAGTGGTGCGGATATGTACTAACAGCATAATTACGTCTAATTGTCATAATAAAACCTCAACATGTGATGTGTACATAAGAATAAGCGTCCGTTGTGCGGCTCACAGCATGCAGCATTTTTTCTTGTTTCTTTTGATATAGTTCGTCTTCAAAGGCGGTCTTTCCGATAACTGGAATTTCCGAACGACGCGGACCAGTTCGTAAAAGGCATTATCCACATTCATCCTCATTTTGGCACTGCATTCAATATACGGAACTTTCAATTGTCTGGCCAGCTGTTGGGCCTCCTCTTGCCAAACCACCCTTTGGTGCTCGAGATCCACCTGCGCGCAGGCTTTGTAAAACAACGCGAAAAAAAAACAGCGACGGGATTTACCTTGTTTCCCACCATTAGCATTGGAAACTCGTCTCTGTCCTTCACCCTCAGGATTTGTCTGTGGAATTTGTAGATTTCTTCGAAACTGGACCTTTCTGTTACTGAAAAGACTAATAGGAAACCTTCACCTGATCGCATGTATTGTTCTCTCATGGCACTGAATTCCTCTTGGCCGGCGGTGTCCAAGACTGGAATTTTAGGACGTCAGCCTTGGAGTATTTTCGGTTATGCAAATAAATATCGGCGGCGCTACTTACTGTCTAGTTTCGCCGAAATATCGTCGATGACACATTGTTTGGTGTAAGAGTCTTCGATGGTGGGGTCGTAATCGGTAACGAAATAACTCTGGAATTTGTTTGAAATGTGTCACAACGTCCGAAAACGTGTAGGATAGGATGCAAGGTTAAACACACTTCACTCCATATAAAGGAAAGCGTAATTAGGGACAACAACACCTGACGAATTACGGCCGCAAAACGTCACGTTTACGGGCCGATTACGAGACTGCGGTTCAAAAACATGCAAAATAAACGTAATATTCGTGCAATTACCTGGATGAATTGTAAAGTTATTGCGGACTTTCCGACACCACCTCCACCCACAATAACCAACTTATAAGTTTGATAACTGTTGGGTCTGTCTGTTACTTTGGACATTTTACAATTCGTGTTTCAAATTAAACCTAATTTACGACGGCCTTACTCAACTACTGATTTAAAAATAGGGAAAAAATAAATATAGAATCAACTAAACGTGAAGTTACACCTACCAATAAGTAAAACTAGTTACAAATCTGGAGGATTCGTCCCCGTCGCATTGGTACTGAAGTACTGAACGTCAAGGAAACGCGCCACACTTGAACCACTGTCATTGTTTGTTTATGTACATTTATCTACGTCTTGGCTTGTAAAATACCAGGAATAAACAGCGAAAAAGTTCACGTTCGATGCGGGCGTTCGTAATTCGTATCGGCCGTGCTCCCACGCTCGCTGCTTCCAACCCTCCGACAACTTGTACATTTCGTTAAATGCAAATTATCTAATGTTTTTACCGTGTTCCTGCACGTGTGCGTTTCCGGTAATGTGGGAAACTCAGCTTCAGGAAATAAATATTGGCTAATGCCTTGCCCTACAAATGATTCTTCACGTTACATAATGTCGGAGGCCCAAGATGTATTGACCTTCAGCGTTTCCCGCCAGTACCAGCGATCACCCCGCGCGATGACGCATTCCAAGATCCGACCATCAGGTACTTGGTTCATCCCCCTTTGCAGGGGCGGACTGAGTCCCAACAAATTGTCACAACTGTGGCAAATCATAAAAGATAAAATCAATTCGAATTTACCACCACGACAGATTTCAGAGAGCACTTCTCATTTGATCGTTAATCCAAAAAAGTTTCAAACAAAAACATTTACCTCACGAATTATTTGTTTTCATAATTCCACATGATCATTTGATTAAGAAAAATTGCACAATTTTCCGGTAATTGTTCACTTTAACTAGTTCTGGAATTTTCGCATTTTTTCTGGCTAGACACCCTCAGGGCGTCCTCCTAGATCGTTTCCCACCATTCAAACCTTGTGCAAATGCCTTTTTTTCTCTCTTGTTGTGTTTCAAGGTCGCGTCAAGGTCGCGCCGATGTCTTAAGGCTGTATGACACGATGCTAAATTTTGTAGAAAATTTGTTAGAAAATGAGAGAGGACCAATGAACGGTCAGGATCTGACAAAGACAGACTATGATCACGATCGTTCATTGGTCCTGTCGAGGGTCTCTCTCATTTTCTAACAAATTTTCTACAAAATTTAGCATCGTGTCAAACAAGCTTTAGTACAACTAAAGGGTAAGGAAAATTCATTGGCACAAGGTTTGAATGGTGGAAAACGATCTAGGAGGACGCCCTGAGGGTGTCCAGCCAGAAAAAACGCGAAAATTCCAGAAGTAGTTAAAGTGAACAATTACCAATTTTCCTTATCTAAGAGAAAAAAAATATATAAGTATAATTCTGGGAATATTTTTTAAATGAAAATGTCCACAATGAAGGGCTTCAGTTGGTATCAAAATGTTTGACATTTGTGACAACTCAACTGTCATTTCTGTTCTTGCAGGATTAATATTCCCGTCAGGTCCAGTTTCTATTCAGAATGATAACTTCTGCCCCCCTGTCGTGGCCGTCCCCCCCTGCGATAATTTTCCAACTCAATCCGCTCCTGACCGTCCCCCTTCTGCGCAGGTCCCCGTGCTGTCAAACGCGCGTTGAAAACGACAAACCGTCCTTCGTTTGCAGTCCAAAACTGGCGCGTGTAGATGGTCGTTGTAGAATTTAGTAAACACGGCGAGTGTATTGCGTGAGTGCTGCAGCCCTACGGGGCTCCCTCGTGGATATGGCTCATTACTTCACGACTAACCAAGACATGTAAGTACACCGGTGGAACATTATCCCCGATCAAAACAGCAACGGCGGTTTCCTACGATAAACCGGTCGACGGTCGTCTGGAATGCGATGTTCTGTGCCGAGCTGAGAGCTCGCGGGATGAACCGACCCCTATTTACAAAATGGCGCCACGAAAGAACCGCCGCAACCCTCACCCGGGGGCGGCTACACGCATATCGCCGCCCAACAGCGGCCGAATGCGAACAGTGCCCTAATTATTGCGTAACAGCGCAGATAATTACGGTCCAGTGTCGATTAATTGTGGTCAAGTGGCAGCGCCGCAATTGTTTCTTTTTGTTTCCGTGATAAACAAATTGTTGCCAATTTTACAGTCCTGCCACCCTAATCGCAAGAATTGGCACGGGAAGGGGGCACGTTGCGCCGAGCGACGGTTATTATGACATCATTCGGTAAAATTGAGATTGTTGTTTACCGATTTGAATTTGCCAATGGGAAGCGAATGTGAACAATTTGTTGAATGGGTTAGAATGAAATTAGCGCGCGAAGCGCGCCTGAATTATGCAACAGATCTAATTTTTTGTCGAGTGTGGGTGTCCTCCTCCACTGGGAACATTTTTAATCGACACGATTTCCGTATTTTTGCGTCTCCGATTTTATTGTAACTAGGCGACGACAGGAAATGATAAAAAAATTATCATTACAGATTGTACGAAACGCCCTGGTTCTTGTTTACTCTCCGGGACCCTCCGGAATTTCTTATCGAATTTTTTATCGCGATAATTTCGCAACCAGCAAATAAAACTATTTTTTCCTTTCGACCGTGTGGATCTTCTCGGCTTTGGGGTTGGGCCGCCGATTTCTCCACCCCTCAAGAACTCACAGAAAAATCGGGACAATGGAAGTGGCCCGAGTCGACTTTTTTTTATTAATAGCTACTATAAACAGAAAGTTATGCCCCGGATGCCAAGTTTTTCGTTCGTTTTCCCATTGATACAAAGTCTGGAGGTCGTTCCGCCCGAAAAGCTTTGGAACTGTGCCGACACCGGCCGACTCTCGATAATTATTTTTTTTTCTTCTCTGGGTGATGTCTTTCGGTAACTCCACGCCCTCTGGAGACGACAATAAAAGTTCGTACCAGAGGGACACGTCAACCCTAAAGGACTTGGATACCGGGAATGTTACGATAATGAAGGCGGAAGAGGTGGGACGGACCGAAGGAAAAAGGGTTAACGCTAATGACGACGATGATTACGTGTTATTACGGACGATCGGCGAGCATGTGAAGAAGTCGCGTCGCGGTAATGTCGGTTTTAATTGAAATTTGGAGATGTTTTGGCTTTTTTTGGGGGAATTTTCGATTTCCGGGTACATATTTTTTGTGCATAAAACGTGGGGAAGTAAATTAGCTGGGGTCGCACGAAGCAAATTACAGTCTTTTAGGTTTCTTCACTTCTAGCTCCTTTTGTTTCGTTTTTCCCTCCTGTGGGAACCACACCGAGGGAAACAACTTGACAACCAGTTGGAACCTGTTTGAAAATTCGGACAATTTTTATTTATTTTCGAAGGGAGGTAAAGATTAGTTGGAGCCGAAAGAAAGGTGGTACGAAAAAGTTTTACGATTTGGCTTCCAACACAGTTCCTGGAAGCAGCAGTAATTGTCATTTTGCTGAAATATGAATTTTGACAATGGCATTATTTTGGGAGTCGTTCCTCACGAGTAAAGTATTCAGCGTTCAGAAAACTAGTTTGAGGCGAGATTAATCGTCGTGAGGTAATTGTCATAAATTCCTCTATTACAAGTGTCGAATAATTTTTTGTGCTCGCCTCCGCTCGCTCCGACACCATCAATGAAACCTCCGAGTTTAACGATCTCGCAGACGCGTTACATAAAACATAGTAAGGGTGGGCGTGCATGAATATGGCATCTAATTTGTACGTATCGTATGCAAAACGAGCCGGGAAAAAATTGTCCAAAAGGAGTGGCCTTACCCACTCGTCTCTCCGTTCCATTCATGCGAAAAAATCTCGCCATTAATCCGTCCCACGTCGAACGTTTGTCAGTTTTCGCGGTACGTCGAGTCGAGCGAGCAAATATTTGCCCCGGAACTGGTTTCGCGGCAACAGCTGATGGTCAGCCCGGACCGCGCGGAATCCCCTCGGAAGACGTCTTTTGTCGAGAAAAATCGCGACGTCTGAAACCGCGCACAATGGCGCAAAAGGCCCGTTGTTTCTCTGCAGCTGTCTCGACGGCACGCGTCGTCTACCTTCCGCACAACATTAAAGAAATCCATTGATGCAAGGGTGTTACCCTCTTGTAACTTCCTTGGGGTCGTTCGACAGATGCATCATCTGAATTCCTGAAAATTGGTTCGTGTGTCTGAGGAAAACGTCCCGATCGGGGGACCCGAATGACATTATTGAATAAGGGGTCCCGTCCCTCGGCCGAGATTCGGATGCTGCAGCCGCGGACTCGTGGGAAAATCGCGTCCTGCACTCGACTTGTCGAAAGTCGACCTGGAGCGGGTCAAGTCGGGAGGTGCACCAGGGGCGGACGTCGACAGACGGACCTCAAGCGTGATAAAGAGTTATTATTTTCGCAATTAAACGCGAACAGTATCTATGGTGGCGAGTTCGAGTCGGATATCGATCGACCTGGGGAGACCATCTGCCAGAGGGGACTCGCAAGGGACACCTGCCGAGCCCGCATGACCCCTCACATGTGCATAAATTACTCGGGTGCTATCAACGCAGTGATAACTCGACGATGAGACCTGGACACATGAAAAAAAAAGACCCCACGACAGAAGTGAAAACTTCTATGACGCTCGTTATTGATTATTATTATGGATGATAAGTACTTGGAGCAAGGCATAAATAATCAATACTATTTAAATCCAATGCTTTTTTTAAATAAACATCAAAAATCTGTGTTTTTCAATAGAAACGTCCGCTTTTAGAGGTTACACTCTGGCAAAATTTGTGAGGTTAGGTTTGGGTGTTTTAGTTTTATTTTCTTGACGATGATATTGAACACAACACAAGTTTTCATAGCAATACCAATAACCTGTATTATGATAATTTGTCCATTTTCCTCTTCACATTTTGCTACACAAATTTTTCCAATAGATGAATTGTTGAAGCCATATAATTGAGAATTAGGAGGTACGTATTAAATCCTACATTCATCTGTAAACTTACAATACATATTTGTCGTGTCTTTATCGTTTATATTATATAAAACTATACAGGGTATTTTCACAAGTGATAATAAGCCTGACGGAATAATAAATTCAACCCACAATACATTTTCAAAAAAAGCCGGACATTTTAATGACAGTAGCCAGCTTTTTTCAGAAATATAGTGTGGGTTGCATTTTAAATTACGTCAGGCTTATTATCACTCGTGAAATATCCTGTATATATATAAAGTCCGTTTTTTAATCAAAGAACCACGATTTAGGTTTGCAAATATAAAATTTTACCAAATTTAGGGAATTTAATGATATCTATTGGCTATTTCTGCCAACGCCTGTCATTTTTAATGTCCTTGAAAGTACGCAAACTCGCAGCTAAAATTTGAACATGTTATTAAAAATGTCTCGCAAAGTAAGACATGTATAAAACTCTCAAATTAGTTGTTGTTAGTTGTTATTAACTTTATTAAATTGCTGCGCTACTAATATCTCTAATAACCTCAATTTTTATATGATGAGATTTTTCACCCTAGCTCAAAAGTGTACAATGTTGTCAGCTCTATTTTGGATGTAAATTGCGGTGTTGTGGTTCTTTGATTAAAAAATAGACTATAGTTACTCCTGCAGCTCTGCACTGAGGTCAGTCAGGTCACAACACAACGTACAATGAAAATTTAAAATTGACAAGTGACGCACAGTTGATTGTTTTTCGCTCGCTCCGCTGAAAAACTCGACTCCCTTGATTTTAGCTTGCCGTGTCGTGCTGCGAACGATTTTCCAATTTTAGCTTGTGCTGCGAACGATTTTACCGTGTCGCATGAAACTAATTCACTGCCCGGGAATAAAATGTATGTGGTGCGCCTAAAGAAGTTTTCACTTCAAAAAAATGTGACGTTCCGAAACGGAGGAAAGTGATTACAGATTAAGCACTTGCATCGGTACCGGTTCTAGGAATTAATGAATTGGCAGCGCCAGTGTCACCTCTAGAATCCGACTCTGTGATATAATATGTAAATAAGAAAGATAGCCGGGCGTGCATAAAGCTGTTTTTTGGAATCAAGGACGTCAACTGATAAAACCCAGGAAAAAAACACAATTTCGTCGAGGCGTAAAGATATTTTACGAAGACGGTATCGGAAATTGAAGTGGACGAACGAATGAATTCGATGGGATCGAGATCGGGCGGACCAGGTGTCGGCGGCGGCGCCACCAACCTCGTTCGATAAATCGTCACGTGCCGATCTCATTTTCGGCATTATTTGGTGCACCAGCGCAGATGCGGTCTAGCCCCACGCATCGCCATTGTACACACACGAGCGGCAGCTGTGCAACACCCCCGTGTCAGAACGCGGCATATTGCGATTGGGGTGACGTACCAAGGGGGTAAATCGTTTTAATCGTTCCGAGTCCGTCGAAAACACAAAAGCGACAACAACAGCCGCCTCACTCGTAATTAGACGACGTATTGACGATCAGGTGCCCAATCCCACCCCTATTCTTAGCAGTTCATTACTCCTCGACTAACTGTAGTCCAGTTCAACGTCCAGCGTACTGAACGCGGCAAGGACCCTTCGCCCACATCCCCTCGGAAGACAGGTGCACCTCATCTAGAAAGGCACATGTGTCGAGGACACGTGCCACATTCAATTTCACTTCGATCCCTGATCTCGGAGACGGTTTCGGCGACAGTTGGCAGCGCTGGAAACCACGTTTTTTTCCAGACTCGATTCAACTTGTCCACTCCAAAAGACGAGCGCAGGACAAAAGATGTTGCGCGAGTGAACTGCAACGTTTCAAATGGTCATGAATCTATGACATGCGGCAATCTGCGTTCTGTCGTTTGTTTGCCGCCGTAATTACCGCATAACCCATTCGTTGTTAATTTTTTTATTGCAAAATAAACGTCGGGTACCGACCGCGGTCTGCGATGCTGTGTCGTAGATCGCGCACTTGAGCTAGAAATGAAACAGACGCCCGGAGCGTTTGAAGGTCGCGTCCGAGGAGCGATTCATTATCGATGGTATACTCCGTACTCTGATAGATTGTACGTTTTTTTGACAGAAGACAGACCCAGAGAGTAGTGTGGCGGGAATTAATCTGCAGGGATACAACGGTTTTCTACATTACGTGAAACAATTGAGATGGGGAGTTTAGTATTTTTCACTGCTTTATGTTTTGGAACTAGAATTTAAAAACGTACAATCTGTCACCGTACGGAGTTTAGGCTGTCAAAAAATTCGTTCGACTGGGTTCTGCGAGCTTCTGAATCCTGCGGGACGTGCAAGATGCCGTCGACTCCTCGAATTCAATTTTTTCGTTCTTCGTGGGTGTAGCGCGACATTCTTGCGCGTCGATTCTCCCATGCGGTAGCCGGCGTGTAAACAAATCTCCACAGTGTGGGCCGGTGCCGTTGAACGCTTTTTCTGTAACTAGACGCTGAAAAATTTCTATTCTCGGCCATTATTTCACCGCATACGGCGCTCATGGTGCACGTCTGGCGAGTCAGATCGAGTGTAAATAAACCGGCAACATATGGCCGTGGATCACGTTCCTCCCGTTTTCCAACTGGTGGCGGTGTCTTCGCGTTGCCAATAAAAGATTAATCCTAATTAGTCCGATGGAAATGTGATCGCGAGATCGGAGTCGATAATAAAAACGATATTAGGTCATCCGGTCCGCGGCGATATGCTTCGCGTACGCACTTAAAGAACGCTTCCTGTCATTGTCACGCATTTCCGTCAAACGGAAGGGCGGCTTGCGATGAAGAGCGAGCCAATTTCTCCCCTTCCTGTCGACCAAAGAGTCCCACCGTTGCGCGTATGCATTTCTGACCCCGATTTGATCGAGACCTGCCATCAGGTAAAAGATATTCGGAAGATTATTTGCATTGTGAATCTCCCGGTCCCTTCAATAGAAAACTAGGACATTCCCATAGGAAAATTTAGAAGGGGAGGGCGCACAACGATGGGGTGAGGTTCGCCCCGGATCGTGGTCATCGCCGCGTCGAGGGGTCGGTCGTGAAAACTGCCGGTGTGGCATCCATCTGCATTCTTTGCGGTGAATTTCCCCAAATTCTTGTTCCGCCAGAATTGCAGGAGAACAGCCGGTGTCGATGCACCTGGCGTCGAAATTGCGCGAAATCGCCCTGAATGCATGGGAAATGTCACCCCGCTCGGTTCCCTCACGTTTTTCTCTCTGTTGCAGATTCAAGAAGGAGGATTCGGAAATTGACAATTCCGGCAATGAGGACTCGGACGATTCGGCCTTCACCGAGGAACTGCAACACGCTCGGACGAAGAAACCCATCAATAAGGGACGGTGGAGCAAAGAGGAGGTGAGGAAGGGAGAATAGTATTATATAGGTACCTGATGGCTCATCGCGAACACCTGCTTCGAATTAATTACCGTTTCATTAAGTCGCTTTTGCTATTATTTGGCGAGATCGGCGCTGACAGAGCCGTCGATAGAAATCTTGTCGTGAGGGAAAGACCTGTTCGTTCGGTGTTTCCGCGGTCAAAAATGATCGTCGCAGCTTGACGGATTTCTCCAAAAGGAAATTTGTTTTTTGTTCAGGATGCCCGGCTGAAGCAGCTGGTCGAAGAGTACAACGAAAAATGGGACGTGATAGCCGAGTTGTTTCCCGACAGATCGGACGTCCAGTGCCAGCAGCGCTGGACCAAAGTGGTGAATCCCGAACTGGTGAAAGGACCGTGGACTAAAGAGGTGAGCGTGACCCGATTTAACAACAATCAAGGACGTCTCCTCTCATCGACATTCGTCGATCGTCCGCGAAAAGAACGCCGTGATGACGACGTGTCACTTCCTTTTCGTTTCGTCCTTTGACGGTCGTACCTCCACGAGAGAGAAAATTGCTTTTCTTCTTATTACGCGTCTTGTGCAATGAATGCATAGAGGTAACACACAAAGGGCATTGCCCCTCTTCCGTTCATGGTGGGAACCGGTATAGCGAGAAGTTCTACAGAAGGGTTTCTTCGCTTTTGTCTTGGATATCTCGCCATGCTTGGGCGCACCGAGAAAAAAGGGGCGAAAGACAGTGTGGTTCGTTTGGGGAAGAATGTCAACAAGCCGAAATTAGCAACAGAATTTAACCATTGTGCGCTCCTCTTTTAATCTCCCGACTGACCGTCCTCCACCTATTCGAGCCCCTCTCCAGCGGCCCAAAAAATGTTCAATTTCGAGAGCCGTGTGATCATTGACGTTCACGTGTCGACCTCCTTCGACACTACTGCTTCCAACAGTCACAACATAACCACGATTTTCCTTGGAGAATTTCAATTGAGCAACACCTGCCGCTAATTTCTCTCTAGCCGAGACCTATTAACGGCGAGGAAGGAAGCTCACGCGCTTTCGCTTTTTTATTCCGTACGCGACATGCCTCCCAAGGCCACCCGTCCAAATTCCGGACCAGCAAAAAAACAACAAAAAAACTTTGAATTTGACCATAACGGTCGGCGGAGAACTGTGCCAAACTAGTTTTTTTCTTATTTCCATAACTCTATGACGTACTACACTCGCGGAGGGCTTTCCGCTGAGGCCTCGTTGTGGGAGTGAATCTCTGGCTCTTGAACTCCGCGTCAAGGTGAATCCACCCCGCGCCCCCGCTCACGTAACATATTTTTTTTTTTATTGCGTGTGTAATTAAGTCTTGATAAAGATAGAGTCCACAATTCAACAGGTTTGTTTTGGACGTTACTGTTCTTATCCGGGCACTCCTTCACCTTTGTAATCCGAGGCGGTTTTTCATGGTCACGTTAACCACGAACCATCTCGACGAGATGATGATGACCGTTCGACCAACCCCCTTTCGCCCGCTCGGTCCTCGACTCCGGTCGATTTTAATTCACTAGGTTTGTGCGGCTTCCCACGCGAAATGTCGAATTGTAAATCATCGCAGTCTGCAAAAATCAGACGGGCCATCTGGAGTTCTGCCCCCTCGGGCTGCCGTACTTACGTAATTTGCCATTTGCATAGTTTATGGAGGAATTTCGCGGTGCACAATGAACCTGGCTCGGATGGATGGTGATCAAGTAAACATGACTTAATGAGAGCCGACCGGACGGACGGTTTTTAACGGTCGCTCCAGCGGCCGATCCGGCTTTCGGGACCTGAAATCGTACGTCGTCATCAAGTTGGGCTACGCAAACGTTACTTCAACACCGTCGCGCTTCTTCCACGATTTATTCATTTCGAAAATTGTTCCTCAAATATTTATGTTCTATTCTGTCAACGTCAACTGTCGGTTTTTGCAACGCGCTATTTAATTGGTTGGCGCTGTGTTGATTTCGGCGTCGTCTTGGTAACACCAATCGGATGCGGTACAGGTGTGACAGTTGAAATTTGAATTATTATCCAGTGGCGTACCAGAGAGGTTTTTCCATAATAAAAAAGAAATAAAACTGAATAAAAGATTTGATTGATTTTTTATAAATTAGGTTTCATTGTCCAGCGAACAATAAGCTAGATAAAAATCTACAGTATGCTCTGATTATAATTAATAATAGTGTGGCTTTTATTGTGTGTTTCCCCTTGTATCAATTGTATTACATTTCACTTGAACTATAAGACACAACATCCACTCTGGACAGCTGCATACGTGGCGATGAAGGGTAGCGGTCGGCAAGATTCACTGCTGAATGTGTATTACATAATTTGAAGAATGAAAAAAATTATATTCGATTACTTAATTAATTTACGTAATAGCTCGGCGAGCGACAAATAGTTTTTGTGATAGCCCCGTGCGATTACGTTTGGTTCCTCGCAGTTCCCACACGTCTCGCGAGAAGCAATCGATGCGTTACCACCATCTGGTGCCAAAAAGCACGAATTTGTGGCCCTCACAACCATCACCGTTCGTGTTTCGTGAACTATGACTGTACGTGGGAACTTGTCGTTTCAGGAGGACGAGAAAGTAATCGAATTAGTGAACAAATATGGCGCTAAAAAATGGACGCTGATAGCTCGCCACTTGAAAGGCCGCATCGGCAAGCAGTGCCGAGAAAGATGGCACAATCACCTGAATCCCAAGATAAAGAAGAGCGCCTGGACGGAACACGAAGATACCATCATTTATCATGCGCACAAAGAGTTGGGAAACCAGTGGGCCAAAATAGCCAAATTGTTGCCCGGAAGGACGGACAACGCCATCAAGAACCACTGGAATTCGACCATGAGACGACGGTACGAATCGGAAAACAGGCAAGACGGTGAAACTCGAAGAGGGAGGACCAGGAAGAATCAGAGTAGGCAAACGGAAGCGCTCGCTTATCAGTACCACAATCCTAGTCGGATCGTCACGATTGACAGTTGCGACGGTCGCAGTGTCAACCAAGATAATTTGATAATAAGCGACGTGAGTTTGTTCTTGTTGCGTTGTGTCTCGTCCAATTCAATTTGTTCTTGCAGGAGTGGACTCTGGAGGCTTACGATCACGGCAGTAATCAGTCGAGTACCGGCGGTTTTTCGATGACGGCAACCCCCAGTCCGGGGTCTCTGACCCCCACCCCGACGCACACGGTGATCACCAATTTTAATTCGTCGCCTCCGCGTTCCGTCGCCCCCGTCAAGAATGAATTGTCCTCGTTCACTTTTATAGATGTAAATACGTACAATACCCACCCTAGTCCCGTGAAGCTGACACCAATCACCGATGATTTCGACCTGAAATACTACAATTCACCCGGAATCAGCCCGTTGAAGAGCACCTCCGAAAAACGCCATTTCATCAAGACGCGTAAGTTAGCCGTCCGTCAAATAAAACGAACGTCAATTCAAATTCGCTCGTAGGACTGGTGCCGTCGAATCTTAACCAAAACTCTTTAGTACCTGTTACAAATACCATTAACATGACCAGAGCCTCTACTCCTCCGATTCTGAGGCGAGGCGCAAAGTCCAGAAGGAGAAAGGATAGCGAGGGGCAGGATTCTTGTCTGTTGCCGGATTGTAGCGAAGACATCAAGGTGAGAGAGTTGCTCGAGGAGAGAAAATCGGTTGTGTACGGGGGTGGTTTTTTTCGTAGAATATGGACGACTTCGCTGCCATGTTGGGTGTCGGCAAGCAACCTGTCAGTAATGGAAATTCGCCAATAAAACAGCTGCCGTTCAGTCCGTCGCAATTCTTCAACAGTCCCGGACTTTTTGACGCCCCTCTGTCGTCGACTCCGGTGAAGAGGTTCACGACGCAAGCATCGACGCCTCTGAAGGATCGAACGTCCCGAGCTGTCAGTAGAGAAGAAGCGCAGTGAACATTCGATCGATAACAAGTGTGTTCTTGCAGGAACGCGACTACAGCCCCTTGAGCACGCCGAACGGTCTGTCAGTCAAGTCCGAAATCCAAAACTCGGTCGTCGACGGCAGCGTGACTCCCAGCAAGCGGCCCTACCACAGCGCCGACACTCCTCGCACCCCCACGCCCTTCAAGAAGGCTCTCGCCGACCTCGAGAAGAAATCGGGACCGATAAGCCATCTCCCGGATACTCCCACTCGTTTGGAGGACATTACCGAAATCATGAAAAAAGATCAGGACATCAGTTCGAATTACGAGACCGACACCAGTCTTATGATAACAGTAACCTTAGACGCAACCGCGACTCTCGCACCGATCTGACCGTGTGTTGTTTTTCAGAACGACAGCGGGTACTTGACGGGGAAAAGGAAAAGTGGCAACGGGGTTGCGGCCGGTAAGGAGAACATTTTGCCGAATAAGAGGGTGCGGAAAGCGCTGGCGCCCTCTTGGGCGTCGACTTCGCAAGACATGTCCTTCGCCGTGGAGACTCCCGTAAGATGAACGAGTCGAGTCTGTTACGCGGTGACGTAAAGCGTCACTTGATCGCCGTGTAACAGACTTTGATGTGCGACAAGTCGACTGATTCGTAACATTTTAGAGCAAGTCTTTGGGCGACGATCCTTCTGCTTTGTTCTCGACGCCATCTTCGATAATGAAAGATTCCCTAGGAGTAACTGGACTTATGGATTTTGCCCAGTCTGGATCATCCAAGGTACACGGATGGTTTCATTTTGGAGATAATTTATTCCCGTCCTAATCCTGCTGCTATTTTTTTAACATTGTCTGTACCTGTCCCCGCATCCTTCACTAATCATTGTTTGGGATTGATTGCTTTGAAATTATTTTTTAAACCTTCTTCGGTTCTAGTTATAGGGAGTAGTGTTTTTTTTTTTTGTTTGTGTACATTTCTTGTTTTCTTTATTATTATTTTTATGATTTACACACAAAATGATGTTTGAATATTTTTCTTAGTTTAGTGACAAAGTCAGTCTTGCATGTACCGTAAGTTCGTACCTTCACTTCACCTTCTAGTCTATGCCGACTTTAAAAGTTGAGCATATCGTAACCAAAGTCCATTTTTTACCATTCCTGTTTTTTTTCTTCTTCGATCAGCTTATACCATCGCACAGAGAACGCAAGTATTGTTGTCACACTACTATCAGGAGCCGGTCGCGTCTGACATAATCTCATCTGACGAAACGAGTTTATGTCGACTAAGACTCGGAAATATTCTATTCTCTTTAATTCACATTATAAATTTTGTGTCTTTTAAAATATTTATTATTTTTATTGTTAATTGTGTTGTTATGTATTATTGTACGGTTGAAGAAAATGCGAAGCATATTGCAACAATGAACAAAGTCAAGCGTTACCAAATAGTATACGCCAGGTTGTTTTATTGATTATTATTTAAACGAGATACTTTTAATTTTGTAGATAGAGCACTTGAGTACTTAAGTAGTGTTGTTGCACAGAAAGAATTCACGCATTTTCTCCTAGTTTTTAAGAAATTACGGTGCTCCTCTCTCGCGGGGGCCTCATTGGGGGTGTTAATGCTAGGCTTAGGGAATCAGCATGTGGTCGTTTGTGTGGTGGTATTGTAGCTTTTTATCCTTGTCCCGGCAGCGCCTGCCATCTGCCAGTGCCCCATCCCGCGCCTCTGGTCCACGAAGCACCGCCGCCAAGCGGATCACTTTTGAGGACGTCAGGCCCAAAGCTCCCAAGGTGAGCACAAAAAAACACGCCCAATCCCCCCATAAATCGACGTCCCGCGTCGACTTCGACCGAGAGTGAGGTTATGTTTCTCTCGTTGCAGATGGAGAAGATGTGGACCATGGTTGCGTGCGGCAGGACGCAGAATCAGATCGATCTGACGGAGAAAGCACACAATTTTTTAAGAACTTCAGGTTTAAAACCTCGTTCTTTGAATTTTTAGCCGCGAGTTGAGCGCCTCTGTACATAGAGTCACGAGGTCGATTTACGACAATGTAAATAACAAGACCACGTTACAAATATTTTAGTGCAAACGAGTTTATTGTAGATGTGTCAGGTTCTTTTTCATTGTAAAGCATCACTTGAGCGAGGTTTTGTTTACGTTTCTGTGGACACATATTTTTTGAAAGTAATTGTGAACTGTACATAAGAGTCTTCGACGAGTAAATGAAACCTTGCACAGCACAAAACCGTGTATAGAACTAGTCTACCATTTTGTGTATGTATAATTGTTTATTTTCGTCATTATTATATACCTTAATATATTCAGTTACTAAAGATGAACACCCAAAGGTTGAAATTGTAAGTATATTTCGTGGTAGTCTGGGTTTTTTCTTGTTGTCCTTTGGGTTGTTTCGCTTATAAAGCATGCTTCAGTTTAATTTTTCGCATCTATTTAATGAAAATTTGTGTTTCTGATTTTATATTTATTTTATAATTTTGTCACTAAATAAAAATTGATACTTTTGTAATAACACACATTTTTTGTTTTATTCCGAACGCTTCCTCCCGAGCTGTGGTTCAAAGGTCGTCTGCAGCGATAATAATTTGTTGTATCATTCTGTATATATTTCTGACACAGTTTGACTTTCAAAGCCAAATCCTCTCACCAGAGAGCGCTTGTGGTGATTTTCCCCTGAAGGATTTTCCGTGCAAATACAAACCACCCGGAGTCAACAATTTCCACACATCAATTTTTAATTTCTCATCTTTACAACAAAACTGTGTTTTGTTAACATTCACCGCTGCAACATTTTATATGTTAATTTAAAAAAAGCGTTGGAAGTGATAAAGATTAAATAAAAAGGTAAAAAAAAAATATGTGCATTGCCTCTGAGTGCACCTGTTACGCGGCCGGGAGATTTGTATTAATTTTGTTTTTGTTCGGTTGGTAAATGCGTTTCATATGTTTTATGTCAAACTCCATGATTGTATCTGCTGTACAAGTCACTCCATTTTTATTAGTTTTTGTGTCGTTTTGTTTCACCAAATCCAAGCTGAACGCTTAAAACTAGTCTAATTCGACGTTCGCGCCTTAAAGTAATCGTTACGTATGTGAAAAGTGTGACTAATGATGGAAATTTGGCGAAAATCGCAAGGTCAAAACTAGTTCGTGAGAACATGATTGTCTTCGTTCTTGGAGCTTAGTTTTAAGAATCAATTCGTCGTAACCAGCACCATGGCAGACAGCAAATTAGCGCCCGCTCGTGTGGACACCGCTAGCCCGCCCCCGCACTGTGCCATCTGCCTCGGGACCTGCAAGAACAAATGCCGTGCCAACTCGTGTATGCACGAATTTTGCTACAGTTGTCTGGTGGAATGGTCAAGGGTGAGTGCTAGACTCGAATATTCTGCGATTTGCGTTGTTTGCTCAATAAAGAATCAAATGTAGTATAGTGTAGACCCTTGCTGAACCTTCAACAGTCACACTCAAGTAGAAATATTTACTAGCTTTGTATTCTCTATAACCCGGTTAAATGACACCGCAAAAACGGTAACGGATTTTGTAAAGCGCCAATTTTTTGTGGCACAGATCAAAGCAGAATGCCCCTTGTGCAAGCAAGAATTCAAGTCGATCATTCACAACATCAAGTCCATCAACGAATACGACGTCCACGTCGTGGAAAACATGACCGCGCACATGAACCGCCACCTCGAAAACGCGTCTTTGATCTACCTGCCCCCCGCGACGCCCCCAGCCATGCACCAGTACCACTTTAGGTGAGTATTGCCATCTTGTAATTAAGTGCGTGTGGAAATTGTGATCGTTTTTCAGAACGACTTTCACTGTGGACACTAACGGCGAGCACGCGATCCAGCAAATGTTACTCAGTCATCCGTTACTCACAATCGGCGGTTTTACTCCAGACAGGTAATGTCTTTGGAGTAACGGTCCCCACTTTGATACATTCCACAATAGAGGTCCCCATTCAGACAAGTAATTGTCCGATTTTTAGGTATACCCATCACAGGAGGCGCAGGGGGGACACTTCCGCTACCACCTTCCGACGGTCCGTCTACAACCAAAACTTGTGGGTCTACGCCCCTCCGGACATCACAGGACGTTATCGCGACGTTTCACCCTCTTTCTTCAGGTGTGTTTTAGCGCTGACTTGGCAACATGAAAAAATCGAAAAGTTGGACATGAAAAAAGTCAACTCGTGGATTAATGCACACGAGTGTAGTAAGGAATTCGACTTTTCGAAAAAAAAAAAACTGTTATATAACTTTACTTATCAACTATAAATCCTCATACGCCAATTTATAATTACGTAACCGTAAAAAAAAACTTCTTTTTAAATGTGCCGTCCATTAAAATGGTTCCAGTACACGAGCACTCGCAAAACATTTTCTGGACGTGTAATCCACAAAACTTCTATGTCAAACTTTTAAGAATCAATGCTGCCAGCTCATTCTCTAGCGAATTTTTAACCAAGGTCACTTTTGTAAGTACTAGGCCGGGAATTTAACGTTCCCGGCGGATTTTGGATAATGCAAAACCGTCGATAACGGCCGGCGGCATGAAAAGTCATTTTTGTTAAAAAATTACCAGATAGGGAATTTATTTTTCTTCCATTGGCAACATAAAGGATTCAAAAAGCGACTGTCACGACAAAAATCAACCAATTCCTCAAATATTCAAAACCGTCGCGTCGTCGTTTCTGTTATTCCTAACCCATCGCTTGATACCCCCCTCGGCCCCTACTGCTATACACAATGTACAGCTTTCGGTAAAGGATACAAATTTGCCCGACATCAATATTTTACACTTAAAAAAATTGTACAAAAATGCCACATGACACTGACATTTTGTGCTGCCAACTTAAAATCTTTCATTAAAAATTCCTGTCGATTTTCTTGCCTAGGCAGGGAAATGCTAGTTTCCAGACGATTTAGACGAATGAAAAATCAGTGTTTCTAGACGGAGGCCGAAAAACATCTTACTGCTACCAACCGTAAAAAAAGTAAAACTCTTAATTTTCTTACTACCGTTGAATTAAATTACTGAAAGATTACATCAGAAATAAATGTTTACTCGCACTTGGCACATTATTGACAAAGTCGTACGTGTTTAATGAAATCTCAGTTGGTGAGTGGCGTTGTCCTTTTGCAGGAACAATCCAGCCGCCAGGACTCGCTTGGTGCCTTGGCTGAACCGCGAACTGAACGCCCTCCTCTACGAGAACACGCAGCAGGTGATGCACCTGGTGGACATCATAATGGACCACTTACTGCGCCACCACATCTGCAGCTACATGTTCCGGTCGCTCCTCTACGAATATCTGAGCAACAAAACCGACCACTTCATCCACGAATTTTACAATTTCATGAGGTCGCCCTTTGACATGATCGGTTACGACCGACACGTGATCTACACGGAGAGACGTCCCTCTCCCATCCGATTCATCGACGAGATCGACGTCTCCGACTACGACAGCGACGTCATCCTGGTGAGCGACACAAACAACAACCAGCGGGGCCAAGGGGCTGATCCGGTGATAATCGACCTGGTGGAGACCGATTCCGACGAGCCGATAATAGTTTCGGAAGAGAGAAACGAGACGAGATGCGCGGAGGAGGAGCAGACGCGCAAACCGATACTCCCCCTCAAGTTGAGGATCAAGAACAGACACAAGTCGAAGGAGAAGCGGAGGGGGAAGAGGCGGCATCGGGCGACGAGCAGCTCGTCGAGCAGTTCGACCACGGAGGAGAGCTCGTCGGAGTCGGACGAGTACAAGAGGTATCAGCAGAAGAGGTATCTGAAGAAGTTTCGAAAAGAGAAGAAGAAGAAGCGGGAGAACAGCTATTACATTGAGAAGGCGGAGAGTTCGGATGAGGGCGACGTGCCGTTGGCGAGTCTCGCCAACAGGAAGAAGAGATCTAAGCACAGTAAACACAAGTCGCACACGATCACGAGCGACAAGAAAGAAAAGAAACATTCTCACAGACATCAGGACAGGGTCAACGAACCGTGTGATATCCCGCCGGAAAATTCCTCTCAACACGACCAAGAGTCGCTCGGTAGTGTAAACGACGATAAAAGTAATAAAACGGACAATGAAATGAACAGTGATGACAGTTTTTATAGTGGACATAAACCGAACGTTAAAAGTAAAATTAAGGACGCGCGAAGTGAAGATAAGCACAAGGCGGGACCTAGCAGTGGCCGCCTGAAGAACACACTCAAGAAAGAAGCCTCTACTAATTTGTGGTATTCCAGGCCTTTACCTTACGATCCCGATTCAGATAGTTCCGATAATTAAGTCCCTTTACTGTACAACTTATGTAATATTATTTTCCAATTATTATTTTATATGTTATATTTATGACCCCGTTTACAATATATTTTGCCCCGTCACTTTCAGCAAGAAAAGGCTTGATTTGATAATCAATGGAAACGTCATCCTCCAATCTACAGACTGCTTTAATGTTGAAGGTGATTTTTTTGTTATTTTTAATAAAAATTATTGAATAAAAGTGTTTTTGACACACCTCGATTTTTTTTTCATTGCAAAAGTGTTAAGTCGTTAAAATGAGCGCGTGACAAGCTAATCGTTATTGGTGCAGTGTAGGTCAAGGTCAGCTTTGTGGCGGTAATTTATAAATCCACTGGCTTTGTGGTTTTAACCATCATAATATAATCGTCGGTTTTTCTTAATTATTTCGTAATTTAGATACTGGCCAAATTTAAAAAAATAGATACTGGGTGTTATGCCACAAATGCACACGATCAGAAAAAAGAAAAGAAACATTTGCACAGACATCAAACACATTCTCGCGGAAAATTCCTTTCAAAGTTACTCAATAATATAAACAACAATAAAAATAAAACGGACAATGAAATGAACAGTGATGACAGTTTTTATAATGGATATAAACCGAAAGTTAAAATATGTGAAGATAAGCAAAAGGCGGGACCTAGCAGTGACCGCTTGAAGAATACGCTCAAGGAAGAAGTCTCTACTAATTTGCGGTATTCCTGGCCTTCATCTTATGATCCTGATTCACATAATTAAGTCCTGTTACTATACAACTTATTTAATATTATTTTTCAATTGTTATTTTATGTTATATTTACGTATTTCGTCATGTCACCTTCAGCGAGGAAAAAGTAATAATCAAGGGAAGTCCTTCAATGTACAAAATGGTGTTGTAGGATTTTTCGTTTTTGGGGGTTTTAGAGTAAAATTGTGGTTGACAGAACTCCACAGTTAAAAGTCAGTAACTGGCGACTTCTTTATTAGAATAATGTAACCTACAATCCATTCACATCTGTCAACATGACTTTTAACAAAAATGAGACAACAAAAAAATAAAATGGGTACAGATGTGATAATAACTTAAAACCTACAGAGCCTCAGGGAATGAGAATTTTTTTCTTACACATATTTACACTAAAATCTGGTACATACATATACGCAAAATAACAATACTGGAAAAATAAAATTAAACTAAACACTCAACGAAGAGCGATTGTTAGCCCAGAATTGATGTGCCGATACGGCCAACGTTACAATGTACAAGAGGGCGGCGATCCAGCAGTTAAAGGCGTTCTACAAAACAATAAAACATAATTTCAAGGTAACTCAAAAATCAATTGAACCTACCTGTGTGTAGCCCCTATCTATGTTCGCATAAAACTCGTCCAGATCGTTCGGGGTGTGGGGTTCCTCGACGCCCGGTAGATCCTCAGCGAGGGCCACGGAATGGACGTAGTAAAATATTCCCATTAAACCCTGAAATAAAAGTTCACGTCAAAACGATCGTATTTATCGTCTTTGAGCAGCGATGACGAGCCTTACCAACTGAACTATTCCCCAGACGCTCAAAATTAAGCCACATAGTGACAATTTGGGCCCACAAATTGGCATTTTTGGATTTTTTTTTCAAAACTGATCACACCTCACAAGTAATAGCTGTCATGTGATTGTCGGAGACGGCTGACGAACTGACGCTGACAACCGCAAAAATGAAAATCCCTATATTTATCACATAATGCACGAGTTTACGAGATTAAATAAATGGAATAAAAGCCGATACGTGCCACTACGAACAAGTCGAAGGAGTTGTCGAGTGCAGTTAATCCGCAAAGGATTAAAATTAAGCAACCAGTTAAAAAAATAAGAGGCGTGTAATGGTGTCCCGTTTTGACAGATGACAGATGTCAGTTTGGGAAAGAGGAAAGTGGGCAGTGGTGTTTGTGAAAATCCTGAAAAGGAGAAGAAATGGTTGATAAATTAGGTAAGCCCGTTCGAAACGATAAAAGCGTGCTTGTTTTCTCTCCACTTGCTTCGTTTCATTCGATAATTTCGCGAGTCGCGGTATTTCTTCCGCGTCCCTTATAAGGTTAATTTAATGCCATCACAATCCTTCATGGTCTGTTTACCAGAGTTTTTCGAGAGTGCTTTCGTTGCCCAACCGTCGACTTCCTCTAAATTATCATTTCTGACGCGACGCTCATCATGGAAGTACCCGTGGCCGTAGTAATTCCCGAGTGTGTCGTTCCCGTTTTAGTGAACAGTGAAGCCAACACCAGGCGAATAGCCACAGTGGAAAGTTGCTTCGGGAATTCCGGACAGCCGCTGGAAGTCCCGGGACGCGTCCTGGTCGGCGAGGGGGTCCTGGTGAAAATGTGCCGGAAGAAACCCAAGACTAGACAGTTTTTTCTATTCAACGACATCCTAGTTTACGGTAATATCATCATCAACAAGAAAAAATACAACAAGCAACATATCATTCCGTTAGAAGAAGTGAAACTGGAAAATCTCGAGGACGACAATCGTGAGTTGGTGAGGGCGCCTCGTTCCTGCGTTTACCCCGCGTTTCGCTTTCAGAATTTCGAAACGGCTGGTTCATTCGAACCGCTTCCAAGTCCTTCGCGGTGTACGCCGCGACGGCCACGGAAAAGCAAGAATGGATGGCCCACATAAACAAGTGCATCGAAGACTTGCTGAGAAAAAGCGGCAAGAAGGCGGTGGAGGAGCACGCGGCCGTCTGGGTTCCCGACGGCGAAGCCTCCGTCTGCATGCGCTGCAAAAAATCACAGTTCACGTTGATCAACCGGAGGCACCACTGCCGCAAGTGCGGGGCCGTGGTCTGCGGGCCGTGTTCGAATAAACGATTCCTGCTGCCCAACCAGAGTTCGAAGCCTCTACGCGTCTGCCTCCATTGCTTCGGCGAGCTCACGTCCGCCGCCAGAAATCACAACACGTCGACGGACGGCGTGCAGAAAGGTTCGTATGCATGTTTGAGTCGTGAAAAAACGACGTTTTGATTTGTTCGTCAGACCGGAACAACGCAGACACATCTGGGGAGGAAGACTCGGATGACGACGACGAGACCAGCAGGGCACAGCCGGAATCCCACGATTTGGTAAGTCAAAAGAATGCTGCCGTTTCCGAGTCACTTGATAGTAGGAATTCTTAGTAGTGGAAATCTTATCTGTGGCATTGAGTAGGCGAAACGGGAGCTCTTTAAACACGAAATCGGCTAGATTTCTGTTTGAAACTATAATGTGTTTTGTTTTTACCAAAGATGCGGAAGAAAGAGAGAAAGAAACAATCGAAAAGGGTCGTATCAAAAAATAAGACGATTGCGTTGTTAACGAAAGGTAACGAACGACCTTGTCCCTCGGCTCTGCGTAAATCCATTTCCAGAGTTAAAACATATTTGTGAAAAACAATAAACCTGATCGTGTAATTTCTCGTTTTTCTTTTAGTAGAGAAGTCTGCGAATCAGATTTTTTTTTTCAAAAAGATTTTAAAAAATGTACAAATTACGAATGTCACACTGTTGATAAGAGCTTCTTCATTATGCAAACATTTTTAAAATAACTTACGTAACATTATGGTAATTAATGATAAAGATTTTTAAATGTTGGAATGAGTCATCGTTTTTTTCTTCGTCGATTTTGACCATAAAAAATTCCGGTGCCAAAATTCCGATCACACCGAAAGGTGAAAAAGGTCATTTTATGTTCAAAAATAAATGGATCAGTGATAATACAAGTTTATAACCATTACAAGAAGCAAGATAAATATTTCAAGTTTAAAGAGGCACTTCTTTTTCTGAGAGTTTGTTTGAAAATTCTATAAATTTACGCATTTTCTTTGCGTTTTCCAACACGTGTGTCGTTTAGTCTTTCTAGATAGTAAAGAAATGGTTTAGAGAGCTCCTTCGTCTTACGCAATATCAATTATCCTAATTTTACTTGTCCCGAAAAAATCTCACTCTTGATGTTCACATGACGGATGACAGTTTCAGAGTCATTGCTTCAGTTATACTCGTTGTAAGTCAACTTGTGCCGATTCTAGAGTGGAACAATAATACATTGTTAGGATTGAGTGTGGGGCTTTGTAACATTTGTTGCGTGCTGTTTGGTTGAATTTACCGCTTTCCACTCCCTCATTCTTTTGTGACGATAATGTTTTATGTGGTTGCAGCCTAAATTTTACGGCGACAGCGAAAAACCAGAAGAACTACATTGAAAAGCATGCACTTCCACTTGGTAAATATGCCCACAAAATAACAATAGAATAAAAAGTAAGTAATTATATTTTTAATATGAACTCATGGTAATTGTGTATCTGGTAGAATTTATGTAGATATTAAGAACTGTACGATTTTTCTTGTGTTTCTTTGCGTAAACGATGATGATAATAACCGTAAGCTTGCTCAAATTGATACGTCGTTTTTGTACGTCGCGCGATTATCCATTTCTTGATATTTACATAATGCGACCTATTTTTATTGTAAACGTTTAAGTTATACATAGTTTTAATGGTGGATTAGGAGGATCCAAGAAAAATAATCAAAGCATGTACATTTTAGCAACTGTGATATAAGTTGGCCTATGTAACGAATGTTTTCTATGGGAAGGGGAGAGAGGGCAAGAGAAAAACGTCTTTTTCTGTGTCAACCTGTTGTACACTACCGGACTGAATACAAACAAAAACAATTGAATTAAGTCACGCCCGGTATTGTACCCTCAAATTATGTTAATCATCACAGTACACAGTAACACAATTGTTAAAATAATTTACGCAATTAAACCATTTATATTATTTGGACTGTTTCATTTTTCATGTACCTCCAGTGCACCACCTGACGTCCAAAGGGGTCGTTTAATTGTAATTGAAAAGTTATTGTTTTTTTGAAATAAAACCCAAGTTTTGTTGAATCAACTAGTGTTGTTCTTTTATTGTTAGTCAGCAACAGCGGGAATCAGAATTTGAGGTCGTATCTTGGTTTGTGGTCCTCCTTTTCTTGCGGCGCCAGAGGCGTGTTCATTTTCCTGTTGAGTAATAAGTTGATCATTTTAATGTGGTGATTCTTTGGTAACGGGACGTCGTTGTCGACCGCCCATCTGATTATTTCCGAACAGCGAATCAGATCCCCTCGACGAACTGAAAATCAGAGTCAGTCGTCACGACACAACTGATGGAAAAATATTACATTGATAATTCAGGAGACAGGCCACGACGCTCGAATACTGCTGCTTCATTTTATACTTCAGTAGAATTTCCAACAATCGGTAGACGACTTCGGTCCTGTGACACTTCAACGAAACGAACACCACGTAGGGTATCCTGTTGATCACAGCTTTACAAAGTCCGTTGTGCTTTTCGAGCAATTCCAAGGCCACGCACTGATCCGAAAACCACTCGCTTAGAAAGCAGGTCTGCCACACGTACGTCAACGGGGACAAATCGTTAAAATCCCTAAAGAGTCTTTCGGCAAAATGCATCGTGTTGCCGAGAGCCGCTTCGCTACCGCTGGACACCAGATCGGTCATTAAATATTTCAGGATCAATCTAATTCTGCGCCGCAGAAACGCGTTTTCGCGATAAACCCCCTCGAATATCTCCACGGCTTTGGACACGTCCCCTCGCACCCAAACCGCCTCAGCTATGAAATGACGGAAATTCGAATGGGCTACGAGGAGATCCGGGTGGCGGTTTTCGCACAACTGATGAATTTGCTGAATCGCGTCTTTATTCCCGTTTTGGGAACAGAACGATAGCACATTCATCAAGACGGCAAGCGGCGGAGTTTCGTTGCGGTCGACGCAAAACTTAATTAGATCAATCACAGATTCACCATTGTCCGCGTCTATGGCGTTTTGGAACAAAATACCTAGTTGGTCGGTTCCTAGCTCTCCTATTTTCACCTCGTCGAATTGTTTTTCTCCGGAACGCGACACGTTTTCGACTAGAGCTTCGTTTTTTCTTTTCTGATGATCCCACTTCCCCATCTTCTGGTGCATCAACTGCGACGTAAAATCGTCGATAACATCTACTTCTAATTTTGAGTAGAATTGAGGCAAACTCTTTGCGAGAATCGAGAGGGATATTATGCGGGGTAAGGTTGTCGGTATTCGGCTTAGATTCCAGGCCATCGCCTATGTTCCAAATGTAAATAGTTGAAACATAACCTCACCGACTGTGAAGATCAAACTTGTAATATTCCGGTGTAAACACGTGATTTACTAGCACTTTGCGAAGAGCATTTTGTACACACATTTACGTCTAATCTCTATTTTTATCCAACATTCGTTTCTCAAGAAGTTTGACAGTTGATATTTCGACAACATAACCTCACTATTTTTATTTTTCACTTTTGTCAAGAACGCACAATTTTATTCTTAAAATTAGTATCGTCACTTCGTTAGTACGACCGATTTAAGCTACGGGTGAGGTATTTATGGACGATATAATAACGCATTTAGAAAATTTCGATCAAATTTGACTTGTGTCAACTTGAATACATAACCTCTACTTCTTTTCGCTATGTGAAAATTAAAAATGAAAAAAATATTTCTCTTCAATTTACTGTTAAACTTGCTACTTACGGCGTGGGTCTACACGACAGACTCAAGCCCCAAAATTGTAGACTGCAATAATTTGCGCATGGGACAATTCATATGTCCAGACCCCAACTATGACCTTGTGGACCCCAAAACTCAACAAATCCGGGGATGTACCAAAGACAACAAAGCCAGAGGTACGTAACTGAAGTAGACGGTTTCAGTCTGCATTACTTAATTTTTTTTAGTCCCTTGCATAGCGGCTGATGGTCTAAATTGTTCAGAAACGAACAGCAACACATTTACTAGAGAGATGCCATGCAAATGGACGTAAGTCTGTCCTTTGTTTAAATATATGAAGATAATAAATCGGTATTTTAGGAATGGGTACTCATTTGAAACTGCTCTGTTGCTATCCATTTTCTTGGGAATGTTTGGGGTAGATAGGTTTTATTTGGGGTATCCAGCTATCGGATTGGCAAAATTTTGTACTTTGGGATTCATGTTTCTGGGCCAATTGATCGATATCGTGCTCATCGCTACGCAAGTTGTGGGACCTGCGGACGGATCCGCGTATGTGATCCCCTATTATGGACCTGGAGTGCAAGTGGTGCGCAGTGATAATTGGACATACAGACTTAGACAGGATGATTGGTGACCAGTTATTAGTCATATTACGCAAAAAAAGTTTTCAATAAAAGTTTGTAAATAAGATCGAATTCGTAAATTATGCATTAAATTGGCGTATCATTTACTTTTGGTGTTAATGTGATGTAACCTCACTTTTTATGAATACTATTGTTTTTACGAGTAATTGAAACTTTTTCAGTTGACTCACCGCACCGTGCTTCCTTGCACTGATCGTTTAATTCATGGCTGCAGGTTTATTCACCTTTACAACGTTTGAATCACGATTGGGGTCGTTCCAGAAGCCCCAAATTTAAACTTGGGGAATTTCTTTTTTTAAATTTAACTATTGGACAGATGGCGCCACATTTGAACTGTCACTCGGTGTTGTCAAAACAGTTCAAGGCTGGATCAAGGTCCGCGTAACGTGAAATGAACAGTTAGTCGGAAACTTTTTAATTGCAGTGTCATCGTAGTTGCGAGTGCGACACGTAAGGAAGTAAGTTGCTCTTAAATCTTCACGAGAAATATTAGATAAACTATAACCTCACTTCAGGGATGGGTTTGCTCGGTGTAGTCAAGTTCCTCACCCGTAGGACGATCGAATTAGTAATAATCGCCCTACTGCTGTTGTTCCTTCCGAAAATACCTCCGGATGCGAAATATTCTCAATCATACAAGTAAGTAGGGTCGTGCGAGGTGCTCGCCCCACTAACCAAATCTCTCAGAGTAGCCCCCGCGCGTCCTTTCGAAGGGGGCCTCAAGCTCAACGAGAAACTCAACGACGTGGAACTGTGGCATAAAGGCGCGTTGCACGGTCCCGAGGCCTTCGTCGACTACAAAGGTGAGCTGTACACGACGGTACATGGGGGCGACGTCGTAAAACTAACTGGCAACCACATCACCCCCATCGTGAAATTCGGCAAACCGTGCAAGGGTGCGTACGAAGAACAGCTATGCGGGCGCCCCCTGGGGATGGCTTTCGACAAGAGCGGCACCCTGTTCGTCGCCGACTCGTATTACGGCATCTTCAAAGTTGACGTCAACACCGGAAAAAAAGAGCGCCTGGTGGCGGTGAACGAGCAGATCGGCGGTGCGAACGTAACTCTGCCGAATTCCATCGCTGTGGCCACCAACGGGGACCTGTTCTGGACGGATTCCAGCACCGAATTCACCTTGCAGGATGGAGTTTTTGACTTGTTGGCGGACGGTAGTGGGAGGTAAGAGCGATTTTGTTTTGAATGAATAATTAGTTCATGAAGGTTATCGCAACTTAACGACTTGATTATGATGTTGATTGGATTTTTTTTTGAATTTTAGATTGGTTCGTTACGATTCTAAAACGAAAAAAAACACCGTTCTCATATCAGATTTGCATTTCGCTAATGGCGTCGCTCTGTCCGACGACGAGTCGTTTGTTTTGGTGTCGGAGACGGCGCGGAACCGCCTTCGTCGCTACCATTTGAAGGGCCCCAAAAAGGGCACCCACGACATTTTCCTCGATGGACTTCCGGGCATGACAGATAATTTAAAAGTCGACGGCAAGGGCGGCTTCATCGTACCTCTGGTGGTCGCGGTCGACTCCGAAAATCCCGCGGTGACCCAAATTTTGGGTCCTTTCCCCCTTTTGCGTAAATTCATCTCCAGAATTTTCGGTCTGGTCCAGTTCGCATTCAAATTGGCCAACGATATTTATCCAAACGAAATTTCTCAACGTGGAGTCCACATGGTGGGCCACTTCACCATGGGTCAGTTCTTCTACCCGAAACGGGTCACCATCTTGCACGTCTCCAAGAACGGAGAGATTTTGGACAGCATCCACTGTCTGAACAAGAAACTGGCGGGGATCAGCGAGGCGCATATTTTCAAAGACACCCTCTATCTCGGTTCTCCGTTTAACGACTACATCGGGCGAATTCCGCTGTCGAAGGTTGGGTGGGAACATTTGAGACAAGCGCCGTCCTCTACTCCAACACCTAAACCTGCCACCGCAACACCTAAATCTACAACAGCAGCGCCCAAACCTACTACGACAACAACGCCCAAACCTACTACGACCACAACACCTAAACCTACCACTACGACCACAACACCCAAACCCACCACTACGACCACAACACCGAAACCAACAACAACAACGCCCAAACCCGCAGCTACCACGACTCCTAAACCCACAACCACCACCACACCCAAACCTACAACCACTACCACGCCTAAACCCACCACAACAACGCCCAAACCTACCCCCAAAACGACGACTCCTAAAGCAACCGCAACACCCAAGCCGACTACTGCACCACCTGCGCCGACCACGACACCACCTAAACAAGCTCAACCTCAACCGGTCAAAGAACAACCGAAGGTGGTACCAGTCAAAGAATCTCCTAAAGCAAAGAACTAAAACATTCTAGGAGGCTGTGATGTCACATTTGTTAACAGTTGCACCATCATCGCGATCGTCGGTTGTTTTAACAATTTTATTTGATAGACTGATCGTCACTTTTCAAATTTTTAGAGTCGCGGAGCATTCCAACGACGAGCATTTTCATTTTATTTTTATTCATGTACTGATATTATGTTGTAGATGTAGGAATCTCATGTGTTAACTCAATATCTTCATGGCATTTCCAATGATAAGTTTTAATTTTATGGCAGGCTGATACGGTGATAATTTACATAGTTTTTATATGTATCATAGTTTTGTACCGGGATATTTTTTGTTGGATGTGATGTACCAATTTAAATAAAATTATTTCATAAAACGTGGTCGTCTTATTAAGAATGCTATCAGAATCCAGCTCCAAGTACAATGGAATTAATTTATCTGAAACAAAACAGCCACAGCGTGTATTTGTTTAATAAAAAGCTTTTGTGTAATAATGAGAAGTGATGTTATCGCCTGATTATTTCTAGTGTATTTTTCTATTTTTTCTTGACACTTAACAAGAAAAAGTTTTGAGATATAGAAAAACTGCAAGATTACATCTTGTCTGTTCTGCGAATCGTTTTAGTGCGATTTTAAAGATTAGGTGAATAAACATAATAAAAAGCTCTTGTCAAATATTATTCACCTTCGATGAACAAACATAAAGATAAACTTTAAGTCAGTTTGTTTGTAGTTCAAAGAAATATCAGTCCACGTACACCGACATTTATTTAATCAATTCTTATTTTTAGAACGATTATGTGTGACACATCACCAAGTTCTGATAAAAGTGTTGTAAGAATTTTTTTGTACTTTACCTCCATTTTGATTCTCTCATAGAGAACGAACGCGACGTCATCATCTGGGATGTCCTTATAGCCATTATTTCACGGAATATTTTACGAAAATGTTTAGGTTTTATCAGGCAACAAATTCACGACCGTATTTTTGGCAATTTCACGACCCTATTTTTGGCAATTTCACGTAGGTATTTCAGCGGGCGCACATGAAAGCTTATCTTCCATATTCGTGTTTTGTGACAGAATTTGGATAAAACAAAAGGCGACTTTGAAGACTTGATCAAATTTTCACTTTTAAAATTAAGTCATTACCAACCGCCACAAAAATCCCTAAATCGAGGAAAGTAAACATTTTTGTTTAAAAACGGCTTAAAAAGGGCAAATTACAAAAAATAGTATAAAAAAACTCGTTCCATAAGACCTTGAAGCTCTCATTCTTTGAAATAACTCGTGGCTACGCCACTCGTTTTTTAATCTTGAATTCGTGCTTCAAGACTGGTCTTATGAAACTTGTCTTTTAATATAACTACTATTAAATGAAACAAAACACTCTTGACAACTTCGTCTATTATTAAGTGTTAAAAAATAATTTCAATTCCCCATGAAAATTAACGGATATGGGTTGGCGTCTTGGTCCCCCGTCGCGGCCAAGGGGGACGCGGGCCTCGCCACCGGCTCGCTGCTCCCCAACAGCCAATACGTCGTAACAAACCCCTTTCCTTTCAACTCGACCTCGCCCCTCAACTCCAGCTTGAACGTGCCGAACTTGTCCAAGATATTCTTGGTGGTTTCGCTGACGTGTATCTTCAAAGCTAAAAGGAGACCTTGGGACTTTTTACAGATTTGCTGGTAACTCACAATGACCCGTGCTCTCCATCCTGCTCGCGGTGTTGACGGTGTCGCCGAAGAGGCAATAATGGGGCATCCTCTGGCCCACGACTCCTGCGCAAACTGGCCCCGAGTGGATCCCGATTCGCACCTTCAACTGGTAGTCGGGCTGGTGCTGGATCGTGAAGCAACGGATGGCGTCCAATATGGCCAAAGAGAGAAGTGCGATTTCGCGTGCGTGGACGTCACCGTTTCTCTCCGGGAGCCCGGAGACCACCATGTAAGCGTCGCCGATGGTTTCCACCTGAAACGTGGACGGATAAGATGTTGATGTTGCCGCTTCGGGTGCTTCGTCGGACCTTGTATACGTCGTAGGAGCCGATTATTCTGTCGAAAGTGCTGTACAAGTCGTTCAAGAAGTCCACCACTTCCATGGGTGAGCTTCTGGCGCACAGAACTGTGAAGCCAACGATGTCGCTGAAATAAATCGTGACGCACTCGAACTGTTCCGGTTGGACCAGTTCCCCGACCATCAACTGTTGGGCCACAGGTCTCGGGAGTACTTGATAGAGGAGCTCTTCGGAACGTCTTTTTTCTTGACTGAGTTGTTCCGTTTTTTCCCCAACCAAAGCCTCCAAGTTGTTGGCGTATTGTTCCATTCTTCTGAGGAGGTCGTCCATGAGATTCTCGCAATACCCTCTGAGAACAAATTTGACAAATAGAAGGAACGAACGGGGCAGAGACAGAGACGCTCACTTCATGATGCCGCGAAGGGTAATTTTGAGAGTTTCGAAAGTGGGTCTGTCTTCTGGATTGTCACTCCAACAGCGTTCCATCAACTCTAACAAGTCTTCGGGACAGTCCCTGCAACTCACGGCTGGTCGAAATGGAGGATTTTCTCTAGCGGCCACTCTCGAAATGATCTCTACAGAGAATACTTTAGATTTAGAGTTAAAATAAGTGAAAGTGGTCACCGTGAGGCTCTAGAAACTGGCGAGCGGCTTCGTAAGGGCCTCCTCTGACTATAATTTCTTCCAAAATGACGCTGAAACTGTACACGTCTCCCTTCTGCGTGGCCGGAGTACCGGGAATAATCGTCAACGGAAGGAGTTCAGGTGCCACCCACAACATCTCTACAATAATTTGTTAAATCAAAGACTCGAGACGACCCAATGCGGATTACTTTTGTAATAATCCGAATCTTTTTCTGCTTGGAGAGGAGCCGTCAACGTAGCCAAGCCAAAATCTGAGATCTTCAAAACAAATCGACCGTCAATCAGACAGTTGCACGATCGCAACTTGCCATGAACTGACACTTCGCAGCTGTGAAGATAACTCATCCCCTGGAGAGATTCCAGAAAGAATAAAAGAAACAAACGGGAGCGCGTCAATACCTTGACGACGTCGTGAATCAGCGACATCCGAAAATTCCAGTCGAGCTGAATGGCGTCGTTTTCTAGGACGTCTTTCAAGCTACCCCTCGGACAGTATTCTGTTATGATCAAGACATCGGGGCACTCGATGCAAGCCCCCAAAAATCTCACAGTGTTCTCGTGGGTCACATCCCTGACTTGCTTGATCTCCCAGAGAAGTTTCTTGTTGATGTCGACCTTCTTCTTGGAGATTTTCTTGATGGCGACACGATTTCCTTTGTGGATTCCCACCGTGGTGAAAATTTTAGCTTGCAGGGAGTTGGTGGAGGTGATGGAGGCGCGACCGCTTCTCAGTCCGTACGACTGCAACACGACAACACCTTAAGGTCGAGAAATTTAATTCTGCCATTCTCACTTCTGTCAGTTTCTGGAGTGCTAATTTAGAACCGCAAGACTTTCCCATCTCCAGAATGACTTCTTCGCGTCTGATTCTCCACGACATGTTGTTCAAATCGGCAGCGATTCGCATTTGCCTAAATGGTAACTTTTGGGAAAGAGTGAAAAGGCGTGTCGAGGTACTTACTTGTTACAGACGCAGATGAATGTCACGATTAGAGCTAGAAAAACTCCAAAAGTGAACGATCCGTATAATATAATCATGTAGACTTCTTCAGCAGCACAAAAACGACACTAAATACAACATTTTGATGGGGTTACGTCAAGTTACCACGATTCCTACATTCTGCGTTGTCGTTCATAAAGCCACATCGAGGGATGTCAGGTGGGGGACCTTCTCTGCCTCCAGGCCAGTGTATTTTTTTCCCCGTAACAGGTGAATAACGCTTGTGGACTCCGTAGTAGTGAGCCACCACTTCAAACTTTCCGGTGATGGGGTCCAGGTCTAGGACCGAATAGTCGGCGTCTCTGTCGCCGTTGTCGTCAATGCGGACATGACCGGTGATCCCTATAAATATTATTCTCAATAAAAAGCTGTCAAAAAAGACGCCATATTGTTTTTTTTTTGTACCGTGAAAATCTCTGGACCACATCCTCGTCGTGATATTGAGCCCATCTCTGATGTCACCCCCTTCGGTCAAGGTCTCGTTCAGCGCCATCCCCAGGAGATAGACTCCATCGTAGAACGCCCCGATCACGAAATTAATTTCCTCCTCGTCGCTGATGCTGTAGTTGTAGTCCCTCACCGCCCGCTCCTTCACCCTGTCCGCAAAGTCCTGGAACTGGTCGCTGGTCGGCTGCAGGAGCGACACTCGGAGAAGGGCTTCGTAGGCCTTGCGAGCGGCGGCGTCGTGGCTGTCGCCGGCCTCCCAGTCGTGGTCCTTCCAGTACGAACCTTGGAAGATCTCCACGTCGAGGAAGGTCCAGTCGCCTTTGGTCATCCCGAGGGCGTGAGCCGCCAGCATGAACTTGCGGACTAGGGTGCCTCGCACGCTCAAGATCACCACTGCAATTTGACAGTTAGTCAGGAACGGATTGGGGCGCGGGCCTACCTCGGGCGTACATGCTGGCGTCCCGGAGGTAGTTGTCGATGGACTCGTTGTCGTTGCCGTCCAGTTCGCGGATGAAGGTCAACAAGCCGCGCTTTTTTAAGCCGTGCTCCAAGTTTTTCCCTAAAAATGAGAATTGATAATAATTATACAATTTGATGTTTTACTAGGACATATTGTCTATTCCTCAAGCCACCAGGCTATCTTGACATGCTGAATGATGTTTATCGAAGTTAGTTAAAGGCTTCAGATAGGAAACAAAAAAAATAGAAGTGAGATTAAGCGACATTTTAGAAAAACAGAAAATGTTTTTATTTACAAGGGTTGATTTTTTGTTGAAATGCCGAGTATGGGAACCATCGCGCATGGCCTCGGTAGCGCAGTAGGCAGCGCGTAAGTCTCATAATCTTAAGGTCGTGAGTTCGATCCTCACCCGGGGCACTTTTTTTTAATCAAAATAAAATCAATATTTCACAATTTACAAAGAAAACAAAAATCAGGAGATACCATTGGAAGTTATAAATATTTAACAGTTTTTGACTGACTCTTTTGGGAGTGCATTTGATTTAATAATTTTTTCAAGAGATTAGAGTGAAAAACCAATTAATTCATGTAAGCTACGAACTTTCACGATTATGTTAAAATTGTTATTGACTGTTGTTACCGTTCTTGTTTGAGTCATTCTTTTCACTTTTTTATTGACATTTAACAATTTAGTAGAACATAACTTTTTTATTTAGTATTGGTGAAGTCACAATCAAATTTCTTAGATTTCTAAGAGTCTGATTTTAATATTTTACAGATTCCACTTATGTACAGTCGCGAACAATAAATGTTGGTTGTCAAGATCATTTTGAAATTTCCCGCTACTGTCACAAATTAAAAATTTTGCTTGCCAATGTCAATAAAACGTCAATAAAAAAAATTGGCAATGTTTTATTCTAAATATTCAAAATTATGGCCCCAATGTCGTATTTTAATAGAGTAAAAATGATTTCACTGATAGAGACGGATGTGTCAGAACTCAGAAGCTAGGGTGGCAACCCGGTTGAGATTTCCAAAAAGTTTACAAGATCGTGACAAGGCAAGACAAATAGAATGTATTTGAGGTTATGCCCGTTTCACATTAGAGCACTTTTCATTGCGTCAAAGAATTTGACCCCTTGACGACCAAAATTTATTGCTCGCGACAGTACCATTAAAATAATAGTTTACAAATTGTTATTTGTCTGTTACTGGTTTTTCTTGACAATAATAAATACTTCAACTTATTTTATTTGCAATTTGACCAGTTGCTACTGATTTGATTAACATTTGTTAGATCTATTAGAATGTCACCAACCCTGGTCCTTCAGTCCTTGAGTAATGAACTTTTAAATGAGATGTCCGGGTGTTGGACATAACAGAAGTGTTCAATTTTATATAAATCGATTATAATTGCTCTTTTAAAATTACTAAAAAAGGGTCCAGTTGGTGTAAAACAAAAAAAAACGTAATGTCAGAAGTGGGATTCGAACCCACGCCCACAGAAGTGGACCAGAACGCTCATTAAACCTGAAACCAGGCAAGGTAACCTTGAGTCTGGCGCCTTAGACCGCTCGGCCATCCTGACATGTAGCAAATATATCGCACTTGGCGGTACTTGTTGCGCATTTTTATTGTTTTCTTTAAGATTACATAATTTCATCATTTTAGTATTAAATTTTTTTAGTATTAAATTTAAATCAAAAACAAAAGTAAATAAAAAACTTTATTTAAATAACAAGCACTCACTTTGTATCTCAGACTCAATAGTGATATTTTGGTTATTAATTATAAGTTTGATGAATTAATTGCCAATTATGACAGATCAATAAAAAATAATTTGAAACAAAAAAATTAAAAAAATATTTTCGACGAGGATGGGATTCGAACCCACGCGGGCAGAGCCCATTGGATTAGCAGTCCAACGCCTTAACCACTCGGCCACCTCGTCTTATTGAACATAAATATAAATGTCGCAGAAATGGCACGCCTTACTCAAAAAAATTTCACCATGACTGATAACGTCAAAAATTATTGATTATGGTATTAAGTAAAGAATATCTAAAGATCATGTTGTTGACAGTTTTCTTGTGGAACTTTATCATCAATATATCAAAGTCAAACAAAAAGTAATTTTGACCAAAGATAACGTTTAAAGTTTGAGATTTTCGTGATTTCTAGTTTAGACTAGAGAACAAGGGGACTGATTTACAATTTCAACTCTAACTCTAGTAAAGCTTGCTGTAATTGTGTAGCTAGTAATTTGGGAGTTTAATTTACAATTTAAAGTGAAAATAAAAACTAATTTTCAATTTGAACTGCAGGTGAAGCTGGTGAAGAACAATTTACAGTTTTAATATAAAATAAGACTTTCAGAAATCGCAATTATTTTGCAAGTATCTAAAGTTTTAAAAATATAATTTGAAATTTGAAAACAATAAAATATGTACCTATCCCATAGACAAGTACCTAAGCCACTATGGCCACTATCATATTCATATCTATAGTGCTATGGCAACGTAGACTTACCGGCGGTCAACGAAAACAAATCGGACCTGTCCAAGATGAGGGCGACATGTTTCCACCCAAACTGCCTGAAGATGCTCGCAAAGACCGACTTGAGCCTGCATTGACAATACGACATCCTCGTCAACGTGGGATACTTGGTCTTGTCCTTGAGGATCCCCTGAAACGACGAGATTTTTCCCCGTCACGAAACAACGCAATCAAACCGTTTTCGTAATTCATTCCGTTAATGGCTTCATTAGGGCCTAATGTCCAATTTGACAATTTGTTTAATGGCACACTTACGGCACTGTCGCTCTTGTTCCACTTCTGCAGCCTGCCGAGGATGCCGGACGTGACCGACAGCTCTCCCTCCGATGGCGGCTGGTCCCCCATTCCTGTGATGATGGGGGTGTTCCAGTAGGCCGCCAGGCCAGCGACGGGTTCAAGGGCAAACAAACAAGCCGGACCCACGAATGCAATCACGTCGGATTTAAAGTGCATGTCGGCGGCTAATCCCGGAGCCAGGGCGCCGCTGCACGAGGGGTAGCTGGGGATGAAGACGAAATGAACTTGACCGTCGCAGGTGGTAATTTCAACTTGATACGCGGTGCTGATGATACGCATTCAGAATAAATTCCAGTATCGGGATAAACACAAACTCCGGTGTGAAATGGGGTATAATTTAAAACAAACAGACCGGAGTGGTGGGTGAGACTAATCGGGATTATTCAATGCGGCGGTGATTGCTAATTGTCTGCTCCGGGCGAACTTAAGGCTGGGATTAGTGTCAATGGGCTAAATGGCTATTGAAGAGAAAGAATCGCACCGGTTTTTGATTGGACGCGACGCAAAAATCAAAAACGATATACTTTGATACCAGTTTTGCAAATAACGTCAAACCAAACTTGAGAAAAATATCTTGGAATTGAAGCTGTAAATCACTTAATAATGTATTTGATCAAATTTGGAAAATATTTTTCTGCACAATGTGATGCAGAGAGAATGAAAAAGCAATAGGTACCTTGCATCAGAGCCAGAACTTCCACATATTTGTAAAAATGTATGTATCAGAGTTTTTTCATATTTTGGACAGTCACAAATTTAACCCCAAATACATATTTTGTTGAAAGAAGAAACAATTTTGAGCAAGTGGTGTGAAAGAGGAAGATTGAAAAACTGTAATAAAGAGATCGAACAGAGACACTTGCTGAAATTTCAAAGAGCCAAAGAAATTGTAGTCGTTAAGTTTTTATGTTAAAACTTAAATTCTGCGAAAAAGACCTCATATATATCTGTCATGAAAAATACATGAAAGTAGGATTTTTCAATCACACCACTTGTATATTGTAATAAACGATGTAAACCACGACTGAAAAGGTCAAAAGCCTCAATAGCCACCCGCCAACAAAGTACCTATTGTTAGACGAAATTAATTCAAAAAAATAAATGTATTTTAACTTGACTTGACACAACCTACATAGTTTCTTCATATCTGCGGATTTGGAACAATAATCTTAATTTTTAACTTAACGTTTAATTAATTAATAGATGATTTTTTAAGGATTAATTAATTATAAAAGGACTTTTAGGAGTTGTGCTATAATTACCTTATCCTAAAACAAAGTAACAACGGGGATATAGCTCAGTGGTAGAGCATTCGACTGCAGATCGAGAGGTCCCCGGTTCAAACCCGGGTGTCCCCTGATCGCTTTTTTTTACTTTTATTTAACAGAAAACAACATGTTTCTGATTTTATTTACTTGCATCTGCATTGAATGCCACCGAGTTGAATTATTGTCGACAAAAACTGCAAAATTAGCTATTTATGTAACCAGTTAGGAAATGCGTTATTTTGTGTAACGAGTGGAATATTTGCGGGACGAGCGCAGCGAGATCCCGCAAAATCACACGAGTTACACAAAATTGCATTTCCTGACGTGTTACATACAAGATTTTTTCTAATTTTGACAAAAGATATGTTTCTTCAAACGTTAAACGAAGTAATGAATAATAAATTATTATTGTGTTAAAATATCAAGTAGGTAAGTAGGCACGGTTATTTTGCTTAAAAACAAAAAATATGACTAACTGGTTAGGAAAAATTTATTAGAAAATAAATTTTTCCTAACCAGTTAGGAAAGATTTTACTTTTCTAACCAGTTACGAAAAGTGTGACGTTTCCAAACGTCAATTAATTTTGAAAAGTGTCACTTTATATGTCAAAATTAGAAAAATTTAATTTATTTCAATTTATTTCATTTGTTCTCGTTTATCTTGCTCTACCCTACAATCATGTCAGTGACGTCGTAATTAAAAAACGGATAATAATGAAATCCTCGTGTCCCGGAAATATACAGGGTTAGTCAAAAGTATGGAACGGGTTTATGTCCGTTAATATGAACTTTATAACAAAATGCCTTTAACAAAAGTTTTTTTTTCTCTCCATTTCTTAGCCTACTCTTTGTCTTTGTATGTCAATGCATTTCCATGGAAACGTAATTTTTTTTAATGGCAACCAAGTTATTTGTTTGCTGATTTTTAAGTGACTTGATCGGCTCCGGGTCGGCTCCAGGTGGGTTCCGAGTCGGCTCCGGGTGGGCGCCGGGTCGGGTCGGGTCAAATCGGGAATTATCTTTTTTGTTCGACACTGTCAGAATTTGGGGATTTTCTCCTATGTGAACGGATTTTGATAAATGTCACAACTTGTCAAAACGAAACGTCAAGCTAATTTTAAAGGTTTTAAGCGATCTGGAGCCTTTAAGGGGCTCGTCGAACAAAAAAATGTTGTATTCAACTCGTTCGTGTGTAAATTGGGCCTATTAAAAAATGGGGAATCTGATTTGATATCACATTTTGACGGTTATTGGAAATTATGATTTTACACATAAGTTTTGTTAATAAAGCGTAGTAAAAAAAAAATCAAGTAATTTGAAGAAATGAAGGAGGAATAAAAATCAGCCAAAAAAATCACTTGATTGGCACATTAGTAAAAAAAAATTTTGTTATACGGAAATAAACCGCCCATTCCATACTTTTGACTAACCTGTATACTTATGCCATTTCGAATTTTCCCAGTCGATACACCCAATCAGCGCAGTTCGCACCACCAATTAACATTTTCCAATCGCCGATCTGGAAAATATGCTTCAAGACAATATCGTCTCAAGCGGCTGCTTTCTAAAGAGCAAACCCAAGATTTTTGTTTGTTCGAGCGAGAAGTTAACGAAAAAATCCTAATCTTAGGAAAACATCCGATTTTACCCAACTCAATACAGCTTGTCTTTACCAATTCGGATACACCAAACAAATCACCTATCCCACAACATCAACCTCAAACCAATAAAAACACCATTTTTTTACAACTTTATCCTCGTCTCCTCGAACATCCGATATTGAACATAAAAATCCCATTGCTCGCACTAAAATGAAAAATGTTTCGTGAATGAATTATTTTTACGCCTTGTGCCAACCGAAACACGCTCCCACATCATTGTGTGATGGCATAGAAACGCGTTTTGGAATAACAGCCACTTCCGACGCCCCATTCAGTAATGGCCCCCTTCTTGCCCCTTCATTTACTCCATGTTGGCAACACGTTTTATGTAGTTTTTATCTCGCAATAACCCGTAAAGTCGCTCACAAATATGCGCTGCAACGATTCGAGTCTTTAAAGCATCACAATTTCAAAACTAATTACATAATTTAACCCTTTTTTTTTTTCATTGCAAACCTCGACAAAGATCGTGTACTGTTGACAGCACTTTTCCAAAATATAAAATCAAATTCTTTTGGGCCTTTAGCTTCAAACACAACATTAGGTCAACTCTTGTAATTTTTGAGAACTTAATTTGGAAAATTTGGAAAACGGACAGTTCGTAGCACTTTTTCGAAATGCAGAATGACGCATACTAATTCTGCTTACGAAATTCAAATTTCAATTATTTTTTTGCCCCCTCATTGTTGTATTTACTCACAATAGCGCTCGCTAAGTAACCGCAACAACTATAGTCTTTTTCCCAACATTGCATTCTAATTCTACCCAGAAAATCAACCGGCAACGTTGTGTACTTAGATTTGATTGGTCTAGAATCCTGTTAGTAATATCAAAATTGCCATTATACACTTAGTGTAATTTTGTTTTCACCAACTTAATTCAACAGGTGGTAGTTATTTGCATTTGGCACAGCCTATAGGTATTTAGTCCACTTTCGACATTTTCTAAATTTTTTTAAAATATAGACATTTTCACAGCCGTACAGTTGGTGTCGGTTGGTTGGTAACACTTTTTCAAAATGCGGAATGACGTATCTGCGTCGTGTTTTCAGAATTCAAACTTTAATGGAACTTTGGGGCCCCCATTCCCCAAAAGTGTCTCGATTAGGTATCGCACAACGGTGAGTAATCAAGTTTTCTAGTTTTTTTTTTGTAGTTGTCAATCCCACTTGCAAACCAATCGCATTTCGCGTTCCCACTTTTCTCTCAAAAACTGTGCCATTGTGTATTCAAAACGAATGGCTTTCAGACCGTATGAAAATATTCCCTCGAGCGATAAGCAGATTCGTGTCCAATCTCATACTCACAATTTCTTTTATGTAATAACGTATGGCGCGTCACTTCCATTCTATTTGTTTGTTGCTGAAACCTGTCTGCAGGTGTTTGCAGAGTGAAAATAAAACGAGAAAAATAAAAAATGACAACGGACGGGGTAAATTTCGTCAAGTCCGACTCTGGGCCCCCCTCAACGTGGACAGTTGCGTTTTATAGCAAGAAATTATCCTAATAATTTCATCTTTTTTCTTTTTTGTTCAGGACAAACAAGACCGATCTGGTGGAATTTAATGCAAATTGCGTTTTATTGATAGCACACGTATGTTGACACGGTGATCTCTTTAATAGATTAATTTTGAAGACCAAATTTTCTGTGGAGAAATTTTAGCTGCGTTAATAATTTCCTGCTTTTCCTTAAGCACCCCACACACAGTTTAAAATACGAATACGGAGGGGCCGATTCGAGCCCGAACTAATTAAATCATAATTCGTTTAGGAATTATTCAGTCGTTGTTACGAAGTTCGCAAGTGCCGAGCTGCCCCGGAGCCCTCGTTTCCGATATTAAAAAGCCAGGTGTAGTACTTTTCCTCTGAAATTTCCCCGTAATATTTTGTAAAGACGCATAAAATCCAACGACTCCATGAATAAAAAACCGATTCAAGCGAGCCGGATGCATAATCACAATAATACGCACATTTGCAAACTAGAAGTGAACGTGCAATAATGGCGGAGGTGCCGCGTCTAAAGTCATAAAAGATTCGATGCATTTTTACGAGCGTTTTAATCTGCAAATAAAATTAATAACACCGTCGGGGTAGTTTCTGTCACCACTGGAAGATGCAAGATGCGACGAGCGACCCCTGCACGTTTACCTCTCTTGGACTTTTCGGAGTTTGACGGCGTGCTGGGCGAGGAACTTGTCGTTGACCTCCTGGAGGGCCATGTCGACGGCGGGACCGCACCTCTCCAGGTCGAAGGGCGAGTCCAGATGCGATGCCATCAAGACGCCCACGTTGTACTGGAGAAAGGTGTCGTCGCGGGGCTGCTGCGACGAGCACAGTTTCTTGGCGGTGCTCCAGCACAAAAACAGCAACACGAGGATCAGCCGATCGGCCATTCCGTCGACTAATTAGGTTAAACGGTGTGGGAACGACAAGAGTCAAAAGTTTGCCGATTCTAATTAATTTCGCGAAATGTACATGGTAATGGGAGAACGATGCAAGGAAGCACTTCAGAATCCATTCAATTACGGAGAGTTGTTTTTTGATTCGTGACGGGACGCCGGAGTTATTTATTTTAATAGAAGCGACATTATCTCCGGCCGGATTTTAATGGAGTCCGGGGGTGGACTTGAACTTGGGTAGACTACGCGATCGCCGGAGGAATACTAAAGCGAAAACTTCTGCAAACCACTTGCTGCGCCTGGACACGTGTTCTGCACGCATGTAATCCGGTGGTGGCGATTTAAAACTGAACAACCCTTTTGTCAGAATCAGAAATATCTACGTGCAGCGGCGTGGGTGGTGGGGGAGGATTCAATGAATCTCCACTTTCATATTCATTCCTCACCCAATTTTTTTTTAACAGATAACAAAGACTTCGCATTTTATTGACGATGATATCCATGTTTCAAAATTCTATTCTATACAAGATTTTCATTCAGTTTCTTTTTCATATTTCTTTCTGTAAAAGTGCTCCGACGCGTGTAATGAAGAAAATTAATTCAGCTTTCGCCGAATAATCTTGAAGTCTTTTTTTGATTTGCATAGCGTGGGGAGATTTTTCTGAGTCTGTTTCGTTGTTGAGAACGACTCGGTTTCATGGACGATTTAAGACGCTCGCAAGCCATCGATTTTAAATTGGACGAGACGCCGGTAATGAAATTAAATTAATTTTTAGACCGAAAACGGATCTTTGTCTCGTAAAATTTTTACGACGCAATAAGAATCTCTTTGGGAGTATTTGTGTCGTGGAAAATTCGGGACGGGGTGGCGGAATGAAAAGCGTCGATAGAACACTACAAAAATTTTATTTAGGTGCTAAGTAAGTAACGTATACAATGAAATCGTAGCCGTACACATTAGGCCTGTACACCATCGCTATTGCTTAACTAAGACTCAACTGACAGGAAATACAGAACGGATGTAGTATCCCAAAATTTTTATTATTTTTTTTAATATCACATTTTTATGAGCCATAAATTGGAACAGAAATGGAACAAACACACTGGAAGCAAATTATTTTACAAACTTAATTAAATAAATGCGGATTAATAATATCAAATAACTAAAAAAAAATGAAAATAACTGCACCAGTATACGATTAGGAATGTATTAAAAAAAGCTGGCTACATAACTAAGTAAAAAAAGGACAAAACACAATTTCCTAAAACAAAAATGAGTGACACGAATTTAATACTGTTCAATGAAGTCTTAAAAAAAACGAGTATCACAAAAGTGAGATATAAAAACAGTCTTTGGGTCCAGTCTCGAGTCCGATTAAAATTTTGGCACTTTGAAAAATCGAAATTTTCAGACGACATAAAACGAATCAGAGAAAACTCACAAATACTCGACAAATACATTTTGTTTAGATGTGATATCGGGAAACCTTGATAATAAATAAAAGATGAGAAAGGAAAAAAATTGAACACTACAATATTACATTACATTTAGCTTGTATAAATATGGAACAAATAAAAAATGAATTCTCATAGTTTAAACCTCCACACTTACTGTTTTACTGTCGGCGCTCTCTTCTAACTTTTTTACTTTTACATCGCTCTCATCGTCCTTATCGACGTCGTCGGTTTTTATTTCGGCGCTTTCACCGGCATTGTTGTCAACTTCACTTTCGTCCTTGCCGTTTTCCACACCGTTAGCCAGTACACTCTTGTTTTCCTTTTCTTCAGTTTTGGTTGTCGACGTTTCGGCCTCTTCGGCTTCAGTGGTTTCGTCGCCGTTCTCCGTCGGTTTCTCGTCGGCGACTTTCGCCGCCTCGTCCGGAATGGTCTCGGTCTTTTCTTCGTCCGGTTTTTCTGATTTCGGTTCTTCGGTTGTTTTTTCTTCAGCGGCCGTTTGTGTCTCTTCCACCTTCTTCGGTTTCTCTTCTTCCGGTTTTGCCTCGTTTTCTTCCGCCGCGGAGGGTTTTGCTTCCTCCGTCGTCACCGTTTTCGCCTCATCTGACGCTGGCTTGGCCTCTTCCTTTTCGGTTGTTGGTGTCTTTTCCGACGTATCGTCTTGTGACGTCGTTGGTGCTTCCTCTGACGTCGATTTGGCAGTTTCCGTGGCCGTTTTTGTTTCTCCTTCCGTTGTTGCGTGCGCATCGTCTGCTGCTGGTTTCTCTTCCTCTGAAATTTGCATTTCTTCTGACGATTTGGTCTCTGCTGTTTGTGTTTCTTCAACTACTTTTTTTTCTTCTTTTGCTGGCGTTTGTGATTCCTCTGTTGTCGGTTTTGCTTCGTCCGTTGTTGCCTGAGCTTGTGATCCTTCCTTTGTTGCTTGTGCTTCTTTTGTTACCGGTAATATTTCTTCTGTAGATTTCTTCGCTTCGTCCGCGACAGTTTCCACTTTTTCTTCTGCCTTGGCTTCTTTCATTTCAACGTCGCCACTGCTTTCTTTTTTAGTTTCAGGTTCAGTCTTTTCAATTGAAGTTTCAGTGGGTTTTTCAGTCTCTTCAATGGCAGTTGTAGTTTTTTCAGGGGCAGAATCCACTTCCATCGATTCAGCTTTTTCTTCAACTTTTTCTGGGACTTCGGCGTTTTCAACTTCAGTTTTAAGAATCTTCGCAGGCGGTGCCTGCTCACAAAAACAAGTTTCAACAAAAATAGATTTATTAAGGCGCTCAACAGTCATAAAATTGCCGAGTACGAGATTCATTTATACCTCTGTAGAAGTCGATTGTTCTTCGTTTTTTCGTTTGGAAGTCTTATCCAGCCCTAGATCTTTGAAGGAACTGATGACGGTAAAGTCCTTGGAGATACCGTCTGGATGGGGCGGATTGCCTTCGCGGTTGATCAGGACAGCTGTAACACCTCCGGATTTGGCAGCTGTCGCTTCTGCAAAATTGCAACCGTTAAACTGATACTAAAACGAACCTCGAATACCGACCCTTGGAATCGTCAGTGATGAAGACGATCTCTTCGGGCTCGACTTTCGTTTCTTGTGCGATTTTCTTGTAACTCTCGGCCTCGGTTTTAGGTCCCACTGTTTGGTCGAAATACGTGGAAATGTGTCCAGAAAGGTCACCCTGTGTGGTATGAGAGAAAAGCAATTTCTGCGAGTCGATACTGCCCGTGGAGTAGATGGCGACGCGTCTATTCTTGGCCCAGGCTTCAAAAGCGCCAGGAACATCGTCGAAAACGCTGCAAGTACGGAAATAAGGGGGGCCAGTTTCGGGTGGGTCGAAGCCGACTTACTGTGCTTTGAGGTCGCCCTTCTCGTAACCGTCTTTGTAGATCAGGCCTTGAAGGGTCTTGAGTCCCTTGTTGGAACTCTGCTGGTCTGTTAGCGTTTTGACGCGTTCGACAGCCCCGGCGACGTCCAGGTCGGCACCGTCGTCCTTGATCTGTTGGAGACACTCCTTGACGGCTTCTTCGTCCCATTTGGCTTGGAGAAAAGCGTCGGCTTGTTTGATCACGAACGGAAACAAGGTGTCCTAGATTGTTAGAAACTGTTAATTCGGATCGCGCGAAACACGATGTTGTGTTTAAAAGACCGGTATAATCGGTGCCGTGTCGTGGCATTTTGATCGAACTGTACCTAGACAAAGATGTGAATGCACCATGCATGGAACAAGGGATTAATTTTTACCTGAGCCAAGGACAACCGGATGGTTCTTGGCGAAACACGTGTAAAAATCGAAAAGCAACAATCCCTCGACCCGAATTTACGCTAGTATCGTTGCGATTTTCCGCCGAGACGAAAAAAATCTTGGATACGTTACCACCGGTGTTGAAAAAAATCTCAAAGGAGAAACCGTCCAGCGAAAGAACGATGAATGAAATCGGCGACGAAAATTCAAAGTTGAGCGGCGGATCGCACCGGGACGACGGTGCAAGTGCCATTTTCAACAACTCACCTTAACGAAGTCGATGGAAGTCGTTGTGCCGGCAACGTCCACCAACACCAAAGAGCATTTCTCGAAGTTCACCGGAGGAGAAACACTATCGTTTTCCGAACTCATCTTCAAATCGATCCAACAAAGGAGCTTGGCGTAACGGTGGACGTTTTTGCGTGCGAATTTGCGGTTTTCTTTTAAAAAAAATTCACGATCAACGGCAACAACGGATGCAAAACGCGACCAGCTAAGAAAATGGGGAATTTCGCACTGGTGCGCATGCGTCCTCCGCTGAACCGCCAAACGATCCGACCCGGAAACGGCCGAAAGGACGATGACGCACGAACGTGCCGCCAACCGCGAAAATAACCAAAGAAAAAATTTGAAAAACACTATTTGACCCACATTCACCGGCGATTTTTTGACGAAAATTGGTACGTTCGTAACGCCCCTCGCCCACCTTTCAAGAAGATCTACGCAATTTTCTCGCATTGAGGAAAGGAGATCCGGTGTTGCGTTACCGAAATGGTAAATTGCAGGAGATTGGCGAAAATTTGAAACGTGAAGTCCCGAAACAAATAAAATCCCGTCGAAAATGGCATGTATGTATATTTATATAATTATGTATATATAGAGAGTGCATTTTACAATCGTAATACATACAGTGTGTTCACCTATTAAAATGTAACACAAAATTTCGTATGTTTAAAACCAATTACAAATATATACAGAGGCATTTCAATGAAACGGTTTTAATGAAAACATGTGGTCGATCAAAGGCGACCGTCTATACGTGTTTGCAAAATTACGAAAGTTGATCCAATAAATATGCATTTAAAACTTAAATTAACGAAGGATAGTAGTAACCTTTGCTATAGACGATTCTTTTTCGTTTTTTCTTTATAAGTTAAATATTTATCACTATGGCTTGCAATTAAAAGTACATCTGATTACAATATCGTAAAACTACTTCTCTAGACACAAATCATCTTCAAACTGGCGTTTTTAGTGCGCTGGATCGTATTATCAATTAAAGCTTGAACCATAATCACTACGTAATTTTAAAAGTGGCAAGATCGTCTGAACAGTCGTCGAGACTGATTAATAATGAGTATTGTTGAGGAGTATATTGCACAAACGTTCATCTCAGTGTGTCGATGACGTCACTTCAGGATAATTGACTCGAATTAAGTTATCTGAAGTGTTCCTTTAAGCGAGATCATCCAAAGGATTCGAAAGGAACTAGTTTTGCGTTGAATTTGACTTAACACCGAGTACAGTATTTATTTGAACAGATCATTCGTCTCTATGCTAAGGTGCTATGTCCGATCTAATGTGTCTACATAAATTAACAGAATAAATAATTAATAAATAAGTTCGTTTCATTGTGATTACGTACTACATTCGACTGGCACTAGTGTAAAAAGGAATTATAAAAAAAAAACGTGTAAAAAAAATCACAACCATAAAAGAAGTAAAACAGACGTCATAAGTACATCATACGTATGAGTGCGTGGATTGTTGTGTGTGACGTGTCCACTAAAAACGCCAGGATTATGCTATTAAGGATATTAATACTTTATATATAACACAATAAAAACTATCATCAGTCTTCACAGTTATACAAATACGCCGTTATTTTAAATGTTCAACACTGTTTATAATCTACGAAATAATCAACTGACCGAAAAATATAACATTTACACAATTTTTTTTTCTGTTTTAGTCCGTTGAATTGGTCACAATGCGGTTGGTTCCGCATTTTTATTTTATTATCTTCAGTGTCTACACCAACATATAAAAAACTGTACACCACCAATTCATATTAAGAATAATCAATTAATTGAATAAAAAATTATATTGTCAGGTTTCAGTCGTCGGTTCTCGTTTAAACGGCGACCGTAGCGGTCGCTGTCAGGACATTACTAAAATATACACATTAAAGTCGAGGACTGGTTCGATCGAAAAACCGACGAGCGAAAATCAGAAGTGGGAACAATAATTTACCTTAATCGACTAATAGTTACCAATATTTATATAAAATTAGGATAGTTTTAGGTCGTTTTTTTCATTTCATTATAATTTTATGACAGTACATTATTAAACACACCAAAGGGACACGTAACGTTTTTCCTCTTATCTAACCGTGAAAAATTTTCATCGCATCGCGAAAACCACCACGGTGACCGCACACGACACCAACAGATTCACTCGGCGAGCGACGCCGCCGCCGCCGCCGCCCAACGTGAGTTCTTCGCTCTTACCGACCTCGTTGGGATGTTTGTTACTGTACGTTTTGGACTTTTTCGTCGTCGTTGTCGGCGGCTGCGTGCTCGTCGTCGTCGTCGTGCTCGTCGTGGTGGTCCTCGGCGACGTGACCGGCCACCATCTCGACACGGTGACGGGCGCCGGCGGCGGCGACGTCGGCGTCGGTCCCCACACCTTGAACACGATCTTCATGTTGTGCGTGGTGCAGCGTCCGCCTATTCGCCGGTGCAGGTCGTCGCTGGTCGACGTCGAGATGAAGTAGTAGTCGTGGCCGGGGAGGAACTCCAACCCTCCCGGTTGCGGCGTGAAAGGCCTGAACGTTATCGTGAAGTACATCAGCTTGTACGGTTTGTCGCAGACGGCGATGATGCGCGGGTTCGGGTTCGTTATCCGACACGTTTCGTATTCGTCTTTGGACACGTTGTAGATGATGTACTTCTCCATCTCTTCGTCTCGCGTGCCCGGGACGTACACCGGACAGATCAGGTTCACCTGGTCGTACTCGAACTTGAGGTTGTAGCGATTCACGTCGATGATGTTGTCGGTGTTGTCGATGCGAAATATGGGGTTCGAGGAGTTCCAGTGTATCGTGTAGAACTTGGCGCTGCTCGGAATCGTTGCCGTTACGAAACTGTGTAGGCTGAACGTTAACAGGATCAGGCCGTTGAGAAGGACACCGCTCGCTTGCCAGACCATCGTGATTCGTTCCTCTTGACTTTTGGCGTTAAATCGGCTCCCGCTAACACGGTTTTTACATGTCTCCTCGCCGAGGTGCCTCAACCTAAAAACACACACACTTTAATCACAATTAAACGAAAATTAACGGATCCTGTTTACACAGAAAACATGACATTTTCTTGTGAGCACAGGAGGGAATTAAAATTATTCTATTTGCTCGCAGGATCACCGATAACTATTACTGTCATCGCGTCGTGTTCAATGAATGCCTCGAATATTTCTTATGCAACACCAGAAAAGAATTTACGGTTCGCAATCGAACGTGTTATTAGTTTCATTACGGTGAGTCGACCAGTATTGTGTAATTATTGACTCTCGGCTGTTTCAACAAAATACCTTCGTCTACTAACTGAGTTTTAAAAATTCACCCCTTCTAACGACGCGTCGTCGAAGGAAATTGATTACAAGTTTTACCACCTGACAAATATGCTTAATTGTTTTCTTTCAGTTGTGGATTGACGAACTGACAAGAAAAAAATTTGAATCCTGTCAACAACTCCAGATCGATACGATTTTTCTTTTGATATCCCTCTCCCACCCATTCTTATCGCCGGTCATTCAAAAGACGTTTTAAATACTCGTAGTGTCTGTTTTGACATGTTTCAATAACGTCAAACACGAACTCGACCCTGTGGAACGCCGTTGTCGAGTTATTGTGATGATCCGTAACACAGTTTTTTAAATGAATCGGTGGAGAATGTTACGTACGACGGAATCTAGTACTCGTGCAAATCCCAGTAAAAATCATTCATCGATGGGTCTCGATCGAAGTCGTTATCGAAATACTTTCGTCCTCTGATTAGGGTGGTAGAAACGGTTGCCTAAAAGTGAAGCTACCGACCTCGTCTATGCCACTCGTCGGTGTTCTGCAGGGCTTGGGTGGTTGTCATGGCGATGGTGAAGCCACGCGCTGGCTTCAAAGCTATTAACTTCCTGCTTTTTATAATATCCAAATCGAAAAAATTAGGTGAAGCATCACTCGAGCTGACACCTGACAATTCGCCAATTCCGAAGTCGAACACAAGTGGCCGTTCGACGTGTGAAAACAAACAAAAAGCGAAAAAAATTGTTCAATCAAGAGAACAGCCTTGAGCGCCCACCACGCCGATCCCTTGCAACAAAACAAACACCATAAAATGATTATTCCGACAAATGAAAAGAGTACCGCAAAC